>NC_140987.1:60852217-61452217 GCF_052327205.1 Somniosus microcephalus | reverse complement strand
CTGTACCATGTGACAAATAATCCTAGATTACTTTAACCCTCACCAGTTTTCACCCTCCCACACCTGATTTGCTTTGCTTAACCTTGCCTGCCATGTTCACTTTCCTGCCTACACATATGGTCCATCCCCTTGATTGCATGATCACACCTGGCCTAAGAGTTATCGCTCGTTGAACAGGCTCTCTGACCACTTGCTTAGCTCCACTCTCGCACACACTCTCTCTCTCTCTCTCTCTTTTTCATATCCCCTGCCTCCCCCTAACTCCCATCTTCTGCCACTGCAAATAAAACTATTCCTACTTACTTGAGTGCCCATCAAATTCAGATTCTAACTTCCCCAAGCCTGGCTTTTGAGTGACATTGATGCCTGTTGATGTTTATCCACCACTCTCGTACCAAAGGAATTGGTGGGGACAAGACCATATAGGATCTGAGGAAGACAGCAAAAAGATGGATACACCAGCTACCTCATCACCTTCAATCTGCAAGCTGTAAACTGAAGCATACTTGCCATTTGGGGGGGAAAAAGACTTGCAATTATATAGCGCCTTTCACGACCTCCGGCTGTCCCAAGGCCCTTTACTGACGATGAAGTACGTTGAAGAAAGGGGGGGGGGGGGTCATGGAGGAATTTGGAAACCAGGATGAGAATTTTTAAGTGGAAGATGGGAGGCCTGCCGGCAGAGCATTGGAATAGTTGAGTCTCGAGGTAATAAAGGCATGGATGAGGGTTTTGGCAGCAGATGAGCTGAGGCAGGGGCAGCGACGGCAATGTTATGAAGGTGGAAGTAGGTGGTTTTGGTGCTAAAGCAGATATGTGGTTGGAAGCTCATCTCAAAGTCATATATGACACCAATGTTGCGAACTATCTGTGGCCAGGGAGAGTTATGGAGTTGGATAAGGAACGGAATTTGTGGCAGGGACTGAAGACAATGGCTTTGGCAGGAATGATGCATGAAGAGAGATTGGGTCGATTAGGCTTATATTTGCTAGGGTTTAGAAGAATGAGAGGGGATCTCATTGAAACTTATAAAATTCTAACAGGATGCAGGAAGGATGTTCCCGATGGTGGGAGAGCCCATTGTTTTTGGATGATGTCTCCAAGGGGCAGCATGTAGATAAGAAATAGGATGGGGCCAAGGATAGATCCTTGGGGGACTCCAGAGGTAATGGTGCAGAGCAGGAAGAGAAGCCATTGCAGTTGATTCCCTGGCTAACTGGATAGAAAATAATGGAACCAAGTGAGTGCAGTCCCACCCAGCTGGACAACAGAGGAGAAGCATTGGACGAGGATGGTGTGAGCAACTGTGTCAAAGGCTGCAGGTGGGTAGAGCAGGACGAGGAGGGATAGATAGTTTACCACTGTTAGTCACACAGAATGCCATTTGTTACTGATAAAGCCTGTTTCAGTACTGTGGCAGGGGTAGAAACCTGATTGGAAGGATTCAAACATGAGTTACAGGAAAGATGGGCATGGATTTGGGAGGTGACAACACGTTCAAGGACTTTGAAGAGGAAAGGGAGGTTGGAGATGAGGCTGTAGGGGCTCAAGGGTGGATGATGGCGGTAGATTTAAAAGGGAGGGGGACAGTACTTCAGAGTGAACCGTTAACAATATCGGCTAACATGGAGGCCAGGAAGGGAAGTTCTGTGGTCAGCAGTTTGGTGGGATTTGGGTTGATGGAGCAGGAGGTGGATCTCTTGGACAAGATGAGCTTGGAAGAGAGTATGAGAGGAGATAGGAGAGAAAAGTTCAGGACTAGGGCAAAGGGAACTTTAGGGGAAATTTGGCTTGGTGGGTTAGGGGAAGGGAGGGAAGCGGCAGAGGCAGCTGAACGAATGGTCTCGATCTAGATGTCCATGAACTCGCACTTGTTGGAGTTGAATGTGGAGAAGGCAGGGGAGAGGAATTTAAGAAGACTGTAGTGAAGAGAAACCAGAAGTTATATTTTCATTCTGGGATGATCCTGGAATAGTGAGCTGTGTTGACAGAGGAAATCGGGACCTGATGGTGCTTTATGTGGTCCAGCCAGATCTAGCAATGAATGTTGCCCGCCATAAATATTCAAGTCTGCGTCCCTTGGACTTCAGCGAGGGCCATACCAGGGAGAATAACCAGAGTGAGAGAGTGCACTGGTTTTAATGGGGTCAAGGGCATCAAAGGTGGAGGCAAGGGTGTGATTGAGCAGCTGCAGAAATGTGGTGACTGGAGGGCCAAAAAGATAGTGGAGTTTATATGGAGGAAGAGATTAAGGAAGGATAGGAGGGCATGTGGAAATCGAGGTTGAAATCCGAGAATAAGAAGTTGCTCAGTGCAAAGGCTGAGGGGGGGGGAAAGCACTGAAGCTATCTCGGTGAGAAACTTGGATGGGCGGTAGAGAAGGAGGGTTTTAAAGGAGAGGTGAGGGGTAGAGCAAGATGGGATGTTCAAAGGAGGAGAAGGTGCCAGAGGTGTCGGGGGACAGACCAACGACGTGTATTAATATAGCACCTTTAATGTAGTAAAACGTCCCAAGGCGCTGCACAGGAGTATTTTAAGACAAAAAATTTGACACCGAGCCACAAGGATAAATTAGGGCAGGTGACCAAAAGCTTGGTCAAAGAGGTAGGTCTTAAGGAGTGTCTTAAAGGAGGAAAGAGAGGTAGCGAGGTGGAGAGGTTTAGGCGGGGAATTCAAGATTAGGGCCTAGGCAACAGAAGGCACAACCACCAATGGTTGACCGATTTTTATAATCAGGGATGCTCGAGGGCAAAATTAGAGGAGTGCCGATATCTCGGAGGGTTGTGAGGCAGAAGAAGATTAGAGATAGGGAGGGGGCGAGGTCATGGAGGGATTTGAAAACAAGTATGAGAATTTTGAAATTGAGGCGCTGCTTAACCGGGAGCCAATGTAGGTCAGCGAGCACAGAGGTGATGGGTGAATGGAACTTGGTGCGAGTTAGGACACGGGCAGTCGAGTTTTGGATGACCTCAAGTTTACGTAGGGTGGAATGTGGGAGATCAGCCAGGAGTGCGTTGGAATAGTCAAGTCTAGAGGTAACAAAGGCATGGATGAGGGTTTCGGCAGCGGATGAGCTGAGGCAAGGGCGGAGACGGGTGATGTTACGGAGGTGGAAATAGGTGGTCTTTGTTATGCTGCAGATATGTGGTCGGAAGCTAATTTCAGGGTCAAATATGACACCAAGGTTGCGAATAGAGTGGTTCAACCTCAGACAGATGTTAGGGAGAAGGATGGAGTCAGTGGCTAGGGAACGGAGTTTGTGGCGGGGACGGAAAACAATGGCTTTGGTCTTCCCAATATTTAATTGGAGAAAATTTTTGCTCATCCAGAACTGTATGTCGGACAAGCAGTCTGACAATTTAGAGACTGCGGAGGAGTCAAGACCAAGGTGTTATTTGGTGATGAGAGCCAAGCCGCCACCATGGCAGTCTGAGCAGGGCAGGTAGTGGAAGATCTAGCAAGGCAGTGAGGCATCATCACCCATCAGCAAGGTTTTCGGTGCAATCATCCACAATAAGCTCATGGATGGCAATGGCCTTGTTCACAAGTGAACGGACATTATCGAGGGAGATGCGGTAAGATCTGATCCGCTGGCAGAATCTTCAGGGTCAGCATTGGGAAGGGTGAGTAGAACGGGAAGGAGATTGGCAAAATTAGCTCCCAAAGGGCGTGCTGGTTGGGGGAGGCCAGTAAGAGTCGGCTGAGGCAGTTGGGGTTGCAGCTCGTAAGGAGGCAGCGACGAGTGCCTCAATGGACCCTTTGGAGGATGCCAAGAGGCAGCGAATTCCAGGTCATCACCACTCGCTGTGTTTTTAAAAAAAAAAAGGTTTTCCTCACATCCCCCCCCCCCCCCCCTGTATCTCTTGCCCAAAGTCTTAAATCTGTCCCCTGGCCCTTGTACCATCAACTAGTGGGCACAGCCTTTCCCCGTCTAGCCTATCCAAACCCGTCATAATCTTGTACACCTCTATCAAATCACCCCTCAACCTCCTTTGCTCTAATGAAAACAAATCCAGCTTCTCCAACCTATCCTTATAGCTAAGATCCCCCATCCCCGGAACCATTCTGGTAAATCTCCTCTGCACCCTCTCAAGGGCCTTCACATCCTTCCTGAAGTGTGGTGGCCAGAACTGGACGCAATACTCCAGTTGTGGTCTAACCAGTGCTTTATAAAGGTTCAGCATAACTTCTCTACTTTTGTACTCATTACCTCTATTTATGAAGCCCAAGATCCCATATGCTTTGTTAACCACTCTCTCAATATATCCTGCCACCTTCAGAGACCTATGTTCATTAACTCCCAGGTCCCTCTGTCCCTGCACACTCTTTAAAACTGCCATTAAGTGTATATTGCCTCTCCCCGTTCCTTCTGCCAAAATGCATCACCTCTCATTTCTCTGTATTAAATTCCATCTGCCACTTGTCTGCCCATTCTGCTAGCCTTTCTATGTCCTGTTGCAGTCGATTGATATCACTGTTTGCCATACCCCCAAGTTTGGTGTCATCGGCAAATTTAGAAATTCTACTCTGTATTCCAATATCCAGGTCATTTATGTATGTCAAAAAAAGCAGTGGCCCCAGCATTGACCCTTGGGGAACACCACTGTCTACCATCCTCCAGTCTGAAAAACAGTGATTTAACACAACTCAACTCGCTGTTTTCTGTCCTTAAGCCAATTCCTTATCCAAGATGCCACTGACCCACTTATTCCATGAGCCTCAATTTTGTTAACCAGCCTTCTATGTGGTACTTTGCCAAATGCCTTCTGAAAACCCATGTAGACAACATCCATTGCATTCCCTTCATCAATCTTCTGTTACTTCATCAAAAAATTCAATTAGATTAGTCAAACACGATCTTCCTTTTACAAACCCATGTTGGCCTTCCTTAATTAGCTTAAACCTCTCCAAATGCCCATTAATTTTTTCCTTGATTATTGTTTCTAAAACTTTACCCATCACTGATGTTAAACTGACCGGCCTGTAGTTACTAGGATTGTCCTTGCACCCTTTCTTGAACAATGGTGTCACATTTGCCACTCTCCAATCCTCAGGCACCTCCCCTGCATCCAGGGAAGATTGGAAAATTATGGCAAGCCCTTCCGCTATCTCCTCCCCCAATTTCCTTAGCAACCTGGGATGCAAGCCACCTGGACCAGTCGACTTGTCCACTCTAAGCATACCCAGCCTTTCTAGGACATCCTGTCAATCAATTTTCACCCCTTCCATTGCTTCTACCTTTTCCACTTCTACCGATATTTTGTCAGCATCCACCTCCTTAGTAAACACTGATACAAAGTACTCATTGAGTATTCTAGCCTTGCCCTGCGCCTCTAAGCATATATCACCACCTTTGTCTCTAATAGGCCCCACCCAGCCTCTTGCTACTCACTTACTGATTACATGCCGGTAGAAGATTTTTGGGTTCCCTTTTATGTTAACCGCCATTCTACTCTCATATTCTCTCTTTGCCAATCTTATTTTAATTTTCACTTCCCCTTTCAACTTATTGCATTTGGTCTGGTTCTCCCTTGAAGAATTCACCTGACATGCATCACATACCCTCTTTTTTTTTGTTTCATCACCTTCTCTATCTCCCTTGTCATCCAAGGAGCCCTTGCTTTGGTTCCCTTACCCTTCCCTCTTGTTGGAATGTACCTCGCCTGTACTTGGAACATCTCCTCCTTAAAGATCACCCATTGTTCCATTACAGTTCTTCTTGTCAGTCTTTGGTTCCATTTTACCCTGGCTAGATCCTTTCGCATCCCATTGAAGTTAGCCCTAGTCCAGTTTAGAAGTTCCACTCTAGATTGTTCCTTGCTCCTCTCCATTGCTAATCTAAATCTTATGATACGATGATCACTCGTACCCCAGTGTTCTCCCACAGACACTTGGTCGACCTGGCCCACCTCATTCCCCAGCACAAGATCCAGCAATGCCTTGTTCCTAGTTGGGCCAAGAACATAATGGTCAAGGAAATTCTCCTGAACACATTTCAGAAATTCCGCCTTCTCCTTTCCCTTTACCCTAGCATTATCCCAATCAATATTTGAGTAATTAAAGTCCTCCAATATCACCACTCTATAGCTCTTGCATATCTCAGCGATTTCCCTGTAGATTTGCTCCTCTACCTCCCTCTCACTATTTGGAGGCTTATAGAATACCCCCAATAGTGTGATCATACCCTTTTTGTTCCTCAACTCTAACCAAATGGATTCTGTCCTTGTCCCCTCAAGAACATCCTCCCTTTCCAACACTACAATGTCTTCCTTAATCGGCACTGCCACCCCACCTCCCTTTTCCCCTTTCCTATCTTTTCTGAACACCTTGTACCCTTGAATGTTAAGTGCCCCGTCCTCACCATTTTTAAAGCCAAGTTTTCGTTATTGCCACAGCATCATATTGGCACACAGCTAATTGTGCTTGTAGCTCACCAACCTTATTCACCACACTTTGTGCATTTACATACATGCATTCTAAACCCATTTTTGAATTTTTCGTAATCTTTCTTAGCTCTAGAGGCAGTAGTAGTACCATATTAGATAGGAGCAGACTATCTTCTCTCGTACTATCCAACACACTCACTCTCTTATGCACCTTAGTCCTCTTTTCTACTCCCCCCTGCCAAGTTAGTTTAAACCCTTCCCAACAGTACTAACAAAGCTCCCTGCGAGAATATTGGTCCCGGCTCTGTTGAGGTGTAACCCGTCCAGCTTGTACAGGTCCCACCTTCCCCAGAAATGGTCCCAATGCCTCAGGAATCTAAAGCCCTCCCTCCTGCACCATCTCTCTAGCCACACATTCATCTGTTCTATCCTCCTATTCCTGTACTCACCAGCACGTGGCATGAGAGTTTTCCCCTCAATTCCCATTGACTTCAGTTTTACTAGGGTTCCTTGGTGCCACACTCGGTTAAACGCTGCCTTGATGTCAAGGGCAATCACACTCATGTCACCTCTGCAATTCAGCTCCTTTGTCAATGTTTGGACCAAGGCTGTAATGAGGTCTGGAGCCGAGTGGTCCTGGCAGAACCCAAACTGGGCATCAGTGAGCAGGTTATTAGTAAGTGCCGCTTGATAGCACTGTCGACGACACCTTCCATCACTTTGCTGATGATTGAGAGTAGACTGATGAGTTGGTAATTGGCCGGCTTGGATTTGTCCTGCTTTTTATGGACAGGACAAACCTCTGCAGTTTTCCACGTTGTCGGATAGATGCCAGTGTTGTAGCTGTACTGGAACAGCTTGGCTAGAGGCATGGCTAGTTCTGGAGCACAAGTCTTCATCACAACAGCTGGGATGTTGTCAGGGCCCACAGTTTTGCTGTATCCAGTGAGTTCAGCCATTTCTTGATATCACGTGGCGTGAATCGAATTGGTTGAAGATTGGCTTCTGTGAGGGTGGGGACCTCAGGAGTAGGCTGATATGGATCATCCACTCGGCACTTCTGGCTGAAGATGGTTGCAAATGCTTCAGCCTTGCCTTTTGCACTCACATGCTGGGCTCTTTCATCATTGAGGTTGGGGATATTCATGGAGCCTCCTCCCATTAGTTGTTTAATGGTCCACCACCATTGACAACTGGATGTAGCAGGACTGCAGAGCTTTGATCTGATCTGTTAATTGTGGGATCGCTTAACCCTGCCTATAGCATGGTGCTTCTGCTTTTTAGTATGCATGTAGTCCTGTGTTACAGCTTCCCCAGGTTGTCACCGCATTTTTAGGTACGCCTGGTGCTGCTCCTGGCATGCTCTTCTACACTCCTTATTGAACCAGGGTTGGTCACCTGGCTTGATGGTAATGGTAGTGTGAGAGATATGCTGGGCCATGAGTTACAGTTTGTGGTGGAATACAATTCTGCTGATGGCCCACAGCACCTCATGGATGCCCAGTTTTGAGCTGCTAGATCGGTTCTGAATCTATCCCATTTAGCACGGTGGTAGTGCTACACAACACGATGGAGGGAATCCTCAGTGTGAAGACAGGACTTCGTTTCCACAAGGACTGGGCGGTGCTCACTGTTACCAATGCTGTCATGGACAGATGCATCTGCGACAGGTAGATTGGTGAGGACGAGGCCAAGTAGGTTTTTCCCTCGTGTTGTCTCACCACCTTTCGCAAGCCCAGACTGGCAGTTATGTCCTTCAGGACTCAGCCAGCTAGGTCAGTAGTGGTGCTACCGAGCCACTCTTGGCGATGGACATTGAAGTCCCCCACCCAGAGCACATTCTGTGCCCTTGCTACTCTCAGTGCTTCTTCCAAGTGGTGTTCAGCTGAAGGAGGGTGGTAGGTGGTAATCAGCAGGAGGTTTCCTTGCCCATGCTTGACCTGAAGCCAAGAGACTTCATGGGGTCCGGAGTCAATGTTGAGGACTCCCAGGGCCACTCCTTCTTGACTGTATACCACTGTGCTGCCACCCCTGGTGGGTCTGTCCTGCCGGTGGGACAGGACGTACCCAGGGATGATGATGGAGGAGTTTGGGACATTGGCTGAAAGGTATGATTCTGTGAGTATGACTATGTCAGGCTGTTGCTTGACTAGGCTGTGGGACAGCTCTCCCAATTTTGGCACAATTCCCCAGATGTTGGTGAGGAGGACTTTGCAGGGTCGACTGGGCTGGGTGTGCCGTTGTCGTGTCCGTAGTCGGTGCCGAGGTCGATGCCGGGTGGTCTGTCTGGTTTTATTTTTATTGTGTTTCGTAGCGGTTTTTTACAACTGAGTGGCTTGCTAGGCCATTTCAGAGGGCAATTAAGAGTCACACATAGGCCAGACCAGGTAAGTACGGCAGATTTCCTTCCCTGAAGGAGATTAGTGAACCAGATGGGTTTTTACGACAATCTGATAGTTTCATTTTTATTCCAGATTTATTTAATTAACGGAATTTAAATTCCCCAGCTGCCGTGGTGGGATTTGAACTTGCGTCTTTGGATCATTAGTCCAGGCCTCTGGATTTAAAAAATGCTTAAAATTTTGGCTTACCTTTTAAACTGTATTACATTACCCACTTCAAAGTATATACTAATAGTTAGACTAACCAAACCCACCATCTCGGAGCACAGAGTAGAACTCGTCAAACTCTTGTGAAAGTCATGCAGTAGAGAATCAGACACAGTTCATGGGTATTATAAACATTACAGGTGCCAATATACTTCAAGTCTATCACAGTATCTCTGCATTCGCTAGACCTGACTTCACAACGTTAGAACAGTAAAACCACTGACCAAGGTTACTGTATGGTTCTCGAGGCTACATTTAAAGTCTATTTCGGTGTAGCTGTGGTAAGCTACTAGCTTCAAACAATACAGTCCTTTGGTAATATATGACCTTGTCCTTCTGAGGTCAGGTGTGGTCGAGTGGGACAGATCTGCCTCCCTCTACAACACTGATCAGCTCTGGGGATGCCTGTATGGTTAACCTCATTTGTAGACATGACATTCCTTTCCTCTTGGTCATCTGTTTTGCATTCTGGTGTATCAAACTTTGCACATATGCCATGTCTGTTATACAGTCACTTTAACTTGGTTCTCAAACTTAAACTGTTAAGTATTATGATATACTTCAAAATGTTTGACTCTGTGAAGTTAAACTTTGTTAATGTTCCAACTTCTGCCTATTCCTTCAAACCAACCAACTCTTGGGGTTTATTCCCAGATCCTTTTTTCTAGTTGATATCAAAAATACCGTTCTTTATATACAATTTCACAACCTTCCCCACTTATTTATGTCACCAACCAAGGTACTTCTTCATCTCTTTTTTAGGTGTCATTGACAACAGACGCATGCCAAATACTGATAACCCAGCTGTAGGGAAAGTTGCTCAGCTCTCTTGTTCTCTGTTTTCTATTAAGATAGCCTACACTCTCAGGCAGCAACAACCTCAGATATTCCTTATCTGGCCAGAAGAACATGTTCCAGTTTTTCAGTGGCCTTGACAGGCCTGTGTTTACTTAGCTCCAGCTATTAATTGGAAATAGCTGCAAATTACAAAAGTTCTTTGTTCTCTGCTCTCTCCACTATTTGATCAGCCTTCCACAAGTCTAGTATTAACCATCCTTGGTTTTCTCAGAATTCAGCAGTGTGATAGCTACTGCAAATTGAATTAATGTTCTTAAAGAACCTTTTTGCTGCAATTCCTGATCTTTAAAGGGGATATCTAATCCCTGAGTCCTGTATATCTATCTGAAGTCAGGAGAACCGTTTTCTTGTCTGTCTTCAACAATGGCACTAAGTCTATTAACTCCTGCCTGGGTCGTATTTGAACTCCAAATCCTTGGCCTTGTCCACAAGTCCCTCCACAGCTCCATTCCTATCGAAATCTGCAATCTCCCCCAGCCATATGTACCAGATTGTGCACTCTGCTCTTCCAAATTTGGTCTCTTTTGGGTTCTCTCTGCTCCATCTTCCATCGCAGAGCCTTCAATTGTTTGTCCAAAAACTGCAGTACTCTCCAAACCACTCTGCTTCTTGTCCCTTATTCAAATGTCCCTGTTTCAAACATCTGCCTGTTTGGTCACCTCCCCTAAATCTTCTCCCAAAACCCTGCACAGTGTACAGTTCACCTCTGTGAAATGGTTTTGCAATGTTGTTACTTAACGGCGTTACATAAATGCATTGTTGTGAATCCAAGCACCAATTGTATTTAGTATCTGCTGCATGGTTGTGCTGACAGACCTAGGCTTGGGATTCTGGAGCAATCCATCTTCCAGGTATAAATATTCCTAGAAGATGCTACAACCAGAGATTTGCTGCACTATGTGAAAACCCCAAATCCTGAGGAGCACAGTACTTGCACCAGTAATTTTGCCACTTGAAGCTAAACCTGTGAAACCGCTGGTTCATTTCCTGTATGGCAACATGCAAATATGCATCCTTTGGGTTTATGATCGTAGATGGTCCCCATGGCACATTGCTTGGATAATTGTTGTTGGTATAACCATCTTAAATTTCTGCTGTTTTAAGAATACATGTGGAACCTAAAGATCTAGTGTAGGGGGGAATACACCTGTCTTTTTGGGAAGTACGAAATACCTGGGAGTAGAACTCATTCACCACTGAAATTTGTTAACTTGGCTGATGACACTGCTATATGATTGAGCCCTACAGGTGTGATCATCTCATGAAATCTCTCAACTCTATGGTGAGTTGATGAGTTTCCCTCTCTGATAGTTTGTAGAACCAATACATCCATTGTGATGCTTCCTTATACAACCACAAATTTCTGCTGGTAGCCCCCACCCAGGTCCCAGATGGGAATGGAATGTCTGGTAAATCATTACAAGGTGGCAGGAGCTTCAAGAGGATCCTTGATTTGTCCTTGTTAGCTAACCCTAATAAAACTTGGCTCCATTCAAAGCTTGGATTATGGTTTTGGGTCCTGTTTTTCAGGGATTATTATGCTTTGGTTTGACAATTTAAGGAAGCATTGTTCAAAAGCGGATACAACTGTGGAGCCACTTAGTTTGCTTTGATCCTGAAAATATATTGCAAGGGTCACTATTGAAAGGTACATCGTAGGACCACAGTTCAGCGGAGGCAATCTTTCTGGGCTGTGTGTAAAATACCAATTTGTGCCTTAACACCTTGTTTGCTCATGCCTCTTTTTGTTTGCCTTATTTGCTTCCTATAGCCTGGAAATTACACCTTGCAATATCATAGAAAAGCTTAATGGATTTGTATATCATTTCTTTGTTGTCTTGGAGAAGATGTTAACCTATTTTAAAATAAACAGCATAATTTTCAGGCCCAATGTGATGCTCATTCATAAAAGACCAGAAAGATAGAAGGTTTAATCCTTCCTCTATGGTGTTGGTCACTATCAGCTGGGAATGGTGGTAGAGGCACTACAATTAGTTTCAGTGCCCCGGGCGGGAGAGGAAAGAAAGCTGCCAGGATTCTTGTTCCTGGTCGCTGTGCTGGTGTTACTGTTGGAAAGTGTGTGCATGTGAATACCATTAAGGACGTGATCAGCTTGCATTCAGGGGCGAGTCCCCATTCACTTCTCTCCCACTGTCTCCAGTCACAATCAAACAGCCTCCTGACACAAGGCAGTGTAGATTCACAATCATTTTGGTCCGGTATAAAAGGGCTGCGGACAACTGTGGAACTGCACCCCGACGGGAGGAGAGAAAATTGTAGGAACAAAAAAAGGGTGCCAAAGAAATAATCTTAACAGTGCCTAGATCCAGTTAACTACTGGGAAGACCAAAGCCATTATCTTCAGCCCCCACACACAAGCTCCGTACTCTTGCCAGATTCAATTCCCTTCCCCGGCCACTGTCTCGGGTTGAATCATACTGTTCCCAACATCAACTTCCTATTTGACCCCGAGCTGAGTTCTAACCCCATAGTCTCCATCTAAAAGACTGCCTACTTCCACCTCCATAATACCATCCCTGTCCACCCCACCTTGCCTCCTTTGCTGCTGAAACACTCGTACCTTTGTCACCTCCAGACTCAACTATTCCAATGCTCTCTTGGCCGGCCTCCCCTCCTCCACCTTCTGTAAACTTCAGCTCATCCAAAACTCTGCAGTCCATATCCCATTACTGCACTAAATCCCACTCTCCCATCACTCTTGTACTTGCTGACTTACCTTGGCTCCCAGTCTTTCAACATCTCGCATTTAAAATTCTTATCCTCGTGTTCAAATCGCTTCATGGTCTCACTCCTATATCTGTAATCTTCTCCAGCCCTCCTTGAACTCTGCATTCCTCCAACTCAAGCGATTTGTGTTTCCCAAAATCCCTTTGGTCTACCATTGGCGACTGTGCCTTTAGCTATCGAGGCCCTAAGTTCTGGCAATCCCTCCCTGCAGCTCATAACCTCCCTCTTCCTTTAAGACCGTCTTCTAACCAAGCTTTTATTCACCCCTCCTGCTATCTCCTCCTTTAGCACAGTGTTGATTTTTGTCTGATTACACTTCTGTGAAGCGCCTCGGGATGTTTTTCTATGTTAAAAGCGCTTTATGTTGCTGATACTAAATAAGCACATCACGAAGATGAAGATCTGAACTGTCCAAAAAGGATAACGTGAATAAAGTCTGCAAAAATGTTACTGAAATATAATACAGAAATCAGAGGGGCCCTTCAATTTCCATCAGTTAATTTAATGACTCAAGCGTCTGGAAAATATGTCCCACAGCCTCAGCGGATCAGTTGTCAAATATCATGTGTCCAAAGCAAACAGTCATCTGTATACAGCATTATGATACTCTCCTGGCCATCTGCCTGCATTTTTAAGTCTGGGAGCTGCCTTTGTAACCTGCACTTGGCTAAAACTCAATTAAATTGTTAGATCCATGGTGGTCAGGCCACAGCTCCTAACTGTAAGTGCAACATCCTGGGGGTCACCATTGACCAGAAACTTAACTGGACCAGCCACATAAATACTGTGGCAACAAGAGCAGGTCAGAGGCTAGGTAATTTGCGGTAAATTTCCCAAAGCCTATCCACCATCTACAAGGCACAAGTTAGGAGTGTGAGGGAACACTCTCCACTCGCCTGGATGAGTACAGCTCCAACAACATTCAAGAAGCTCGACGCCATCCAAGACAAGGCCGCCCGTTTGATTGGCATCCCATCCACCACCTTAAACATTCACTCCCTCCACCACTGGCGTACCGTGGCTGCAGTGTGTACCATCTACAAGATACAATGCACCAACTCGCCAAAGCTTCTTCGGCAGCACCTCCCAAACCCGTGACCTCTTCCACCTAGAAGGACAAGGGCAGCAGGTGCATGGGAACACCACCACCTCCAAGTCACACACCACTACTTACGTGGAAGTATATCGCCGTTCCTTCGTCGTCGCTGGGTCAAAATCCTGGAACTCCCTCCCTAACAGCACTGTGGGAGTACCTTCACCATACGCACTGCAATGGTTCAAGAAGGTGGCTCACCACCCCCTTCTCAAGGGCAATTAGGGATGGGCAATAAATGATGGTCTTGCCAGCGACACCCATATCCCATGAACAAATATTTAAAAAATTGCTGAATTGTTTATCTCTCAACAATTAAACCTTTTGCCCTCATCTTAAAAGGTTACATCAAAATGTAACCAGTCTTCTCATTGGCTTAGAATGTTGTTCATTTTTCCCCTGGTCAGATTTCGATCTTTGTTTGGTAACTCTAATGTGAAGAGGGCTGTAAGTGGTTCATATTTCAGCTTGTTTGGGCAACGAGGATGCCTGGCACAATTCACTAGCTGGCACAATAAATGTGGAGGCAGGAAACCAGATCCGTAGGCACTTAATGGGGTGGCACAACACACCAACCCCCTATTTGGTGGAAGTGAACATGGTGCACAATAAGGTGGCAAGATCAGGCTGAGTGTTACAAGTTCAGGGTCTGTCATAAATATTCTCTTATGGGTCATTCCCATAAGCAGTGCGAGTGTCTTATGTTTAGGGATGTGTGCGTACTGCCCAATATCTAACTATACAGTAGGATAACCCGGGGTGTAACAATAGTGATCTGAATTGAATATCGTGACTTTCAGGAGGAATAATTTCATCTCCTTCCTCATGGAGTAAGTGAGGCAACACAAAAGAATTAGGGGCAGATTCAATCGTGGCTTTCAAAAGGGAACTAGATAAGTACCTGAAGGAGAAAAATTTGCAGGGCTACGGGGAAAGGGCGGGGGAGTGGGACTGGCTGAGGTGCTTTTGCAGAGAACCGGCGGGGGCTCGACGGGCTGAATGGCCTCCGTCTGTGCTGTAACCATGACATGATTTTTCTATGATTCGCAAGGATTACAGGCTTCGCAAGAGTGCACATTCTGTAATTGCCACACCACCACTGAAAGCAGAAACCAGTATCCTTAACTTTTGATTAAGTGATATAACAATGTCATAATGCATTCAGTCAGTTGAATGCTGAATAAACAAGTTTGGGGAGTTAAGATTCTTCAAAGTGTGACTACGTATCAATAACTGGTGCCTCCATCTCCTGTCTTGCCAAACTTCTAACAAGCTCGAACTTGATATTTCAATATATCCTTTGTTTGCCAAGGAACCTGCTGTCCTATCAGGTTCTTGCACTTGCATTCAAACAAGTCTTTTTTTAAAACTAAGTACAGGAAAAATAAATACATTATCAATTTTAAAACCAGTCACATGAACATGGCTTTAAACTGAACAGTGGTAATCCTTGTAAAAAAAATCTATGGGAACTTGGTGCACTTGGGACCCTGACAAGAAAGTATGTGTATTGATCGCTGACGGGGGCTGGATTTTCATTGAGGAGTCGGGTAGGAGGCGGGACTACAGCTTTCGGGGTTGTAGTCCCGCCTCCATCGAGTTCTAGGCAACCCCCACAATCTAGACTTGATTGACCTTATTGAGCCGGGCCAATTAAGGGCCACCCAGCAACAGGTGACATCACAGATTGAAATGTCATCTGTCAAGACCTTTTGACAGATGAAATATCAGTGTTTGACAGCTGTTTGAAGCTGTCAAACACTGACAATCTGTACTCCAGGTTAATCCTTCTTCTCAGGATGATTTAGAGATCTCCCTGGAACAGAAAGCAGAGGCTGCAGATTTTGACAGCTGGCGGCCATTCTGCTTTCTGTGTCGGTGAGCTGAGGGACTCCCGAGACCTGAAGGAAGGAAGGCTGTAAAGTAAAGGTTAGTAGAACATCTTTAAACACTTTACACAGACCAAACACACTTACCTCTGCACTCATGTACCCATCACTCACCTGAATACCTCAACCCCTCCAAGCCCTTCATCCCGACGGCCCGCCTCGCTAACTTGGAGTGGTTTGAAGCCGTCGGGAATCCCACATTTCAACAATGAAAATAGGGATTAGGCTAAAAACTACCTGTTAACAGGCAGTTAATTGGCACTAATCCCCTTCCCGCCTCGGGGAGGTGGGTCCCAGTGCGGGGCGGGTACCCACCTCCTTTGAAACTGGCATTGGGGTCGGGACCCCCGATTTCGGGATTTTAAACCCCCACACGCCTTCAATCCCGACTCCACAGCCCAATGAAAATCCAGCCCTTAGACTCAATCAGTTTGCAATAGTGCTTTTTGACCATAGGTTTTACCTTACTCTGGTGATTAACCTGATTTAGTCAGCCACGTGGAAAGGAAAGGGAAGAAGGGGGGGGACGGACAAAAAGAGGAAGGTAACCATTTCACCCTCCAGCATCAAAAGGCATTATCCCAGGGTAGTCGAACCCCACCTGTAATAGATGAGGAAAATAGAACAGAAAATCATTCCTGTGCCCCTCCCACCAGCCAGAGGTGCAGTAAGACTGTTCTGTTCAACAGAGCTCAGGCATCAAATAGGGTATTAGCGAATAAATTTATCTTGCTGCACCTGGGCTATTTTTCAGGCTATCTGAATCCAAGCAGATCTTGAAGACAAGTCTACCTGCACCCCATGACTGAAATACTGCAACAAGCAGTGTAAAGCAAATTGGAAATCAAGAAAGACCCAGGATTGTCCCTAATGTTTGACAATAAAAGGCCAGTAATTGGGGTTAACTCCAGAAAACACAAGGCTGCCGACTGCATCAGCACCTCTTATTCTGCTATCCTTTTCCAGGAACCTGCACATTTAAACTTTCATTATAGACAGAAAAATCACACACAAATGAATGGAAGGGGAAAAATGGGATTATTTATTTTAAAATCAAAATTCTCTTCTGTTATTGGTATCTAATAGAATTGGCTTAGTGCCCTTTCTAGTGTCCTTCAGAATGCTGACTGACCTGCTGTGTATTTCCAACATTGTCTGTTTTTTTGTGTGGTTGTCACCCTGGCTAGTTACAGAATGCTATTTGCAGAGAAAACAGTTACACTTAGTTGAATCTGCAACACAAAAAGGGCTACATTTTAGCACTTCTGATATGAAACAGAAAGCCATGGTGTAGTATGAAACACAAACAGCTTTAATAATCCAATTTTGCGCTCAAATTTTCAGCATTTTTGGAAACATGGAAGAAATCCATACAGCACTGCTGAATTCTCATTACATAAGCAATAGGGTAAATGGCCAGCTGGGAGTGTTCCCTGGGTCGCTCAGCTGAATAGCTACACCAGATTTCCAGAAATTACAGCTTTGGTTACAGTTAACAATTTGCAATCACCTCAGCAGTTTAGTAATAGCGGTTATTGGTGTCACAGTAATTGATTTTAATATTCCTAGAATTTTCATACTGCATGATGAAATTTAGCTTTGGGGTTTGTGTTCAATAAATCTCCATTAAAAAAAACCCAGGAAAACTACTTTGGAGCACGAAGATATTCTATGCATGACTGAGACCTAACTACATAGCGTAACTTCCAACTGGCCATTTAACAATCAACTATCACAGTATTTCATCATGATGGTAGAATCCAATCATTACAGTGTAAATAGTGTGCAAGTAATTTTGAAAGAGGGCTGAATAAAACCTTTTTCTGTAAATTCATTACACTGGATTTCCCAATTCGTACCTCAGCATCCAATAAGGCAGCAGAAGCTGAATTCTGCTATTGAGGTTAATATAGATATAGCAGAAATGTTTCATTAAAAAAAAATGATTGGTCATGATGACTAGTGGTTGAATGTTGTATCCTTTAACCAATACTCTTTATAGACTTGTATTAAATTTGGAACAAAATACAATTACATTGCACCAATCAATTTCTGTGATTTTTTTTTTCCTTTCACCATTTTCTGAGGGTATGTTGTCTGCATTAAAAGGCACAGAGCTTAAAAGGTTCCAAGGCCATTACCATTGCTGCTCCTTGCTGGTCCTGAGAAGTCCTACGACACACCATAGCAGAAGCGCCCCATCCACTCTTCCCTCCTTGCCCTCTCCTGTGTCTCCACCTGACACCCCCTGCACAGTGGAACTGAGGTCAGGAATTTAGCAGTGCAAGGCTCACATCTGCATCCCTCCACTCAGCAGCACTCTGGCACTTCTGCTCAACCCAGCAATGACTTTAGGCGACCCAGGGTGATGGGGCGGGCCCTTGGCTGGAATTTGGAAATCTATTATTTGATTGTTCCATTCTGACATGACCCAGTGTACACTGAGATCACTAGTTTAGTAATACTGCATTTATTAAGAAATGGCGAACATATAGCTAGATAAGGGATACTTCAGCTCTATATATTGGCACAAGGGAACTAAAATGGATAAAACCCATCACATCAGCCCTAATCAAAACCCCTTCCCCTCCTCCTCCCATGCACACATGCATGATAAACAATTTCAATTTCTTTATTAATTATTGCACATATCTCACACATGGTGTATTAATTTTAAATAATGGTTAAAATCTTACAAAAGACTATGGCACGTAACAAACACATTGGGATTACTGAATAGTGAACATCAGCCAGAAATTATGATCTTATTTAAATGTGGTCATTATATAATCACAAAGAGCTAGTAATCAAACACAGGTTTATCAGCACAGATCAGATTTGGCAAGCTAGCTTCTGCAGCCCATTCACTTTTCTTATTCACAAGTGGACTATGCGTCTTCGGAGAAGACTGTCCCTCCTATTTACTTCCACAACAGTCCAGTTCTGTGGTAGCGACACCTTCAGGTTTTTGATGAACCTTTGCCTTTGATGCACTTTGCGTTCAGTGCCTGCATGTCACAGATAATAAGGCTGACCAGCTTTTAAAATGGCACAACTTTTATTTTTGTTTCTTAAATCCAGTTCTCCCTGCTCATCGTTCTTCAATGTGTAGCAGGTAGGTGTGTCATTCGGGCGCTTTCACAAAGTAAATTATTCTGGCATTTTTGAGAAATGTAATTTCTAGCTCTACTGAAATGGTCATGATTTTACTTTACATGAAATGATTTAGAGGTGATTTTTAAAATCAAATCCACTGACTTCTGAAAGTCTTGCGTCTCACTGTATCATACCTGACAGGCACAGGATTAAGATTGAAACGTCCCATAAGGCTAAATTTGATAGGGAACGGCACTGTGTATTCCTAGTGGTTATTTGCATTGAAAATTGCTAGTAAAATGGTAAACGTTACTCAAAAATGACTGATGATTGGCAATACCTAATAATATTAAAGGTACAATGGTTCTCGGTCACACATAGTGGTATTAAGCATTTTCTTTGGCAAATGGCATAAATGAGCCGATCACACATAGCGTCAGAACTGGAAATACAATTAGAACAGCCAAACACTGTTGAGTGACTGGCACTGGTGATGGGCACTGACGGCTGGTCTCTATATGTTGTATACACAGCAATATGGCTTTCTTCAAATGGGACAGATTCACAGTTCACTGAATGTTAGCTTCATGCCGACATATAACAGCTGACCATGGACATTTGTTGAGATGACTGAGTTGCACAGTTGTACTTGCAGCAGTCATGACAGCCTCAACAACAATTGCAGGAAGGTGTTGTGCACTGAAGCCACTGTTCTAGGTCTTACTGTTCATATGCCATTGTTTCAATATGAAGTTGTCATAATAAAAACCAGTTTACAAAAAATTCCTTTGCACTAATAAAGATTTACCCACCTCATAACTTTGCACCATTTGTTGTACTTATGCTCCTGCATTCTCAACAATGTTTTAGAAAAACTCTCAAACCAGTCCAGCTCGCTCAACATACGTAGTGTGAACGGCAATGTGGTACAATTCACGTATTTTATCTAAATGGTTTGGGTGGCATCCTTAATAAGAAGCCAGACCACCCGTTCAATAAAATTATGAACTGCACTGTCCTTTTTTGCTGGGACCTTGTTTCAGTGAAATGTGTTGGTGAAATTGGAAAAGAGATATATGCTGCACACACATTTCAAAAAGATCTTGGCTGTAATATTAGAAGGTGCAGGCTGCATCTCACAGTAAATCAAACTTTACAGTGGAAAATGCTTTCCCTTGACAAATTAAAAAAATGGTTTTTAATTATCCAACATTGTGTGCACATAAAAGAACTTCTATTCCTCTGTAATGGGAGAAGGCTTTGTCTCTTGACAACTCTTTAAATGTCCTAGACTGTGCAGCATCGACACGAACAGTTTTTAAAGGCAAACCCACAGTCCAGAATGAAGGAACAACATTCAGAAATTTTTCCATCACAGCTGTAGGTTGGTGTATGGCACTTCCTGTTTTTGTCAGTCTTGGGATGGAATTCAGTCCCAAATCACTGCCACATATATGCATGTAGATGAATTTTAAATTCCGTGGGAAGGTGGTAAGGGGCCAAAACTCCTGGTGCCCCGTTTCAAAAAAACAAAAAAAGAGAAAGACTGCTATGAAGTAAAAATAGACCCGAGACATCTTCTCACAGCAAGCAGATGAGATTTTTCCCTTCTTCAATCTCTTCCTGTACTTTATCACTAGATGTCGCAATTTCTGCTTGTGCAGATAGCACTGCACAGAGGAATGTAAGGATAGTACCGCCAACTGCTGTGTAAAAGGCCCAGCCCAGAGAACAGGCGCCTAACTGATAAGGTGAAACGTCTGGTCCACAATAGTCCACCACCTTCTGAGAACCCCATCCAGCAGGATATAGGATCAGACCAAGAATTAGGAAGAGGCCTGAAAGAAATAACAAATGAATTATTTAAAATACAAAAAGACCACACAGTTTTGTTATCCAAGCACTTTGATTTGTATGGGGAAAAACCCTTACAGCCAGCAATATGATATATTTATCCAAGGTTTGTTCACTAGTCTTGCTGTCCTGAAGGTGCTGACTCATGCTGGGCTGCAGCAGCTGGCAGCCCTCAGCTGCCTTGCCCAAATGACCATTCTTCACGTTTAAAGCTAGATGGTGAATGCTAACAGGCGTTTTTTTTGATGGTGGGAGCATCAAAGTTCAGCTCGATCCCGAGCTCGCCCATTGTCCGCACTTGCACTTTCCACAAAGGTAGAGCAAACACATGGGAGATATTTTACTTCAAAAAGGTAGAAAACAGTAATTTATACAGAAATATATTGCTCTTTTTTAGCATGTTGGCATCCCATGAGAAAAATCTAATGTAGTTATTCTATATATATTTTAACTAAAACTGTGATTCCAAATTATTACAAAATACATCACAACCACCCTCTAACAGGGACGACGTACACAGCGCAGCCTTTAATAAGAGTCCCAGAGATGGCATTATAAAGGGTTCTACTGTATACGGCAATTTTCTATTCCGTTTTGAAAGCACATTTGCTTCCTTCTGTTGCTCTTTGACTAGATTCATTTTTAGCTGCTGTCTGCAGTAAGTTTGTAGATATACATGAAGATAATTATAACAAATGCTGTAATTTAGGTAATTACATCTGAAATTCTTGTGTAAAATATGTAGTGCAAGGTTTTCCTTTAATGAGTCACACTTCAGAAGTGCAAGCCATGACTACAAATATCTGCTAAAGAGGAATCTATGCCAACTGACTGTGGTTTAGTTCACCACACCTTACAACATGTTTCAAGGAGAAGGAACGTCTCTAGCGAGTGCTGTGCACAATGTAACCCTCCAGTGTCTGTATAAAAAAAGTCAAATATACTTGCTACCATTAAAAAATAATATTTATTTTTTAGTCCCTTATGGAGACCCACCATTTATGATCTTTTTTGAGGGCACTGTAGCTCCAGATTAGATCTCGGGTTATTTGGAATTGACAACTTCCAACAAAGTGGTGCATAGACAGTGACAACCAAAGAGAAGGAAACATTAAGTGGTGGCTCAGGTCTGCAAGATTTCTTTTTGAAAGCAGAAAATATACTCCTGACTGTATTTTTCTCAGACATCACTGAGGTACTTTGAAATAAAGTACTTCTCTAACATTCAGCCTCCCCTATAAATAGGCTGGTAAAGGTCAATTTTATTTTGCTATACATTAAAAAAATAAAGAAAATGCATGCATTATTACAGATGACTTGTTTGAAGAAAAAATAACACTTACAATCTGAACAACTTGTTATGAAATATGATGATTTACTGGTTTTATTCAACAACAACTTGCCTTTATATAGCGCCATTAATGTAGTAAAAGGTCCCAAGGCGCTTCACAGGAGCGTTACCAAACAAAATCGGACACCGAGCTACATGAGATATTTGGACAAAAAGAATGAGGTTTTAAGCAGCATCTTAAAGGAGGAGAGGGAGGTGGAGAGGTTTAGGGAGGAAATTCCAGAGCTTAGGCAGCTGAAGGCACAGCGATTAAAACTGGGGATGCGCAAGTTGCCAGAATTGGAGGAATGCTGAGATCTTGGTGGGTTGTAGGGCTGGAGGAGGTTACAGAAATAGGGAGGGGCGAGGCCATGCAGCGATGTGAAAATAAGGATGAGAATTTTTAAATCGAGGCGTTGCCGGACCGAGAGCCAATGTAGGCCAGCGAGCACAGGGGTGATGGGTAAACGGGACTTGGTGCAAGTTAGGTTACGGGCAGTAGAGTTTTGGATGAGCTCAAGTTTATGGAGGGTGAAGGATGGGAGGCCGGCCAGGAGAGCGTTGGAATCGTCAAGTGTAGAGGTAACAAAGGCATGGATGACGGTTTCAGCAGCAGATGAGCTGAGGCAGGGGCAGAGATGGGCGATGTTACAGCAGCGGAAGTAGGCGGTCTTGGTGACGGAGTGGATATGTGGTTGGAAGCTCATCTCGGGGTCAAATATGACACCAAGGTTGCAAACGATCTGGCTTCAAGAGTAGCCATTGCAGGTAATTCTCTGGCTATGTCTGGACAGATAATGGAACCAGGCAAGGGCAGTCCCACCCAGCTGGCCGACAGAGGAGAGGTGCTGGAGGAGGATGGTGTGGTCAACCATCTCAAAGGCTGCAGACAGAAGGATGAGGAGGGATATTTTACCATGGACACAGTCACAAAGGAGGTCATTTGTGACTTTGGTAAGGGCCATTTCAGTGCTGTGGCAGGGGCGGAAACCTGATTGGAGGGGTTCAAACATGGCATTGCAGGAAATATGGGCACGGTTTCGGGAGGCGCCAACGCGTTCAAGGACTTGGCAGAGGAAAGGGAGGTTGGAGATGGGGCAGCAGTTTGCAAGGACAGAGGGGTCAAGGTGTTGTTTTTTGAGGAGGAGAATTAGGAAAAAAGATGCCTTTATATAACTACTCTGCCTCAACAATGTCCTGAGTGAGTCAAATATAAAGTAAGTCGGAATGTCTGTACCATGTTCTCCATAGCCGCAGTGTCAAGTCACAGCAAAGTTCAACAGATCCGTGACTGTGAGGCTGGTCATAGTCACAGAGAAAAGTTCAAAATATGAAGCTGTCTACATTTTTCACTAGACATCATATTGTATTGTTCTTTGTCTTCTAACGCAGTACCTTATATACACAAGAGGGCAGACAGTGTCAGCTGTGGCTCAGCTGGTGGTACACTCGCCTCTGAGTCAGAAGATTGTGGTTTCAATTCCCACTTCAGGGACTTGAGCACATAAAGCTAGGCTGAGGGAGCACTGCACTGTCGGAGGTGGCGTCTTTCAGATGAGACGTTAAACTGAGGCCTTGTCTGCTTTCTCAGGTGGATGTAAAAGATCCCATGGCACTATTTCGAAGAAGAGCAGGGGAGTTCTCCCCGGTTTCCTGGCTAACATTTATCCCTCAATCAACATAACAAAAACAGATTATCTGGTCATTATCACATTGCTGTTTGTGGGAGCTTGCCGTGTGCAAATTGGCTGCCACATTACAACAGTGACTCCACTTCAAGAAAGTCTTTCTTGCTTTCATTATAACCTATAGAGAGGCCCTGCAGTGTACTGGAAGTACCTTTGAGCAGCATGTTAGCATCCCACCACCCATAACAATAACATTTTAAACATAGACACATTTTTTTTTTTAAATCAAGCAACTCTGAGCCAAACCACTAAACTGTGCCCTGAATCCTGGTCTTTTTCAGGCTTCCGTGTGTTCAACCCTCCAGGATCGTTCTGGAGTCTCCAGGAATTAAAGATTAATCTCTAGGTCATTGCTGCTGGCAACTCAGGAGAAAAATCATAGGGGCATTAGAATATTTCTTTTCATTTTCTTTACACATTTTCATTTATTAGTTATAAAAATATTGGAGGTAGAGGAAAAACGGCTGTTTGACTAATGGTCGAGAATCATCAAGTTGGGTAAAGTGTCTTTTCACTTTCCAGTTGGCATGGAAAGGTGGTGCCTTGCAAGGACAGACATGGGCAACCAATGGCAGGAGCTTGGGGGTGGGACAGTTGGAGGAGGGAGGTCATGCGGTGAAACCTCCTAGAATACTTCCAACCAGATATGTACATGGGCACTCGGACCTCTTCAGACCAGTATCTCAGTGCCACGGCCGTGAGGACTTCTATCTCTTTGTCCACATGAATTTCATTGACTTTACGCTATACTGAGCTCCTCATTTATTAATTCCACTCTTACACTGGACAGCCTGTATTAAAGGTAATGGGCAATGTTTCACTTTGCCTTTTTCATACAGGATTGCTGCACTTTTATATTAAGAAAAACTTATTTTTTGAAGAGAGATGTTTTTTGCCCTGACAGTAATGGCACATGTTGCTGAGTGATTTGGTCATTTTGTCTTTTTTTGTTGTTGTTGTGGCTCAGTCCAGTTACCTTACTCTGTAAACTCTTAAGGGGCTTGACAGGGTTAATGCTGGGAAATTTTTTCCCCTGGCTGGGGAATCTAGAACACGGGGTCACAGTCACAGAATAAGGGGTCGGCTATTTAGGACTGAGATGAGGAGAAATTTCTTCACTCAGAGGGTGGTGAATCTTTGGAATTCTCTACCCCAGAGAGCTGTGGAGGCTCAGTCGTTGAGTATATTCAAGACAGAGGTCAATACATTTTTGGGAACGAAGGAAATTAAGGGATATGGTGACAGTGCAGGAAGGTGGAGTTGAGGTAGAAGATCAACCATGATCTTGTTGAATGGCAGAGCAGGCTCGAAGGGCCAAATGGCCTACTCCAGCTCCTATTTCTTATGAGCCCCAACTTCAGATGTACATTCTCTACTGCACCAATGTGACTTTTATTTTTACCTTTCCTACATTCAGTCACCTATTTTGAATGAGAGTGTGAATTTAGTAGCGAATTAAGGGCAGTTTTGTGCAGTTGGCCTAAGCCCTTTAGGAACTTTATTGAGATTATCTAAACACATTTCATGCAAGACCCATACAATCAGCAGACAAAAGAGACTATTATGTTATTATTCGAACCCAGGTCCCAGAGAGAAAGTATCTATCCCACTGGATCACTCAGTCTCCCCATCCAACCCTGCTTCTTTAGGTCCGAGTGACTGGGTGCTTGGCGTTAGGTTACAAGTGTAGAAATGCAAAGCCGCAGTATGCTCACTGTGATACCCCTTAAGATCTTAGACTGAACAGGGAACTGGACTCTTGCTCTATTTGAAATAGTAAAAAAATATTCTGGGGCTGAAATTCTACGATGGGGAACTTCTTTCACATCACTCAATTACACGCCTAACCCTGTTGGAATTCCCAGAGTAAGTCAATCTACATACAGTATATGTAGGTGGGTGGGCACCCGCATTAGTATTGATATAACTGGGGTACCCATTAGGAGGGGGGGATGATGAAAATTGTGGCATTAGCCAGCCACTGTGGAGCAGCGGGGGCAGGTCCAGCAGAGAAGCAGCACAGATTGGCCATATTCCACAATGGACACTTTCCTTACAGCAGCCAATCGCTTTGTGGGTCCTAATTCAACCTCCTTCAACACTCTATGCCTACTTACTGCAGGCATACAGTATGTTGGGGAGCAGCTGAGGCGAGACTGACAGCAATTCCGGTGGACGACAACATCCTGCCAGTCCTGCCTTAATCCGTGACATCAATGTCAAAGGCAGTTGACGATGGGAACTCCTGCCCACCCACCCCAGAAAATCCCAGTGTTGCTTAACACAGGGTAGTGACCCGGTGTAAATTGATCCCATTCCAGAATTCATCTACATCTGTTGGGTTTGCACCCCAGATGCCCTGAAAATAACATAGGTCCTTGGTGCCTCTATATTTTTACTTTGTAGACTGCAGTACTAACAGTCCTACCACAATGGATGCCAAATAATGATTTCTTTAAACTGCTCCACCTATGTAGTATAATATAAATTACATTATATATTATAAATCATTGCAACAGTCTCTATTTTACTGGGTATGGTACATCTTTGAGCATTGACATTAGTCCTACATAACCCAATGTGCTGCAAGCGTAAAAAAAGATTATGCACCAAGAGAAGGGCAAAAATCAAGAGTAGGACGTGATCACACTCTGTGAAAGAGCTACCTTCATTAATAACAAGGCCCACAAAACCACAAATCAGGTTCACCTATAGTAAAGATGCCCTATGGATTTAAAAAAAATATATACAATAAAGACAATAAATGAAATACTCCTTTCATTATCAGTATTATCTGACCAGAATAAGAAAGGTTCTTAAGTAGTTAGATTCTAAAATAATACCAGCTGATTCAACAAAATCAGGAATTTTTTTCAACAGTCTGTCAGTTCTTATTCCCCAGGAGCCTCTGCTTGAAGAAATTTGCTGTCAGAGAGTTTTCATTTTATCAACAGAAAGAGCACACCAGGTTCATTAGGAACGTTTGGACTTGCAGCCGATGATAGCGTAATTAAGAAAATTACCAAATGGCAGCTTGGGGCAGCATCAAAGATACTGACTAACTGAGCTTGTTTGGTGGCCTACCACTGAAACTAATGAGTGTAAGTGGTTATGTTACTGGATTAGTAACTATGGGCTTGGACTAATAATCCACAGAACGCAAGTTCAAATCCCACCACAGCATTGTGAGAATTTGAATTCTGTTTATAAAATCTGGAAATAAAAAACGGGTATCAGTAAAAATAACCATAAAGCTGTCAGATTGTCATAAAGACCCAGCTGATTCACGAATGTCCATTAGGGAAGGAAACCTACCGTCTTTGCCCAGTCTGGCCTGTATGTGACTCCAGTCCCACACCAATGTGGTTGACTCCTAACTGCCCTCTGAAGTGGTCTAGCAAACCACTCAATTGTATTAAGGATGGGTAATAAATACTGATCTTGCCAGTGATGCCCACAACAAGAACACATTTTTAAAAAACTGTCAGTGCTTTGTTGGCAATTTGGATTGGGCCCCAGCTTTCTATTGCACATAATTGCTGTAACTATGATGTGGTTATCTTAATAAGGACTATAATCTAACAGAAAAATAGGCAAATGGTAAACGCACTAACAGAAAACACAACCTCATGTATTATTTTCACCACAAAGAACAGTGCTGTTCTGTCAATTATTCACATTCACTAAAAGCAAAATGGTCTGTGCGAATATTTTCCACATTCAGTAAGTTATCAATCACAAAGAGCAATAATTAAGTTTTCATTTATTCTGCTTTAGCTATGTTCCTATTATGTTTAAAGATGCAGCAAGAGTAAGTTCAGCTTCCAAGCCTGTGCGCCCTCTTCGTTTCACGGTCAGAGAAGTTGGCTGAAGGGCAAAAGAGTTCTGAGACACTGACACAGGTGTGATGGAAAGGTTAACACCACATACAGGGTTCATAGAATTATAGAATCAGACAGCACAGAAGGAGGCCATTTGGCCCATCGTGCCTGTGCCAGCTCTTTGAAAGAGCTATCCAAATAGCCCCATCCTCCTATTCTTTCCCTATGGCCCTGCACTTTTTTCCTGTTTTAAGATGAGTTCATTAATTGATTCACAGAGTGGTTGAAGATCAAAGCGATAGTGAACAATGGGAACTTTGTCTGCTGGATTCTGAACTGAGAGCTGGAAGAAATGGTTTTGTGGCCTAAACATGTAGACACTGACCACACGGGATATGGTAATAGTGCAATTGGGGAACAACTTGCAAGGTAAGAGTGATGTTTTGAAACAGGTTTAATCTGCACAAAAAAACTAAAAATGTGTGTCATATAATTTCTTATATTTTCAAAGTAAAATATAATCATATTCATTAACGTACACTAAGTGACAGGTTTCCATAATGTTCCTGCAATGACAGCCTGGAGAGATGGTGTGTTGAGTTTTATCCACCCCCTATGAAAGAACCCCACCTCTACTTGATATCTCCTTGAAGACCTAGCCAAGACTGGTAGTGATAGGAGGTAACTTTCTACCTGTGGAAAAGGCTCCCTTACAGATACTTTATGTTCCCGTCTTAGAGTGCAGTATTACTATGGCTTGCTGATGTCGAGTAAAATGTTGATTACTGCATGTGAACGCTCTACTGAGCTACACATGTAATTATAATGGAGTGCGTGCAGGTGAACTTTATCGCTTTGTTTCCTTCAGCCAACTGATCTGAGTCAGACGTCATGATGTGAGCCTTAAAGAAAAGCTGACTTATTCTAAGTACATGAATACACTGATTATAGGTCACTGAGAACTTTCATAATCCTTTAAAATGACCTCAAACCCGAATCAGTGGGAGCCTTTTCAAACTGTACAGCTAGGTTTTCCTCAGCCTTTTCCTTCTTGTTCTCCTTATGACCCCAGATATATTGTTGCCCTCTCAGTGAATCAGGGAATAGAATTAACACTGTTACACTAACAGCTTATAAGATTGTGACCTCACCAGATTGTGAATGTCAGTTTTTCCTCTGGTTCTATCAGGCCATTTATTGCTTGGGGGTGGGGGTGAGGGTGCGGTGGGGGGCATGATTATGCACTGACCAAGCTATTCATAAGCTCTGGCTAACAAGTAGGAACATGAAACATCTTGGGGCTCAAACCCACCACAGTGGAAAGAACGTGACCGCCTCTCCTTATAATCCAGCAAAGACTAAGGGGGAAAAATTGGGTTGCTTTGGGCCTCCCGTTAGCACCACGAGGGGACGCTAATGGGGCGCAAAGCCCTGGCGCCCGGCTGCTAACGCCTCCTGTGAAATTCAGGAGGTTAACGGCGGCAGTAGCCGGTAGCGCCACCAGCGACAACGTCATCGCCGTGCGCAGCGTACCGGCCGCAAACTTGGCTTGAGCCCCCTTACCTACTGCCAGAAGCTATGTCCGACAGGGTCAGGGTGCCGTGTTTGCGGACGGGGCGGTGCAAATTAAAGGGCAGGTGACGGGCGGCCATTTTTTTTGGGCCGCCCGCCAGCACCTGCCCCCTCTTGTCTCCTCCTGCGGGGTGCCAGCCAGGTTCTTTTGCCAGTACCCCGCTCCCTGGTGGTCCAGCAGGGCTCCGGTGGATGCTGCGCTAGGCCCCTCCCCTTTAATCAGTGGAGGGAGGCCTGTAGTACCATGGTGCTATGTGCCGGCACGCGTGGCGATGCTGCACGTAGCGCCGCGATATTCAATGGGAGCGCCCCAAGAGGGAGGGGGAGCGCTTCAAGTAGTGCCCCACCTCCTGCTTGGGGTGCTACCATTCAATTTCAGGCACAGGGGCGCTAACTTTTTCGGGGCGCTAAAAGTAGTGTCCCGGCGAAGTTAGCGCCCCAAAGGGGGCGCGATCCAATTTTTCCTCCTAAGAGTTTTCTTTGTAAAAAATTGGGCATGAACCTGATACCAGCACTCCAAGATTAACTGCCCTGTTGCTGGAATTCATTTTCAATTTTCTAAAGGCGGTGACTATGCCTGGAATACCAGCAGCTCTCTAATACTCACCCAAATAGCCATTAGCCATGTCTAAGCCCTGCCAGTGTGCGTCAGCAGTCCATTCACGACTAGGGAGTGCTTGAGACACCTTGGCTGAGACTAATTCTGGCCTTGCCCAATTTCCACATAAATGTACTTTCCAGAAAGGGTCACCGGATAGTAATCAGGAGCAGGAACCCTGGCTGATTATCCCCCATTCCTAGTCCAGTGATACAGGGCAAGTTGTGGTGCTCCCATCCAGTGCCCCAGGTGCTGTTAGCTAACTCAGCACAGACTAGGGATCAGACCTAGACCACCAGGTCTGTATGGCTGAGTATGACAGAATTATCAAGGAGTCTCTGACTTTAACAAGTTTTATATTTTTTTACAAAAAGTTTTTTTTTTTTTTAAAGACCTGAGAGTAGGAATGCTGCATTAACTTCAATAAAACTGACTTGCTGGTAGTGAAAGGATGGTGCAGTGTGCTGCAGTACCAATGTGTGGCCCACATGTGTGGAACAAAGAAATGGCAGACCAATTAAATACATGCTTTGGTTCTGTCTTCACAAAGGAGGACACAAATAACCTCCCAGAGATGTCGGGGAACATAGGGTCTAATGAGAGGGAGGAACTGAATGAAATCAGTATTTGTAGGGAAATGGTGCTAGGGAAATTGACGGGATTGAAGGCCGATAAATCCCCAGGGCCTGATAATCTACATCCTAGGGTACTTAAGGAAGTGGCCCTAGAAATAGTAGATGCATTGCTGGTCATCTTCCAAAATTCTATAGACTCTGGAACAGTTCCCATGGATTAGAGGGTAGCTAATGTTACTCCACTATTCAAAAAAGGTGGTAGAGAGAAAACGGGGAATTTTAGACCAGTAAGCCTGACATCGGTAGTGGGGAAAATGCTAGAGTCCATTATAAAAGATGTAATAGCAGAGCACTTGGAAAACAGTGACAGGATCGGACAAAATCAACATGGATTTACAAAAGGTAAATCGTGCTTGACTAATCTACTGGAATTTTTTGAGGATGTAACTGGTAGAATAGATAAGGGAGACCAGTGGATGTGGTGTATTCGGACTTTCAGAAGGCTTTCGATAAGGTCCTGCATAAGAGATTAGCGTGTAAAGTTAAAGCACATGGGATTGGGGGCAAGGTACTGACTTGGATAGAGAACTGGTTGGCAGACAGAAAGCAAAGAGTTGGAATAAACGGGTCTTTTTCCGAGTGGCAGGCAGTGACTAGTGGGGTACCGCAGGGATCGGTGCTAGGACCCTAGCTATTCACAATATATATTAATGATCTAGACGAGGGAACTAGGTGTAATATCTCCAAGTTTGCAGACGACACAAAGCTGGGTGGACGTGTGTGCTGTGAGGAGGATGCCGAGAAACTCCAGTATGATTTGGACAGGTTGGGTAATTAGGCAGATGGATGGCAGATGCAGTATAATGTGGATAAATGCGAGGCTATCCACTTTGGTGGCAAAAACAGGAAGGCAGATTATTATCTGAATGGCAATAGATTGGGAGAAGGGGAAGTGCAACAAGACCTGGGTGTCCTTGTGCACCAGTTGCTGAAGGTAAGCATGCAGGTGCAGCAGGGGGTTAAGAAGGCAACTGGTATGTTGGCCTTCGTAGCGAGAGGATTCGAGTACAGGAACAAGGATGTCTTGCTGCAGTTGTACAGGGCCTTGGTGAGACCACATCTTGAGTATTGTGTGCAGTTTTGGTCACCTTATCTGAGGAAGGATGTTCTTGCCATGGAGGGAGTGCAGCGAAGATTCACCAGACTGATACCTGGTATGGCAGGAATGACATATGAGGAGAGATTGGGCCGATTGGGCTTATACTCGCTGGAGTTTAGAAGAATGAGAGGGGATCTCATTGAAACTTATAAAATTCTAACAGGACTAGACAGACTCGATGCAGGAAGGATGTTCCCGATGGCGGGGGAGTCCAGAACCAGGGGTCACAGTCTAAAGATAAGGGGTAAGCCATTTAGGACAGAGATGAGGAGGAATTTCTTCACCCAGAGAGTGGTGAACTTGTGGAATTCTCTACCACAGAAGGCAGTTGAGGCCAATTCATTAAATATATTCAAGAAGGAGTTAGATATATTTCTTAAGGCTAAAGGGATCAAGGGATATGGGGAGAAGGCAGGGACAAGGTACTGAATTTGGATGATCAGCCATGATCTCATTAAATGGCGGAGCAGGCTCGAGGGGCCGAATGGCCTACTCCTGCTCCTATCTTCTATGTTTCAGCCGCATTGGAATAAAAGTTTGATCGCCCCTTACACCGAGTTTCCAATCTCAGAGATGTTGCTGTGGTGCAATATTAAGCGAAGAGATAGCTCTTTCCCTTTGGTTGGGAGAGTCATCTACTCTTGCTCACCTCATAGTGGTCAACTCATGGGTAGCATTGCAGAGGCCTGAGACCAAGTCTCCTGCCCTCTCAGCTGCCAGAACTTGAAGCCTTGGAAGACCAAAAGAGGAGAACCTAAAGTGGTGAAAATAGCTCGAGTAACACAGAGAAAAAAGTGATGCAACACAATGAAATAGAATTCAGCCCTTCATTAGTTAAATATTTAAGGCAGAAAATTTTGGACCAGTCTGACTAAATACCAATTAGAGTTATCAGAGTCAGCTGGGAGCACCAAATTCCATGTGGGAAAATACCTGCAGCTGCTGTAGTCTGAATCATAAACATTTAACCAGGCATGAGTCATTAAACATCAAACTCACTAGCACTCTGAACTCTCTCACTGGCTCTTCACCTCAGCGAGCTGCACGCCCTCAAGGATAATGCACTTGCGCTTACACCATGCTCTTCTAGAAAGAAATACCTTTCCGCATGAACACAAGTATCAGAAAGGAGCAGTTTTTACCGATTCATAACAAATAATGTTTATGAGAGAATGTTTAGTTACAATCTAAACCATCATTCTAAGCACCTTCTGTCTGAACAAGTGTGTTTAGTATTAATCAAAAACTCAGTTAAGTGCTGGCAGGTCAAAATGCTGCGGAAAGAACATTTTCACTAATCCGGTAAACTTTCATTGAGAAGCTGCTATTTTGAGAGCAGTGAGTTCTCTTGATGTTCTGGCCAATATTTATTTCTCAATTATAGCCACAGAAAAAAAAAGTTACCTGATCTCATTTTCTATTTGTTGCCATGTACAAATTATCTGCCGTATTTGCTACATAACAATATAATGGTTACACTTCAAAAGTAAAATAAGGGGTAATTTTCTGACTTTGTGCACGTGGCACATATTTTAGTGTTTAAAATATTAAAGTGATTTGTTTGGGTAGATGCGATGAAACTATTTCCTCTGGTGGGGGAATGCAGAACAAGGGGACATAATCTTAAAATTAGAGAAAGGCCGTTCAGGAGGGAAATCAGGAAGCACTTTTTCACACAAAGGGTAGTAGAAATTGGGAACTCGCTTCCCCAAAAGGCTGTGGATGCTGGGACAATTGGAGCTTTCAAGACGGAGATCGGTAGATTTTTGTTGGATAAGGGTGTCAAGGGTTATGGAACAAAGGCGGGTAAATGGAGTTGAGGTACAGATCAGCCATGATCTAATTGAGTGGCATAACAGGTTCGAGGGGCTGAATGGCCTACTCCTCTTCCTAAGGTTGAATTTCTGCTATATGCTCCCAGCAGGCAAGGTTCCCCATTGGGAGTGCAAAGTCAAGAAATTACTCATAGAAAATAACCCCATTACTTGGACAAAAGCAAAAATACTGCGGATGCTGGAAATACTCAGCAGGTCAGGCAGCATCCGTGAAGGGAGAAACACAGTCAACATTTCAGGTTGATGTTCCATCTCCAGCTTTTTCCAGTTCTGATGAAAGGTCATCAACCTGAAACATTAACTCTGTTTCTCTCTCCACAGATGCTGCCGGACCCATTACTTGGATTTGGTTCTTAATCTATCATACTGAGCCACATAGACATAGAAAGTCGCAGGTTCAAACTCTGATCTGTGCTGAATTAGCTGATTAGTGGGACACTAGTTACCTTGGGCTAGGCCAAGTTTTCCTGATCACCGGCAGGTGACTCCTGCTGTAAAGTGCACTTGTGGATAACTGCCAACACTCACCATCGAGACTCACACCACTGCCTCTGGAACTATACTCCACCATGAGTCACTGCCTTCACGGGGCAAAGGAGAAAAATACTAGCTGAAAGTACTAAACCTCTTAAGGACCACTTATGCACTACTGTAATGAATGTAGGACAAGGCGGGTAAAGTTTTCCCTTTGGGCAATTGCAATCAGCCATCTGGGCGCAAATTACACCCAAAATGGCGCTAGTTTTGTGAAGTGTTTTTTTCCACTCAAGCTTCCACTCAAACTCATTTGCATATCACCGAACGTAAAAACCTGCCATGAACCAGCGTAACGGGCAGCATTTTAGAACGTAATTTAAAAAGAAATAAAAATTTTGCTTTAAAAAGATATATTCCGTGATATATTTAAGAGTGGTAACTTAATGCAGTTTGACAAATACAGCTGAAAATGGGTTTAGCACAAAAAATAAGCATTTTAATCAGTGTCTAGTCCACCACTTGTGAATAACCCGACTTTAAATAACTGAAATTGACTTTTAAAAAACTATACAGAACCATTTACTAGTTTATATTCAAACGCTCTTAAAATGTGCTCATTAGTATCCTTGAGGCCAAAAGAACCAGCTTTATTTAAGAGCTTCCTCGAAGGCCCGCAAACAGGCGCAATTAACGGAAACTAACGCAATGGTGATTAATTCACTCTGGGGGCATGGCCAGTTTTGTGGGTGGGGCCAGCTTCCAGCGCATTGTTTTTTAAACTAGCGCAAAAGATCGCGGAAGCTCGATTTGCGCTGGACGTAATTTGCGCTTCAAATTCTGCCATCTTTTGTGCTGGTTTGGCCGATGTTGGGCGAATTGCGCCGGAAATAACAGCGCAACTAGCAGAATCTCTACCTCATGGGGTTTTTAAAAAAAAGAAATTGTTCTTGGTCTGTAGGTGATGCTGACAAGGCCATATTTATTGTCCATCCCTAGTTACACTGAGAAGATATTGGTTTTCCTTCTTCTTGAACTGCTGCAGTCCTTATGGAGATGGTGTTGCCACAATGGTGTTAGGTTGTGGATTCCAAGCTACTGACCCAGCGATAATGAAGGAATGTCAGTAAATATCCAAGCTAGGATATGTGTGATTTTAAGTGGAACTTGGAGGTGATGATGTTCCCACAACATTTCTGCTCTTTTCCTTCTTGGTGGTAGAGACCACGGGGCTGGGAGGTGCTGTCAAAGTAACCATGGTGATTTGCTGCAGTGTATTCTGTAGATCATACATACTGCAGCCACGATGTGCCAGTGTGGAGGGAGTGGATACTGAGTTCAGTGGAAGGAGCACCAATTAAGCAAACCGCTCCTTCCTAGATGGTGTTGAGCTTCAAGTTTTGTTGCGGCTGTCCCTACCCAGGTGAGTGCTAAGTATTCCATCACACTTCTGACTTCAACTTGTAGATGATGAAAAGGCTTTTTGGGGTCAGGAGGTGAGCCACTTATCACAGAGTACCCAGCTTCTGCCCTGCTCTTGTAGCTATGCTGTGGACGTAGCTGATCCAGTTAATCTTCTGGTCAATGGCGACTCCAAGATATTGACGATGATGTATTTGGCAATGGTGGTGCTTTTGAAAGTCAGGGGGGAGCTGGTTGGGTTTTCTCCTGCTCAAAATGCTGTCTTGCTGTCAAAGACTGTTGCCTCTCCCCTGACATGCAGCTCTTGCCTCCATGTCTTGATCAAGGCTGTGATGAGGTATGGAGCTAAGTGGTTCTAGAAAAACCCAAACGGAGCATCGGCAAGTATGTTATTGGTGAGTAGGTGTCGCTTGCACTCCTTCCACTTTACTGATGGTTGGGAGGAGAATGATAGGTCAGTAAACAGCTGGATTAGATTTATCCTGCTTTTGTGGATAGGACATACTGGGGTAATCTTTTACACTGTCGGGTAGATGCCAGTGTCACAGCTTAGCTAGGGGAGCAGCTAGCTCTGATACACAGGTCTTCAGCACTACAACTGGGATGCTGTCAGGGCCCAATAGCCTTTGCTGTGTCCAGTGTACCCAGCCACTTCTTAATGTCATGTGAAGGGAACTGAATTGGCTGAACACGTATCTATAATAGTGGTGACCTTGGGAGTTGCCTAGCACTTTCCTGGCGTAACCTTTTACATTCCACATTGAACCAGGGTTTGTCTCTTGGATTGATGATGATTGAGAAGTGAGGGATGTGCCGGGCCATGAGGTTACAGATTGTGGTGGTATACAATCCTGCTGCTGCTGGCCCACAGTGATGGGCTGCTAGATCTGTCCTTAATCCCTCCATGGCCTCGTCCCTCCCTATCTCAGTAACCTTCTCCAGCCCTAGAAAACTCCCAAGATCTCTGCGCTCTATCAATTCAGGCCTCCTGTGCATCCCCGATTTTCTTTGCTCCATCGTGCCTTTAGCTGCCTAGGCCCTAAACTCTGGAATTCCCTCCTTTAAGACGTTCCTTAAAACCTACCTCTTTGACCAGGCTTTTGGTCATCTGTCCTAATATCTCCTTATATGGCTCAGTGTCAAATTTTGTTTGATAACACTGCTGTGACGCATCTTGGGGCATTTTACTATGTTAAAGGTGCTATATAAATACAAGTTGCTGTTGTTGTTTCACTTCGCACATGGCAGTGTCACATTGCATGTTAGAGGAGGTCCTCACTGTGGAGATGAGACTTTGATTTAACAAGGTCTGTTTGGTAGGCACTCCCACCAATTGTACACTGGACAGACATGAATGAAGAAACTTTCCACAGTTCAGCTGTTATATAGCTATAGAGACATATATAAAAATCAATTGTACATATCTGCCTGTTTAAGGTGCACAAGACATGGCTATCTCAACAGGGTTGAACATACAATATACAGGACAAATTTACACGTGGAGTAAATGTTCAGTTCTATTAACTATAAATAGCAGTGATCCAACACAAATCTGTTTTGTGCCGTGCAAGAGTTGCAAAACCACAGTACTTTTGGAGTTTTTGTAAATAATTTTAATAGTAATTCTTCTACTAGGCACTTGTTTCCATGGACACAGGAGGAAGGAACCATATGCTGTTGCCCAAGCAGTCCTGTGTGCAGTGCAGATTTAGTCAATGAATGTTATTCCACAAAACACAGCAGCACTTGTAGAGCATAACCATTTACTTTTAAATTCCTACATTTAAAAAATAATATACAAGATGAACTCCCATGGCGTTGATCACAGAGATAAAAAATGTTTCTCTCTTCCAGCAATTGTCTCTTATTCTAAATTCTTTCTGTGCATCTCTATCTTGGTTTTTCTGTTTCTCTCTCTCTTTGTGTAGGCCTCTAACTTACTTTTCTTATTGCTGTGTCTATCTCTCTATTTGCCTGACTCTTCCTATTCCCTTGAAACCCCTTTCTCCTATCTTCTCTCTCCTCTGAATGGCTCAGAAACATTTTCCTTTACTGGTGTACTCTTACCTTCTTCCCCCACCACCCCCCCCCAACCCCCCAAGAGTCCCGATACACAGGGACTTGGTAGCCAACATGTACCAGGTTGGAAGGGAGCTGCTGGAACAAGGTAGTGAGAGGAAAAGTGAAGGGTTGGTTCTTCAGGCCAGGAAGAGTTGGGGAAGAGGGCTGGAGCAAAGGAGAAAGTCTGGGATGGGGATGGGCCCTGTGCTTGGCACACATATGGCAGTGAGTTGAGGGGCCAGGACCTGGTAGAGGGTGGGAGCCGAGACCTGGTAGTGCTTGTGCTTGTGCGGGAATGGCTATCGGAGGACTTGGCTCTGTCAACATTCAAGGAGGGAAAGAGAGCAAGGCCCCAGGAGCACAGGGAGGCGGGGAAGGTCTGAGGCTGTGATTTCATTAATATGAAAATACATGACATTACACTGCAATAGATGTTTTGCTACCCAGCAGCCCAAAATCTCCACCTGAAAACCCCAACAATGAACAAACAAATTTGGAATTTATATGAGCACATCGGGAGAAATGTCCCAAAGCATTTCACATTCAACGAGTTATTTTGAAAGGCAATGACTGTTGTTACATAAGCAAACTTGGAAGTTATTTGCACACAGTAATGCCATGGACAGCACTCGAGTTGTATGACCAGTAAACTTATTTTTGGTGGTTTTGGTTGTGAAGATTGTTGAGGGAGAATCCTTTGCACTTCTTCAAATAGTGCCGTGGAATCAACATCTCATCTGAAGAACAACATTTTCAGCAATGCAGAGCTCCCCGAGTACTGCAATAGAATGTCAGTACAGATTATATGGGGCTTGAATCCATGATCTGGTAACTCAAAAGAGAGAGCGTGTTACCAACTGAGCCAATGGTACTTCAAGTGGACATTCAGATGTACCCTTTCAACTGATCCAGTCTTACTTATTTATAGCAACAGTGACTGATGTGTTTCACTGTGATGCTTAAATAAAGAAATAAAAACAATGGCCCTGAATTTCCTTGGGGCCAGTGCTGCAGTCCCAGTTTAAGTCAGCCGGGAGTGTCACCCAAGGAAATGTGGGTGGGACCCAAGCTGCTTCTTCTTAGGCAGTTCTTTGGAACTGAGGATGACTTGAGGGACCCAAGCACGCCAGGCCCCAAACTAGGCTTCTTGGGGTGGATGGAGCCCATGATATCAGAGTGGCTGGGCTCAGGAAAGGGATTTCTGCAACAAGGAACATCTTTGACCTCAGCCTCACTACCATCTAGCCACCTGGAACCGGAATGAACTCAGTGAACAGGCTAGCCGAAGGGAGCGCCTGGTGCCCACGGGATCTCCAGGCCAGGGTTCTGGCTTGGAAGACCCTAGAAATCTTGCATTTGCCTGCTTAGATTAATAACCATCCTTTAAGGGGGGCTAATCCATTTCTGCCTGATCTTCGTGGGGAGTGAGTGGGGTGGGTCACCAGCAATGTTCCCTGTAAGCTGCGCTTTGTTCTGCATGGCTTGTTTCTTTTAATGTGCAGTCCCTTTAAATTTCTGCGTATGCACGGTATTTACAATGCAATAGCCAGTGAGCGGCCTTTGTGGGACCTTTGCGATTATGGCCGTGCATCTTAGGGGGAACATTGGTCACCAGCAGCACTCCCGAAATAGTCATCCAGCATCGCATGTCCCAACCCTAGATGTGACTAAACTGGCATGGGCACTCACCACACAAATGCAGAGTAGTTGTCTCTATCCTGGCCCGGATACTCTGGCGGGATCAGCAGTGCCTGCTCTGCCACACTTGTCCAGTAGTTCAGAGCCAACAGCTCCACGTACTTCAGTCAACTCCCAATGTTCATCACTCAGTAACTCACAAATCTCAGCATCTCCATCAGTGCAATCTTATTGGTACTGCCTCGCTTGTTTTCAAACTCATATCATGTATAACAGATGAATGTTTGTCTGAAACTTGCAGACTTGCAAAGCCTCAGGTTTACATAAGAAATAGGAGCTGGATTAAGCCATTTGGCTCTTCGAGCCTGCTCTGCCATTCAACTAGATCATGGTTGATCTTCTACCTCAACTCCACCTTTCTGCACTATCCCCATATCCCTTAATTCCCTTTGTTCCCAAAAATTTATCGACCTCTGTCTTGAATATACTCAACGACTGAGCATCCACAGCTCTCTGGGGTAGAGAATTCCAAAGATTCACTACCCTCTGAGTGAAGAAATTTCTCCTCATCTCAGTCCTAAATAGCCGACCCCTTATTTTGTGACTGTGACCCCATGTTCTAGATTCCCCAGCCAGGGGAAACATTTTCCCAGCATTAACCCTGTCAAGCCCCTTAAGAGTTTACAGAGTAAGGTAACTGGATTGAGCCACAACAACAACAAAAAAGACAAAATGACCAAATCACTCAGCACCAGGTGCCATTACTGTCGGGGCAAAAAACATCTCTCTTCAAAAAAATAAGTTTTTTCTTAATATAAAAGTGCAGCAATCCTGTATGAAAACGAGGCAAAGTGAAACATTGCCCATTACCTTTAATACAGGCTGTCCAGTGTAAGAGTGGAATTAATAAATGAGGAGCTCAGTATAGCGTAAAGTCAATGAAATTCATGTGGACAAAGAGATAGAAGTCCTCACGGCCGTGGCACTGAGATACTGGTCTGAAGAGGTCCGAGTGCCCATGTACATATCTGGTTGGAAGTATTCTAGGAGGTTTCACCACATGACCTCCCTCCTCCAACTGTCCCACCCCCAAGCTCCTGCCATTGGTTGCCCATGTCTGTCCTTGCAAGGCACCACCTTCCCATGCCAACTGGAAAGTGAAAAGACACTTTACCCAACTTGATGATGCTCGACCATTAGTCAAACAGCCGTTTTTCCTCCACCTCCAATATTTTTATAATAACTAATAAACGAAAATGTGTAAAGATGCCCCTATGGTTTTTCGCCTGAGTTGCCGGCAGCAATGACCTAGAGATTAATCTTTAATTCCTGGAGACTCCAGGGCGATCCTGGAGGGTTGGCGACCCTCCATGAACACACGGAAGCCTGAAAAAGACCAGGATTCAGGGCACAGTTTAGTGGTTTGGCTCAAGAGTTGCTTGATTTTAAAAAATTGTTATTGTTATGGGTACATAGTGAAGTTGGTGGTGGGATGCTAACATGCTGCTCAAAGGTACTTCCAGTACACTGCACGGCCTCTCTATAGGTTATAATGAAAGCAAGACTTGCATTTATATAGCGCCTTTCACAACCACCGGATGTCCCAAAGCGCTTTACAGCCAATGAAGTATTTTTAAAGTGGAGTCACTGTTGTAATGTGGGAAACGCAGCAGCCAATTTGCACATAGCAAGCTCCCACAAACAGCAATGTGATAATCACCAGATAATCTGTTTTTGTTCCTCTTTTGGTAAATATTGGCCAGGACACCAGGAAAAACTCCCCATCTCTTCTTCGAAATAGTGCTATGGGATCTTTTACCTGAAAAAGCAGACAGGGCCTCGGTTTATCGTCTCATCTGAAAGATGCCACCTTTGTCAGTACAGCACTCCCTCAGCACTGCACTGGAGTGTCAGCCTAGCTCAATGTGCTCAAGTCCCTGGAGTGGGAATTGAACCCACAAACCTTCTGACTCAGAGGCGAGTGTGCTAGCAACTGAGCCACAGCTGACACTGTCTGCCCTCTTGTGTATATAAGGTACTGCGTTAGAAGACAAAGAACAATACAATATGATGTCTAGTGAAAAATGTAGACAGCTTCATATTTTGAACTTTTCTCTGTGACTATGATCAGCCTCACAATCACGGATCTGTTGAACTTTGCTGTGACTTGACACTGCAGCTATGGAGAACATGGTACAGACGTTCCGACTTACTTTATATTTGACTCAAGAGTGATTCAGTCACATCTTAACCCTGTCTGCTTCAGTTGTTATGGTAATGGAAAGAAGGCCTATGTTTTCCAGTATGGTTTTTCCCTGTGGATCTGTTGAATGTTGAACATGTCTGCTTCACTTGGCGAAACATTAGAATTAGCTCATGATCTAAATTCTTATCCCAGTCCTAACAAGTGCAATTTGGAGATTAACCAGGGCAGCTCAGTCAGAAGGCACATCTAGTTTACACTGGGACTTGGGAAGAAATATTGCACTGTGCAGCTTCTCTTCGGGGAATGTTGACAAGAACACCAGGATTACCTCGAGGAACAGCACCTCATCTTCCGATTAGGCACTTTACAGCCTTCCGGACTCAATATCGAGTTCAACAATTTCAGATCATAACCTCGGCCCCTATTACATTTTTACATATATTTTTTATCCACACCTTTGTTTTGGCCCCCCCCCGCCTTTTTTTCTCTCCCACGTGGCAGCTGTCTCCCATTCTGCCAGCGCATTTCACACCTAATCTAGAGCTGTCTTTTGTCTCCATTAGTCCTATCACCATCTCGTCTCGTTTTGAATACCTCTTAATGTCTCTTCACTTCTCTTTTGTTCTCTCCCAGCTTGGCCTTTTAATCTATTTCATTTCCTGTGCTTTTTCAGTCTTGACAAAGGGTTTGACCCAAAACGTTGACTCTATTTTCTCTCCACGGATGTTGCCTGGCCTGCTGAGTTTTTCCAGCATTTTCTGTTGTTAACCAGGATTACCTCTAGTTTCTGTGATTAATATCAATTTAGATCTTAGATGACGTGCCCAGCACTGGAGTGCCCTTTGATCCTACGCTGAGGTTGCAGTATGAGTTCATCAGCGCGAGAGCTGGCCAATTTCTCACTCTCAGGTCACCCTGAGCTCACCAGCGCCATGCTACTGAGGCCCAGGCCTCAATCTAGCATGAATGGGCAGGTGGTGCAGCCACTCTGTTGTCTTTGCGCCCATTTCGGGCACAGGCAGGTAGTGCAGGGGTCCCCTGTGGACATCCCCCTCTCAAACAGATACACCACTTTGAGTACTGTTGGGGGGGATGGCTTACCAGAGGAAGTCAGCAGCAGCCAACTTCCTGGCACCAGGGGTGGCTCTGCTGCACAGGACGGGAGGAAAAAGAGTGGGAGAGCTATAGTAATAGGGGATTCTATTGTAAGGGGAATAGATAGGCGTTTCTGCAGCCGCAAACGAGACTCCAGGATGGTGTGTTGCCTCCCTGGTGCAAGGGTCAAGGATGTCTCAGAGTGGCTGCAGAACATCTTGGAAGGGGAGGGTGAACAGCCAGTTGTCGTGGTACATATAGGTAAAGGTATAGGTAAAATATAGGTAAAAAGCGGGATGAGGTCCTAAAAGCGGAATATAGGGAGTTAGGAGGTAAATTAAAAAATAGGACCTCAAAGGTAGTAATCTCAGGATTGCTACCAGTGCCACGTGCTAGTCAGAGTAGAAATAGAAGGATATTTCAGATGAATACGTGGCTAGAGGAATGGTGCAAGGGGGAGGGATTCAAATTCCTGGGACATTGGAACCGGTTCTGGGGGGAGGTGGGACCAGTTGAAACCGGACGGTTTGCACCTGGGCAGGGCCGGGACCGATGTCCTAGGGGGAGTGTTTGCTAGTGCTCTGGGGGAGGGTTTAAACTAAAATGGCAGGGGGTTGGGAACCTGAGCAAGGGGACAGAGGAAAGGGAAACAAGGATAAAAGCAAAAGATAGGAAGGAGAAAAACAAAAGTGGCAGTCAGAGAAATCAACGGTTTAAATCAAACATGGCCACAGTAAATAATAATTCTAATAGGTGTAAGAGCGTTAAAAAAACAAGCCTGAAGGCTTTGTGTCTTAATGCGAGGAGCATTCGTAATAAGGTGGATGAATTAGCTGCGCAAATAGAGGTAAACAAATATGATTTGATTGGGATTACGGAAACATGGCTCCAGGGTGGCCAAGGCTGGGAACTCAACATCCAGGGGTATTCAATATTCAGGAAAGATAGGCAAAAAGGAAAGGGAGGTGGGGTGGCATTGCTGGTTAAAGAAGGGATTAACACAATTGTAAGGAAGGATATTAGCTCTGATGATGTGGAATCTGTATGGGTAGAACTGAGAAATACCAAGGGGCAGAAAACGTTAGTGGGAGTGGTATATAGACATCCAAACAGTAATGCGGAGGTTGGGAACGGCATTAAAAGGGAAATTAGAGAAGCATGCAATAAGGGCACAGCAGTCATCATGGGTGACTTTAATCTACATATAGATTGGGCTAACCAAATTAGTAACAATACTGTGGAGGAGGAATTCCTGGAGTGTTTAAGGGATGGTTTCCTGGACCAATATGTCGAGGAACCAACCAGAGATCAGGCCATCTTAGACTGGGTATTATGTAACGAGAAAGGATTAATTAACAATCTTGTTTTACGAGGCCCCTTGGGTCGGAGCGATCATAATATGATAGAATTCTTCATTAAAATGGAGAATGAAGTCGTCGAATCAGAGACTAGGGTCCTAAATTTAAATAAAGGAAACGACGATGGTCTGAGGCGCGAGTTGGGTAGGATTGATTGGGGAATGTCACTCAAAGGGTTGACGGTGGATAGGCAATGGCAAACATTCAAAGGCTGCATGGATGAACTACAGAATTTGTTCATCCCAGTTTGGCATAAAAATAAAACAAAAATGGCTAAGAAGGGAAATTAGGGATAGCATAAGATACAAGGAGAGGACATATAAATTGGCCAGAAAAAGCAGTAAACCTGAGGGTTGGGAGCAGTTTAGGATTCAACAAAGGAGGACAAAGGGATTAATTAAGAAAGGGAAAATAGAATATGAGAGTAAGCTTGCAGGGAACAGAAAAACTGACTGTAAAAGCTTTTATAGATATTGTGAAGAGAAAAAGATTGGTGAAGTCAAGCGTAGGTCCCTTGCAGTCAGAATCAGGGGAATTTATAATGGGGAACAAAGAAATGGCAGACCAATTAAATACATATTTTGGTTCTGTCTTCACAAAGGAGGACACAAATAACCTCCCAGAGATGTCGGGGAACATAGGGTCTGATGAAAGGGAGGAACTGAAAGAAATCAGTATTTGTAGGGAAATGGTGTTAGGGAAATTGATGGGATTGAAGGCCGATAAATCCCCAGGGCCTGATAATCTACATCCTAGGGTACTTAAGGAAGTGGCCCTAGAAATAGTTGATGCTTTGCTGATCATCTTCCAGCATTCGATGGAATCTGGAACAGTACCCATGGAATATACTATTCAAAAAAGGTGGTAGAGAGAAAACGGGGAATCACAGACCGGTAAGCCTGACATCGGTAGTGGGGAAAATGCTAGAGTCCATTATAAAAGATGTAATAGCAGAGCACTTGGAAAACAGTCACAGGATTGGACAAAGTCAACATGGATTTACAAAAGGTAAATCGTGCTTGACTAATCTACTGGAATTTTTTGAGGATGTAACTGGTAAAATAGATAAGGGAGAACCAGTGGATGTGGTGTATTTGGACTTTCAGAAGGCTTTTGATAAGGTCCCGCATAAGGGATTAGCGTGTAAAGTTAAGGCACATGGGATTGGGGGCAAGGTATTGAATTGGATAGAGAACTGGTTGGCAGATAGAAAGCAAAGGGTTGGAATAACGGTTTTTTTTCCGAGTGGCAAGCAGTGACTAGTGGGGTACCGCAGGGATCGGTCCTTGGGCCCCAGCTATTTCACAATATATATTAATGATCTAGACAAGGGAACTGGATGTAATATCTCCAAATTTGCAGACGACACAAAGCTGGGTGGGCGTGTGTGCTGTGAGGAGGATGCCGAGAAACTCCAGGATGATTTGGACAGGTTGGTTGATTGGGCAAAAGCATGGCAGATGCAATATAACGTGGATAAATGCGAGGTTATCCACTTTGGTGGCAAAAACAGCAAGGCAGATTATTATCTGAATGGCAATAGATTGGGAGAAGGGGAAGTGCAACGAGACCTGGGTGTCCTTGTGCACCAGTCGCTGAAGGTAAGCATGCAGGTGCAGCAGGCGGTTAAGAAGGCAAATGGCATGGTGGCCTTTGTAGCGAGAGGGTTTGAGTACAGGAACAAGGATGTCTTGCTGCAGTTGTACAGGGCCTTGGTGAGACCACACCTTGAGTATTGTGTGCAGTTTTGGTCGCCTTATCTGAGGAAGGTTGTTCTTGCCATGGAAGGAGTTCAGCGAAGATTCACCAGGCTGATACCTGGGATGGCAGGAATGACGTATGAGGAGAGATTGGGTCGATTGGGCTTGTACTCGCTGGAGTTCAGAAGAATGAGAGGGGATCTCATTGAAACTTATAAAATTCTGACAGGACTGGACAGACTAGATGCAGGAAGGATGTTCCCGATGGTCCGGGAGTCCAGAACCAGGGGTCACAGTCTAAGGATAAGGGGTAGGCCATTTAGGACAGAAATGAGGAGGAATTTCTTCACCCAGAGAGTGGTGAACCTGTGGAATTCTCTACCACAGAAGGCAGTAGAGGCCAATACATTAAATATATTCAAGAAGGAGTTGGATATATTTCTTAAGGCTAAAGGGATCAAGGGGTATGGGGAGAAAGCAGGGACCGGGTACTGAATTTGGATGGTCAGCCATGATCGCATTGAATGGCGGAGCAGGCTCGAGGGGCCGAATGGCCTACTCCTGCTCCTATCTTCTATGTTTCTATTATTTCAAATCATCCCCATTAGGTCTGAAGCCTTTAACGAATGTAAATGATCCATCCATATAATGCTATAATGCAATGAGAGTTTGGGATTGGGACTGGGATCAAAGACTCCACTCTATTTATTTTTAACAATGTATTTTTAATCCATTATTCCCCCTCTTCACGCTTAGTCCCTGAATGAGAGTACTCCTTTAAACAGCACCTCTCCATAGCCAAGCTGTGCCATCTACCCTGTTCCAATGTCAGTAAGTTGTCAGATCTGGTACTGACATAACAGTTGGCCTGGTGTGATTGACATTAATCTGATCCTGGTCAGGGAAAAATTTCAGATCTGCTGACTGGCATTGTCACACAAGAATTCACTCAACCCCTTACAAGTTCCATTTACAATGAAATAAAACTAAAAAGTCTGAGCTTTATTTTTACCCCAAACATGCTTGCTTGCTTGCTTGCTTTCTTTCTTTCTTTCTTTCCCTTCCAACCATATCCTCCATTTGCTGCCTCCCCTGCCAGCGCCACCAACACTCGCCTCCTGGATAGTCACAGGTGTGAAGCAGATCCTGTCAGCCTGAGGGGTCATGCCCCTTGCCCCAAGGTCGGACAATTGGGCTGCTCAAATTATTCCAGGTTACATGAGCTCCAGCATAGCCGAGGCTGCAGTGCAGAAAACCCAGCTATTAGATATAGAGATGTTAGTACTATACATCCCAACATTAACACAAGAAATATGTTCAGTGACTCATGCCCACATCCGGCAATTCATGTCATGTCGTTAAAAAAAGTGTGATAACTTGTGATTACTACGTTGAATGAGTTGAACCACTGGCTTTCTCGTTGCTTGGGAACGAACGCACTGACACCTTTGCGCTTTCCATGGTTAGCAACTATTATCTAGGGAGAAATTTTATGAACAAATCAATCTGGGGTAACGCCTACATCATATCTGACCTCCATGGTGTTGTGCTTTACAATTAAATTTCATTCAAATAAAGCTTAGAGGGATACTGTCTGTTGATAAATCCAAATTACATATTGCTGGTCAGTAAATTATAGACCTTTCTCTCTCCATCACATAGCACTACTCTGGGGCTGAACTAATGGGCTCACACAGGACACAACAGTTGCAGTGGTGGCTGGTTTAGCACTAATGAATCAGTATTATTAGTCATGGCACCAAACTACTCCACTGCTCACTTACATTACCTCCCACGCTTCCCTTCTGTGCTTTCTTAGTGGACGCAAAGAACAGGATCCCAGCAACTCTGACAGCGAGCATGACAAAAATGGGAAAAATGAAACAATGTCCAAATAAGCTGATAATTAGGTTTTCAGTTATTTGACATTTAAGTTTCCCTATTGCTACTTCAGAATCAAATAGCTCATTCAAATGGTATCAATGACCTGCTCTGGGTCCGAAGCCAAATTCATTCCTGGGAAAGCTGTAACCAACAGTTCCAACTCACACAATACAAATGCAAAATACTGCGGATGCTGGAAATCTGAAATAAAAACAGAAAATGCTGGAAATACTCAGCAGGTCAGGCAGCATCTGTGGAGAGAGAGACAGAGTTAACGTTTCAGGTCGATGGCCTTTCGTCAGAACTGTTCCAGCTCACTTTCATTTGGCATTTCTATAATTTGGATTGCGAGAGAGCGGCATCGGTGTACCAGTTTTAGCAATGTAAACAGGGCGAGCGAGCACACAGTTGCTGCTCGCCTGCAATGTATGAACTACAAAAGCTCCAAATGTGAAGCTGCCTTCAGGGCACAACAACCCTGGGAACACTAACTATAGTGAACCCAAGCCACCAAAGTGCGGACAGAAAGCAAAGAGTTGGAATAAACGGGTCGTTTTCTGAGTGGCAAGCAGTGACTAGTGGGGTACCGCAAGGATCGGTCCTAGGACCCCAGCTGTTCACAATATATATTAATGATCTGGTCGAGGGAATTGGATGTAATATCTCCAAATTTGCAGATGACACAAAGCTGGGTGGGAGGGTATGCTGTGAGGAGGATGTCGTGAAACTCCAGCACGATTTGGACAGGTTGGGTGATTGGGCAGAAACATGGCAAATGCACTATAATGTGGATAAATGTGAGGTTATCCACTTTGGTGGCAAAAACAGGAAGGCAGATTATTATTTGAATGGTAATAGATTGGGAGAAGGGGAAGTGCAAAGAGACCTGGGTGTTCTTGTACACCAGTCGCTGAAGGTAAGCATGCAGGTGCAGCAGGCGGTTAAGAAGGCAAATGGTATGTTGGCCTTCGTAGCAAGAGGGTTCGAGTACAAGAACAAGGATGTCTTGCTGCAGTTGTACAGGGCCTTGGTGAGACCACACCTTGAGTATTGTGTGCAGTTTTGGTCGCCTTACCTGAGGAAGGACGTTCTTGCCATGGAAGGAGTGCAGCGAAGATTCACCAGGCTGATACCTGGGATGGCAGGAATGACGTATGAGGAGAGATTGGGTCGATTGGGCTTATACTCACTGGAGTTTAGAAGATTGAGAGGGGATCTCATCGAAACCTATAAAATTCTGTCAGGCCTGGACAGACTAGATGCAGGAAGGATGTTTCTGATGGCCGGGGAGTCCTGAACCAGGGGTCATAGTCTAAGGATAAGGGGTAAGCCATTTAGGACTGAAATGAGGAGGAATTTCTTCACCCAGAGAGTGGTGAACCTGTGGAATTCTCTGCCACAGAGGGCGGTGGAGGCCAGTTCATTAAGTATATTCAAGAAAGAGTTGGATATATTTCTTAAGGCTAAAGGGATCAAGGGATATGGGGAGAAGGCAGAGACCGGGTACTGAATTTGGATGATCAGCCATGATCTCATTGAATGGCGGAGCAGGCTCAAAGGGCCGAATGGCCTACTCCTGCTCCTATCTTCTATGTTTCTATGTTTCACTCCATTAGTGCTTTTCAAAGCAGCTGTGGACCATTTGTTACAGGCATAAGAAGGCCCTAACAGGAACTGATTGTATCCAGGTTTCCTCCACTATTATATCTGCATGCACTTCCTGTCTGCACCACTCCACTTCTTATTATCACACTTTTTAAGAAGGGGTGGGGGAGGGGGGCTGTGGGGGAAGATGTTTAACTCCTTCCGCATGGCGGAAACCAATTGGAACTGGAGTTAAAAACTTGAACGTCTCTTTTTCACGCTTTCACACAGCCTTGCAGCAACTTTAACGCTGGGCTGTTGAGGTGTCCGCCTGAGCCAGGCAGATGCCTTATTAATACATGGTAAGCAGGGTCTTGTCACTCAGATAGGACCCTGAGGCACTTTTAATAGCCTAATTTAGTCGCTCTGACCAGTGAAACCTGCTGGACACCTAGTGATGGCTCCAAATATACGTTAAAAAAAAACTTTTTTGTGGGACCAGGAGGAGCAGCAACAATCTGGGCTTGGAGTTAATATTTTTGTCCAGGGCTGTGTTACCGTGGATGGAATTTGGATTGTGCAGACTGAGCATGTGCAGTATACCTAATCTCCCAGGATGCATCAGGATCAGTCAGCTAGATAAAGAAATATTTCTTTCTTTAACTTTCAGCAGTTTTCATTCCAAACTTTATCAAAATTATTTGCAAAAGCTTTACGGAGGTAAAAAGTCACTTTCGGTATTTAGTTAAAAAAAACCAGAGACAGTGTGTTTGTGAAAAATGACAAGTGTTCTGGGTACACACATTTTGTAGACTTTGTTCTGAATTCTATAAACTTTGGAAAGTGAAAGAGAGAAAGAGAGTTAGTGAGGGGAGGGGCAATGTGTGTGATTTTTCAATTAATTTAACTTCATTTTTTCCCAAAAAAAACACCAGTTGAATTCTGAAGCCAACTAATTACTTTCCCTGTATTTTGTTGACAATTAAAAAAGGTCAATGCTGATGGATTTCATATATGAGACAGAGGGAGAAATAGAGACACGAATAGAGAGAACGGCCAATTTCTTCTCATTTTAATATGGTTTCTTTTTTAAATAGGAAAATTGAATTTTGACAGCAAAGTCTTTTTGAAGGAAACAGGTAGAAGGGAGCATATGAGAATGATGGCCTCGCAACAGCTGCCCTGAGGGCAGGTGAGTGGGATCGGGGTTGAGTGGATGGAAGATTAAGGGTAAGGTGTTAAATCGAGGCCCTGTCTGCTCTCTCAGGTGGATGTAAAAGATCCTATGGCACTATTTCGAAGAAGAGCAGGGGAGTTATCCCCAGTGTCCTGGCCAATATTTATCCCTCAATCAACATCTAAAACAGATTATCTGGTCATTATCACATTGCTGTTTGTGGGAGCTTGCTGTGCACAAATTGGCTGCTGCTTTTCCTACATTACAACAGTGACCACACTTCAAAAATACTTCATTGGCTGTAAAGTGCTTTGGGGCGTCCAGTGGTTGTGAAAGGTGCTATATAAATGCAAGTCTTTCTTTATTCAAAGGCAGGGAAGGATAAAGTGGTTGAGTAAGTAGTTCAAAGACGAAGAGGTAGTGTGTTAGGAAGGGGAATGGTGACATGATGGGAGCGAGGGGGTGGGGAAAAGCACGTGTGATTGGGGCGGGGATGAATGTTACATTTTCCACTAAAATCTAACCTCAAATTCAGCCTGCAGCCATTGAAGGCTCCTTTTCCCAACACACCACAGCATGTCTAGGTACCCACCACCTCTCAAAGAGAAAGAGAAAACTCAAAGACAGAGAGCAGCAAAAACAATTGATGGAAGAGACGCAGGAGAGAGAAACAACAACACAAAGACAACAGAGGCAGATAAGACAGAGACCATATTCTCCAATTTATAGTGTGCAATGTCACGAGAAATCGACTAATAATATAGAACAAAATCTTATGAGTGTGCGCACTTCCTGTCAACTTTTTCCATTATAAATTCCGATGTCCACATTTATAATGGAAACTGTCTATGTAAACTTATCACAAACTCTCGGCAATGGCAATGACTGCGTGACAAGTTTATGTGAGCAATTTCCATTAAAAATGAGGAAATAAGAATTTATAATGGAAAACGTTGACAGGACGTGTGCACAGACGTAGATTTGATTTATTTATATCTCCACACTCTGGTCCAATGACCCCCTGCCCTCTAATTATTCTTCACCTGAAGACTGCCTGGGTCTTGAGATATAGCACAGGCGATTGACGAGTAATAAGTGAAATCACAGATTACACAATGAAGCAACAAAATATCTCCATCAGTCCCAAGCTGCCCGTCAGTCACAACAGTCTAATGCCAGTTTTTATTGCCTCTGTTGCTAGGTATTCTGCTTTGAGAATGATTCAACCATTTCTCTAAATGGGTGGGGGATTTAACGATAATAACAGCAAGTCTAGAATTACTGTGCCAGGGCTCGTCGCTCTTTCACACAATACGTTTGCACTTCTTGTCCTTGTTTTCCACATTTCCAACTTCAGTACAGGCAACAAGCTATAGTTACAAATCTGTAAATACGTCAAAGTGCAGTGTAGAATCTGCCCTTTGCAAATGTAATCAAGCAGTAATCATTGCAGCATTGACCCTTGGCTGAATTGTAGCTCTGTAATTTTAGACTTACTATAGTAGGTGTAGAATTACACAACTCACTGTTGCAGAGAACTCCCGTCACCGTCCAAAGAGCTGGGCATATTGGAACATGTATAAATGCAGAGCACTGCACCAGTAACAGAAAGTGGGAAATAAGGGCTGCTAACAGGTATTGAACTTCCTCCATTACCCAAACGCTTTCCCCACCACTCCTAAAGGCACTGGGTGAGTGTGTGGGGGGGGGGGGGGGGGGAGGGGGATTTCCTCAGGGCTTCTACTGTTTTGCCACCGCAGCTTTGGTGGAAACCCCTTTTGATGTGCATAAATGGGGTTTCTGCCCAAGCCCAGTGATGGAGTGGGAGAAACCCTGAGGAAGTTCAACCCCTTATAACTCTTGCTGTGTTACACGGATGGCAGCTGCCCCCCAATGCCTTAGCCAAGCGGCCATCCTTCACCAAGGCAATGAGTGTTGACAGCCTATTAGCCTCTTGGTGGCAGCACAGCTGAACCCAATCCGGTTCTCAGCTAAGGTTCACACACCTGGACTTTTCAGCACAGGTCTCTTGATAGTGATCAGGAGTGGGAACCCCGGCTGATGTTTTTCCATTACTAACACATAGGGCTGGATTTTGCCAGCCGAGACGAGTTGGGAGCGGGACTGCTGCCTTCCGGGTTCTAGTCCCGCCCCCAGCGACGTCTGATGAACCCACGCTATTTTCCCTTGATTGGCCTTGTTAAGCCCGCCCTGGAGGCTTACTGGCCAATTAAGAGAAAGCCGGTGACAGCTGAATTGTCAGTGTTTGACAGCTTTGAGAAGGAAATTTGTAACTTGTCAGTGTTCGCTCTTCACCAGGTTAAGGATAACTAAAACACTCTTGGTAACTACTCCTGGTTCTGGCAGCATGAAAATCTAACCCTGGATGTTTTTAGTTCAACAGTAAGGGGAGGTAAAAGTTCCATCCATGGCTCCACCCCCGAGGGTCCAATGACTTCCACTTCCTTTGTGTCATCTGGTCATTTCCCATTACCAGGCCACGATGTGCACTGCCTCTCATGGATTCCTTGATGCTCTGAGTCATGAAGCTACTACAGGAAACTCTCTTTTAACCGGCAAAATTCAAGAGTACGTTCAGGTAAGTTTTACTATTTATTAGTGGCCGTGTAACCGGGGTTCCTGGATCTGTGGCCATGTAACCAGGGTTCCTGCACCTGTGGCCGTGCAACAGGGATTCCTGGATCTGTTGCCATGCAACCGGGACTCCTGCACAAGTGCCGTGTAACCGGGGCTCCTGCACCTGTGGCCGTGTACGGGGCTCTCGTACCTTGGTAAGTATACCTCTCTGTAATCTGGACTTTTTGATCAACCGGCACCACGCCGGTCCCGTCGGTGCCAGATAAAAAAAGAGTTTCCTGTAATTTGGACTGCCAATCAGTTGAGTATTCTCAATTTATTCAAGTCTACCATTAAAATAACCTTACTGTTTTCACATACATTTCCCTCCTCAGAGAAAGCTGCCTTTCTTCCTTATTCTGACCTATTGGTCTGAGCATATCCCTACTGTTACCTTTGTTCTGTTCACATTAAATATTCCAACCAGAGTAGTACATTGCATAACTTTCCACCTCCAATGGGATCAATTTGTTTAACTTCCCAGGTGTCCCTGACATATATGCACTATCTCCTTTCCAATCTACTCTATCCCTTTTTTTTGAAAATTCTATACACCTGTATGTTGTATTCATTATCATCCTCTGGGGGCAGCTAGATTTCAATATTCCTACTACATCATAATTCCCTACTGCGATAAAGCCTGCAGTTCAAGTATTCATGTCTATACATCTTATTGCAGATTTGTCTCCTTTCTTGACCCCATTGTCTTTCTGTTTGTGGTGTCTGGTTCCTGTATGTCTCTATGAGTTACTGTGTTCCTATCAGCCTGCTTACTACTTTCTAGTCTACAATCAGTCTAGTCTGGGATCTAATTTCTTCCCCACCCTCCGTCTCCCCATCTATCTACTTGCCTCAAGGTTCCTTCCATTCTCATTGTTTCTGCTTTGTTTAGATGCAGCCCATCCCTCCTGTGCCTGTCCTTTTGGTTCTGAAAATATTTCCAGTTATTTATGAAAGTATTATTATTTTCATATCAGATTGCCAGCCATTTATTTATATTTTCTTGGCGAACTCCCCTGCTTTCCAAATAAAGAAAGATTTGCATTTATATAGCACCTTTCACGACCACCGGACGTCTCAAAGCGCTTTACAGCCAATGAAGTACTTTTGAAGTGAGTCACTGTTGCAATGTGGTAAACATGGCAGCCAATTTGCAGACAGCAAGGCCCCACAAACAGCAATGTGATAATGACCAGATAATCTGTTTTTGTTATGTTGGTTGAGGGATAAATATTGGCCAGGACACCAGGGATAACTCCTCTACTCTTCTTCGAAATAGTGCCATGGGATCTTTGACGTCCACCTGAGAGAGCATTTGGGGCCTCAGTTTAATGTCTCATCTGAAAGACGGCACCCTGGACAGTGCAGCACTCCCTCAGCACTGCACTGGAGTGTCAGCCTAGCTTTATGTGCTCAAGTCCCTGGAGTGAGACTTGAACCCATAACCTTCTGATTCAGCTGACAAATCAACAGCTGAAATACCTGAAGTATACCAGAGAATGTTACTTTGCATCCCCAATCTATGAGTTTTGAAGCCCTATATTATTCACCCCTACATGGTTATCACCACTTGGCCTCCCTCCTAACCATTCCTCAAAGTGCACTGCTCTAGCTCCAGGTAAACAGTTCACCATCCTTTAGATATTGTCCTTGTAACACACTTGGCTACCCACCTAACTGAGATCAGTAGCATAGAATCATACAGCACAAGAGGTCATTCAGCCCATCTTGCCTGTGCCCGCTCTCTGAAAGAGCTATCCAATTAGTTCCACTCCCCTGCTCTTTCACCATAGCCCTGAAAATGTTTCCTTTTCAAGTATAAATCCAATTCCCTTTTGAAAGTTACTATTGAACCTGAAAATGAAGAAAGACTTGCATTTATATAGCACCTTTCACGACCTCAGGATGTCCCAAAGCGCGTTACAGCCAATGAAGTGCTCTTGAAGTGTAGTCACTGTTGTAATGTCGGAAACACAGCAGCCAAATTTGCACACAGCAAGGTCCCACAAACAGCAATGTGGTAATGACCAGATAATCCGCTTTAGTGACTGTTGGTCAGGACACTGGGGAGAACTCCCCTGCTCTTCTTTAAAATAGTGCCATAGAATTTTTTATGTCCACCTGAGAGGGCAGATGGGTCTTCAGTTTAACATCTCATCTGAAATACGACACATCCAGCAGTGCAGCACTCCTTCAGTACCGCACTGGAGTGTTAGCCTTGATTTTGCTTCCACTACCCTAAGTAAAAGTTAAAGAGGGGCAATGAAAAGAAGTAAAATCAAGGGGGATGGAGGGAAAGCATGAGAGGTGTTTTATTAGAATGTGTGTTTGCTGTGGGATGTTTAGGTACCAGAGAGTCAGGTATACTGTCCACCTCGCTAATCAGAGTCCCTACAAGTTAACTGCCTTTCAACCTGCATTTTTGTCTCAGCTATCTTCTCAGGTTTACTAGCTACCTCTTCTGCATTATATGACAATGGCTAGTGTCTGTTATTGTAATCTACTGAGTAGATGCAATAGCTTTCTGATCATCCCTGCTATTCTTTCAAACCATAATCCATTACATTTTTCCATTTTCTTGGTTTCCCCTCAACACATTTCTTGGCAAAAGCCACGTTGAACTCGTCTCCAACTCCGATGCCCAATGACTTACTCTCAAAGTCCAGTGCTAGCTTACTTATTTCACTGACCTGTGATAACTCACTTAACAAGAATGGTACTCTCCACATGCCCTTGCTAACCCCATCGCTTTTGTCTGCTGTATCCTTCTCCTTAAGGCCAAAACTCTTTTTGATCAACAAAAAATCTTTCTCCACCCAGTATACCTGGCTTTCTTGTGACTAAATATCCCACAGAAAACACAGCATAATAATACTTCCCTGATGTTCTCCCCTCCTTCCCCCACCTTTAATCTTATTTCTTTTTGGTGACCCTCTTTAACCTTTAGCTGCCAGCCTTGGCTCAGTTCTAGCACTCTCGTCTCTAGCACTCTTGTCTCAGAGTCAGAAGGAGGTCATGGGTTCATAGACCCACTCCAGAGACTTCAGCACATTATCAGTGCAGTACTGAGGTAGTGCTGCGCTGTCAGAGGTGCCATCTTTCGGATGAGGTGTCAAAAACCGAGGCCCTGTCTGCCTTTCAGGTGGGCATAAAAGATTCCACGGCACTAGAATAGTTCTAGCCAACATTTGTCCCTCAACCAAATTCTAAAACAGGTGACCTCATCATTTATTTTATTGCTGTACGTGGGACCTTGCTGTGTGCAAATTGGCTGTCGCATTTCCTTACATTATAACAGTGAATACACTTCAAAAGAACTTCATTGGCTGATCAGCCATGATCTTATTAAATGGCGGAGCAGGCTCGAGGGGCCGAATGGCCTACTCCTGCTCCTATCTTCTATGTTTCATCTTCTAAAGCGCTTTGGGACATCCTGAGATCATGAAATGTGCTATATAAATGCAAGTTCTTTCTTCTTATCTCAAATACTTTTAACTTTATTTCTCTCAGACGCTCCTCTTCTAAAGTTTCCTCAGCTTAGTGTTCCCATTTGAACTTTTCCATTCCCCTTTTATATTACCTGGTTTTCACTGGTGTCTCAGGCCAGTTCAAGGTTTCAAAAGTGGATCACAGTCCTTTATTTTACCTTAAATACTGACAGCTCCCAAGGGAGCCTGCCATCCTCCTTTAATCTGTTGCTGACTGTCAGCTGTGGCTCAGTGGGTAGCACACTCACCTCTGAGTCATGAAAGTTGTGGGTTCAAGTCCCACTCCAGGGACTTGAGCACATAAAGCTAGGCTGACACTCCAGTGCAGTGCTGAGGGAATGCTGCACTGCCGGAGATACTTTTTTTCGGATGAGATGTTAAACCGAGGCCCCATCTGCTTTCTCAGGTGGACGTAAAAGATCCCACGGCACAATTTCAAAGAAGAGCAGGGGAGTTATCCCCGGTGTCCTGGCCAATGTTTATCCCTCAACCAACATCATTAAAACAGATTATCTGGTCATTATCACATTGCTGTTTGTGGGAACTTGCTGTGCGCAAATTGGCTGCTGCATTTCAAATAGTACTTACTTTATTGACTGTAAAGTGCTTTGAGACGTCTGGTGGTTGTGAAAGGCGCTATATAAATGCAAGTCTTTCTTTCTTGCTCTTAAGTATCTGTGCACCTGGATGTTGTTGGATTACTTTTTGAGATCATGGAGAGCCCCCTACCTCCGCAGTTGATGGGGTCTCAGTTTAATATTTCTCTCCATTCTGAATTGGAGTGTCAGCCTAAGTGAATAATTCTTTCGGAGAGCTGGGACAGGCACAATGGGCCGAATGGCCTCCTTCTGTGCTGTAAAATTCTATGATTCTATAAGAACAATCAAAAACAATCAGGTGCACAGTGCAATCAGGTATACTAAAATAACCAGAATTATTTTAAAAAGAAAATTATGAGTCTTTATGAGGATTGATGGAATAGACTTGCAAGACTTATGGCCCGATAGCTGCTATACAGTAACTGTAGACATAACTCGTGTGCCAAAGCTGGTGACATAATCTGAGAAATGATCAGATCCTGCCCAAAAAGCATGTCCCAAATTTCAAATGCAAAAAAAAATATGTTTGAAGAGCAGAATTTGATACTCCACTCATGGGGTGTAGCTACAGTATTCCCAGAATATCAATGTTAAAGTTTTGTAAACTACTCCTCAGACTTTTAAATGTATCCATTCACTGTCCAACTTGGGAAAAGGCCATCCTCAGATGTTTGAATTACAGTTCACAGAAAGAAAAGGGAAATATTTTTAAACTCCAGGGAGCTGGGGTTTCAGACACAGTGGCAGCTGCAGGCAATGCCCCATACTGCCAACCAACCAATACCCTGGCACTTGCCAGAACTGAGATTCAAAACAACTGCTACGACTCACACATGCATGTTCTCGATCATCAGCTTGCTTGAGTACGTCTCCAGACAGCGCTGCAACTCCAAGTGCAAAGAGCTAAAGCAAAACAGTGCCATTCTCACAGCACCCCAAGCTAACTCATCAACCAGCCACTCTGTTGTTTTTAATAACACTGACAAGTAAAAAAAATCTCTGAGCTGCTTGTCTTTTGCTTGGCCGGAGGTGCTGTCTTTCCAGAACTGCAGTGAAAGTTTTCACAGTCACCATGTAATGTCTGAATTTTCCTTACCATCACCTTATAGCGTGCGAGTGCCTTCCTATTATTGTACATGAATATTTTGGAAACCCACTTTGTGCCAAAATAATAAGAAAACATAGTAAGCATGACTTGCACAAGATAAAACCTTTATGTCAACCCCCTCACTGGCCCCTTGGCTCTAGCTGACAGGGCACTGGAAACTTCATACTATGAAACAAGTTTCATTTTATCTTGAGCTGATAAATTTTATTCATTGTGAAAGACTTGCCCGATGAGCCTCCATTCTGTGGCAACTGGAGTGAGACTCCCTTAATTATATTTCACTTAGACACATGCGAGAGAAGCTGATAACTTGCTGACTTTTCAGATGACAACATGATTTATAAAACTTCTGGAAGCGGTAGAAAGTGCAAGTACATAGGAGTGATTACAAGGCAGCAATTCAATCAAAGAGATCAGAGAGTGTCATAAATTATGAAAGCAAAACTCAAGTGATTTTAAAACATGTAACTCGAACCCCGCGATTAAATTACAGCTTCGCTCCATGTCATGTTAGATTCTTTACGGGATGATTCCAATCAGTTTTCTGTTTGTGTGGACAAACATGGACAAAGCACTGGGTGACATTCCTAATGAAGAGTTAACAGTTAAAATGTTGCTACTCCAAAGTTATTCTGGATATAACCAGACTGCTTGAGGTTCCCCACAGCCACTGGGGGTAATGTTCCAAGTATGTGTTGGCGGTGGGGAACCTCAAGCAGCCCATACTCAGAAAATTACTCGAAGCTGTGTGTCTGCACAAAACACATTTTAATAGAAGTGCCTCTAGATCCTCTCTATTTAAACAGTTACAGTAACTCAGTAGTCAATACCTGCGGATACATCGAGCGTTCTAAACAGAACAGATGACAAGGTATTGGATATAATATTTACACAAGCCACAAGTCTACAGGCTGTAAAACACCATTTCACCCCAGAAACCTTTTGTACAATGGGTAAGTGACTAGAGTTCAAAAGAAAAGGTTTTAAAATTTGGTTCATTTAAGGAAAAAAATGAACGAACATATGGACTTAGCCAATATTTATGTACTGAGTCATGGAAAGACATTAGAGCTGTGTGTAGTATGTAGGTTGCCATGGAGTCAGTTGGTGTGTGGAAACTGTAGAACCTATTGTGGAGTAGGGTCTTGAGCCTGGATCTATAGTTTGGTCATTTCCTTTTACTGTTGCTGATGTAGCATTGTATGGTTGTAGCACAGGATAAGGTATTCTTTTAAGCAACTTTAATGAAAGTAAAGTGTTTATATGATTCGACTATTAGGGGAAAAATTTGAAGAAACCCGTTTAAAAAATATATATATATAAACCACTCATCCATGTTTACTTCAGTCTCTAGAGCAGCGAGAATTTTCCAGCATCAAATGAGATTACATAGTCCAGTAGTGAAACTTGTAACAATTGAACATTCAGTGAAAAATACAGTGTCACACTGCTCAAGAGACCGTATGCATTCTGCAAAACAGCCTGGTGTCACTTTCATCACAAAATCACCTGTGACTAACGCATGATGTTTCTGTGAAGCAATGTTTGCAAAACTTCTTTTGTTAAAGTTTACTTTAACTTTACTTTTCACAAAATGCAAATTGTTAAACGATTCTCTGCTGCCCCACCACACCTTTTTCCCCATACCGAATAATTGTGACCCGATTCTGTCCGTCGGCTGTTTGTACTGAGAATGCCCAAGAGTCAAAGGGTTAACAAGCTATAGCTCCATCATTTGCAGTGTTACTGACACAAAACGGAAATCTCACTTTAGACTCCACGTATTTAAACTAATAATGGAGATACTTCTCCTATCTGTAAGTTGCACATTTCATAGCCATTCCACTCTCCGCTTGCATTCAGAAGGAAAATAAAAATATTCCATATCTGTAATTTAAAATAGTAGGGGTGCAACTTTCCAAAGTCCCTCAAAAATCAGATTGTGGGTATATAATATATTCTAATGATGGATGCAAAATACAAATACAGTATTTTGTGCATGAATTGTGTAGACTTCTGTTTCAATTTTCTATGCGTTTTTTTTTAAGGGCGTACAAAATTCAATCATTGCACTGCGGAATCCATCCAGAGCCTTGTAAACAGGTACGACAACACAGACACAGGATTTAACCACCTGAAATCAATTTTTTTTAGGGTGAGGAAGAGGATGGTTTCCACTGGTTCACTCGCCAAATCAAACCAATGAGAATAATTTCTGGGACTTGCTACCTAGTCTAAGTCTTGCTGTTCTGGCAGTGGGGGAGTTAATCCACCCAGTTTACGAAGTGCCTTTCTGTGTTCTTGGAACAACTCACACTGAGCTGGCACTGGTAAATGAAACCAGTTTCAGAGTATGCCACTATTTGTGCACCAGACCAATCAAACCGATTAGATATGTGGATTCCTTATTTTATAATTCCACCCTCCCCCGCCCCCTCTTTTATTCCCTCAGGAAATGGTTGGACGATCCCACGTAGTGCCACTCCCTGGTCAACCTGTTGTAATACTACCCGTTCCCTGCCTGTTTCTGTTCCTTCTGCTGAATGACTCTGTCAAGAGCTCCCCCCATGGCTTAGGAAGTATATCCACTTAGTAATTGAGCCGCACAGATTAAGGAAAGTCCCAGGTCCTAACCCTGCTCTGTGGTGTGTTCGCTCTCAGCCGACAGAGTGTTGGGGATGAGGGGGGGTGCTACAATTGGCCTCAGTGACCCGGGTTGTGAAAGAGAAAGCCAGAATTCTTGTTCCTCATTGCTATCCAGCGGTCCCTGTTGGAAGTGTTCATGTGTAAGGTGTGGACTGGATCTGGCATATGTTGTTGGTCCGGTGGGGGTCGGGGCAGATAACAGCCTGCCGAACACACTTTCAAGGCTAACATAACTAATGGCCACCTTGGGATCTCCTAGTCTGCATGACTAGGTGCCACATCTGGCCCTGAATTTACCCACTGAGGAATTGAATGCTGAACAATTTAAAGAGGGACTAATAGTTGGCAACGTAACATCCTTAAAAAAAAAGCTTCTGATAAAGAGTGGATTGTTTAAAAGCCTGTCTAACAAGCTCAAGAGCAGGGCGAGCTTACAGTATACTGATATTGTATATATTCCTCCATCCTCACCTTGAGGCCATCTCAACCTTAATGGAATTATCCCCAGCCCATGATGTTGAAAATAACTTTTTTTCAACTAGCTTTCAAATGTGTGTGCATGGGAGGTGTGGGCCAGGGCAGGTGTGGTGAGACTCAGAAAAAATGTGAAAATCCAATTAGATTAAATCAAATTCACAACATATTTTGTAGACTTAAGTGGTTTCCTCAGCACTGGGGGGGGGGGGGGGGTGGTGGGGGGAGGAAATAAATTCCCTAGCATATACTCCAGTCTCTCTCTGATACTGTGCCTGATTGCCGTGCAGAGGGCATAACACGCTGGAAATACATTAGAGACTTTTTGAGGTTGTTTTATCTATCAAGGAAGGAACCAGGAACAATGCACATTGTATGCGAGGTCAGTTTATCAGTACAGTGCTGCGCTTGAAGGAAAAACCCGTGTGTTTAGGAATTTTTGACAGCCCTTTTAATATTTAGTACAAGCTACAGCAAGACCCACTTACATACAAATCATTTAGAAGGTGATTCTGGATGTAAGAAAATCTGGTAGCAATTCGCTCCTGACCCGGTTAGTACACATGTGGCTAGTCCAGGTATATGCAACAACCGACTGTAAAATAACTCCTGACTGAGTGACTCAGTAGAGTTGGTATCAGGATTCTGGTGCTACCTGTCCTAAAACTCAAGTGTCAATTCCAGCTTTAACCTTTGACAAATCCATCCCCCAATAAATAATCCCTAGTACGTCTGTGAAACTAGCCCTTTACAGTCAAACTTACCTGCGATTCCCTGTAGTAATCCACAAATGTTAAAAATGCTTTTCTTCAGAAAACTCTGCACGCACATGGTAAAGACCGACACAAAAGCCACGGCACACAGAACGAGAATCCCCGTCGCCAGGAAAATAGCCGTTGCTTGCCAGAATCCACTGGCAATCTCGTTAAAGCTTTCGGCGTACGGGCCGCACAGATTCCCTCGTTTTAAGTTCAGCAAGTGTGGCAGTTTGATGCAGCGACCGTATATGCCCAGAGTCGGGTGATAGGGATCTTTCCAAGTGCTGGTGTGGTTTACGAGGGCAGGAGTGCCGTTAGCCTTTGGCCTGCCCACAAGCCAGTCCGCGCTCATGAAGGCAATCAGTTCGGCAAAGGCCACCACAATACTTAGCAGGGTCCACAGCATCGAGCGACAGGTAACAATCACATGACACATGGTTTAATCCAAACTGGTGCAAAGCCCTTCTGCTCAGCCCGCACTGAATAAACTCCAAGTAAAAATGCTTAGGCTTAAAAAAAGACCCCAGCCAGCGTTGAAAGTTGGTGTCCTGTAATATTTGTTTGGTCGAGACGTCACTGAGAAGGTAAATCCTTACTTCATCACAGAGAGAAATCAAATGCCACATAAATTGCTTCAACTGTGTTCATCAGCCAACTGGTAAGTCTTACGAGTCTGTGCTGTGCTGGTTGATTCTGTCTCCGAGCCCAGGTTTCAGTGTCTTTATCAGTGTGCAGGCCGGTACATGACGTTACATTTCACTGGAAGACGTTCCAAGGTCTGCCCACAACTTTGTTCATATCTATAAAAACAAACACACCTACAAGGAAGAGAGAGCAAATGTTACGTTAGTAGAAGCCCCACCCGGAGTGGAAAAGTGACCCGACTTTCATTTAAATTCTGAACCAATACACAGAAAGGTCTAACGAGAAGTCGGCAAACCGAGTTGGCTGGAAACTTCTAAGACTAAACTGTCTGTGATCTCTGCTTCTTCTGTTGCTGGGCAACAACAGGTCTCTGCTGCATTAGCGATTAGTACATTTCAGAAGCTTGATTCAATAAACAGATTTTCTCTCATTATTCTCAGCACTGCATTTTTGTGGTAAATAGCTGTACATAATCAGAGAGAGAGTATGAATAGGCGAGTGACCCTTTCTCTAGATCTACCCACTGTAAACTAGGCTCAAGGACTGAGTTTCTGTCTGCCTTCCTTTCTTGTGATCACATTCGATGGAAGAGGCTGGAGTTAATGAAAGGAAATTCCCTCAAGGTTTCACTTTGGCCATACTTAAAGAGGAAGGCAAGATTCTGGGGAGCATTCTTTATTCAAAACGCTCCCTCATTTTAGACAGAAATAATTGCAACCATTTGTTGGCCTTGATTTTATGCAGCCAGTCGTCTTATTTTACAGGATCCATATTAATCATGGTGCCTGCCGCTTAAAATGGAACGGCTCTAGACCACAGGGACAGCCCTCATGGGTGACCCCATGGAGCGGCCTAGCAGGGAGAGCGACCCAAGTTTGCATGTCTAGTACGAGCTGAGAAATAAAACATAAAAACATTTTAATTGGTGCATTATTTTTCTACATGCAACGGGGAAGAATTTTGAATAAGACGTACTCCCCATAACTCACGTTTCCCTTCCAGGGAAGATTTTTTTTATATATTCCGATTTTTTTCCCCTTTTCTCCCTGGAGATACTGACTGAAGCCGAGCTACAGCTTCTTGGGTGCTGGTCACCCTCTGGTACTTCACCCATTCTTCATACACGCCCCAGACAGTTAGTATCAGCAGGCCATTCGACCATGAAGGGAATCGCAGCTTAGCCCACTTTCTAATGCAGGCAGCTGGATAACAATCAGGAGCAGGAAGCCTGGCTGATTTTCTCCCTCCATTAGCTCAGGGAACAGGCCATTGAGCAATTCCACTGCCAGCTCAGTTGAGATCAGCAAACACCATACAGAACAGAGATCAATCCTGAGGCCACCCATGCATTGCATCTGGCAACAAAGGAGCTGGCCAAACTTTCATTTCAAAATATACCACAGGGGGAAAGAAATGAACAGGCAGAACATAGGAAATAGGAGCACGAATAGGCCACTTGGCCTCTCGAGCCTGCTCCGCCATTCAATAAGATCATGGCTGATCTTGGGCTCAAAGCCACTTCCCAGCCCGCTCCCCATAACCCTTCACTCCCTTATCTTGCAAAAATCTGTCTATCTCCACCTTAAATGTATTTAATGACCCAGCCTCCACGGCTCTCTGGGGCAGAGAATTCCACAGATTTACGACCCTCTGAGAGAAGAAGTACCTTCTCATCTCAGCTCTAAAAAGAACACAGAAGAAAATTTGAAAAAGGGTTTCACTAAATGTAGTTTACAGTAACTACACTTTAAAAGTATTTCCTGTGGGCGAACCTTCACCACACGGACTGCAGCGGTTCAAAAAGGCGGCTCACCACCACCTTCTCAAGGGCAGCTAGGGATGGGCAATAAATGCTGGCCTTGCCAGCGACGCCCAGATCCCATGAACGAATATAAAAAGATTGTCTGTAAACTGATTAGGGACATCATGAAATGCACTATATAAATGCAAGTTCTTTCTTTTATTACACTTCAACCAGGTTATTTGAGCAGTCTGGCACCAAAGTGGTTAACTCACAGCAGTAAAGACAGTAAACATTTAACTTTAATGGAACTATTGTTAACTTGACATCAGATATGACCTGATAAGATCTGTTTGACAGTCAAACAGAGGAACCCAGTTTATAATTACAAGGCAGAATACCAACATTGACAAGACAAACATCGAAGACCGAGTTCAAATTTGATTTTGTAGAAACAATTTATCATCCATCTCGTTCTCTGTGGCTTACAGCATAGTTTTTCAAACTGGCGAGGGACACGACAGGGTTATCAGGGGGGCACGAGGACACATGGGGTTTTGTCCCTCAAATCCCAAGGGATAAGTGTATATAGTACTAAAGCAGCATCGACCAATGTGCTCACACCATGTCAGCGCCCCCCCTATCCTGCGCATAGAAACAAAATGTTTCTAGAATGAAGGGGCCACATGGAACATGAATCTCCGAGGTTTTTTGTTATTCTTTCATGAGATGTGGGCATCGCTGGCAAGGCCAGCATTTATTGCCCATCCCTAATTGCCCTTGAGAAGGTGGTGGTGAGCCATCTTCTTGAACCGCTGCAGTCAGTGAGGTGAAGGTACTCCCACAGTGCCGTTAGGGAGGGAGTTCCAGGATTTTGATCCGGCGACAACGAAGGAACGGCGATATATTTCCAAGTCATGATGGTGTGTGACTTGGAGGGGAACTGGTAGGTGGTGGTGTTCCTCTGAGCCTGCTGTCCTTGTCCTTCTTGGTGATAGAGGTCGCGGGTTTGGGAGGCGCTGTCGAAGAAGCCTTGGCGAGTTGCTGCAGTGCATCTTGTAGATGGTTCACACTGCAGCCAAGGTGCGCCGGTGGTGGAGGGAGTGAATGTTTAAGGTGGTGGATGGGGTGCCAATCAAGCGGGCTGCTTTGTCCTGGATGGTATCGAACTTCTTGAGTGCTGTTGGAGCTGCACTCATCCAGGCAAGTGGAGAGTATTCCATCACACTCCTTACTTGTGCCTTGTAGATGGTGGAAAGTCTTTGGGGAGTAAGGAAGTGAGTCACTCACCGCAGAATACCCAACCTCTGACTTGCTCTTGTAGCCACAGTATTTATGTGACCCCCCAGGATGTTGATGGTGGATGATTCAGTGATGGTAATCCCATTGAATGTCAAGGGGAGGTGGCTAGACTCTCTCTTGTTGGAGATGGTCATTGCCTGGCACCTGTGTAGCGCGAATGTTACTTGCCACTTATCAGCCCAAGCCTGATTATCTGATTATCTGAGGAGTTGTGAATGGAACTGAACACTGTGCAATCATCACAGTGACACACTTCTGACCTTATGATTGAGGGAAGGTCATTGATGAAGCAGCTGAAGATGGTTGGGCCTAGGACACTGCCCAGAGGAACTCCTGCAGCGATGTCCTGGGGCTGAGATGACTGACCTCCAACAACCACAACCATCTTCCTTTGAGCTCGGTATGACTCCAGCCACTGGAGAGTTTTCCCCCCCCTGATTCCCATTGACTTAAATTTTGCTAGGGCTCCTTGATGCTACACTCAGTCAAATGCTGCCTTGATGTCAAGGGCAGTCACTCTCATCTCACCTCTGGAATTCAGCTCTTTTGTCCATATTTGGACCAAGGCTGCAATGAGGTCTGCAGCCGAGTGGTCCCAGCAGAACCCAAACTGAGCATCGGTGAGCAGGTTATTGGTAAGTGCCGTTTGATAGCACTGTCAACTACGCCTTCCATCACTTTGCTGAAGATTTGAAAGTAGGCGGATGGGGTGGTAATTGGCCGAACTGGATTTGTTCTGCTTTTTGTGGACAGCACATACCTGGGCAGTTTTCCACATTGTCAGGTAGATGCCAATGTTATAGCTCTACTGGAACAGCTTGGCTAGAGGCGCGGTTAGTTCTGCAGCACAAATCTTCAACATGACAGCCAGGATGTTGTCGGGGCCCATAGCCTTTGCTGTATCCAGTGAGCTCAACCATTAATTGATATCACGTGGAGTGAATCGAATTGGCTGAAGACTGGCTTCTGTGATGGTGGGGACCTCAGGAGTAGGCCGATATGGATCATCCACTCAGCACTTCTGGCTGAAGATGGTTGCAAATGCTTCAGCCTTGTATTTTGCACTCACGTGCTGGGTTCCACCATCATTGAGGGTGGGGATATTCATGGAGCCTCTTCCTCCCATTAGTTGTTTAACTGTCCACCACCATTCATGACTGGATGTGGCAGGACTGCAGAGCTTTGATCTGATCTGTTGATTGTGGGATCGCTTAGCTCTGTCTGTAGCATGCTGCTTCTGCTGTTTAGCATGCAAGTAGTCCTGTGATGCAGCTTCCCCAGTTTGGGACCTCATTTTTAGGTACGCCTGGTGCTCCTGGCATGCTCTTCTGCACTCCTCATTGAACCAGGGTTGGTCCCCTGGCTTGATTAATGGTAGAGTGAGGGATATGCCAGGCCATGAGGTTACAGATTGTGGTGGAATACAATTTTGCTGCTGCTGATGGCCCACAGCGCCTAATGGATGCCCAGTTTTGAGCTGCTAGATTTGTTTAGCATGGTGGTAGTGCCACACAACACAATGGAGGGTGTCCTCAGTGTGAAGACGGGACTTCACCCCCACAAGGGCTGTGCAGTGGTCACTTCTACCAATGCTGTCATGGACAGATGCATCTGTGACAGGTAGATTGGTGAGGACGCGGTCAAGTAGGTTTTTCCCTTGTGTTGGTTCTCTCAGCACCGGGCCAGTCTGGCAGTTATGTCCTCCAGGACTCAGCCAGCTCAATCAGTAGTGGTGCTACCAAGCCACTCTTGGTGATGGACATTGAAATCCCCCACCCTGTGTCCTTGCTACCCTCAATGCTTCTGCCAAGTGGTGTTCAACATGGAGGAATACTGATTCATCAGCTGAGGGAGGGCGGTAGGTGGTAATCAGCAGGAAGTTTCCTTGCCCATGCTTGACCTGAAGCCATGAGACTTCATGGGGTCCAGAGTCAATGTTGAGGATTCCCAGGGCCACACACTCCTGACTGTGTACCACTGTGCTGCCACCTCTGGCGGGTCTGTCCTGCTGGTGGGACAGGACATACACAGGAATTGTGATGGAATCGTCTGGGACATTGGCTGAAAGGTATGATTCTGTGAGTAGGACTGTGTTAGGCTGTTGCTTGACTAGTCTGTGGGACAGCTCTCCCAATTTTGGCACAAGTCCCCAAATGTTAGTGATATGGAGACTCACCTGCTCAGTCTCACAGAACAACAGAATGGCTGAGATCAGAAATCTACCATGTGAGGAACAGTGGGCAAGACAAAGACATTCAGGTTTCTTCTCAATAACTGTGACTACCTTACAGTACCTAACTAAGACCAAAGTGAAATGCTACTCTTTTCCTCAACATTCCCGCAGAATCCCAGGACTAACTTGACAATTGTCTGACTTAAAATAAAAACTGATCAGATTCAAATTCAAGCTAACTTTCCACACATGCAAAGTTACACAAAGCCATCGAGAATGTGCAGTGACACTTCACCAGATAATACCTAGGATGGGGAACGATGAGGAAAGACTTGGTACACTGGGACTATTTCCACTGAAGCAGAGAAGGCTACGGGGTGATTTAATACACTTATTTAAAATTATGAAAGGTTTTCAATGGAATGAAAAGGGAAAGGCTGTTTCCACTGGTTTGGATGCCAACGACGAAGGGTTTTTACTTTTAAAATGTCACTAAGGAAGTGAGGAGAGGGGTTAGGAGAAATTTCTTTACACAAAAGAGATTGTTACAGCTTGGAATGCTTTGCTGCAGTGAATAGCTGAGGCAGAAACCATTGCATCTCTGACACAAATAATCTCCCAGAGATGTCGGGGTACATAGGGTCTAATGAGAGGGAGCAATTGAATGAAATCAGTATTTGTAGGGAAATTGACGGGATTGAAGGCCGATAAATCCCCAGGGCCTGATAGTCCACATCCTAGGGTATTTAAGGAAGTGGCCCTAGAAATAGTAGGTGCATTGCTGGTCATCTTCCAAAATTCTATAGACTCTGGAACAGTTCCCTTGGATTGGAGGATTGCTAATGTAACCCCACTATTTAAGAAGGGTGGTAGAGAGAAAATGGGGAATTATAGACCGGTAAGCCTGACATCGGTAGTGGGGAAAATGCTAGAGTCCATTATAAAAGATGTAATAGCAGAGCACTTGGAAAACAGTGACAGGATCGGACAAAATCAACATGGATTTACAAAAGGTAAATCGTGCTTGACTAATCTACTGGAATTTTTTGAGGATGTAACTAGTAAAATAGATAAGGGAGAACCAGTGGATGTGGTGTATTTGGACTTTCAGAAGGCTTTCGATAAGGTCCCACAGAAGAGATTAGCGTGTAAAGTTAAGGCACATGGGATTGGGGGTAAGGTACTGTCTTGGACAGAGAACTGGTTGGCAGACAGGAAGCAAAGAGTTGGAATAAACGGGTCTTTTTCTGAGTGGCAGGCAGTGACTAGTGGGGTACCGCAGGGATCGGTCCTAGGACCCCAGCTATTCACAATATATATTAATGATCTAGACGAGGGAACTAGATGTAATGGCCCAGTAATTCGGGTCCCAACGCATGAGTACGGAAGGGGTACACACGCGTGGGCCCGATGGAAGTGCCGGTTTTCAGGATGCACAGCGCATGCGCTGAAAACCAGCATTTCCTGTCCTCTGAACCAAGGGGTTAAGAGGCGGAACACGTGCGACGTATCAGGCAGCACGTGTGCGCTGAAATTCCTTTTTTTGTAAAGAGTTGCCCGTGCGTAAAGGCCTCCGGTTTTTACGCTTGAAAAAACCAGACGTAAGTACTTAGTTTTACAGGTAAGTGGTCTATTAATACAATTTAGAATTTTTTTTCCACAGGTTTATTATTTTTAAAGAATTTACAGTAAGGTAAGTGTATTTTTAGACCCAATTTGTTAAAAAATTATTTTTTTCAAAAATTTGATTAATTGTTTAAAATAGTTTTTTACAGTTAATCATAGTTCATTTATTTAGTGGGATTTTTAAAAAACTTTTATTTGTAGTTTAAGTGCTGTTTTGGGCGCCCTGAGTTTTCATGAGTTTGACAGTTCTTACTATCAAACTCATGAATGAACTTTTGCAACCTCCCATTGGTTGCCCAGTGCCCACGTGATCCCAGCCGGCTCATCAAAATAACTACGCTTTAATTCTGTTTAAAACTACTTTACATTCTTCAAAATAATGTAAAAGTATTTAAAACTTTATAAAAGTTACCTAAAGATTAATAAAAATACAAAAAAATTTAAAAATGCTGCTCTGCATGTAAAATTGTGTTAAAAATTGGGGGCGTGGCCTATGGTAAGGAGACCTCAAGGGGCGTGTCTAACATAGACTCCGCACTCGAGGCTTCGCGCTGGCTGCACTCCTGGCCGGTGTGACGTCAAACGCTGCCCGGGAGTAATCAACTGAAAACAGGAATTGCAAGCGTTCCGGGAGCAGAACGGCAGGCGCGCTGGTAAGTGCACATCGGGGGCTTGCACGCGCGGCAAGCCCCAGAACCTAATTTCTGGGCCAATATCTCCAAGTTTGCAGACAACACAAAGCTGGGTGGGCTTGTATGCTGTGAGGAGGATGCAGAGACACTCCAGTACGATTTGGACAGGTTGGGTGATTGGGCAAATGCATGACAGATGCAGTATAATGTGGATAAATGCAAGGTTATCCACTTCGGTGGCAAAAACAGGAAGACAGATTATTATCTGAACGGCAATAGATTGGGAAAAGGGGAAGTGCAATGAGACCTGGGTGTCCTTGTGCACCAGTCGCTGAAGGTAAGCATGCAGGTGTAGCAGGCGGTTAAGAAGGCAAATGGTATGTTGCCCTTCATAACGAGAGGATTTGAGTACAGGATCAAGGAAGTCTTGCTGCAGTTGTACAGGGCCTTGGTGAGACCACACCTTGAGTATTGTGTGCAGTTTTGGTCACCTTATCTGAGGAAGGATGTTCTTGCCATGGAGAGAGTGCAGCGAAGATTCACCAGACTGATACTGGTGATGGCAGGAATGACGTATGAGGAGAGATTGGGTCGATTGGGCTTATATTCGCTAGAGTTTAGAAGAATGAGAGGGGATCACATTGAAACTTATAAAATTCTAACAGGACCAGACAGACTAGATGCAGGAAGGATGTTCCCGATGGCGGGGGAGTCCAGAACCAGGGGTCACAGTCTAAGGATAAAGGGTAAGCCATTTAGGACTGAGATGAGGAGGAATTTCTTCACCCAGAGAGTGGTGAACCTGTGGTATTCTCTGCCACACAGGGCAGTTGAGGCCAATTCATTAAATATATTCAAGAAGGAGTTGGATATATTTCTTGAGGCTAAAGGGATCAAGGGATATGGGGAGAAAGCAGGGACAGGGTACTGAATTTGGATGATCAGCCATGATCTCATTAAATGGCGGAACAGGCTTGAGGGGCCGAATGGCCCACTCCTGCTCCTATCTTCTATGTTTCTATGTTTAAGGAAAGAGTGGCTATACATTTAAAGCGAAGGAAATACAGGACTATGGAGGGGGAGCAGGGTAGTGGGATTTTTTTGGATTGCTCTAGCAAAGAGCCAGCATGACACATTGGGTCGAAAGGCCTCTTCCTGTGCTGTAAACGTCTATGATTCTAAACAGAGGCTTGTCCATTTTCCTCCTCCCAGAGAAAATGTTGCATCAGTGTTGATGTTCTTCTGCACTACCATTCAGGGAAGCCCAAGTTCCTGCATCCAGTTACCGCTACTGCGATAGAACCAGCCCCTCGCTGCTTCTGCCCCTGCTGATAAAAGCGCAGTAAGCTGAAGTAGAACCCTGGATGTGTTAGCTCATCCCAGATGCCAAATGAGTCCTAATGACAGCCACTATCTGATACCGTTGCTAATGAAATGGGGGAAAGCTGACTCCTGATGGAAGCACATTTTTAAAGCTATCAGATAAAGGAATAGCAGAAAAGCTGCTCCCAATTTAACTCAGCGGCAAAGTTGTGCCATTTAATTTTAAACATTCTCACTGTTTTAAACTTGTACTTAGGAAGTGCAATTGTTCGTTCCTTAAATGGAGTACAATAATGATTATTTCTACTTTTAAAGAAAGTCTTTGTGAATTAGCATCTGTGCATTGTAATTAAGCAGCACAAGAGCTATTTGTTGTCATAATGGCCTGACAAACAGAAAGCTGAAGTATGATAATCTTTCTTTCTGTTACAATTGTCCAGCAGTTTGTAAGATTATATTTGAATAGCCTTTTATCCCTAATACAGCAACTTAATGAAGAGAAATATTTTGTCTTTATTTCCCCTTCTCGTGGGAACCAAATTATATTTTATAAAAGGTGACTTGTTCATTTCGGGGAAGAACCCTGGCATAGTTATGAAATCCGAGTGTAAGAGTTCAGGAATGCACAGACAGGGTATAAAATTCTCTGTTCTACTTAATTTAATAAAATTACAGGAATTGAATTAGGCTGTGTGATCTGGAATTTCTAAAGTACAGACTTTACCTCCCAGCTATGGTTCTGGGTGGGATGTGAAGATAAATTCGCACAATGCCAACAACCACGTTTAATACAGATAAAGAATGACATACACGTATGTCGATTCAGCCCTGGCAGTCATGTTGATGTCTCCTACTGTGGAAATTTAGTTGGTACAGCACAAGTTAGGTCAAGATAATCCAAGACAATCCCACCCCTCGAACACAAACCGGGGAAGATCTTGACTTTGTGCGATAGTGTAAAACGGGTGATAGTGAGCCGGCAGCCTGTTTGACATCTCTCTCGATTTTTATTTCCATTGACTTCAATGCAAATAAAAAAATCAGGAGAGATCTAAAACTAAAAGCTGATTCACTATCACTCATTTTACACTATCGCACAAAGTCAAGGTTACCCCACCATGTGGCCATTTATTGCTTGCACATTTTGATGTTTTAGCTGATGTTTCTGAGGTAACTGCAATATAAAGCAATAGGAATGCAATTTGGAAATTAAAGCCAGAATCCTGCTTCACACTGTTACAGAAAGTACTGGTGAGAGAGTAAAAATTGACTGCAGCTGCCGCACACATTGGGACAGCTCCACCACCTGATAACATTAACCACTAATGGTTCTCAAGGCACCAACAACCACTCCCTCCAGTATCTCACCCAAGTGCAAATTTTCATATATGAGCTTGGACAGTAAGTATTGGGAGGCCGTTTGTTAATAGGCGAGACATCATAATTGAGCCTGATTTCGTTTTCACCTGACATCCACACATGCACTTTCCAGCAGGGATTGCCATTAGGGATGGAACCCCGGTAGATCACTGTCTGCAAGCGAGAAATTGGGAAGGAAAATAAGGATTTGTAATAATGCAAAATGGAGCCTAGCTAAATGCATTTCACATGACATGGAATTCCAACAGAAGTATATTGATGTTCCTGCTGAGAGTTCATTCATAGTTTTTGTCCACAGCCAATGAATAATCTGAAGCTTGTTCCCTACACATTGCTATCAGATGAGAAACTCCTGCAGCCCACACACACTCCACACAAACAAAGAAACCATCCAGTGCCTTCTTTAATCCACAGACAATGGAACAATGCCAAAGGCAGTCTGTAGCAGCTGGTGAATAAATACACAGTATTATCTGCCTTTTCTGGATCCACCCTAAATGATTTTATTTTTTAAATTTAGAACTTTCATTCCCCAATTCACCTCATGCTCTCCCTCAGTTATTGCTTCTTCCCACAAAAACCCTCTTTGGCCAGGGCAGAATAGTCTGGGCAGATTCCCCCACTGCCACTACGAATGGTACTTTGCAATCTCTAATGGATTCAAGTGGGAAGTTTTGATTTTTGCCAGTTCTGCCAAACAGAACAGCCCACCAGCACTTGACCATCAGTGCCACTCTGCGAACTGGCCTGCGGTAACCACAATCCAAGCAAGGGTGCAGCAGGCTCTTCCAGGCTTTTCTTAACCACACATCCCTTTAGCTCAATTAAGTTGCATTGGCCACAAACCAAATAAACTCATTCAGCCAGGGCAAATGGAATGAAACCCAGGACTTAAAACTCACAACCTTCTGATTGAGAATAAAATTCAGTGGGGGAAAAATTCGGTTGCTTTGCGCTAACAGGGCACAAAGCAACTAGCGCCCAGGCGCAGCGCTGCCAACGCCTCCCGCGAAATTCAGCGGGAGGTTAGCGGTGGCGGTAACTGTTAGCGCCCTGTGGTGATGATGTCATCACCGTGCGCAGCGCCCCGCTCGTGCCTTGGCCGCGATCTTTGGTAGCGCCCCCTGACTTACTATGTCCGACGGGGTCAGGGGGCCTACCTGCGGCCAGGGTGGCGCTATTTAAAGGCGAGGTGCCGGACGGCCATTTTTGTTGCTGGCCGCCTGCCAGAACCTGCCTTCGCTGCCGTCCCTGGCCTCCTGAGCACCCCCGCCCTCCCACGGAGAGCCGGCTGCGCTCCATAAGCCCAGCACTTCTCTTGCGTGCTGGGCTCTTTTTCCAGCACTCCGATCCCGGTGGCCCAGCCAGGCCCTGGGTCGTGCTGCGCAAGGCCCCTCCCCCTTTAAGAAGGGGAGGAAGGCCTGCAGTACTGCGGCGCAAGATGCCGCAGCGCCCGCCCCGCTTCCCTCTTGGGGCGCTACCACTCAATTTCGGCCGCGGGGGCACTAATTTTTTCAGGGCATTAAAAGTAGCACCCCAGCGAAGTTAACACCCCAAAGGGGGCGCAACTCAATTTCTCCCTCAGTGTCACTGAATCAGTGAGAATAAAATTCACAGCAACAATAAATCAGCCAAGGAAGGCAAAACCAATACCACAATCGCAATCTGCAAATTGAGGACAAAGTGAATATTTTCTTAATGAAGAAGGACTGGGAGCTGTGGAAGAGCAAAGGGATTTAGGGATTTAGGTGTCCAGGTACACAAATCACTAAAAACTATTGCACAGGTACAAAAAGTAATCACAAAGGCTAATGGAATATTGGCCTTTATCTCAAAGGGGTCGGAATTCAAAAGTGATTCTGTCGTGGAAAGCCTTGGTCAGACCACTGCTTTCAGTTATGGGCACTGAACGTCAGGAAAAATATATTGGCCTTGGAGGGGATACAGCGCATATTCACCAGAATGATACCAGGGCTTAAAGAGAGAAATTATGAGGACAGGCTGCATAAACTTGGCTTGTATTCCCTTAAGTTTACAAGGTAGAGGGGTGATCTTATTAAGGTGTTTAAAATGATAAAGGGATTCGACAGGGTAGATACATAGAAACTATTTCCTCTGGCGGGGGAATCCAGAGCAAGAGGGTAAAATATAAAATTTAGAGCCAGACCATTCAGGAGTGAAATCAGGAAGCACTTTTTCACAGAAAGGATAGTGGAAATCTGGAACTCACTCCGCCAAATGGCCGGAAATTTACAAGCCCAAGATTGATAGATTTTTTTAAAGTAAGTGTATCAAGGGATACGGAACAAAGGAGGGTACAGATCAGCCATAATCTAATTTAATGGCGGAACAGGCTCGAGAGGCTGAATGGCCTACTCCAATATCTATATACAGACTGAAGCTGTTAAAGCAATTATGTGCGGCACCAACATGCAATTTCTATCAATTGATTTCTGACCAACATTATGCAGGTTTGCGAGAACCAAGTCAACCCAACTGGATCACACCTTGCCTCCCATGTAGCACTGCTCCCTCTGCCTATTGCATTAAGGAATATCGCCTGACTGCACAAGTACAGCTGAATGAGAGGCCTCCTGTAAATGATTATCCATTTTCACTACAGCCGGTCAGGGTTTGATAGCTGTTCACTCCATCAGCCACTTTTTCACAACATGCCTCCTGCTCAGTAATAGTAGATACATTCCAGGGACTGCTGATTTGCAGAAAAATAAACCTCTACGTGAGGCAGTGCATCACTTGCCTGAGTGGTTTTGTCACCGTGAAAAGGGCGTTTTATTTTCTGTCAACTAAGTGGCCTTGACGTGTAATCCATTTGCAGGATACATATGGCATATGGTTCATACTTATTTAAATAGTTGACAGCAGCTAAACATGCCAAGAACTTGACTGTTGAGGATGTCAAGTGATATCAATGCAAGATCAGGTGATACAGTGCTATTACATAGCTGTAGCCTCAGTTTGAGTTGGAGCTCGGAGGGCAGAGGTTGTAAGAACATAAGATATATATAAGAACATAAGAATTAAGAGCAGGAGTAGGCCATATGGCCCCTCGAGCCTACTCTGCCATTCAATAAGATCATGGCTGATCATTGACCTCAACTCCACTTTCCTGCCCAATCTCCATATCCCTTGATTCCACTAGAGTCCAAAAATTTATCTATCTCAGCCTTGAATATACTCAGCATCCACAGCCCTCTGGGGCAGAGAATTCCATAGATTCACAATCCTCTGAGTGAAGAAATTCCTCATCTCAGTTTTAAATGGCCGACCCCTTATCCTGAGACAATGCCCCCTAGTTCTAGACCCTCCAGCCAGGGGAAACAACCTCACAGCATCTACCCTGTCAACCCCCCTCAGAATCTTATATGTTTCAATGAGGTCATCTCTCATTCTTCTAAACTCCAGAGAGTATAGGCCCATTCTACACAATCTCTCCTCATAGGACAACCCTCTCAACACAGGGGTCAATGTGCAGCTGTGCTGAGATCTGGAACAAAGTGGCTGGCAGTAGTGCATGTGGTATTGCTGCTCACATCTGAAATGCGACAGGTTCATCTTGTGGTTTCTGGTGGTAGTGTGCGCCCTCAGTTAATATGGCATCATCGGTCGTTCGTGGGAGCATCAACCAGCGAGGAAAAACCACCAGCCCAGAGGCCACATGCATCATGTAACTTAATGTTCCATAAATGGTTCTGCTACAATTTGAACCACATTTATTATATTAACATAAATTGAGGAATACATAGAAACATTGACGAAGAAACCATTTACACTCTCATGAACCCACATTTCCACCCCACAATCTTGCCAGGCTAAAGTTGAAGGCAATTATTGCCATTGTTTCCTCTTCACATGCTATACAATGTTGGATGCTGACTGAATTTTCCAACCCCCCTCCCCCACGCTGTTCCCCCTACCCCAGGCTTATTTAGCCCCCTTATGGCAGGGCTCTTGCCCTTGTTCATAGAATCATAGAATGATACAGCACAGGAGGAGGCCATCCAGCCCATTATATCTGTGCCGGCTCTTTGAAAGAGCTATCCAATTAGTCCCACTCCCCTTCCCTTTCCCTGTAGCCCTGCACATTTTTCCCCTTCACGTATTTATCCAATTCCCTTTTGAATGTTGTTCTTGAATCTGCTTCCACCACCCTTTCAGCCAGTGGATTGTTTCAATTATTATTTCAAGCATTATTTAAATTAGCTGACCCCAGAGCTTCTGATGGGGTCAGCATTCTCCAATGCGGTGGGCAGAAATCTGGCCCCGCCACGCGTAGCGGCCACATCAGCCACACGGGAATTTCCAGGCCTTGGTACATGGGGATCCCAGTGAGAACGACGGTATTTTCAGAACATACCTCACAAACATGCCACACATCTGAGCGCATACACATGCACAGTTGCATTAGGAAGCAATCCCACAAGTCACAAATAGATAAGCCAGTATCACAGACAAGTTTAAAATTAAAATTTTGATTTCTTTTAAAGCCTAGGCGTGGAATGTGCCTCTTAACAGCTCTTTTGCAGTAAACACTTTATAAAAGATCTCTCGGATTGAGATTTTGTTCAGGTGTTTTCCCAGAGGCATGTGAAATAGTCGATCAAGCAACGTAGGATATTGTGGCTGACTCAATGCTGGATGATTTCCCCCACTCACTCTTTGTGAAGCCAATGGTAAGTGTGGGTATAAAGAACATGTTTGAGACCTTGCTAGAAACAGTGAATAAGGGGGATCTTCTGCCATATTGTCTAAAACTTGTTTCTGGTGTTGTCTGCGTCACACTCCACTGTGTTTCTTACAATCTCCACAAAGAATTTCTTGATAAGATATTTTTTTCAAGTTATTTCAATTTTCTTCACTTCTCTTCTCATCATGCAGCCAACCCTCAACTAAAAAGGTGGCATAGAAGGCTGCTTAGCGAGTTCTACCCCGAGGGGAGTCACTTCTCCCTACCAGGGAAGGGGCTGCATTCTGTTCTTCAATGGCGCACGGTGTAAATTGTGAATCCCCCCCCCCACCCCAGCGCGGTGATCGTAGGCATAAATCGTTATGTTATCACTCCGTGGCACAACACATTGAAGAATCAATGCAGCAACTCCTCACCTCAAAGAATGTCCCGCTGCAGGAAAAGTGGGGCAGAGGCAACAGTTAAACCTCCCCTCAGCTTCTGGCCACCCCAGCATAATACAGAGATGCTGTGCAACTCACTCCACCCAAAATCATAATTTATCTCATGGGCAGCTCCGCTCTCCCTTTCCCTGCCCTTCCCCAGGGGAAAGAATTCCAGATCAAGAAAAGTGGCGAATTCTGCTGTTTGTACATTTTATCGCCTGCTGTGCTGTTTGATGGGGTGACTATTGTGCATGGAACTGCCCATGTTTTGTTGGCAGAAACACATGGGATGCCCACAACACCACATTTGGCCTCAGTCACAGTACTGGTCTCAGGCAGGCAACTCTCTCAGTCATTCCACAGCAGCCATTTAAAAAGATAAATATATGGAATTTGTGTGGTGATTATTGTTAACAAAACCTAGATTCTGCTGGCCTAGACTCCTCCTGATCAGGTCAGAATCAATGCTGTTGGATAGACGATGCTAGTGATGGTCAGACGGGAGTGAACTTTAGGGACTTGCATCTACCTCTTCTTCTCATTGCAGAAGCAACTCGAGAGTCAAGCATCTCTCCAACTGGGTGCAGCTTCCCCAACTCTGTGGTTCATCCCCACCAGTGCTTGGGCCTGTATTCAGTCTTCTCCTGAACCCTGCTGTATTCAGTCATTCATGGTTGACTGTAAACCTCCAGATATATTTGGAATAGCTCTGCCACCTCCAGTGTCGTTCAGATAGGTTTGCACTCACACTACTAGCCCATTCCCTGTTACATAGAAACATAGAAGATAGAAGTAGGAGTAGGCCATTCAGCCCCTCGAGCCTGTTCTGCCATTTAATGAGATCATGGCTGATCATCCAAATTCAGTACCCTGTCCCTGCTTTCTCCCAATATCCCTTGATCCCTTTAGCCTTAAGAAATATATCTAACTCCTTTTTGAATATATTTAATGAATTACTCCTACCATATCTTTAATATTCAGTACTTATTGCCCACCAAGTATCATGTTGTTTCTCACTCGAGTTATTCAATGTATATCATCTGAAATGAATACTTCAGCCACTCAAGCAGGGGATTTCTGATTGGTTCCTCTGTTAGAATAAAATTTTGCTGGACAAGATTTTGCTGGAAAAGACACAAACAACAAATTCGCTGACTGGGACTAATTGAATCACTGCACAGTGAGACATGCCACGCTTACGCATGGCTGGAACAAAGTTCATCTCGTGTCCTGACTGGGACTAATTGAATCACTGAGGACTAACAAGGTTCACTGGTATCCTATCATCGAACTAATCACTTGTATCCTATTATCGAACTAATCACATTCCGCCGGGGAAAAAGACGGAACGAAGACCTGAAGAGGCAGAATTGGCAACACAAGTGTGTAAGCTCCTGACTGGAGGAAAATAACGATATGCGCTAATAAACGAATTGATTGGATGAATGTAAATGATCTAAAACCAACTTCTTGGAATTGTATATAAGCTCGGCACGTACTACAATCGGGGAGAAGGTGCTCTCGCAGACCGCGTGGTTGCAGACGCTTCTCCCAGAGCTCTGTCATTTAATAAAGTTGTCTCTCTTACTCAAAGTCTAGTTTCCGAGGAATCATTTTTCCTACAACAAATTGGCACTGCGAGCAGGGTGCCACGGAGCTGAACAGTCGTTCGAATCAGTGACCAGGGTGAGTAGTCAGATTTTTGACCGCCCATAAATCAGAGACACTCGACAAGGCGACTGAACGGCGAAGCGGCACCAAAACGAATCTGGAACACAGACTGAGTGGGTAAGAGACACTACTTGATTTGTATGTGTGTATTTGTATTTGTGTAATAGTAACTAAGTAACTAAGAAAAACCTCGGATCAGGAGGACACTTGTCTCAGACACCTAGCCTCAGGCCAGTTGTTAAGAGGGCAAATGCCCCACGCGAAGGCCAGGATCATGAAGTAGGTGCCGAGACGCCAAGGTGTTCCAAAGTCGTGATACTAGTCGAGTACGGTTAACATTTTTCTGCATTATATCATGTTGCTAAGTGAACTAGGAGATTATTAGTGTCGTTGTTGTAGGACCCTGATCAGGTAAACAGACACCGGGGAGGGGTAGAAACCCCGTCCAACAAGCAAGCGTTACACGTCCGGGCAGTTTGAGAGAAAGACAAACCCGGACCTCTGAGAACGCTGGCATAGAGTGCGACAAGAAGCTCGGGTATTCTCGGAAGGAAAGAATAGGGGGGCTCTCTAAGGAACAGATCTCCAGACACGAAGGAACGATCGGTGAAGCAGCGGCGATGTCAGGTGAGGAAGTTAAGAGGGGACCTTCGGGCTCCCTCACATATTCTTATATGACAAACCGACAGTTGTTAATTAAGAAGATGCAGAAAGACGGGTGGGATGTGTCACAGACTTTAGAACTCCAGAGAAGCTGGTTGACTAAACAGACAAAGGATAAAACCAAGAAGGCAAGAGTGTTATTAGTACACCAACTAGCAGGACTCATTGAACAAGTAAACGTAATAAAGAAAGTTGCACAAGACAAAGTACAGATGGTTACGGAACTAGAGACAAAGGCAAAATGTCAAGCAAAGATTATAAAGGAATTAGAGTGTAAGGTATACGAGGGGGGGGGCAAATGGGGACTTGTCCAGACACCACCTCCCTTCCCCCATATTACAGTGCAGAACCAACAGCCCCTGCAGGCGAGGGGGACGTTGAAATAGTCGAGATGGCTCCTGTGAGTCGGGGCGGGACATTGGCTAATCCCACCGCCAGTACCCAATAAAGGCGGAGGCCAGGAAGGCAGTCGTGGACATAGTGAAGGGGCTAGTAGAAAGGGATATCCTGAGGAAAACCACAAGCACTACTAATTCCCCCACATGGCCAGTAGAGAAACCTGATGGGAGCTATAGGTTGACTATAGACTATACGGCCCTCAACAGGGTCACTCCTAAATTACACCCCATCGTTGCCAGCCCCTCAACAATTTTGAATGGGCTATCCCCTGAACAGAAGATATTCACCATTTTAGACATAGCTAACGGATTCTGGGCACTCCCATTAGATCCGGAATCACAAGAGAAATTTGCATTCACAGTAGGGGATAAACAATATACGTGGACCCGATTGCCACAGGGATTCCATAATAGCTCAGCTATTTTTCACCGCGTCATGAGTGATATCCTAAAACAGATAGAAGTACCTAAAGGAAGCACTATTTTGCAGTACGTCGACGACATACTAATAGCCTCGGAAACGAAGGCAGACCATCTGGCAACCCTATATTTAGTACTAAGGGCCCTAGAGACGGCTGGCCTCAAGGTAAGCCCTAAAAAAAAAAAAGCACAGATAGGAAAAACTCAGGTCCTATACCTGGGATATCTAATCTCCCAAGGACTTAAAGAAATGCCACAGGACAGGAAACACGCTGTCCAGGGCATGCCGAGCCCCGTAACAGTATGCGGAGTCAGGAAGGTACTGGGGCTCTTTAATTACAGTCGAAATTTTATCCCGGGGTTCGCTAAATTAGCAGAACCTATACAAAGATTAGTGAAAGGGAGTAAACCTGCGTTGGAACCGATAGATTGGGGACCGGAACAAGAGGAAGCTTATACTCAACTAAAGTCTGAGCTAGTATCAGCCCCAGAGTAAGGACTTCCACATACATTGCAACAATGAAGAAGGGTTTTACACAGCAGTAGTTACACAGGATCATGGGGATAAAAGAAGGCCCGTCGCCTACTATTCCACAGCGGAGGGACCGGTAGTCACAGGGCTCTCCCGGTGCATAGCTGCATTGGATTGTGCGGCTTGGGCAGTAAAGGTTAGTGAGCCGAGAGTAATGACAGGAAACATTATATTGCACACTAAACACACTCTGGTAGAGATGCTGAATACCGGGAAATTAAGATCCGTCTCGAACATGAGACGTGCCAAGTGGGAGGCTGTCCTCCTCCCTCCGAGTAAAGCAGTAACCATTGTTAGAGACACGGGGGAGAACCCAGCAGAAGGAATACTGGGAACTGGGGAGCCCCACAACTGTGGGGACGTAGATATGAACCTGGAAGAAGATAGGATAAAAGACACCCCTTTAGCGACAGCGGAAGAGACGTTGTACGTAGATGGTTCACGCAAGTATATAGATGGGCTGCCCCGAACGGGGTGGGCGATGGTTAATGGCGAATTAAAAACCGTAGAGTCAGGACGGATTGATGGAGGCCTATCGGCCCAAGTAGCAGAGCTAGTGGCTCTCACCAGGGCACTAGAGTTGTCAGAGAATAAAATCGTGAACATTTACACAGATAGTAGGTATGCCTTTGGGGTGGTCCACGATTATATGACTGCATGGGGTAGGAGGGGATTCATTACTACGGGAGGCAATCCCATAAAACACCAGCTGAGGATAAAAGCCCTCCTAGAAGCTAGCAACAAACCCCAACAGGTAGCAGTAATTAAGATTAAGGCACATCAGAGGGAACCGGACCGGACTAGCCCGGACTGGTTAAATCACCAGGGGAACCAGGCTGCGGACCAAGCAGCACAAAGGGCGCTAGAGCAAGAAAGGATTGAAGAAGTACCAATAGCCGCTGTGAGCAGCTCCGAGGATGAGATAAGTATTGACGAACTCCATGAGGACACCCCCGACGTCGAAAAAGGTACGTGGGAAGAACAAGGCGCAAAGCGGGGAAGCAATAATATCTGGCGAAAGGATAACAGGGTAATGGCCCCCAAGTGCATTCAAAATACGCTATTAGAACTCCACCATGGGCTTGTACACTCAGGGAGAGAAGTGATGATGGGAAGCCTCAGCAAAGAATGGTGGTGGAAGGGGATGGGAAGAGATATCGCGAGATACTGCCATCGATGTATCACCTGTGCGCAGTATAACCCCGGGCGACCCATAAAGGTCAAAATGGGACATCAACCAAGGCCACGAGGGCCCTGGGAGCACATACAAATAGACTTCACAGGTCCCCTTCCACCGTCACATGGCAAAACATACTGCCTCGTGGTCATAGACCAATTCACCCGCTGGGTAGAGGCTTTCCCCACGCGAAATTGCACCGCTTTGACGGTTGCCAGAGTCTTAGCTGAAGAAGTAATCCCCAGGTGGGGAATACCAATTCAAATGGACTCTGATCAAGGTACCCACTTTACCGGGAGTGTCATAAAAACGGTATGCCAATTAATGGGAATTAAACAAAAATTCCACATCCCATACCACCCTCAAAGTTCGGGCATGGTGGAACGAATGAACCGAACCCTTAAAAATGCATTGGCAAAGGCAATGCAGATGTCGGGGAAAACCTGGACTGAAGTATTGCCCATTATCCTAATGAAGCTGCGAGCCACTGAAAACCGAACGACAGGCTTGACCCCTTATGAATTGATGACAGGAAGGACGATGCAATTGCCAGAAGGCATCATAACAGGTGGGGCCGATGTAGGCCCTTTAAAAGATAGACTAAAACGATACGTTCTGGAACTTAGCACTCAATTAAAGGAGATGCGAAAGAATGTCCACGATAATCAGGAGGACAAGGATCGGGCACAAGAGCTCACAATGACGGCTTATGTTCCCTCAGCAGGTAGTAAAATCATGGTGAAAACTCTGCCCAGCAAACCAGGGTTTGCCCCAAAATGGAGTGGGCCATATGAAATCATAATCAGTGGGGATACCTGTGCCTGTCTAGACATAAGGGGTAAAGGAGTATGGAAGCATTGGACACAATTGAAAGTATATAAAGACAACTGACTGGCTACTTTCTGAATCTGTTTTACAGGTGATCTGCATACCCTTTGTCATAAAATTTCTGTAAAGACTGGACTGATATTAATCATGTTTAGAGTATTATGGGTAATGGCGTTATTGTATATTGTCACGGGAAGCGCGGTACCCCATTTACGTAAAGAGAGAGGATTGCATGTAAATACCTTTCTGTATATGTCATATGTCTATGCGGAAAAAAATGGGCCAAAGCTCCTGCTGGATGTGCGCCCATGTGCCCACCCATACGGGGGGAGGAATCCCATTAAGGCCTATCCCCTTTAAGGTAAAGGAGATGGTAGGGTGGTTATTATACTCTAATACCACCTGGAATAAGGAGGATACCATACAAACCCAAAATAGCTTGAATCCAGATCAGCTGGAACATGAGTGGAAACGGGCAGGGTATAACCCCACGAACTTTAAAGGATAGTTTCATCCCCAGTACGATAATCGGAGGTATCCAGAAGAGCTATTAGTCAGCACAGGGGGAAAACTAAACAATGCAGAGGGGGAAGTCTGCTTGGTAAACTATGACGAGACAGGGTTAGTGGTTGGATGGAGTAAGTGCAAGTATAATTACACTTTAACCAAAACCAGTACTAAACCACCAGGTGCCCCAGAATGGCCCTACGTGGGAACGTTTAATTTATCCGAAGTGCTAAACCGGACTAGCAATCTACCCTGGAGGGGAATACCTGGGATCATGTACCAACTTTGGAACAAATTTGAGGCCTATAATAATACCTATTTCATTTGCGGATATAAGGCGTATCCATGGCTTCCACGAACCTGGACTGGGTCATGCTATATAGGATACGTAGTACCATACATCCATCATTTATCCTCCCTAACCCACCACTACGGGTACCAGTCGTTATGGCAACCAGCCAAGCGTGTTAAGAGAGCTATTACGGAAACCGAAAGATTCTGGACTATAGCATTCCCCTGGTACAGAACAGGAAAAATAGCAAGGGAATCCATAAACATGGCAGCAGTGCTCGAACAAATAGCCAACGATACGGCTGAGTCCCTGAGAGAAATGAGTGCCGAAATGGTGGCGATCCGGACCACCGTCTTACAGAATAGGATAGCCCTAGATTATCTGTTGGCGGCGCAAGGAGGCACCTGTGCCCTGATCGGGACAGACTGCTGTACATATGTCCCAGATAGCTCCGAGAATATCACGAGCCTAGCAAATCATATCCAAGAAGAAGTAAAGAAGCTCCATCAACCCACAAGCACAGGGTGGCTTGATTGGTTGCTAGGGAAAACCGGGTGGGGAGCGTGGATGATGCAAGGGATAATAATAATAGTTGTAATTTGTATGTTGATATGTTGTGCGCTGAGCCTTATAAAGTTGTGTTGCCAAACTGCTATGAAAACCGCGATGCCGATCGCCTCTATTGAGGAGGAACACACCAACCTGCTACCAAGGGACGAAGAACACCAATACGACACTGTCGAAGGAACAACCGAACCCCCGGACATAAGCCAGTGGCTGTAAGCACCGATGAAAGGGGGACCGAGGATGGTCATCTGGGAGCATATGAATCGTGCTCCAGGACCAAGAGAAGGGACTGTTAGAATAAAATTTTGCTGGACAAGATTGCTGGACAAGATTTTGCTGGAAAAGACACAAACAACAAATTCGCTGACTGGGACTAATTGAATCACTGCACAGCGAGACATGCCATGCTTACACATGGCTGGAACAAAGTTCATCTCGTGTCCTGACCGGGACTAATTGAATCACTGAGGACTAACAAGGTTCACTGGTATCCTATCATCGAACTAATCACTTGTATCCTATTATCGAACTAATCACATTCCGCCGGGGAACAAGACGGAACGAAGACCTGAAGAGGCAGAATTGGCAACACAAGTGTGTAAGCTCCTGACTGGAGGAAAATAACGATATGCGCTAATAAACAAATTGATTGGATGAATGTAAATGATCTAAAACCAACTTCTTGGTATATAAGCTCGGCACGTACTACAATTGGGGAGAAAGTGCTCTCACAGACCGTGTGGTTGCAGACGCTTCTCCCAGAGCTCTGTCATTTAATAAAGTTGTCTCTCTTACTCAAAGTCTAGTTTCCGAGGAATCATTTTTCCTACAACACCTCACACTTCCATGTCTTTACTCATGTGGCTACTGCCAATTTATGATTATGAAGGATTGCCGAGTCAGTCTGTTATTTTTAAACACTCATTTCTTTTTACCCTTTTCCTCCCTTAACTTAGGTTGTTGCACTCATAATTCAGCTAACCACCTTAGACCCAGTATCTGAAGTGTGATGCGCAGCCACAGACTACAGTCGTACTGCTAGCTGCGCACTGCTCCAGACTGCAATAATGCTAACCAGAAAGGAGCCGTGCATCAGCGTCCAGGCAAACATGGCTACCAGGAGACACGTGCGGAACTCCACTCCCGGGGCTGCTGATATCTACTTCTCAGTTATTCCAAGACAAGAGTATATGACTCGCTTTACTGAATATTGGGGTTTTGAGGATTTCTGACATTTCCCCGTAACAGAACCGGAGAGACATCACTGTCGACCTTTACGAATTGCTTTTGTTTATTTATGCCTGGAATTTCTGCTAGAGGTATTCTTGATTGACTGCCATAACTTTGGCAAAACCCCGAGGACCTCAAACCTGGCATTAAGCTCATGGTCTACAGAGCAGCAGTGATACCCGCCCTGCTGTATGCCTCAGAGACATGGACCATGTACAGCAGGCACCTCAAAGCACTGGAGAGGTACCACCAATGCTGCCTCCGCAAGATCCTGCAAATCCATTGGCAGGATAGGCGCACCAACGTCAGAGTTCTTGCTCAGGCCAACATCCCCAGCATCGAAGCTCTGACCACGCTCAATCAGCTCCGATGGACGGGTCACATTGTCCGCATGCCCGATACGAGACTCCCAAAACAAGCGCTCTACTCGGAGCTCCGGCACGGCAAGAGAGCCCCAGGTGGGCAGAGGAAACGCTTCAAGGACACCCTCAAAGCCTCCTTGAAAAAGTGTAACATCCCCACCGACACCTGGGAATCCCTGGCCCAAGACCGCACAAAGTGGAGGAGAAGCATCCGGGAAGGCGCCGAACACCTCGAGTCTCTTCGCCGGAAGCAAGCGGAAGCCAAACGCAGGCAGCGCAAGGAGCGCACGTCAACCCAAGCACCCCACCCACCCGCCCCTTCAACCACCGTCTGCCCCACCTGTGACAGAGACTGTAGGTCCCGCATTGGACTCATCAGTCACCTGCGAGCTCATTTTTAATGTGGAAGCAAGTCATCCTCGGTTCCGAGGGACTGCCTAAGAAGAAGAAGAAGAAAACCCCGAGGGGGGTGGTGGAATGGCACGGACAACTAAGAATGGATCACCCACGAGGGTGGGCTCTGTTATTTAGCCAATAAAATTGATATACCTATCAATTCATCCAATGAAAAGCGACGAGTTAGGAAAGTAACTATAGGTTTTTATTGGCTAAATAACAGAGCCCACCCTCGTGGGTGATCGGATACAACAAGGAGGAATGCCAGCCAGTCGACTACCTTTATACCTGGGCAGGTAGGTGGAGTCATGGGCGGAGTCAGCAGTGGTCAGCCCAGGTATATCAGCGTGACAAGAGGCGACCTCGTATAGTGATACAACAGTGTGAACAGTGATAACCATAGAGTAACGATATAACAGTGATAACTATACTGTAACGATAGTGAACGATAAAAGTGGTTTACCACAATGTTTATGCCGTTTCTCTAGGATTTCTGCCGTCCCCCTGAAAACACGGCGGGAGATCGGGAGAAGCCCATGGAAATTCTCAGCCCGGCAGTTTATGTTTCAGTTTTTCCTATTTTACTTTCTTCAAGCTACCCAGTACAGGAAACTTTCGATTAACCGGCCCCTAAATAACCGGAACGCTCTATCCACCAGCAAAATTCAGGAGTCGGTTCAGGTAACTTTTTTTTACTTTTAGTTACTTTTTTTACTCCATTTGTTGCTGTGCAAGGGTGTAGCTGAAGCTGTTGCTAAGCTACAGAGACGCTTGCAACTTGTGCCGATTGTTTTGAAGCTGCAACAGGGTTTGTTGCTTTATACGGAGCTCTGAGCTTCGTATCTTTTACTATAGCGTTCGGTTATCCGGAATTGTTGATGAACTGGCAACACGTCGGTCCCGTCCGTGCCGGATACCAGAACGTTTCCTGTAATACAAATCTTTTAATGTCAAAGAGGGCAGCAACCATTCCCCTGGCGAGTGATGGCCATGCTGTACACAGCCAAGGCCAATCCACACAAGCATGTTTCCAGCTAGACTCAGTGGAGAGTGATAAGGAGCAAGATCCTCTTGCTAAATTTTACCTACCCAGCCCAAGGATACCAAATCTAATTAAGGTGGCTGAGATTAAAGAATCTTACAGCACAGAAGGAGGCCATTCGGCCCATTGTGCCTATGCTGGTTTTTTGAAAGCTCTATCCAATTAGTCCCACACACCCCCCACTCTTTCCCTATAGCCTGCAAATTTTTCCTTTTCAAGTATATATCCAATTCCTTTTGAAAGTTACTGTTGAATCTGCTTCCACCACCTTTTCAGGTGATGGCAAAGATATATATATATTTTTAATGAGAGGGAACAAATTAATTTTTAGACTGGGTATACCAGCGCAAGACAGACAGACATAGAGGATCTCATTATAAAACCGCCATAAAAGGATTCAACAATACTGTTACTGTATTAGCGATGGAAACTTCAGGCTGAATTTTGCCGGTGCTCAGAGGCCGGATTTGGAGGCGGATCCGCTGTCAAAATCGCAAAGATTGACAGCGGGTAGGAAACCCGCTGTCAACCCGCCTCCACGCGAGTCTCCCAGGTGTTGGGTCTCTCTGCGCAGAACTGACCCGACACCAAGCAGTGGGGGAGACAATTTAAATCATTAAATGGCTTGTTAACATCCAATTTAATGGTATTTTGAGCCTACCGTGTAATTTTATGTGCTCTCCCACGGGCTACCCACTGCTCGGGGAACACGCCAGCTCACCCTTGCGCGAGTTGAGTCTGCTCTGATTTATCCGATAACCTGACAGCTGCAGAAGTGGTATAAAGGATATCATGTTGCAGCTGTTCAGAAACTGTTGGTTACTGCATTTGTAAGACATATAGGGGGGAAAATTCAGTTGTTTGCACCTCCCGTTAGCGCCTTAAGAGGGCGCTAATGGGGCGCAAAGCAACTAGCGCCTGGACGCGCCGCTCGCGAAATTAACTAGACATTTTGCGGCGGCGCTAAACACAACCGCCACAATCTCCTGTGCTGGCAGATCGTGACGTCAGTCGAGTGTGCAACGCCCCGGACCGGATATTGAGTCGCTAGCAACGACAGGTTGAGGGGAGCGTTTTGCAGTCAGGAGGGGACTGGGGGAGTGCTATTTAAAGGCAACCGCTTCCTGCCTTTTTTTGTTGGTGACATTTTTGCACCACGCATTCTGAGAGAGAGAGAGAGAGACAGACCTCTGGAGAGATTCAACGTTGTGTGAAGGAGTTTTGGGTACTGAGCAGCACTTTGCAGGTTCATTTTGATTTGCCCTTCCTTGTATCTATTTAGAAGAGACTGTGGGGGCTGCACTCTGAGCTCTTTCCCTGGGTCTCTCCATTGTTCTTTCCAGCAGATTTGATGTACAGGTCTCTCCAGGCCGAGATTCAAGGCTGCAATGAGCAGGATGTGGATGGAGAGCAAAATCAACCCTCCCCTTTAAGATAAAAACAGAAAATGCTGGAGAAACTCAGCAGGTCAAGCAGCATCTGTGAAGAGAGAAACAGAGTTAACGTTTCAGGTCGATGACCTTTCGTCGGAACTCCCCTTTAAGAACTGGCCGGCGCCAGTGTGTCTGTGCTCCATTGCTGACTGACATCACATGTGCTTCGCCAGCGCTGTGAGTTAGCGCCTCGCTCCTCGGCCTTTGCGCCTTAAGACAGGTGTGAAGCACCTGATTTAGTGCTCCAATCACCTCCAGGGGCGATAAAAGCCAAGTTTGCCGTCGGAGGCGATAATTAGCGCCAGGCGCTAAACTTTGTGTACGGCCGATAATGGCGCCCCAAACGGGGCGATACTGAATTTTTCTCCCATAGAGATTTCTTTAGCTTGCAAGGGGGCAAAATTGGGTCGCGCCCCATTTAGGGCGCTACCTTCGCCGAGGAAGTTAGCGCCCCCGTGCCTGTAATTCACTGGTAGCGCCCCAAGAGGGAGGCGGGGTGCTACTGGAAGTGCCCTGCCTCCCTCTTGGGGCGCTGCGAGTGAATATAGCAGCGCTATGTGCAGCAGCGCCACACTCTGCGGCACGCCATGCCGCGGTGCTGCAGGTCTTCCTTCCCTTATTAAAGGGGAGGGGCCTAGTGCAGTGCAAGCCAGGGCCCAGCTGGACCACCATGGATTGGAGTGCTGGCAAAAGAGCCCGGCACTTAAGGGAAGTGCTGGGCTCACGGAGTGCAGCCGGTACCCCACGGGGGCTGCACAGGAGGCCGGGGACGGCAACGGGGGCACGTGCTGGCAGGTGGCCAGCAACAAAAATGGCTGTCGGCACCTCCCCTTTAATTTGCGCCGTACCGGTCGCAGGTAGGCTCCCCTGACCCTGTCGGACATAGCGTCCAGCAGTAAGTCAGGGGGCGCGACCAATGATCGTGGCCGGGGCGTGAGGGGGGCGCTGCACATGGCGATGATGTCATTGTTGGAGGCGCAGCGCCACGGGACACTAACGGTTACCACCACCGCTAACCTCCCGCTGAAATTCGTGGGAGGCATTAGCGGCACCGCGCCCAGGCGCTAGTTGCTTTGCGCCCCGTTAGCGCCTTCTTAGGGCGTCAATGGGAGGTGCAAGTCAACTGAATCTTTCCCCCCCAAGTGTTTAGAGCCAAGTCTCTATCAAGTGCCACCTCATTGGAACATCCTCTCTCACCACTGACAAATCGCTTCTGTCATCTCAACTGCAGCTGCCATCTATTCCAGCAACATCGGTGCCTTTGAAAAAAAATCACACCTTGGTCCTCTGAATCCTTCCACAATCAGCCCCAACACCAACATCACTAGGCATACCAAAATAACCACCACCACCAACATCACCACCACCACCAACCATCTCTGCCATCACCTGATGCTGCACAGGGCATCAGTACCTGACAACATTGCTGCCTGGGACACCTGCAATGGCCTCACCATGGCCAGATTTACTTCACTTGATGCTGTAAACCCTGGCTGCCACATGATGCGCCAGGATGACACCACCACACACCAGCACCATAAAGCATCCCTATAATGTCCAAGCCATTCCTTTCACACTCATCACAATAGCAGGGTGGCCGGGGGAGGGGGGGGGGCGGAGTTATGTCTCAACATTCACTGGAACTCACTAACACACTTCTCAAGGTTAGCACAGATCTGTCCAATAAGATGAAGTGTTGAAAATATAGATTTCACTGTATGACAACACATTACCAGAAACTTCACATGGACATTGGCTAAACCTCTCAAGTGCCCACCCTTGTGTGTTGTTAGTTGGTATGCTTGCAGTAGAATGAGGGTGAGTGTGAGGGGTGGCTAGTGAGATGGGGAAGTGATAATGTAGATAGAGAGGGATGGGTGGAGTTGCAAGGTAAGTTGGTATGAGTAAGGATGTGCAGGAGTAGGGTAGGGGAGACAGAGTGATGGGGATGTGATGAGTGGCACAGCAGGGTGTGTTTGAGTGTGGCTTTGCAGTAACGTTTCGTGATCTACTGAGATCATTGAAAGGTTGGCGCCACTGCAGCCTGGGACTCCTGATGACATCCCAGCTTGTGTCCTCCTGTGCAATGTGCAACCAGACTGCGTTGGTCTCCTGGGGAGGTCTCTTCCGCTCATGGGAAGGGAACAGAATCTCCCCGCGTGCTGTGACTCCTTCCATAAGCATATGGAGGGAGTCATGCGTGAGCCTGGGTGCAGACGTGCACCTTTGTGCAGTGCTTGTCAGTGTTTGCAGCACCTCAATGCTGCAGAACATGGACAGCACAACTGTCAAAATCAATGTGGCCGTGGCCCCTTTAAGGAAACCGGCTGATGACGCGTCATCAAGTGACATCATCAGACCCGCTTCCTGTTAATTGGCCTAGAACCCCGCAGGGCGGGCTTAACAAGCCCAATCTACAGAAAATCATTTTCAGAGAGCGGCTGCAGACGGGTGCGGGACCGGAACCCGAACCCGCCAACCAGCTCTCCCGCCGCCATCCTGCCTCCGCAGGGAAAATCCTGCCCTTCATGTGCCCAACACATATATAGCAATGGGAATTTTTCCTTGCTAAAAAGCTACTACATTATATTAATTATAGTTTCTGGAATCTTCCCAACTCTATATCAGAGTCATCATCATTGGATATTAACTAATACTCTTGCAGTTAATCATGTGTCTAAAGACAAAGCATGAAGAGTAAAATCATAAATTGTTTTAATGACTGAGTGTTTTTCTACGAGAACATGACAGGGGAAAATTCTCTTCTCATGAGCTTAGAGCTGTAGCACGACAGACTGTGGGCACGAGCCACTGTAAAACACAATTCTTGGCACTCAAGCTTGTGGAAACATATTTGAGTGGTCAGCACTTGAAAAATACAGGATATGTTATTAAACACAGCAAGAGGAAATCGGTTCTAAAACTTTCCATAATACCCTGCAGCACATGCAGCATTAACTCACTAATCACTGAATGGCTTGGGCAATATGTTTTTTTTTAATGGCCAGGTGACAGAGAGGAAGATTGACCTGGACAACTCGGAAACTCAAGTGGTGGAGGACCCTGTGACCTGAACAAATGTTTGCAGGTTTGAGTGCTAGGAGTAAGTTGCAATTTTGACATCAGGTGACTACATGAAGCTAGAACGTCTACCAGGAATGACTTTCCTCCCTGTCCTCCTCTGCAGGCTTTGATTTCTGGCTGGACTACAGATTCTCAACTAGCCATTATTCACCTGCAAGCCTTGACAGTGAGTGCTGGTGGGCTACTTGACTACGGAGGAGATCACAGCCTGATCTTGTTCTCATCCAACGTCCACACACAAACATATCCAGCTGGAGTTTTTCTTTTGTATGGGGGTCAGGAACAGGAACACTGGCTACTATTCCCCTTCCTGACTCAGAGGCACTGAAGCTAAATGTAGTTCTGCTACCACTGCCCCGGCTGAAATCAACTACCTCAGAATAGGATGGGGATCGAGTCTGGGGCCTTTCCAGTTTTTATGGCTGAGACTGTGAATTGGAAGTTCCTGGGGGGAGAAATTGAGTTGCGCCCCCTTTGAGGCGCTAACTTCGCCGGGGCGCTAATTTTAGTGCCCCAGCGGCCGAAATTGAGTGGTAGCGCCCCAAGAGGGAAGCGGGGCACTACTGGAAGCGCCCCACCTCCCTCTTGGGGCGCTGCGAGGGAATATCACGGCACGTCACGCCGCAGTATTGCAGGCCTTCCTCCCCTTCTTAAAGGGGAGGGGCCTTGCGCAGCGCGACCCGGGGCCCAGCTGGACCACCGGGGATCGGAGTGCCAGCAAAAGAGCCCGGCACGCAAGAGAAGTGCCGGGCTCATGGAGTGCAGCCGGCACTCCGCCAGGAGAGGGGGTGGGGGGGGGGGGGCAGGTCAGGAGGCCGGGAACGGGAGCAGAGACAGGTGCTGGCAGGCGGCCAGCAGCAAAAATGGCCGCCCGGCACCTCGCCTTTAAATGGTACCGCCCCGGCTGCAGGAAGGCCCCCCTGACCCCGTCGGACATGGCGTCTGGCGGTAAGTCAGGGGGCGCTACTGAAGATCGCGAGCGGGGCACTGCGCATGGCGATGATGTCATCGCCGGCGGCGCAGCGCCGCGGGGTGCTAATGGTTAGTGCCGCCGCTAACCTCCCGCTGAATTTTGCGGGAGGCGTTGGCGGTGCCGTGCCTGGGCGCTAGTTGCTTTGCGTCCCGTTAGCGCCTTCTTAGGGCGCTAATGGGAGGCGCAAAGCAACTGAATTTCTCCCCCCTGGTGTCTGGCTTCGCCGGTCGAATTATGATGGAGCGGAACTCCTGTCAGCCCTTGAAACATGACACAGACTCTGTCCTAAATTTGTGGGGTGGAGGCATTTAAATACTCAGGGTAGATAATCTGTGCCTGTAAGGGCACATGCGAGGAGTCTGCTCCAACAGCAGATTGGAGGCCCATGAAGGACTGAAGAGAAAGAGGGCAACATTTAAAAAAAATCTCCTAAGGGAGCTCAATGCCACTGTTGGGAAGGTCATTTGTACACAGTGCGGAATGCTGGTGGAACTGGGTTCAGCCCCAGATCGCAGCTCTTTGGTTGGCAGTGCGTGCGTCCTCTCTGGCCCTTGGAATTTCACGGCCCATATCTTTATTTCAAAGCCACTGGGGAAGCCTCACCGAAGCATGTCCCATCAATTAGTGACACGCTCCTTGGACAGGTTGAGGCCTTGTAGACAAGCGGTCATTTTTATTTTCCAATTTTATCGCCTCTTCAATTGAAAGCATTGATTTGTTTGCTGCAGTCTAATTTCAAGGACGTCCGACACTCTCAGGGAGCATGCCTAAGGGGGCAATCTTTAAATGTCAGCCTTACTAGTGAGTGTTAACAGGCTACTTGTCCATTACAGGTTCTGTACTCACCCGATATCAGCACAAGCACACTTTCAGCAGGGGTCACTCGGTACCGATCAGGAGCAGAAGCCTTGATCCTATTTTCTTTCCCTATTCCGGGGCATTAACAACAACAAAATCTTGCATTTATATAGCACCTTTAAAGTAGTAAAAAGTCCCAATTCACAGGAGCGTTATCAAACAAAAGTTGACACCGAGCCATATAGGAGATATGAGGACAACATTGGTCAAAAAGATAGGTTTTAAGGAGTGCCTTAAAGAAGGAAAGAAGTAGAGAGGCAGAGAGGTTTGGGGAGGGAATTCCAGACTTCGGGCCCAGGCAGCTGAAGGCTCAGCCGCCAACGGTGGAGTGATAAAAATCAGGGATGTGCAAGAGGCTAGAATTGGAGTGGGGTTACAGAGATAGGGAGGGGTGGGACCCTGACAGGTGAGTATTTTAAAATTGAGGTGTTGCTGGACCGGGAACCAATCTAGATCAGCTAGCACAGGGATGATGGGTGAATGGGACTTGATGTGAGTTAGGATACGGGCAGCAGAGTTTTGGATGAGCTCAAGTTTACAGAGGGTACAAGGTGGGAGGATGGCCAGGAGAGCATTGGAATAGTCGAGACCAGAGGTAACAAAGACATGGATGAGGATTTCAGCAGCAAATGAGCCGAGGCAGAGGCGGAGACGGGTGATGTTACAGAGGTGGAAGTAGGCAGTCTTAGTGATGGAGACGATATGGGGTCGGTAAATTAGCTCAGGGTCAAATAGGTTGTGAACAGTCTGGTTCAGCCTCAGACAGTGGCCATGAAGAGGGATGGAGTTGGTTGCTAGGGAACGGAGATTGTGGCGGGCACTGAAGACAATGGTTTTGGTCGTCCCAATATTTAATTGGAGGAAATTTCCGCTCATCCAATACTGGATGTCAGACAAGCAGCGTGACAAATCAGAGGCAGTGGAGGAGTTGAGAGAGGTGGTGGTGAGGTACAGCTGGGTAACCTGAGCGTACACATGGAGCCTGACATTGTGCTTTCGGATGAGGTTGCCAAGGGGCAGCATGTAGATGAGAAATAGAAGGTGGCCAAGGACATAACTTAATGCCAAATAAAGCTCCTCTTAACTTCAGCATGGTTGAGATCTGCCAATTGAGAACAAACCGGGGATCAAACTTTTAGCCTTCCTCATCTGTATGGCTCAGTTACTATTTGATAAGCTGCCCGAACTAAAAAAAAACTGAATACCGCCCAAAATGTGCTACACAACTAAGCCAGCAGACTTGCTGCATTGATGCTTGTACCTTTCACAAACACCATGTCAACAGAGTGTAGCGATTCTATCCATTTGTAAACCAATGTAACTCTCAGAAAAGCAGGAATTATGACAACAACGGTCAATAGCAGTACTCACTGCGGCCGATGGTGCACTGCTACTCATTATACACCTACACACAAATAAACTGACGTTGCAAAATAATGAATATTTTTAGAATCTTTGAATGTTGCTCCCACCGTATTGTTCATGGCACGCTGGGAGGGCGCGGAGGTTGCAAACCGGGATTGCCAGGACCAGTGGTATGTGAATGACTGCTGGCCCATTGAAGGCAGCATGACATACTCGAGGGGAGCAGGCCAGTGCCTGAGCAAACTCGGCCTTTTGAGCCCCAACTATGCAGCTGCAGGTAAGTAGGGAGGCTGTAGTGGAAAGTCAAGACCACCCAGGACATTTCCCCACAGCAATCACTTGCAATGAATGCTGAGCAACTGGTATGCTTCCCAGGAACACAGACTCATTATAGAGAACAACCCTCATCTATATTGCAAATGCACTCAAGTTAATGCAGGGGCTCCCAATAACATAAGAAATAGGAGCAGGAGTAGGCCATACAGCCCCTCAAGCCTGCTCCGCCATTCAATAAGATCATGGCTGATCATCGACCTCAACTCCACTTTCCCGCCCGATCTCCATATCCCTTGATTCCCATAGAGTCCAAGGTGGGAACTTCCCACCCACACTTCCCTATGCTTAGTTGGGTCGGAGTGATCATAATATGATTGAATTCTTCATTAAGATGGAGAATGAAGTAGTTGACTCAGAGACAAGGGTCCTCAATTTAAATAAAGGAAACTACGATGGTCTGAGGAGCGAGTTGGGTAGGATTGAGTGCGGAATGGCGCTCAAAGGGTTGACGGTGGATAGGCAATGGCAAACATTCAAAGACCGAATGGATGAGCTACAGAATTTGTTCATCCCAGTTTGGCGTAAAAATAAAACAAAAAAGGTGACTCAACCGTGGCTAACAAGGGAAATTAGGGATAGCATAAGATCCAAGGAGAGGTCATATAAATTGGCCAGAAAAAGCAATAATCCTGAGGATTGGGAGCAGTTTAGGAGTCAACAAAGGAGGACAAAGGGATTAATTAAGAAAGAGAAAATAGAATATGAGAGTAAGCTAGCAGGGAACATAAAAACTGACTGTAAAAGCTTTTATAGATATGTGAAGAGAAAAAGATTAGTGAAGTCAAGCGTAGGTCCCTTACAGTCAGAATCGGGGGAATTTATAATGGGAAACAAGGAAATGGCAGACCAACTAAATGCATACTTTGGTTCTGTCTTCACAAAGGAGGACACAAATAACCTCCCAGAGATGCCGGGGAACATAGGGTCTGATGAAAGCGAGGAACTGAAAGAAATCAGTATTTGTAGGAAAATGGTGTTAGGAAAATTGATGGGACTGAAGGCCGATAAATCCCCAGGGCCTGATGGTCTACATCCCAGGGTACTTAAGGAAGTGGCCCTAGAGATAGTAGATGCACTACTGATCATCTTCCAGAACTCGATAGACTCTGGAATGGTACCCATGGATTGGAGGGTAGCTAATGTTACCCCACTATTCAAAAAAGGTGGTAGAGAAAAAGCGGGGAATTATAGACCGGTAAGCCTGACATCGGTAGTGGGGAAAATGCTAGAGTCTATTATAAAAGATGTAATAGCAGAGCACTTGGAAAGCAGTGACAGGATCGGACAAAGTCAACATGGATTTACAAAAGGTAAATCATGCTTGACTAATCTACTGGAATTTTTTGAGGATGTAACTGGTAAAATAGATAAGGGAGAACCAGTGGATGTGGTGTATTTGGACTTTCAGAAGGCTTTCGATAAGGCCCCACACAAGAGATTAGCATGCAAAATTAAGGCACATGGGATTGGGGGCAAGGTATTGACTTGGATAGAGAACTGGTTGGCGGACAGAAAGCAAAGAGTTGGAATAAACGGGTCGTTTTCTGAGTGGCAGGCAGTGACTAGTGGGGTACCGCAAGGATCGGTCCTAGGACCCCAGCTGTTCACAATATATATTAATGATCTGGACGAGGGAATTGGATGTAATATCTCCAAATTTGCAGACGACACAAAGCTGGGCGGGAGGGTAAGCTGCGAGGAGGATGTCGGGAAACTCCAGTACGATTTGGACAGGTTGGGTGATTGGGCAGAAACATGGCAAATGCACTATAATGTGGATAAATGTGAGGTTATCCACTTTGGTGGCAAAAACAGGAAGGCAGATTATTATTTGAATGGCAATAGATTGGGAGAAGGGGAAGTGCAAAGAGACCTGGGTGTCCTTGTGCACCAGTCGCTGAAGGTAAGCATGCAGGTGCAGCAGGCGGTTAAGAAGGCAAATGGTATGTTGGCCTTCGTAGCAAGAGGGTTCGAGTACAGGAACAAGGATGTCTTGCTACAGTTGTACAGGGCCTTGGTGAGACCACACCTTGAGTATTGTGTGCAGTTTTGGTCACCATACCTGAGGAAGGACCTTCTTGCCATGGAGGGAGTGCAACGAAGATTCACCAGGCTGATACCTGGGATGGCAGGAATGACGTATGAGGAGAGATTGTGTCGATTGGGCTTATACTCACTGGAGTTTAGAAGATTGAGAGGGGATCTCATCGAAACGTATAAAATTCTGTCAGGTCTGGACAGACTAGATGCAGGAAGGATGTTTCTGATGGCCGGGGAGTCCAGAACCAGGGGTCATAGTCTAAGTATAAGGGGTAAGCCATTTAGGACTGAAATGAGGAGGAATTTCTTCACCCAGAGAGTGGTGAACCTGTGGAATTCTCTGCCACAGAGGGCGGTGGAGGCCAGTTCATTAAATATATTCAAGAAAGAGTTGGATATGTTTCTTGAGGCTGAAGGGATCAAGGGATATGGGGAAAAGGCGGGGACAGGGTACTGAGTTTGGATGATCAGCCATGATCACATTGAATGGCGGAGCAGGCTCGAAGGGCCGAATGGCCTACTCCTGCTCCTATCTTCTAAGTTTCTATGTTTCTATGTTCATCAGCTGCAGAGTATGCCTCACGCCTCTGTATCCGACAATATAGGGCGCCAACTCTGATTGGCCGTATTCCTGAAGGTTTCATGACATAACCTTCTGCCTCCAACCATCTCGCTCAAAGAGCCTTTTGTTTCCATCTCCAATATTTTTATAATTAATAAACAAAAATACTCAAAGAAATTGAATAAAACACAAAATTCTTTTAATGCCACTATGATTTTTTTCTCCTGGATTGCTTGCAGCATTGTCCTGGAGATTAACCCTTAATTCCTGGAAACTCCAGGACAATTCTGGAGGGTTGGCAACCCTAGCCCCAGCAGCCAAAGAACGACAATGTTTCAGACACCATGGGCTCCAGTAAGTCATGAAACATCTTTGAGGATTATTACAATGTATGTCAGTTCTAAAGAACTATGAGGTGAAATCAGGCATGAGCCATTTTACATTATTCAGACACTGTATTTGAATTCACCATCAGCAAAAATCCAAACCACTGCAAGAAAATGACATCTCATTTAAAAAAACTTAAGGCACAGTCAGTCTGCCTTACTGTGAACTGGAAGGACAGCATTCATACAGGTACTGAAGCAGAGTAAAGGGGTCCAATTCATTTACAAACACAGCCCTTCATTAAAGTGAGGCTGCAGATGAATTGCCACTGCAAGGTGCCTTGATGTGAGAAGTCGTAAAGCATGTAAATAAATGCATGCCTCTGCTGACAGATGCTCACTTCTCTTGCTACATTCTCACCAAAATAGACTCCCTAATTTTCGTTCCTTCAAATATTTCCCTCATTTCTCCCCCCCCCCCCCGCCGCTTCACTCCCTTCCCTCAAACCTTTGCAACTAGTCCAATCCAAAGGCATGTAACGAGAAAGGAATAATTAGCAATCTTGTTGTACGATGCCCCTTGGGTCGGAGCGATCATAATATGATCGAATTCTTCATTAAGATGACGAATGAAGTAGTTGACTCAGAAACTAGGGCCGTCAATTTAAATAAAGGAAACTACGATGGTCTGAGGAGCGAGTTGGGTAGGATTGATTGGGGAATGGCACTCAAAGGGTTGACGGTGGATAGGCAATGGCAAACATTCAAAGACCGAATGGATGAACTACAGAAGTTGTTCATCCCAGTTTGGCATAAAAATAAAACAAAAAAGGTGACTCAACTGTGGCTAACAAGGGAAACTAGGGATAGCATAAGATCCAAGGAGAGGACATACAAATTGGCCAGAAAAAGCAATAATCCTGAGGATTGGGAGCAGTTTAGGATTCAACAAAGGAGGACAAAGGGATTAATTAAGAAAGGGAAAATAGAATATGAGAGTAAGCTTTCAGGGAACATAAAAACTGACTGTAAAAGCTTTTATAGATATGTAAAGAGAAAAAGATTGGTGAAGTCAAGCGTAGGTCCCTTGCAGTCAGAATCGGGGGAATTTATAATGGGGAGCAAAGAAATGGCAGACCAACTAAATACATATTTTGGTTCTGTCTTCACAAAGGAGGACACAAATAACCTCCCAGAAATACCACGGAACATAGGGTCTGATGAAAGGGTGGAACTGAAAGAAATCAGTATTTGTAGGGAAATGGTGTTAGGAAAATTGATGGGACTGAAGGCCGATAAATCCCAAGGGCCTGATAATCTACATCCCAGGGTACTTAAGGAAGTGGCCCTAGAAATAGTAGATGCATTGCTGGTCATCTTCCAGAACTCGATAGACTCTGGAACAGTACCCATGGATTGGAGGGTAGCTAATGTTACCCTTCTATTCAAAAAAGGTGGCAGAGAAAAAGCAGGGAATTATAGACCGGTAAGCCTGACATCGGCAGTGGGGAAAATGCTAGAGTCCATTATAAAAGATGTAATAGCAGAGCACTTGGAAAGCAGTGACAGGATCGGACAAAGTCAACATGGATTTACAAAAGGTAAATCGTGCTTGACTAATCTACTGGAATTTTTTGAGGATGTAACTGGTAAAATAGATAAGGGAGAACCAGTGGATGTGGTGTATTTGGACTTTCAGAAGGCTTTCGATAAGGTCCCGCATAAGAGGTTAGCATGCAAAACTAAGGCACATGGGATTGGGGGCAAGGTATTGACTTGGATAGAGAACTGGTTGGCGGACAGAAAGCAAAGAGTTGGAATAAACGGGTCGTTTTCCGAGTGGCAGGTAGTGACTAGTGGGGTACCGCAAGGATCGGTCCTAGGACCCCAGCTGTTCACAATATATATTAATGATCTGGATGAGGGAATTGGATGTAATATCTCCAAATTTGCAGACGACACAAAGCTGGGTGGGAGGGTATGCTGTGAGGAGGATGTCATGAAACTCCAGTACGATTTGGACAGGTTGGGTGATTGGGCAGAAACATGGCAAATGCACTATAATGTGGATAAATGTGAGGTTATCCACTTTGGTGGCAAAAACAGGAAGGCAGATTATTATTTGAATGGCAATAGATTGGGAGAAGGGGAAGTGCAAAGAGACCTGGGTGTTCTTGTGCACCAGTCACTGAAGGTAAGCATGCAGGTGCAGCAGGCGGTTAAGAAGGCAAATGGTATGTTGGCCTTCGTAGCAAGAAGGGTCGAGTACAAGAACAAGGATGTCTTGCTGCAGTTGTACAGGGCCTTGGTGAGACCGCACCTTGAGTATTGTGTGCAGTTTTGGTCACCTTACCTGAGGAAGGACGTTCTTGCCATGGAGGGAGTGCAGCGAAGATTCACCAGGCTGATACCTGGGATGGCAGGAATGACGTATGAGGAGAGATTGTGTCAATTGGGCTTATACTCACTGGAGTTTAGAAGATTGAGAGGGGATCTCATCGAAACCTATAAAATTCTGTCAGGTCTGGACAGACTAGATGCAGGAAGGATGTTTCCGATGGCTGGGGAGTCCAGAACCAGGGGTCATAGTCTAAGGATAAGGGGTAAGCCATTTAGGACTGAAATGAGGAGGAATTTCTTCACCCAGAGAGTGGTGAACCTGTGGAATTCTCTGCCACAGAGGGCGGTGGAGGCCAGTTCATTAAATATATTCAAGAAAGAGTTGGATATATTTCTTAAGGCTAAAGGGATCAAGGGATATGGGGAGAAGGCAGGGACAGGGTACTGAATTTGGATGATCAGCCATGATCTCATTGAATGGCTGGCGGAGCAGGCTCGAAGGGCCGAATGGCCTACTCCTGCTCCTATCATCTATGTTTTTATGCATTTCCGTGGTTACCGCCATCGCACAGGTTCCAGCGCAATGGTTGGGGCTTTATAATTTGCCTCAGTACCCCAACAGGGTTCCTGCCCTTCATCACTATTAAGTAACCTCTGCTGGAAAGTTCATGAATTGAGAGAAGGCAGAATAGGGCTCAGTTGTGAAGCCTTCTCCTCTCTCCCATAATCATATAGCCTTTCTCACTCATTGTTTAGACTCACGCATTAAGTAGGATCACTTGACCAGGCAGGCAAATGCCACTGCACATGTAACAATGTGAGAAATCTTCTGGAAAGCAAAGGAGAAGAGGAAGAAAGAGAGAAAAGTGGAAAGAAAGACCAGGAAATGAAGTTCAGCAGGGGGAGAAATTAGTTCTGACCCTCTCGTGTCTGTTTGTTTCTGTTCTCACGACTGAGATTGCCCAAACTTGCCCTTTAGTGGCCAAACTCATCATTTTCATACCAAGCAACTTGGACCTACTGCCAATATAGATCAGTACCAAATCAGCAGTGGGGACACAAAGTGCTGAATTCTGTTTGTTTTGAATTTAGGGCTCATGCTTGTTGGTCCATCATTAAAGACCAAAATGTCAACTTTCATAGAATTACATAGAATTTACAGTACAGAAACAGGCCATTCGACCCAACTGGTCCATGCTGTGTTTATGCTCCACACAAGCCTCCTCCCACCTTACTTCATCTAACCCAATCAGCATAACCTCATATACCTTCCTGCCTGGCTTCTCCTTAAATGCATCTATGCTATTCGTCTCAACTACTCCATGTGGTAGCAAGTTACACATTCGAAACCACTCTCTGGATAAAGAAGTTTCTCCTGAATTCTTTATTCACCTATCTATATTAAAAATTCATTTGCCATTTACACGCCCATTCTGCAAGTTTAATAGCGTTTTTTTGTATTTTGTCGCATTCTTCCTCGTATTAACTATATCCCGCCAATTTGGTGTAATCCTCAAATTTTGAAATTGCGATTTCCGAGTCCAAATCGTTTATGTAAATGTTGAACAGTGGTCCCAGCACCGAACCTTGGGGACCACCACTTCCCACCTTCTACCAATCTGTGTAAATACCTTTAACCCCTGCTCTCTGTTTCCTGTTTTGTATCCAGCTTGCTATCTATTCTGCAACATATCCCCTAACTCCACATGCTCTGACCTTAGTCATGAGTCTACTATGCAGTACCCTATCGAAGGCCTTTTGAAAATCCAAATATATTACATCTACTACAGTAACCTTATCTACACTTTCTTTTTCAAACAATACAGAAAGAGGAGCCGAAGTGTGGGATTGCTGCTTTCTCATTGGTGTTGGCATTTACACAAGAACCATATCCAACTTGCTCCAGGTTAATTTAGAATCATTAAAAAGTGAGCTGTACTGAACCAGTTTGGGATCTTTCTGTACCCCAGCTACCCCTACAAAACATCTGGAACATGGTCAAATATCTTCATGTCTTGTTAATGGTAAATAAATTCATTTGTTTAGCCATTTGTCCATGTGTTTCAAATAATCTGCAAGAAGTAGCTTAAATTTATCATAATTTGAATTTAAATATTTAAATGGAAAATGAACAACCATACCTCAGGAACTCAACACTGTGCAGACTATTGCAGTGCACTGTACCACTGGGCAGTCAGTTGCCATCAAAGTCCACAGATTCAGTCACCACCTCAAATGATGTGATGCTCAACCTATTTAAGAAATAAACATAAACACACAGTATCAGATCTTTATTCTGATGAAAGGTCATCGACCCGAAACGTTAACTCTGTGTTTCTCTCTCCACAGATGCCGCCTGACCTGCTGAGTGTTTCCAGCATTTTCTGTTTTTGCTTATGAGATCTGTGTACTCCCTTTGAAAAATTCAAAAAGCCTTTAGGGTATTGGTTGCCTCTGATCTGCCTGAACTGGGTCAGAGCTATTCCCATTCCAGTAACTTACTCTGCTTCAGCGCAAAATGATGCCCGGCAAAGAATTAAGCACATTGGTAGTTTCAGCTGAAGCCTCTGCTGATATTCACTGGTTGTCCTTGACTACAGAACAGGACCCTCCGGCATGACTGGCTGCTCAGTTGTTTACATCAGACATAAAAAATGTGGCTGTAGCATTCGTGCGTCAACCACATTCCCAATTAAAGAAACACTTAAGTCAATGTAATATAAATCAAGCTGTTTCACCTAACCTTATGCAACACAAGTGAGATGTCTTAAGTTGTCACGGGTCTATTCTTCACAGCATGCCTCCCACATTTCTAGCAATGGGAGCTGAGCATGAACATATAATTAGTTCTATTTTCATTTTTTAAAAGTTTGATTTATATCCCATCCACTGTAATTTTAGATATTTTTTTTCTTTGAAACAATGATCTCTCAGACTGGCTCAGGAAGGAGGGAGGGACTTACGGAAAGAGAGAGGGAGAGACGCAGAACTAAAAATATGAAATGGAAAAGAATGTGTGGTTTAGGCAGTGGAATTTTGTGGTAATCAGCGGATCGAGACACGGGCAGCAACGATGACAGATAGCTAGCTGCGCTGTCAAATTATTCATCAAATATCAAGCACTGCAAGACTGCAAAACATTTACAATCTATCTAACACTTCAAAGATATTCGATGCCTTTCTACACGTAGATGTAATTTAACGTACCTTCTGTGTGCATGTTTACTAGAAGGACAGAACTTTTGTCATGCTGATTAGAAATTCCTAGAATGCAAACCATTTTTGCTGCTCTTGAAATTTCTCAAAAACAATTTAAAAAAAGGAACGACAGTACTCTCCCACTCACATACACATAACGGGGGGGGGGGGGGGGGGGACATTTCTGCTTTAGGTACAATCGGAAAATTGCGCCCAAAATGCGCTTGAAATTGATGGTGGGGTTACATTTCAAGTTGCTGCTGAAATTCATTTGCATAATCACAAATGTAAAATCTTCCAGGAACCAGCGCAATCAGGCAGCGTAAGAGACCGTAATCATTTCCTTTTTTTCCTCCTTTCCATTAAAAACTATTGCTTGATGTATTTAAGAGTGGTAACCTGGTGCGGTTTTATTAATACAGCTGAAAATGGGTTTATCAGCAAAAATAAGCATTTTTAATAAGGGTGCCCAGTCCTGTGAGTAACCGGATTTAAAAATCACTGAAAATGACTTCAAAAGACCATACTGAACCATTTAATAGTTTCATTGGTGTACACTAGTCAGTTTCTTAGTAAATTAAACATTTTTGGATGTGAGCAAACTTTTAAAAAACTTGCCTACTCGAGCCTGTGCTCCATAGAAAATGAGCGCAATTTGAAGAGCTCCCCGAACCAGTGCAATTGGCGAAATATTGCAATTTCGACCTGAGGACATGACGAGTTTTGTGGATGGGGCCGGATTCGGGCGAAGTGAATCTTGAAACAGCGTAAAAGATTGCAGTAAACATGAATGTAAATGGTTTTGGGCGTAACTCACCTACGCTTATAATTCCCCGAACCTTTGCACTGGTTTGGGCGATTCCACCTGGACTGCGCTGCTATCACTAGCGGAAACTCTACCCCAAGGTGTCAAAAAAATCATTTGGGAAGTCAATACAGAAGCAGTCCGAATATGATGAGTACAGTGGGACATGTAACTAATTGCAGCACGAAACCTTTATTTGTGAAAATGTACTCAAAGCTTTAGTTTTCTTTTCTGATGATTGACATTTTAAAGAATAGTACAAAGTTCCCTCAATGGCTCTGCGTCAAGTGTGTGGAACTGTGCTGTACAAATCTGGAAGGTCCCAGGTTCAATCTCTGGTCTTTGTTGATTTCACTGACCTTACTTAACTCTCCCCAGTGGTTAAGGCGGTGAGTAATCGAACCATACAGACCACACAGTTCTAGGTTAAATCTTTTGTCTGTGCTGAGTTAGCTGATCTCAGCTGGGGACCGCGGGGGTGGCTATAATTGGCCTTAGTGACACTGATTTAGGGAACGGGGTAAAAAAAAGTCAGAGTTCCTGATTGCTATTCAGCAGTTCCTATTGCAAAGGGTTTGTGTGTGGATACTGGACGGGAACAGGATTAGGCATCCTGCCAGACCACCAGCAATTCCAGTCTTAGCTGGTTACCAGGAGGGAAGTGACGGTTGCCGTAGATTTTTCCTCCCTGCCCAAGGTGACCCTTGTCTTTTCTCAGCACATTCCTCACACAGAGTAGCTGAGGTAAGGAAACCCCAGCCAAGTGAGGCCTTGAGCCTGCACGCACCGCTCCTTGGGGCTGGGCATTTAAGAAGATCTATTCCTAACAAAGTAGCTTACAGTTGTCGATTGTGTTGGAAGGCACTCGGTGCGGAGATGCTGATTCCTGGTGCAGCAATAGGAGCAAGGTGTGTTGGCCCCCTGTCGGCTAAGTACCACACTCGACAGCATGTTCCATTCATTGCTCATATTGGCCGACTCAACTCAGGAGCTCATTGCGTGGGGGTATTCACAGGCACACATCTGCTTTCATTCCTATGTGATGCACAAACTTATTCCACAGCTTGTGTAAACCTTCCAGTATTAAACAAAAGGGGTGGACATAATGAGCTTTTATATGTCCCCATTCTAAATACGACCCAGAGACAAAAATGCTCGGGTCTCTACACCTCTCTTCCAGACTCCATTCCTTTAAAACTTGTTCCAAGGAACAGCTACAGCACCTGAAGCCACGTTTCCTGCTGTGAATGAAACAATGAGCTTTGCAGTGGTTAACAATGGATACAGGTGCTTCCTGACAGACGCTGAACAGAGAGTGGGAGTAGGGCTGTATCTGCGAGCTCCCTTTACCCATGCAGGTAACGTCACTTTTCGGTATGTTCTATCAAGGATTTCTTTTTTGAAATCTTAGAAATACACAGCATGTCAGCCAGCATCTGAAGGAGAAAATCAGGCCAATATTTCAGGTGGGACTGACTGTTAATTTGGGGGGGGGGGGGGGGCGGTGGTTTCCACCTGAAACGTTAATCTCCCTTTATCTCTTTCAGATCATGACTGACCTATTCCGTATTTCCAGTTCTAATTTCAGGTTTTCACCATTGATATCAATGTTCCCTTTAAGCTGCCCGGCCGTGGGGCGCTCTGCAGCTCCCGCACAGCCGGCTCACCGGCTTTTAAATGGGAAAAACGGCACATGCGCGGTATTTTGACTGGGTCGCGCACCCAAAAAAAATTAAAAAGGGAACACTGATTGGCATGTTTCTCTTTTACTTTTTTTAAAAAGTCTGTTTTTTTTTTAATAAACATATACCATCCTGATTTCCCTATTCCCAGCTCTACCCTTCAATCTCCTGGCTCTATCTTTGCATTCTTTTCCCATGATCTGTAGGCCACAGGTCAACTTACCAACACAGAGGCTATTGTGATATCACAACAGCTGCTGTTGTCCTCACCACTACTAAAGTATTATCCTGTTCAGGTTTCACACTCCACAGTAACTGTGTTACAAAGGACAGACACCTGCCAAATAGAAGGTCAACACCTTCAATCTTTACATTGAGGTTAATATGCAAGTAATTAAAAAAAATGAAATCTAAATGATTTATAAGTGTTACAGACCTATACATGTACAGCGCTGGCAGACAAGAAGTCCTTTTAGCCTCAGTAAAAACAAAAGCTGCGAATATGTTTTGTACACAGTGCCTGGACTTTCATTCAGTGGATCTCAAAGGAGAATTAAAGCAGGGAAACCCTGCATGGCCTGGTGGCTCAGCGTGTTTTGTGTGTGAAGCATTTGCTTACTGCAAAAGTCCACTGTTTAAGCAACTTTGTGCAGATGCTTATGTCCTCCAAAAGGAAGATGAATGACAAATCCTTTTAACCAAAACATTCCGGCATGAGCTCCAAACACTCCGTACCTGAGGGATCATTTTTTTGGGGGCTGTTACACTGCTGATGTTCAATCTGAGCAAACAAAATGCTCCACATTACACTTGTGCAGGGGGATCAACTTAGCTTTTTTCCCCCTGCCTTCCCCTGGCACTAGCGGGCATTTTAAATAGAACAGCAGGCAGCACATGGCAGAGTACGTTGGAACTTTGCCATGCTGTCGTGGAGTGACAGGTGGCGACCAGAACTCCCTACTCGGTGAGTTACTGGTTTTAATTCTGCTCCTGAGCGGCCCGTCAAACGTAGGGTAAATTCAGAGGGCCTTTCACCTTGAGCCAATACAGGTGGAGCTAATGGAGAAGATTGTAGTGGCAAGAAGTCATATGTGATGTGTACGATTGGGTACAAACGTTACTTCAGCGTTATCTTGATAGCGGTGGGGAGATGGTTACAATGTTGCTTATTTCTTACCATTTTGCGTGGTTAAGAAGCGAGATAGGTGCAGAATAAAGTTGATGTCTGGAGAAAGAAAGGAAAAGACAGACTTGCATTTATATGGGGCCTTAGGGCTTCAGGACATCCCAAAGTGCTTTACAGCCTAGATTACACGCTCAAGTCTCTGGAGTGGGACATGACCCCACAACCCTCTGACTCAGAGGCGAGAGTGCTACCCACTGAGCCGTGGCTGAGGCTATAAACTACATTGGTGGCGGGCAGTGAGCAGGCCTCCAAGTTCATCTCTAGGCACAGGTGTTAGGAACGGTACAGATAAGAGCGGGGAAAAGTCAATAAAAGTGGCTGCAGGAGGCATGGCGGTTTAGCACCTGGATCAGGAGACAAAGGGGGGGGGGGCGGTGGTGAGGGGGAGGGCGTACCCTTCAGGGAAGAGAAGTTGCCACTCCTACCTGGTGTGGCCTACCTGTCCACAGGTGGTTAGCTCTTAATGCCCTCTGAACTGGCACTAGCAAGCCACTCAGTTATACAATTGCTAGAAGACGGGCCGCTACCACCTTCTCAGGGCAGCTAGAGATGGGCAGTAAATGCGGCCTTGCCAGCATTGCCTACATCTGAGCAGGCAGCTGGGGATTAAGTTTGGCACCTCTGACTGCAAAACTCACTCAGCAGTAATGGAAATATCATCAGTGTGCCCACAACCAGGGGTCTAGGTAGAAATGTAAAGCTTGTGCTATCCTTCTCTTCCCCTCCCAGACGCCAACGTTGCACACATTACCGTGCATCTATCTCACTTCTTAACCACACAAAATGGCAAGGAATAAGCAACATTGCTAATATCTCCCACTGCTACCAAGATAACACTGAAGTAGCATTCGTACACAATTGTGCACATCATATACGCCTGCCTGCCACAACCCGCTGCTTCTCCATTGGCTCCACTTGCCTTACTGACAGACTATCCAGTGCAGGGACCAATAATCCAGCAGCCTGAACATGAATAAAGGTACTGGAATAACAAGAGGAATGGAAAACCAAGCAGTCATACAAAAAAAGACATTTCTTTTAATCTTCTGCTAGCTGTTGAACAATTAAACTGTTTGCAGCTAGCTGCTTAGTCCATTGAAGTGATGATCGAGAAAGCGCTCAGTTGATTCAGGAGGATGTAATCGGTGCACTTGCTGTCCTGCCCACACTGCCATCTGGCTTTCATGTTAAGTCAGGAAAGGAAACTGGGGAAACTGAAACGCCTTGTGTGGAAGGTAACGGCAGCTGATGTGGTCTGCAGATAAACCCTGTTGTTCAAACACATTGGGCCGTATTTTGCGACCCCTACGGGTGTGTACGCGCCCATAAGGGCTGCGCAAGTTCCGGGTTTAGGCATGCAAAAGCGCATGCGCTGAAACCCGGAACGTGCCATCCGTCACAAATTCTCTTGATAGATGATCCGCATCCCTGGGTAAAAGGCATCCGGGGGCGGAGAGTGGCGCTATTTGCCCAACTTCCACCCGCTGAATGCCCGTGAAATTCTTACACCTGGTAAAAGCTGGCGTAAGGCCTGCATTTACCAGCATAAGAGTTTTGAAAAAAAGTAAAATAAAATGTTATCACTCATTTATACATTAAAAACCCTGTCCAATAAGGTAAGTTTATTTTTAGCCCCGTTAAAACATATTAAAAAAAATTTCAAAAAATTACATTTTTGTTTAAAATATTAAATGGCATTTTAATTAATTTTAAATATGTAATTTTATAACATTTATTTCATGTGCTTGTGTATTTTTGAAGAGATCCCCAGTCATACGTATGGGAAGATTCCCTTCTTTTATTGGTTGGGCCGGCCCACGTGATCCCAGGGGTGCTTGCAAACCGCATGCGTGGACCTCTACCCACGCGTACCCAGAGAGGCCCAGGAGCGCAAGTCTCCGTACCTCCCGGGCCACCAGGTAAATTGGGAGATTTTTTGCTGGTCAGAGGCATCCACCCGCGGGAAGCCTCCAACGGCAAATTTTGGGCCATAGATCCCAAATTAGAGTAGGGCCCATTAGGGACCAAAGTGGCAATCTTTGTGTAGAGCTGGAAGATGTAGGTGAGGTTTTAAATGAATATTTTGCATCTGTGTTCACTATGGAGAAGGACGATGTAGGCATAGAAATCAGGCAGGGGGATTGTGATATACTTGAACAAATTAGTATGGAGAGGGAGGAGGTACTAACGGTTTTAGCGGGCTTAAAAGTGGATAAATCCCCAGGCCCTGACTGGATGTATCCCAGGCTGCTGTGTGAGGCAAGGGAGGAGATTGCAGGGGCTCTGACACAAATTTTCAGAACCTCTCTGGCCACAGGGGAGGTGCCAGAGGACTGGAGGACAGCAAATGTAGTACCATTATTCAAGAAGGGTAGTAGGGATAAACCAGCGAATTACAGGCCAGTGAGCCTAACATCAGTGGTACGGAAATTATTGGAAAAAATTCTGAGGGACAGAATTAGTCTCCACTTGGAGAGGCAAGGGTTAATCAAGGATAGTCAGCATGGCTTTGTCAGGGGGAGATCATGTCTAACCAATTTGATTGAATTTTTCTAGGGTTGACAAGGTGTGTGGATGAGGGTAGTGCAGTTGATGTAGCCTACATGGACTTCAGTAAGGCTTTTGAAAAAGTCCCACATGGGAAACTGGTCAAGAAGGTAAGAGCCCATGGGATCCAGGGCAATTTGGCACATTGGATCCAAAATTGGCTTAGTGGCAGGAGGCAGAGGGTGATGGTCAAAGGTTGTTTTTGTGACTGGTAGCCTGTGTCCAGTGGTGTACTGCAGGAATCGGTGCTGGGTCCTTTGCTGTTTGTAGTGTACATTAATGATTTAGATATGAATGTAGGAGGTATGATCAGTAAGTTTGCAGATGACACGAAAATTGGTGGAGTGGTAAATAGCGAGGAGGGAAGCCTCAGGCTACAGGACGATATAGATGGGTTGGTCAGATGGGCAGAACAGTGGCAAATGGAATTTAACCCTGAAAAGTGTGAGGTGATGCATTTTGGGAGGACTAACAAGGCAAGGGAATACACAATGAATGGTAGGACCCTAGGAAGAACAGAGGATCAGAGGGACCTTGGTGTGCATGTACATAGATCCCTGAAGGCAGCAGGACAGGTAGATAAGGTGGTTAAAAAGGCATATGGGATACTTGCCTTCATTAGCCGAGGCATAGAATATAAGAGCAGGGAGGTTATGATGGAGCTGTACAAAATGCTAGTTAGGCCACAGCTGGAATACTGTGTGCAGTTCTGGTCGCCACACTATAGGAAGGATGTAATTGCATTGGAGAGGGTACAGAGGAGATTCACCAGGATGTTACCTGGGCTGGAGCGCTTCAGCTATGAAGAGAGACTGGACAGGCTGGGGTTGTTTTCCTTAGAGCAGAGATGGTTGAGGTGGGACCTGATTGAGGTGTACAAAATTATGAGGGGCATAGATAGGGTAGATAGAAAGGAACTTTCCCCTTAGTAGAGGGGTCAATAACCAGGGGGCATAGTTTCAAGATAAGGGGCAGGAGGTTTAGAGGGGATTTGAGGAAAAACTTTTTCACCCAGAGGGTGGTTGGAATCTGGAACTCACTGCCTGAAAGGGTGGCAGAGGCAGGAATTCTCACAACATTCAAGAAGCATTTAGATGAGCACTTGAAACACCATAGCATACAAGGCTATGGACCAAGTACTGGAAAATGGGATTAGAATAGACAGGGCTTGATGGCCGGTGCGGACACAATGGGCTGAAGGGCCTCTTTCTGTGCTGTATAACTCTATGGCCTAGAAATTCGGTGGGCTGCGCCACCAGTTAGCGCCTAAAGAGGGCACTCAGTGGCTTTAGCGCCACTAGCTGCGCCTCCCGCGATATTTAGCGGGGCGCTAATGGCGGCGTTAGCCTGTAGCGCTGCGCTGCCACCGATGACATCATCGGTGTGCGCAGCGTCCCGCTACCACCCCGATCGCGATATTTGGTCGCGCCCGCCTCTGTAATGCCGGTCGCAAATTGCGCCCGGTTCACGGGGTCTACCTGTGGCGGTAGTGGCACAAATTAAGGTGGAGGTGCGGGGCGGCCATCTTTTCGGTGGCCGCCTGCCATCACCTCCGTCCCCGGCCTCCTGATCCCCCCCCCCCCCGGGCAATGCCAGCTGTGTCCCGAGAGCCCGGCACTTCTCGGTGCCGGGCTCTTTTGCCGGCACTCACGATCTCTGATCGTGCTGGTGCAGGCCCCTCCCCCTTAAGAAGGGGAGGAAGGCCTGCAGTACCGCAGCGCGCCGTGCCGCAGTGTGTGGCGCTGCGGCACGTTGCGCTGCGATATTCAGTTTGAGCGCCCCAAGAGGGACGTGGGGCGCCTTGAGCAGTGCCCCGTGTCCCTCTTGGGGCGCTCAAACTGAATTTCTGGCGGGCGCAACGGCTCCGTTCACAGCGGTAATTCCGGCGCCCAGGCGAGCTTGGCGCCCCGTTTGGGGCTCCACTGAATTTCTAGGCCATATATGACTCTATCCCAGTAGAACTTGTGAAAGATCTCATTACACCAGGCAGAATCAGGTCAGTTTACACGGCAACACACCATCCCATCATATACACAGTGCCACATTAAACCAGGATGTAGACAGCAACACACTAACCCAAGGATTTACACATGCACAATGCATCCACCATGTGCACACACGCGTTGCTGTTGTTGTTGTTTCGTACGACGGGAAAGGCTTAGAATGGGATGTCTAGTTTGATTATCCATTCAATGGCCTCCTGAGATGCCGAGTGGAGAAATGAGGTGCCTTCTGCAACAGATCTCAGTGGGCAGGTTGATGCGATGTGTTCCATGGTCTGGGACTCATGGCCACAGTCGCACTTCGGATCGCCCCACATCCTCCACTTGTGGAGCATGCGGCCGTAGCGTCCGTGCCCTGTGCGGATTCGGTTGTGCGCCGTCCACCGTCTTCGAGGGGGGTTGAAGCCAGGGACCTCTGCTGATGGGTCAGTGATGAGGTCCCCATGCATCCAATGTTCAGTCCATCTGGAGAATGCGTCGTCACCAGCTGCATGAATATTGGCTGCTGTTTCCCAGAATGGTCGGCGCGATTTTAAACGCTTTCGTGGTGGGTTTTTCAAGTCTTCGTGAATGGGAAGGTCGGTGCTGCTCATGATTTTTTCCATCTCACGGAGCACGGTGGAAATGGCAGGTGGGGCAATGTGGGACAGCACTGGGAGCCATTCAGTTGGAGTGGAATTGAGCGTCCCTGACACCGTCCTCCTGGTATAGTGACCCTTCATATACACACACGTGCAGTGACCGTTCATGTAAACAGCATGTGCTGGTCCATTGTGTACACAGCATGCATTATGTAGACAGCACACATTGACCCATTGTATACACACAATATACACTAACAGATCAGAAAAACAGACAGATTCTGTCTCAGTACAAATCCACAGACCGGCATTAACAGAGTCAGCTTAAAAGTGACTTTATGCCCTTATTACATTCCAGAGTCAAGTGCAGACTTAGAAGTTTTTCATTTCATTTTCTTTTGGCAGAAAAGAATGTAAAAATTTGCAAATTATTTCCTGTATCCGGGTTAAAATGTCTCCACTCATTGCATTTTACTCTAGACAATGGAAATAGTTTTTAGATGTCCTATGATGTTGCTCGTAAATAGGTTCCCAGCACCCATTGTGCTGGTGACCTGCATTGGAGCACACAGGGTGCATTGCAGACCTCTACAATAATACGGGCAGTAGGCACAGTGCATCAGGTATCTGCCAATGGACTGTCAGCCCCAGTGTATTATCAGGACCACTGATTTACGGCAGTGCTGTCCAATATGTTAACCACTAGCCACATGTGGCTAATATGGGAATCCAGATATGGCCAACTGCATTTCTGATTTGCAAATAAAAACTGAGTAATATACCCCGTCATTGGGTGTGTGATCTCAATATTCATATTTGCACAGTGTTTGCATGTGTACTTTAACCTTTTTAGTGCGTTTGTTGCTAAAATGATAAAACCAGAAGCAGAGCATATGAGTGTTTGTTAATCGTTGAGTGCTTTACTTCCTTGGTTACTTAATTATTGTAGATATACATGTGACTTACATTTACCTGTATTTTGAGAGTGTATACAAGACATTTTCTACTAAAATTAGTTCATGTGGCCAAAACTGTGTCTCTTGTCGCCACACCTGTGGCTAGTCAGTGATTTCTATTGGACAACACTGATTTAAGATACAGGAAACTCTTTTTTATCCGGCACCGACGGGCCCGGCGTGGTGCCGGATTATCAAAAAGTCCGGATTACAGAGAGTTATAGTTAAAAGGTATGAGAGCTCCGTACACCGCAGCAAATCCAGGCTTCCCTGTTGCTTAGCAACAGCTGCAGGAACCCCGGCCACAGACCAAGCGTCCCTGTTGCTTAGCAACAAGTGCAGGAACCCCGGTTACACAGCCACAAATCCAGGAACAGCCACTAATATGAAGTAAAACTTACCTGAACCTACCTGAATTTTGCCGGTTAACAGAGATTTCCGGTTATTTAGGTGCCGGTAAATCGAGAGTTTCCTGTAGCTGGAAAAGTCAAATTCAGTTTTTATTACATAGAATGCTGGGATTTCTACCAATGCTTTAGAGATGGAATTCCACAACTCTTCATTCTTCTATGACAACTGTAAAGGAGTTCTGGCGAAAGGTCTGGACCTGAAACGTTAACTCTGTTTCTCTCTCCACGGATGCTGCCTGACCCGCTGAGTATCTCCAGCATTTTCTGTTTTTATTTCAGATTTCCAGCATCTGCAGTATTTTCTTTTTGTAAAGGAGTGGCCTTGATTATTATTACAGTCCGCACCGCTTATAGCGGGCACGACGTTGTTAACGCGATTCACCGCTACAAGCGTTCGCCGGTTAAACCACCATCGGTTGTAGGAATGACGCATTAGCCCCCAGACACCTTCCAGAGGATTTGGAATGCATCATTGAAAGTTACAAAGCTAAAGTAAATCCAAGTGTGTTAAAGGTCGTAGCAAGTGACAGGTGCTGGAGGCTGATTATTAAATGGTACTTGAAACTTTTGTTAATTTTTTACAGACATTTACAAAGACGACAGCAGCAGTTCAGGAACTGTGAAATGGACCAGCTCACATTCAAGAGGCAAGGTGTTAGTAACATCTGGTTTTTCTATCGACAATAGTTCAAGTTATGACTTATAACAATATCCCCGGAGATTAATTTCTCTGCCTGTGTACCTGGCCCTCCCCTTCCCCCCTCCTGTCCTGCCATGCATTACTCACTCGCCAGGGAAACCGCCACTGCCGTTCGCCCTGCGGCACGGGCTGCTCCCATCATCCACCCTGTGGCACTGGTGGGTTTGACCGCTCACCCTGCGGCATGGGCCGCTCCCATCATCCACCCTGTGGCACTGGCGAGTTTGACCATTCGCCCTGCGGCACGGGCCGCTTCCATCATCCACCCTGCGGCACTGGCGGGTTTGACCGTTCACCCTGCAGCCAATGTTAAGCTGCGTGGCTGCGCACTGGTCTGGAGGTCCCGCACAGCCGGCTCACCGGCTTTTAAATGGAAAAACCGCGCATGCACGGAATTTTGAATGGGCCGCACAGTCCGTTATGTGCCAAATAATAGGCCTGCCAGCAATGTTGAAGCCCATGGAATAAAAGGGACAGTGGCAGCATGGAAACAAAATTAAATGGCTAAGTGACAGGGAACAGAGAGTAGTGGTAAACACTTGTTTTTCGGATTGGAGGAAGGTATACAGTGATGTTCCCCACTCGTAGGTTCTAGGACCACTGCTTTTCTTGATATATATTAATGACTTGGACTCGGGAGTACAGGGCACCATTTCAAAATTTACAGATGACACAAAACTTGGAAGTATAGTGAATAGTGAGGAGGATAGTGGTAGACTTCAAGAGGACATAGACATGCTGGTGGAATGGGCAGAGAGGTGGCAGATGAAATTTAGCGTAGAAAAGTGCGAAGTGATACATTTTAGTGGCTGCAGGAACAGAGAGACCTGGGGGTTTATGTGCACAAATCGTTGAAGGTGGCAGGGCAGGTTGAGAAAGCGGTTAAAAAGTATACGGGAACCTGGACTTCATGAATAGTGACAAGGAAGTTTATGATGAACCTTTACAAAACACTGGTTTGGCCTCAACAGGAGTATTGGGCTGAATTTTGGCGGTGTTCGGAGTGCGGGTTTGGAGGCGGGCTGGGAACCCGCTCTGACCCCGCCTCCATGTAAGTTTCCAAAGTGTCGGGTCTGCGATGCCAGAACAAACCCTACACCAAGCAGCGGGGAAGGCATTGAAGATATTTAAATGCTTGTTAACTACAATTTTGCCAGCCTATTTCTATTTTACCACATTTTTTACAAGGTTCCCGTCGCTCGCGGATCACGTCAGGCAAGTAGGTCGGGTTTTCTCTGTCTCCCCATTGCTGTGAATAGGTGACAGCTCCAAAAGTGGTATGAAAGATACTATTTCACAGCTGGTCACTTTCCAATGTCAGAAGCTTGAGCTTTCAGGATTTGGAATGCACTTTTCAGATTTATGCAGTTTGGAAGTGTTTGGAGTAAACTCTCTATCCACTGTCACTTCCTTGGAGCAAGCTCTCTCACCATTGACAGATCGCTTCCGTCATCTCAACTTCAGCTGCCATCTATTCCAGCAACATTGGTGCCCTTGAAAAAAATCTCACCATGGTCCTCTGAATCCCTCCACGATCAGCCCCAGCACCAACATCACCAGGCACACCAGCAGCACCACCAAACCTTTCTGCAATCAACTGATGCTGCACAAGACACAGGACATCAGCACCCGACCACATTGCTGCCCAGGATGGCCTCACCGTGGCCAGATTTACTTCACTTGACGCTGTAAACCCTGGCTGCCACATGGTGCATCAGGTTGACACCACCCCAAACCAGCACCATAATGCATCCCTACAATGCCCAAGCCATTCCTTTCACACTCATCGCAATTGGGGCGGGGCAGGGCAGGGGGGTTATGTCTCAACATTCGCTGGAAGACACTTCTAAAGGTGAGCACAGATCTGTCCAGTAAGATAAAGTGTTGAAAATATAGATTTCAATATTTGACAACATATTAACAAAAACTTCACATGAACATTGGCTAAACCACCCAAGTGCCTATCCTTGTGTGTTGTTAGTTGGTATGCTTGCACTAGGATGAGGGTGAGTGTGAGGGGTGGTTAGTGAGATGGGGAAGTGATAATGTAAATAGAAAAGGATGGGTGGAGGTGCAAGGTAAGTTGGTGTGAGTAAAGATGTGCAGGAGTAGGGTAGGGAAGGCAGAGTGATGTGGATGTGATGAGCGGCACAGCAGGATGAGGTTGAGTGTGGTTTTGCAATAGCATTTTGTGATCTGCTCAGATCATTGAAAGGTTTGTGCCACTGCAGCCTGGTCCTCCTAATGACATCTCTGCTTTTGTCCTCCTGTGCAATGTGCAACCAGGCTGCGTTGGTGTCCTGGGGAGGTCTCTTCTGCCCATGGGAAGGAAAGAGAACTTCCCTGCGTGCTGTGATTCCCTCCATAAACTTATAAAATTCTGACAGGACTGGACAGACTAGATGCAGGAAGGATGTTCCCGATGGTCGGGGAGTCCAGAACCAGGGGTCACAGTCTAAGGATAAGGGGTAAGCCATTTAGGACAGAAATGAGGAGGAATTTCTTCACCCAGAGAGAGTGGTGAACCTGTGGAATTCGCTACCACAGAAGGCAGTAGAGGCCAATTCATTAAATATATTCAAGCAGGAGTTGGATATATTTCTTAAGGCTAAAGGGATCAAGGGATATGGGGAGAAGGCAGGGACAGGGTACTGAATTTGGATGATCAGCCATGATCGCATTGAATGGCGGAGCAGGCTCGAGGGGCCGAATGGCCTACTCCTGCTCCTATCTTCTATGTTTCTATAAGCATATGGAGGGAGTCATGCGAGAGCCTGGGTGCAGCTGTCCACCTTTGTGCTGTGCTTGTCAGTATTTGCAGCACCTCAATGTTGCAGAACACTGACAGAACAACTGTCCAAATGAATGTGGACATGGCCCCTTTAATGAAACTGGCTGATGATGCATCATCAAATGACATCATCAGACCCACTTCCTTTTAATTGGCTGGGAAATGCGCAGGGCGGGCTTAACAAGCCCAATCTATGTAAAATCGCTTGGAGAGAGCGGGCTGGAGCCAGGAGCGGGACCGGGACCAGCCTCCCACCTCTCCCGCCGTGATCCCATCTCCGCTAGTGAAATCGCGGCCATTGTGTCCAATTCTGGGCACCACACTTTAACGTCCGGCGATTGGTCAGGGGGTGCAACCGAAGTTTGCGGCCAGGACACGAGCGGGCATTGCGCACAGTGATGATGTCAAAGCCGGAGGCGCAGCGCCGCGGGGCGCTACCGTCTACAGCAAACCTCCCGCTGAATTTCGCAGGAGGCGTTAGCGGTACCATGCCCGGACGCTAGGGGCTTTGCGCAACAGGCTGACAACAGGGATGCAATGTACAGTTCGAGACAGGTGGTGGAGAGGTAGTGCTGGGTGTCATCGGTGTACATGTGGAAGCTGACTCCCATGTTTGTGGATGATGTCGCCAAGAGGCAGCATGTAGATGAGGAAGAGGAGAGGGCCAAGGACAGATGCTTGGGGGATTTCAGAGGCAACAGTGCAGAGGTGGGAAGAGAAGCCATTCCTGGAGATGCTCTGGCTATGATCGGATAGGTAAGAGTGGAACCAAGCGAGGGCAATCCCACTGTGCTGGACAATGGAGGAAGGGTGTTGGAGGAAATTGTTGTGGTCAACCATGGAGAGGTTGGGGAAGATGAGAAGGGAGAATATACCACAATTACAGTCACAGAGGATGTCATTTGGGACTTTGGTTCGGGCTGTTGAGTACTGTGGAAGGGATGGAATCTTGATTGGAGAGATTCAAACATGGAGTTGCAGGAAAGATGTATATGGGTTTGGGAAGCAACAGCACATTTATGAACTTTGGAGAAGAAAGCAAGGTTGGAGATGGAGTGGGTGTTTGCAAGGACAGAGTTGTCGAGGGTGGGCTTTTTGAAGAGGGGGTGATGATGGCGGTTTTGAAAGTGTGAGGGACAGTACCTGAGAAGAGGGAACCAGCTGGGACCCCGAGAGAGGCCAAGATGGTCCCAAATCAGGGTTGGGGAAGAGGTGCAGTGGCAAAATTACATAAAAACCTCAAAAAAATATTTTAAAATTGAACTTATTCTGGGGAGTTTCTTGGCTGGAGAGGTAGCGAGAGAGCAGTTGCAAAATCAATTACTTGTACATTTTATTGCCATTCAACCCTTTTCTATTTCTTTTTATTCATTCACGGGATGTGGACGTCGCCAGTAAGGCCATTCCTAATTGCCCTCGAGAAGGTGGTGGTGGTGAGCCGCCTACTTGAATAGATTCTTCTTGAACGCTAGGCCATTTCGGAGGGCAGTTAAGAGTCAACCACATTGCTATGAGTCTGGAGTCACATATAGGCCAGACCGGGTAAGGACGGCAGATTTCCTTCCCTAAATAGTTTCATGGTCACCATTACTGAAACAAGCTTTTTATCTGTCGCCATTCTATTCCCTCTACCAGTCCAGCTTCCTTATATCTATTCTCTTGGCTTTCAGTACTTAACGGTGGCAGCTCTTACTTATGCTCCTTGGCATAGGTGAAATCACACTATATGGCCATAGGGCACATAGAGCAATTTCGCCTATGCCAAGAAGCATGAGTTCACCTAATTGTTACATGGCAAACCTTGGCGCTGCACGAGTAACATGTTGACCGCCAAGAGTTGGAGCAAAACAGTGACATTAAAAGGCAAACCTTCTCACAAAGCCACTAATGTTTCTAAATTCATAAAAAGTTCCACATTTATGAAACATGGAAGATACCATTTAACTAGCAGGGAAAATGTGTCAATTATCCTAATTATATTTAATGTGCTACAGTACATTTGATTAATTTAAGAAACATAGGAATTTACATTTTGCTGGATCTGGCCAGTTCCAAAGTTCAAAAGTTCAGCAAAGCCTGAGGCCCAGAGTGGAGCGGGAGAAAAGGGCGAGGCCCAGAGTGGAGCGGGAGAAAGGGGCGAGGCCCAGAGCGGAGCGGGAGAAAGGGGCGAGGCCCAGAGCGGAGCGGGAGAAAGGGGCGAGGCCCAGAGCAGAGCACGAGAAAGGGGCGAGGCCCAGAGCGGAGCGGGAGAAAGGGGCGAGGCCCAGAGCGGAGCGGGAGAAAGGGGCGAGGCCCAGAGCGGAGCGGGAGAAAGGGGCGAGGCCCAGAGCGGAGCGGGAGAAAGGGGCGAGGCCCAGAGCGGAGCGGGAGAAAGAGCGAGGCCCAGAGCGGAGCGGGAGAAAGGGGCGAGGCCCAGAGCGGAGCGGGAGAAAGGGGCGAGGCCCAGAGCGGAGCGGGAGAAAGGGGCGAGGCCCAGAGCGGAGCGGGAGAAAGAGCGAGGCCCAGAGCGGAGCGGGAGAAAGGGGCGAGGCCCAGAGCGGAGCGGGAGAAAGGGGCGAGGCCCAGAGCGGAGCGGGAGAAAGGGGCGAGGCCCAGAGCGGAGCGGGAGAAAGGGGCGAGGCCCAGAGCGGAGCGGGAGAAAGTGGCGAGGCCCAGAGCGGAGCGGGAGAAAGAGCGAGGCCCAGAGCGGAGCGGGAGAAAGAGCGAGGCCCAGAGCGGAGTGGGAGAAAGAGCGAGGCCCAGAGTGGAGCGGGAGAAAGGGGCGAGGCCCAGAGTGGAGCGGGAGAAAGGGGCGCTCTGAGCGGAGCGGGAGAAAGGGGCGCTCTGAGCGGCACGAGAAAAAATTGGTGACGTCACAGCAAAAGGAGGGGCAGCAAGGTTAAGTTACAGGGAACGAGTTCAAGTAATTAGTTAAAAAAAAACTAGAAAGTATAAGCTAAGTTGATTAAATATAAACTTTAATGAAATAAATAAATAAAAGGTTAGATAGGGCTGGCAGTGCAAAAGGTGTGCCGCAACTGCAGCATGTGGGAGTTTGTGGAAAGCATTGTGATCCCGGACAACCACATCTGCTGTAAGTGTCTGCATCTCGAGTAACATAAGCTCAGAGTTGTTGAGTTGGAATCTGACGTGCAGACAGGGCATCAGGGAGAGGGAAAGTTATTGACACTTTGATCTAGGAGGCAGTCCAACAAGAGAGAGTCTAACCACCTCTCCTTGACATTCAACGCATTACCATCGCCGATACCCCCACCATCAACATCCTGGGGGTCGCCATTGACCAGATATTTAACTGGACCAGCCACATAAATACTGTGGCAACAAGAGCAGGTCAGAGGCTAGGTATTCTGTGGCGAGTGTCTCACCTCCTGACTTCCGAAAGCCTTTCCACCATCTATAAGGCACAAGTCTGGCGTGTGATGGAATACTCTCCACTTGCCTGGATGAGTGCTGCTCCAACAACACTCAAGAAGCTCAACACCATCCAGGACAAAGCAGCCCGCTTGATTGGCACCCCATCCACCACCTTAAACATTCACTCCCTCCACCACCAGCGTACCGTGGCTGCAGTGTGTACCATCTACAAGATGCACTGCAGCAACTCGCCAAGGCTTCTTCGGCAGCACCTCCCAAACCCGCGACCACTGCCACCTAGAAGGACTAGGGCAGCAGGTGCATGGGAACACCACCACCTCTAAGTTCCCCTCCAAGTCACACACCATCCTGACTTAGAAGTATATCGCTGATCCTTCATCGTCACTGGGTCAAAATCCTGGAACTCCCTGCCTAACAGCACTGTGGGAGTACCTTCATCACACGGACTGCTGCGGTTGAAGTAGGCGGCTCACCACCACCTTTTCAATGACAATTAGGGATGGGCAATAAATGGCCAACGATGCCCACATCCCATAAACAAATAAAAAAGTCACACTCCTTAGGTTAGGTAGTGGTACAGGTCTGGTTATTGGTCAGGGACAGGAGGGCGTGACTGCAATTCAGGTAGGTAAGCGGACCCCAGGTGCAGTGCTGGAGGAAGCTTGGCCTTTTCCCTTATCAAACAGGCTGCCTGTGTGGATGAGGGCAAAGTCTGCAGGGCAAAGTCTGCAGGATTTGATCAAAGTTTTCAAGATATTAAGGGGAACTGATAGGGTAGATAGAGAGAAACTATTTCCACTGGGTGGGGATTCTGGGACTAGGGGGCAATAGTCTAAAAATTAGAGCCAGACCTTTCAGGAGTGAAATTAGGAAACACTTCTACACACAAAGGGTGGTAGAAGTTTGGAATTCTCTTCCACAAATGGCAATCGATGCTAGATCAATTGTTAATTTTAAATCTGAGATTGATAGATTTTTGTAAACTAAAGGTATTAAGGGATATGGGACAAAGGCCCATATCCCTTATGGTATATGGAGTTAGGTCACAGATCAGCCATGAACTCATTGAATGACGGAACAGGCTCGAGGGGCTCAATGGCATACTCCTGTTCCTATGTTCATATGTAGTAGTGAAAATGCAAGAATCTATTATTAGGGACGTGGTATCGGGGCATTTAGAAAATCATAATATGATTGGGCAGTGTCAACATGGATTTATGAAAGGGAAATCGTGTTTGACAAATTGTTATAGCTTTTTGAGGATGTAACTAGCAGGGTAGAAAAGGGGGAACCAGGGAATGTAGTGTATTTGGATTTTCAAAAAGCATTTGATAAGGTGCCACACAAGAGGTTATTACACAAAATTAGGTCTCATGGGATTGGGGTTAATATATTAGCATGGATTGAGGATTGGTTAATAAATAGAAAACAGAAAGCAGGAATAAACAGGTCATTTTTGGGTAGTCAGGCTGTAACTAGTGGGGTGCTGCACAGATCACTGCTTGAGCCTCAGCTACTGGAGCGTTCACGATGCTCAGGACATCGTGAGTAGCACGTTTACGGAGTTGGACACACCGCAGGTAGAGGTTGGACAGGAAGAAAGGGAACGGGTGACCAACAGGCAGAGTACTAGGCGCAGGCAGGTAGTGCAGGGGTCCCCTGTGGCCATCCCCCTCTCCAACAGATACACCACTTTGGGTACTGTTGGGGGGGATGGCTTATCAGAGGAATGCAGCAGCAGCCAACTTCCTGGCACCAGGGGTGGCTCTGCTGCACAGAATGGGAGGAAAAAGAGGGGTAGAGCGATAGTAATAGGGGATTCTATTGTAAGGGGAATAGATAGGCGTTTCTGCGGCCGCAAACGAGACTCCAGGATGGTGTGTTGCCTCCCTGGTGCAAGGGTCAAGGATGTCTCCGAGCGGCTGTAGAACATCTTGGAAGGGGAGGGTGAACAGCCAGTTGTCGTGGTGCATATAGGCACCAACGATATATAGGTAAGAAGCAGGGTGAGGTCCTAAAAGCGGAATATAGGGAGTTAGGAGATAAATTAAAAAACAGGACCTCAAAGGTAGTAATCTCAGGATTGCTATCAGTGCCACGTGCTAGTCAGAGTAGAAATAGAAGGATACTTCAGATGAATACGTGGCTAGAGGAATGGTGCCAGGGGGAGGGATTCAAGTTCCTGGGACATTGGAACCGGTTCTGGGGGAGGTGGGACCAGTTCAAACCGGACGGTTTGCACCTGGGCAGGGCTGGAACCGATGTCCTAGGGGGAGTGTTTGCTAGTGCTGTGGGGGAGGGTTTAAACTAAAATGGCAGGGGGTTGGGAACCTGAGCAGGGAGACAGAGGAAAGGGAAACAAGGATAAAAGCAAAAGATAGGAAGGAGAAAAGCAAAAGTGGCAGTCAGAGAAATCAACGGTTTAAATCAAATGTGGCCACAGTAAATAATAATTCTAATAGGTCTAAGAGCGTTAAAAAAAACAAGCCTGAAGGCTTTGTGTCTTAATGCGAGGAGCATTCGTAATAAGGTGGATGAATTGGCTACGCAAATAGAGGTAAACGAATACGATTTGGTTGGGATTATGGAAACGTGGCTCAAGGATGGCCAAGACTGGGAACTCAACATCCAGGGGTATTCGATATTCAGGAAAGATAGGCAAAAAGGAAAGGGAGGTGGGCTAGCATTACTGGTTAAAGAAGGGATTAACACAATTGTAATGAAGGATATTAGCTCTGATGATGTGGAATCTGTATGGGTAGAATTGAGAAATACTAAGGGGAGAAAAACATTAGTGGGAGTGGTATATAGACCTCCAAACAGTAAGGTGGAGGTTGGGGATGGCATTAAAAGGGAAATTAAAGAAGCGTGCAATAAGGGCACAGTCATCATGGGTGACTTTAATCTACATATAGATTGGGCCAACCAAATTAGTAACAATACTGTGGAGGAGGAATTCCTGGAGTGTTTACGGGATGGTTTCCTGGACCAATATGTCGAGGAACCAACCAGAGATCAGGCCATCTTAGACTGGGTATTATGTAACGAGAAAGGATTCATTAGCAATCTTGTTGTAGGAGGCCCCTTGGGTCGGAGCGATCATAATATGATCGAATTCTTCATTAAGATGGAGAATGAAGTAGTTGACTCAGAGACTAGGGTCCTCAATTTAAATAAAGGAAACTACGACAGTTTGAGGAGCGAGTTGGGTAGGATTGATTGGGGAATGACACTCAAAGGGTTGACGGTGGATAGGCAATGGCAAATATTCAAAGACCAAATGGATGAGCTACAGAATTTGTTCATCCCAGTTTGGCATAAAAATAAAACAAAAAAAGGTGACTCTACCGTGGCTAACAAGGGAAATTAGGGATAGCATAAGATCCAAGGAGAGGTCATATAAATTGGCCAGAAAAGGCAATAATCCTGAGGATTGGGAGCAGTTTAGGATTCAACAAAGGAGGACAAAGGGATTAATTAAGAAAGGGAAAATAGAATATGAGAGTAAGCTTGCATGGAACATAAAAACTGACTGTAAAAGCTTTTATAGATATGTGAAGAGAAAAAGATTGGTGAAGTCAAGCGTAGGTCCCTTGCAGTCAGAATCAGGGAAATTTATAATGGGGAACAAAGAAATGGCAGACCAACTAAATACATATTTCGGTTCTGTCTTCACAAAGGAGGACACAAATAACCTCCCACAGATGCCGGGGAACATAGGGTCTGATGAAAGGGTGGAACTGAAAGAAATCAGTATTTGTAGGGAAATGGTGTTAGGAAAATTGATGGGACTGAAGGCCGATAAATCCCCAGGGCCTGATAATCTACATCCCAGGGTACTTAAGGAAGTGGCCCTAGAAATAGTAGATGCATTGCTGGTCATCTTCCAGAACTCGATAGACTCTGGAACAGTACCCATGGATTGGCGGGTAGCTAATGTTACCCCACTATTCAAAAAAGGTGGTAGAGAAAAAGCGGGGAATTATAGACCGGTAAGCCTGACATCGGTAGTGGGGAAAATGCTAGAGTCCATTATAAAAGATGTAATAGCAGAGCACTTGGAAAGCAGTGACAGGATTGGACAAAAGGTAAATCATGCTTGACTAATCTACTGGAATTTTTTGAGGATGTAACTGGTAAAATACAGAAGGGAGAACCAGTGGATGTGGTGTATTTGGACTTTCAGAAGGCTTTCAATAAAGGTCCCGCATAAGAGATTAGCGTGCAAAATTAAGGCACATGGGATTGGGGGCAAGGTATTGACTTGGATAGAGAACTGGTTGGCGGACAGAAAGCAAAGAGTTGGAATAAACGGGTCCTTTTCCGAGTGGCAGGCAGTGACTAGTGGGGTACCACAAGGATCGGTCCTAGGACCCCAGCTGTTCACAATATATATTAATGATCTGGACGAGGGAATTGGATGTAATATCTCCAAATTTGCAGACGACACAAAGCTGGGTGGGAGGGTATGCTGTGAGGAGGATGTCGTGAAACTCCAGTACGATTTGGACAGGTTGGGTGATTGGGCAGAAACATGGCAAATGCACTATAATGTGGATAAATGTGAGGTTATCCACTTTGGTGGCAAAACCAGGAAGGCAGATTATTTGAATAGCAATAGATTGGGAGAAGGGGAAGTGCAAAGAGACCTGGGTGTTCTTGTGCACCAGTCGCTGAAGGTAAGCATGCAGGTGCAGCAGGCGGTTAAGAAGGCAAATGGTATGTTGGCCTTCGTAGCAAGAGGGTTCGAGTACAGGAACAAGGATATCTTGCTACAGTTGTACAGGGCCTTGGTGAGACCGCACCTTGAGTATTGTGTGCAGTTTTGGTCGCCTTACCTGAGGAAGGACGTTCTTGCCATGGAAGGAGTGCAGCGAAGATTCACCAGGCTGATACCTGGGATGGCAGGAATGACATATGAGGAGAGATTGTGTCGATTGGGCTTATACTCACTGGAGTTTAGAAGATTGAGAGGGGATCTCATTGAAACCTTTAAAATTCTGTCAGGCTTGGACAGACTAGATGCAGGAAGGATGTTTCTGATGACCGGGGAGTCCAGAACCAGGGGTCATAGTCTAAGGATAAGGGGTAAGCCATTTAGGACTGAAATGAGGAGGAATTTCTTCACCCAGAGAGTGGTGAACCTGTGGAATTCTCTGCCACAGAGGGCGGTGGAGGCCAGTTCATTAAATATATTCAAGAAGGAGTTGGATATATTTCTTAAGGCTAAAGGGATCAAGGGATATGGGGAGAAGGCAGGGACAAGGTACTGAATTTGGATGATCAGCCATGATCGCATTGAATGGCGGAGCAGGCGCGAGGGGCCGAATGGCCTACTCCTGCTCCTATCGTCTATGTTTCTATGTTATAATCTATATCAATGACTTAGATGAGGGGACCGAGTGTAATGTATTCAAGTTTGCTGACGATGCAAAGCTAGGTGGGAAAGTAAGCTATGAGGAGGACTCAAAGAGGCTGCAAAGGGATGTCGACCTGTTAAATGAGCGGGCAAGAATGTGGCAGATGGAATATAATGTGGAGAAATGTAAAGTTATCCACTTTGGTAGGAAAAATAGAAAAGACGAATATTTTTAAAATGTGAGAGACTGGGAAATTCAGAGGGACCTGGGTGTCCTTGTACACAAATCACAGAAAGTTAACATGCAGGTACAGCAAGCAATTAGGAAAGCAAATGGTATGTTGCCCTTTATTACAAAGTGATTGGAGAATTACTGCAATTATTTAGGGCCTTGGTGAGACCACACTTGGCGTACTGTGTACAGTTTTGGTCTTCTTACCTAAGGAAGGATATACTTACCTTAGAGGGAATACAACAAAGGTTCACCAGATTGATTCCTGGGATGAGAGGATTGTCCTATGAGGAAAGATTGAGTAGACTAGGCTTATATGCCCTAGCATTCAGAAGAATGAGAGATGATCTCATTGAAACATATAAAATTCCTAAGGGGCTTGACAGAGTAGATGCCGAGAGCATGTTTTCAGTGGCTGGGTAGTCTAGAACTAGGAGTCAGTCTCAGAATAAGAGGTCGGACTAAAATGAGGAAAAGTTTCTTCACTCAAAGGGTTGTGAATCTTTGGAATTCTCTACCCCAGAGGGCTGTGGATGCTCAGTCATTGAGAATATTCAAGACAGAGATTGATAGATTTTTTGATACTAAGGCAATCAAGGGATATTGTGGTGGGGGGGGGGGGGTGGCGGGGAATTAGAGTTGAGGTAGAAGATCAGTCATGATCTTATTGAAGGGCCGAATGGCAACCAAATACAGGAAGACATTGATAAACTTGCAGAATGGGTGTGTAATTTGCAAACGAACTTCAATATAGATAAGTGTGAAGTGGTACATTTTGGTGGGAAGAATAAGGAGGCCACATACTCCTTGGAAAATAAGTGTCTAAATGGGGTAGAGGAGCAGAGGGATCGGGGCTACAGATACACAAATCACTAAAAGTAGTGACGCAAGTTAATAATGCCATAAAAAAAAGCAAACAAAGCACTGGGGTTCATTTCTAGAGGGATAAAATTGAAAAGCAGAGAAGTTAGGAACCACACTTTAGGAAGATCGTGAAGACTTTGGAGAGGATACAGAAGAGATTTACTGGGATCGTTCCAGGGATGAGGGATTACAGTTATGTGGAAAGACTAGAGTAGCTGGGGTTGTTATCTTTGGAGCAGAGAAGGCTAAGAGGAGATTTGATAGGTGTTTAAAATGATGAAGGGTTTAGTAGAATAAATAAAGAGAAACTGTTTCCAATGGCTGAAGGGTTGATAACCAGAGGGCATAGGTTTAAGGTGATTGGCAAAAGAATCAGAGGTGACATGAGGAAATTTTTTTTTGCACAACAAGTGGTTAGGATTTGGAAAGCACTGCCTGATAGGGTGATGGATACAGATTCAATAGTAGCCTTCAAAAGGGAACTTGATAAATACTTGAAGGAGAAAAAATTGCAGGGATATGGGGAAAGAGCGGGGAAGAGTTACTAACTGGATTGCTCTTCAAAAGAGCCTGCGCAGACTCAATGGGCCGAATGGCCACCTACTGTGGTGTACTATTCGATGATTCTATGATTCGATGAAGTTATGTTAAACTTGTATAGAACCTTGGTTAGACCACACTTGGAGTACTGTGAACAATTCTGGTCTCCATGTTATAAAAATGATAGAGGCACTGGCGAAGGTGCAAAAAGGATTTACTAGAATGATCCCAGAACTGAGAGGTTATACCTATCAGGAGAGATTCAACAGACTGGGGCTCTTTTCTCTAGAAAAGAGAAGACTAAAAGATGACCTGATAGAGGTCTTTAAGATTATGAAGGGGTTTGATACGGTAGACGTAGAGAAGATATTTCCACTTGTGGGGGAGACCAGAACTAGGGGACATAAATAAAAGATAGTCACTAATAAATCCAATAGGGAATTCAGGAGAAACTTCTTTACCCAGAGAGCGGTTAGCATGTGGAACTCGCGACCACAAGGAGTAGTGGAGGCGACTAGCATAGATGCATTCAAGGGGAAGCTAGATAAACACGAGGGAACAAGGAATAGAAGGATATGTTAATGGGGTTAGATGAAGACGGATGGGAGGAAGCTCGTGAGGAGGCTCATGTGGAGCATAAACACCGGCATGGACCAGTTGGGCCAAATGGCCAGTTTCTGTGATGGAAATACTATGTAAATACAATAACTGCTGCATACATAGGCAGCAAACCACGGTATTCCTAGCATTTACTTTCTCTGTTTCCACTGCCCTCTTCGTTCTCTTGTTGGATCCTAAATTCTGTCAAAATCTGTGATCCTTCCTCCTTCAGCCGATACTGTGGAAAAGGGCTGGGCTTTGTCATGTTTGCTGTCAATTCAACTCAGAGACTGGTTGATTGCAGCTGTTCGTTGTAGGTCTAGCCCAGAGAGCTTTCTTCCCTCAGGAAGGAGCTCTCCAACACCATGAATTGTCATGTCTAATGGCCCAGCAAAAGACTACCCGATGGCTCACCAGATTAGCAACTGATTAGGCAGGATTAGATTTGGCACTGGAGAGGAGGTGCAAGTTGGAGGGGAGGCGAGGGGGGGAAATCCAAGGAAACTCAGTCACTAAGAGGGATTGAGTTCCTCAAACTACTTTTTAAAAAAAAAATTAATTTGAAAAACGGAGTCTCCATTTAAATCTTTAATTTATTAAAAATCTTTCTGTTGTGCACGCTTCCTATGTCAACTTTTCCCTATTATAACTGTCTCTGTCTGTGTTTATGATGGAAATTGTCCGTATAAACTTGTCATCTTGTAATTACACCCTCCCACCAGTGGTAGCATTGTAGTACCTTGGTTATGTATCTATCAGCACCTCAGTCTGCACTGCAGAGAAACTGCAACCCACTACTTCTCTGCTTCCCAAATTGCTGTAAGTTTTATCATCAAAGTATTATATAAAAATATGGACAGAATGTATGACTTTAAAATGGGGACTGAATTATGTCTGCATGCCCTGGTCCAATTGTCCGTTGCTTTCTAATCCCTTTTGCCTGAAGCCTGCACTTGGTTTTCACTGCCCATGTGCAATACCATGGGAAATCGACTAGTAAAGATTTATAATTCAAGGAAACAGGCACATAAACCCCAGACTAGAACAAGCAAGTCATTCTATTGAAACTGGAAAATATGAGAATAGGGTCCTTGCAAAGGGCAGAGATATATATTTACCAAGCACCTACTGCTCCAGTATTTACTCATGGAAATACATAATCACCCTGCAAACTGAGCAGATTTGTTTGAGTCTGAACTATCAGTACATTATTAATCCTTAGAGACCACCACCCACTGAGAAGAAATATCTCATCTAAAACCTGCTTTATGTTAAGCTTCACCAGATGTAACAAAATGACCACTAAGGACCAGTAAGTGGTGGTCTGTTTACAGCAGAAGGTTTAAATGTCTTTCTATCTCTGATGATGTATCTAACACCCACTTGACATATGCGTAACCGGGACATTTTGTGGAACTTTCCATCCCGAGACCAACAAGAGGGTTGGTATCTTAAAACAGGGAACTTCATAACATTAAAATCAATTATTAGATAGAAGTGATAGCTTGTTTGAAAAATGCACGTATGAACTCATTAGTGAAACATGCAGACACGCTTTTCCTGTTTCAGATGTAGTGAAGTTTTTCTTTGATAAACTACATCTAGAGTGAATCTTTTCCCATGACTACAGTGTAATTGAAAAAAAAATAAACCTTTTCTGCTTTAAAATACTCACTATTCCTTCAAGATTATTACACACTAGCAAAAGTCAAGTTATCTCTACAGCACCCTGGATATACCCCCAGAACTCCTGAAGGGAATTGGATTGAAGACTAGTAACAGTAGACCGAATGTATGGACAGGGCCCACTGTGTTCTCAAAAACAACCTGTAAATTCTCCCCAGCCAATGCAAGGTGGCAGCTCGCAAGTCACAAAGGAACAGATCCTGCTTCTCCGACAGACAACACACAGCAAGAGCTAACAACCCAGCACATCTCATTTATCACAGCAAGCGCAAAATTCTGAAGAAAATAAGGCCTTTTTCAGTGGTACTGAGAGAAAGCAGAAACATCTTACTCAGTGTTTGCAAGTACTCATTGGCAGATGACAACCCTGCAATGAGTCCAGCCGGTCTGTTTTTTTTAAAACCAAATTCTGTAGGGCTTCTACAACGGAGTTATTTGCAAGCTGTTGGCTGGTGAGTGTTAGCAATGGTGTGTCCACAGTACTCTCCAGTTGGTGTGTGTAAATATCTGACTATCAGGCTGCCAAAGCCGATGTGATTACCAGCTGCCACAAACCGTTATCCAGGGCCCATCAATCAGCCTCCAGCACACAACCAACGCAAGCTTGCTGCCTCTCAGGTTACCTCTTCACGCCAATCCAGTCAGCTGAAAATTTCCTTTGCACATCTGCTAATCAGATTGGTTCTAAAGCCCCTTGTAACAATTAAACCTATTTAGGTGCAGCACCAAACACTTAAGGCTAAATTCACTTACCCATTTATGGTCAGCTCTGCTTAGTAAAGCAGCCCGGAACCTTTGCCTTTCTCCACTGACCCAGCCTTGAATGGGATTACTGGCTTTGTGAACAAGTGCTTAATGAAAACTAATCGCTGTTGTTGTGCCAATGAGTGCTGAGCAAATGTGTGACTGTGCTGACAGTGCAGCCACTGGAGCTGATGGCGAGAGTCAGAGTGGGGGTGAGAGCACGGGCTAGGCTTGGTCCAGCATCAACTTATTGTTAAGCCACTGAGTTGATTTACTGCATTTAGCACAATATGAGAAACCCTAAAGAGATAAAAAGGGACAATTGTAGAATGTTTTAATTTTAATATATATATAAAAAATGTATAGAATTAACATAACTGTATCCTTCTAATGATATATATACTGCAGAATCACAATGAGCAGGGGGAGGGGTGTGGGGCGGACATGGTGAGAGAAGGGAGGGGATAATAGCTTGGGCCTGGATTTGAACTGCCAGTGGGTTTCCATGGAAACCGTGTTGGTGGGTTAATTTCACGCCCGCTCACAGCAGAATTAGACCTGGCAATTTAACAGCTAGGCCTTGTTTTAAATCCCACTGGCCAACTTTCCACCTGTGCTGAGCAGGGAGTAACAGGAAATCACGCGACCCGGAGGCCACTCGCCGGCAGAAGGCAAGTGGTGGATTCGGATGCCAGGCCATCCCGCGGGGACCCCGTGATTGGGGAAGGGCGGGGGCAGGTGGGGGTCATGCCAGAAGAGGCCTAAACTTCCCTTGTGGAGTGCTCCTGCGGGGCCCAGAAGGAAAGTTAAAACAAAATGTAAATACTTACCTTTTGGGGCCTCTTCTGGCCCCCGATCTGCTTACTCGCTGTGCTGGCTGGCCTGGTGGGGAACTCACTGCTGCTTCTTGTTCAGGCCGCCTAGTAAAGATTGCAGTCGGGTCATGATGATGCCATCGGGACCCGATATACAAACGTTATAAAAGGACCCCGCCGGCTCTGGGAGAGAGTCCTTGCCACCTGCCCAGTTGAGTAGGTTAAAATTGTGATCGGTCGGTTCCCAGCGGCTGCAGGACAGGCAGGTAACGTGAATGATTTTAACTGCCCAGCCGCCGGGCAGGTAGGGTTAACTTCGCCCCCTTTGTTTAAAAAAAAACCTGTATTTTTAAATCCTCATGAATTTAATTCCTACAAGCTTTATCTTTAACGCAATGGTTTCCCAAGGCGGAAAAGCTGGGAAAATGGTCAGGATTTAGCATCTGAATCCAAAGGGTCGCCGGGAAATATTTAACAAAACAGAAATGCGCAAGGGAATCAGTGCCATATCCCACATATGTGATAGCAGCTCGGCAAGACACGCTCTGGTGAGCAAGCAGCTGCAGAGAGGTTAAACTAACTGAACTTTTTTCACCCGATTTTTTTTGTGTTCGTGGTATTGTTAGCCTCGGCTGCCTGCCACAGTAAATCACAGCCACAAAATCCTCAACACCTGTGGAACTGTGGGCCCCAGCAGCAAGTCAATGCTTTCAGAAGAGGAGAAAAACTGACATAAATGTAGCAAAAAGCAATACAGAGCACATCACAGCCAGCACCCTAGGGCATTTTGCCATGATGCCATACACTGAGTTCAGCAACAGCAGCAGATACTTACTAACATCTCACAAAAGCTTCAAATCCCACTCGTATCGGCCAGCAGTTTTCAAGCAAGCAGGCACGGACCAAACCGTGCAGGGTCAAAGGGCAGGAAGATGAGGCAGAAGCCAACAGCCAAGGCTATTGTTGGCAGGACCTTTGAATCCTCCAGCAATTTCACTTTAGATTGTTTATTCTACAAATAATAACATTTTTGGCATTTCACGGAGCATATTCCAAACTTTGTCCTCAAAAATGACACTAACAAGATGTCTTACCAAGGATTATTCGTCAACTGGACTGGTCTGGGTTTATGAAAATCTCCATTTAAAACTGGTGGTCTGCCTTCGCAGTGGTAAAAAAAAATGTTTTGTCACTTTGCTTTTCAACATAACTATAAATGCAGCAGCAGAATGAACAGATTGGATGGATAATAGTACTGGACATGTCGTCATGCTCGGTTTATTGCTGAAAACACAGACGTATTATGACTTTTAATTCTGCACCATTCAAATGCAGTAATGCAGATCAGTTAACAGGGCAGGGCAGGGCAAGCCGACCGCCATTATCGGCAGACTTGGCTAATACAAAGATCAGGAGATACATATTAATGTGGGAGTGCTAGCTTATTTCAACAGGACATTTTAGATTTTGTTTTTATATTTAAATGTAATAGATTTTCCTCAGGTGAAATATTCAGTTGTCTTTTGCCTTTGCTTCTTCTGCAAAATACATGGATGGTAACATTCCCAAAAAATAACCTGAAAATTAAATCGCAAAATGATGCGATGATTTTTCACCCTACATGGATTGTACATTCCCAACCCGCATTTGAGCTTTTTCTCTTTTCTCCTTACTTGAACTGCGCTGTCGTTCTTTTGTTCACCCTTTATATTAAACCTTTGCTACTCTCCTCATCTTTCTCTGGACTGCCAAATGTAGGTTTACACAGGGTCCCCCACGTGCCCGTTAAGCTGCGTGGCCGGGCAGCGGTCTGGAGGTCCTGCGCAGGCCGATTACCAGCTCGGGAATGGAAAAACCGCACAATGTGCGGAAACTTAAAGGGACCGCGCACCCAAAAAATAAATTAGGGGGAAACATTGCAGGGTCCCCATTTATAAAGTGTGCTCTCACTACCACGATGTCGCAACGACAAACTCGCTGGACTCCCCCTAGCCATTCAGTCACATGGTCTCCCCGTGCAGAACGATTTGCAACAGGGTGTTCCACAACAGCAGACATGTGCTTCACCAGGTGGGCTGGCTAGAGTTGCCAACCCTCCAGGCTTACCCTGGAGTCTGCAGGAACTAAAGACTAATCTCCAGGACATTGCTGCGAGCAACCCGGGAGAAAAATCATCGGGCATTAATTTAAAAAAAAAATTTCTTTCAACACTTGTTTATTAGTTATAAAAATATTGGAGATGGGGGAACAAAAAGGCCGTTTGACTGACGGTGAAGAATCATCCAATCGGATAAGGAAGAGTCTGTTTGCTTTCCAATTGGCTGTGGGAAGGCGGGGTGCCGTGAGGATGGACATGTCGGGCGACCAATGGCGGGAGTGTGGGGGAGGGGCGGTTGGAGGCACGGGGTCATATGACGACACCGCCAGGAATATGTCTAACGAGAATTGGCAATCCTAGGGCTGGCTGATATCAGTCTTGTTCATTGGGAGTTTTGTTTTTGAAATTACAGCTCGCCCACAGTGAGTGAATTGTGCGAGTACCCTGAGCACAGTGGTCTCTGACCTCAGCAGAATACAACTGGGACTCGCAGTCACATAGAACAAGAAAATACAATGGATACTGCGCAGGATAACAGAGAGAGCGCTCAGAGACACTGCTTCACAATAAATACAACAGGTCTCTGGAAAGAGTGCAGGCCATTGCACCCTGTTGATAATAGTTTGAAACAGCTTGATGTAAATTAAATCAGACACTTTTAAATTTGGCAAAAATGCATAGATTAGGTTATGCCAGTTTATGGAGTGTAAACCAATGTTATGACTAGGCCTGTTTAGGTTGTAGGAATGTGGCCTAGAAATTCAGTGGGCTGCGCCACCAGTTAGCGCCTAAAGAGGGCACTCAGTGGCTTTAGCGCCACTGGCCGCGTCTCCCGCGATATTTAGCTGGGGCGCTAATGGTGGCGTTAGCCTGTTGCGCTGCGCCGCCACCGATGATGTCATCGGTGTGCGCAGTGCCCCGCTACCGCCCCGATCGTGATATTTGGCAGCAACCGCCTCTGTAGCGCCGTTCGCAAATGGCGCCCGGTTCACGGGGCCTACCTGTGGCGGCAGTGGTGCAAATTAAGGTGGAGGTGCGGGGCGGCCATTTTTTTCGGCGGCTGCCTGCCAGCACCTCCGTCCCCAGCCTCCTGATCGCCCCCTGCGGCATTGCCGGCTGTTTTGCGAGAGCCCGGCACCGAGGAGAAGTGCCGGGCTCTTTTGCCGGCACTCGTGATCTCCGATCGCGCTGGTGCAGGCCCCTCCCCCTTAAGAATGGGAGGAAGGCCTGCAGTACCGCAGCGCGCCGTGCCGCAGCGTGTGGCACTGCGGCACGTTGGGTTGCGATATTCAGTTTCAGCGCCCTAAGAGGGACGCGGAGCGCCTCGAGCCTCACCCAGTGTCCCTCTTGGGGTGCTCAAGCTGAATTTCCGGTGGTCGCTAATGCTCCAAATGCTGCGCTAAATCCGGCGCCCAGGCGAGCTTGGCGCCTCATTTGCGGCTCCACCCAATTTCTCCCCCATTATGTTTAACTTGCATTTAAGCCAATTTACTTCAACGTTGCACCAATACACTTCTTCAGTGATACTTTTAAGGCCCTGAAGGTCTGGCAACGCCTCAGTTTTAAAATTCTCATCATTGTTTTCAAATCCCTCCATGGCCTCGCTCCTCCCGATCTCTGTAACCCCCGCCAGCCCTACAACCCTTAGAGATCTCTGCGCTCCTCCAATTCTGGCCTCTTGAACATCCCCGATTTTAATCACTCCACCATTGGCGGCTGTGCTGTCAGTCAGTAGCCTGGACACTAAGCTCTGGAAATCCCTCCCTAAACCTCTCCACCTCTCTTTCCTTCTTTAAAACGCTCCTCAAAATCTACCTACCTGCCCTAATATTTCCTTATGTGGCTCGGTGTCAAAATGTGTTTTTGAGAACACGCCTGTGAAGTGCCTTGGGTCAATTTACTATGTTGAAGGTGCTATATTAATGCAAGTGGTTATTGTTGTTGTATATTACGGACTGGGACGTGGGAGAATTTACACAGCCACCCACACTGCCAGTCTCCCTCTGAACTGGTTGCAGAGTGCACTGCACATGCTCAGATTGGCCATGACAAATAGGCCACTTCTCATACACAACTTAATTGCATTGCGATGTCATCAACAGATGGCGTCAAGTCGCAAAAAAAAACACCTAGGGCAATAAGATTAACAATGTCATGATTGGAGTGGAGAGAATCAGAGAGAGCATCTCCACCAGTCGGTTCTTATGCCATCTTCTAGTGGGCCACCAAGAGGCCCATTAGTGGTGTCCCAGGCACAGGTCACCTGCAAGCCAGTGGAGGGGCGCGAAGTGAGGGGTAAAATTGGGGGTGGGGGAAATCGGGGCAATGCGCCCTTCCTTATAAACAGGCTGCGGGCTCTGAACTATTCAGGAAAAAAATTAATTCGGTGTTAGAAGAAAACATTACGGAGTCCTACAGCTTTAAGCTTCAGGATTCTGAGAAAGTAACTGAAAATACTGAAGTGCAGAGAATTGCACTAGGTTAGGATGAGAAGGGTTAATCATTCTGAAAAATAATCTGTCCTGACTGCCAACAAACAAATACTGCATTTTTAAAGTAAATTGATGTATGTATCCACTGAACCAATCTCTGTCCCAGCAGTAATCCTTTCATTTATTCCGAGCTAACCACTGTTTTTTTAAAGTCTGTGGCCTAGAAATTCAGTTGGCGCCGCGCCAGGGCTTTAGCGCCGGAAATTTAGCGCCGGCGCTAAGTCCCCCTGCGCGCGCCAAAAATTCAGTAGCGCCGCGCCCAAACGGCTGCCGGCGCTACAGGAGGGTGTCAGCGCCTCGAAATGGGCGCTGACTGCCGCATTGCGGCGCAATTCCGGCGCTGCGGCACCCGATGCGGTGCGGCAGGCTGGGGAAGTGCAGGCCTCCTCCTTCAGTTAAGGAGGAGCTGCCTGCACCCGCCCGCTGGCCGTTGAAATCTTGAAAAAAATGAGCCCGGCACCTCGGAGAAGTGCCGGGCTCGCAGGCCAGACGCATCTGTTCCACGGGGGGGGGGGGGGGGTGGTGGAGGAGTCCGGGGAGGGAGGTGCGGGCAGGCGGCCGGCGGGAAAGCAGCCGGCCGCCGCGCGACCTTAATGCGCCGGCGCTAACTCGCGTAGGACTCTGCTGAAACATCGTTAGTTGCGGCTGCCACGGGCGAGGCAGCCGCAACTCAATTTCGGCGTTGGGGCCCGTCACCACGGCAACCGGGACGCTGCGCACACCGATGACGTCATCGGTGCCGGCGCAGCGCAACCGGTCTAACGCCGATGGCAGGGCCCCACTGAATTTACAAACCGGCCATAACTCCGGCGCTAGGCCCTCTAGCGCCTCAAATGGGGCGCTAACCCTACTGAATTTTCAGCCCTGTAGCTCAGACCATTATACCTGTTCAGACCCAAGCCTTTGGATTTTAATGATGATGCTTGTTTTAACTGACCTACAGAGACTGCAGTGTAAACTGACTAACTATGCAGGCTGGGAAAACATAGTTTGCGTCAGATAGATTAAGCAGCTTTTCATTAGCATTGAGTGAACTATGAACAACAAATTGCATTTATACAGCGCCTTTAACATACAAAAATATCCCGGAGGCTTCACAGAGGCTTAAGGAAAAACTGACACTAAACCAAAGAATTATTAGAAGGAGTGACCAAAGGTTTGATAAAAGAGGCAGGTTTTAAAGAGGGTCTTAAAGATGGAGAGGGAGCTGGAGGAGTTTAGGGAGGGAATTCGACAGCATGGACCCTACACGTGTGAAGATGGGGTGAAGGGAGAGGAGGTGCATGGGAGGGTGGAGGAGGTTACAGAGATAGTGAGGGGCAGGTCCATGGAGGGATTTATACAAAAGGATGAGAACTTTAGAATTGAAACATTGAGGGACTGGGAGCCAATGTAGGTCCGTGAGGATAGGGGTGATGGGTGAGTAGGATTTGGTGCACGATAGGATATGGGTAGCAGAGTTTTGGATGAGCTGAAGTTGAAGGAAGGTGGAAGATGTGAAGCTGAGCAGAGGAGCCCAGTCAAGCCTGAATAGTCAAGTCTGGAGGTGACAAAGGCATGGCTGAGGGTTTCAGAAACCGATGGGCTGAGGTAGGGGTGGAGATGGGAGAGCTTACATTGGTGAAAGTGGGCGGTTCTGAAAATGCACAGGTGATCAGTCCGCATGTGATCCTTCATTAGAACTTCTAGGCTGAGCTCTGAGCAAGGAAGGAAAATAGCTACACTTTGTGGAGAACAATGTCGGACATGAAGATGTACATACTCAGAGATCTGCCTTTAAATATCTGTGGCCAAAATAGCATTTCTTTAAAAAAAAAATTCTAATTGATTTCCATGTCTTAGGGGCCTCAATACAGCATATCTTTGACTGCTGCACAAACCTTCGCAACTGTTGAACATTTCCAGAGTATACACTGCAGTGATTTTCAATCCCACAGTTTTAGCATTATTTCTATCCCTGCATAGGTTGCTGCTGCCAGGAGCGGAATCCACCGCCATCGTACATGAATGCAGGGCTCTGGGTTAGGGGAATTCAAAGCTGTTCCAGGCTTAACGCCTTGTTCTCTCAGTTACTTTTTTATTCACTGACAGTGTTATGTAAATATGGCTTAATATGCGAATTTTTTTAAAATTAGCTGGAGTTAAAATGGAAGGTTGTCCTCCCTGTGTCAGCTGTGGCTCAGTGGGTAGCACTCTCGCCTGAGTCATGAAGGTCATGGCTTCAAGTCCCACGTCAGAACAATCTAGTCTATCACTTCAGTGCAGTACTGAGGGAGTGCTGTACTGTTAGAGGTGCCGTATTTCGGATGAGTCGTTAAACCAAGGTCCCGTCTGCCCTCTCAGGTGGGGGTAAAAGATCTCATGGCACTATTTCAAAGATGAGTAGAGGACTTCTCCCCAGTGTCTTGGTCAATATTTATCCCTCAACCAACTAAATAGATTATCTGACATTATAAAATTGCTGTTTGTGGGAGCTTGCTGTGAGCAAATTGACTGCTGTGTTTCCTACATTACAACAGTGACCACACTTCAAAAGTACTTCAATGTCTGTAAAGCGCTTTGGGATGTCCTGAGGTTGTGAAAGGCGCTATATAAATGCAAGTCTTTCTTTCCTTCCTCGCTAAGGTTCAAAATGATGGACGACAAGATGGTAGCTTTATGGGAAAGAGGCAAATGCCTGGCTTCAGAAAAAAAAAAGTTACATTTACTTTGATGGCAGAAGCATATTATTTTGAAATGTTAATATGCATTTCTTAACAAACGAGGCTATGTTTCCAAACTGTGGTCAGGTGTCAAGAACCATTATAGCTAGGAAGATTATCAAGATGAGACTTGTTTGATAAACCATTAACACATGGCTCGCTGTGATGTATGTGTGTTGAGGTCAGATCTTCAAAAGGTCTGTTTTCACATCAAAAACCAATATAATGCATTGCTCGTCTCATGTCTCCCAGTTCTGCATTTCATCATGCATCTAACCCGTCTGGTGAAAGGAGGGCCCAGAGGGGCTCTGTGAGAAACAATCTCACATATCTACCATCAGAGGCTGTATATTTCCAAGCATTTGTGAGAAACACCCTTTTCATAAAAAGTATATGTACTCGTTGAAGGCCAATTCTAGTCCTCATTTTTAGTAGCCTACTGTTTGTATGTCTTCTTGAGTTTTCATGCTCTGTATATTTTTTCACCTGAACATCAATTAGTTTTAGCCTACGCAGATGTGTGTGACGGCATATTATTCCTCCCTTTGAAGGTGATGGAGGATGTGGTGAGCATCCCACGTATTCTCCAGTAAGCTGTTTACCAGGATTAGGAGTTCATTGCTAAACTTAGGCACGCTAACCCATACACAGCGGTGAATAAAGGCACAGGTTTTGGTTCATCGAAAACTTGGTTGGCTTATGAAAACTGTTGTCCAGCCATGAAGACAAGAGCAATTTTGTGAAAAAGACCAAATTAACAAATGACATTTTATGGAATTTTTTCCCCCCCCCCGAAGGTGTAATTAAGGCAATTCACCCTCAGACTGGAACAGGCCTCAATTTTCAACTATAGCTGACATTATGTCAACAGTAGTGCATTAATCACTAATGGCCCTATTTAAAAATGTATGTTCCTTCACGTCTCCCTGTTGGTTACAGATTACAAAGTAAGCATCATTAGGACTCATTTGCAGGGGAAGTCGGTTAGTAGGTTACCAACATTACTTCTGATTCAAGACCTCAGTAATCAGGAAAATAAGATTTTTGCCCCAAATTCCAGGGACTAACAATAGTTTAGCCACCCTCCAGCCACAGTGAATGACAGTCCAACAAATTCACAGAGACCAATGATGGGCACCCTGAACAAGGTCAACTCTTCTAAAACCCCGTTACCACTGTCTTCAGACGAGAGTGTTCCAGAAATGCAGTTGGACAGTTTGCTGAAATTTAAGCTAGTACGGCAAAATGCAGAACTTACACGTGGTTTTTTTGATCGTTCGGAGGGCTTTATTTCCTTGGTTACTCCTAAATTGGTGTGTAAGACGGGTGAATACGCCAGACTTCAGCACCACAGAAACACCAGCAACATTGAATGGAGTGGGAAGCTGTCATTATGGTCGGCTCGACCAATCGGAATAACCTCTCAAGACCAGCGAAAGAAGTCAAGCCCAACCAATAAGAAGCAGCTCCATCAGGGCACGTCATGGCAAAGGGCAAGCAGCAACCAATCAGGTTCTGGATGGGGAGCAGGGGTGGGTCAGCTGCATCTCGTTGTGCGAGTCAACATTCTCAGCGATCACTCTGATGAAGTCAAAGTACCGCTCGCAACAGCTGGGCAAAAACCTAAAAGCTGCACTAAGATGTGCTGTGTCTGATAAATTCATGCCAGAATTGTAAAACTTTAGTAAAAGAGAAAGGGGGAAAAATTGGGTCGTGCCCCCTTTGGCTACTTTTAGCGCCCCGAAAAAATTAGTGCCCCCACGCCCGAAATTCACTGGTAGCACCCCAAGAGGGAGGCAGGGCGCTATTGGAAGCGGCCCGCCTCCTTCTTGGGGCAGTGCGAGTGGCCGCGGTACTTCAGGCCTTCTTCCCCTTGGGCCTAGCGCAGCGTGACCGGGGGCCGAGCTGGGCCACCAGGGATCGGAGTGCGGGCAAAAGAGCCCGGCACTCAAGAGAAGTGCTGGGTTCACAGAGTGCAGCCGGCACTCCGCGGGGGGGGGGTGCTGCACAGAAGGCCAGAGACAGCAATGGGGACAAGTGCTGGCAGGCGGCCAGCAACAAAAATGGCCGCCCAGCTCCTCCCCGGCTGGAGGTAGGCCCCCCCGACCCTGTCGGACATAGCGTCCTGTGGCAAGTCAGGGGGCGCTATCGAAGATCGCGGCCGGGGCACGAGCGAAGCACTGCGCATGGCGATGACGTAATCGCCGACGGCACAGTGCCGTGGGGCGCTAGCAGTTACCGCCGCCGCTAACCTCCCACTGAATTTCACGGGAGGCGTTGGCAGCACCGTGCCCAGGCACTAGTTGCTTTGTGCCCCATTAGCGCTCTCTTCGGAAGGTGCAAATCAACCAAATTTTTCCCCCAAAGACTGCAAAATTTTGCACTGAATGGTGGTAGATGTTTGTTAAATAAATATGCATGGGAAGTACATTTACCTGAATTGTGTGCAATGCGTTTTCTACTAAAATGAGTGGCTGTGGCTAAAATGGTGTCACCATAGCCAGGCCTGTGGCTAGTCAGTGATTTCTATTGGACAATTGCAGCAGAGTATCTGCACTTCCAACTATCTGTAGCATTTCCGGGTGTAATATAAAATTATATATAAATGTTAAATAATGGTCACACAGATCATTCTGTAAACAGGTAAAACATTGATAGTTTGTAGTTCCTGAGAATAAATAAAATGACTAACTGCCGTGAAGATTAAAATGACTATGAAGTGTAGTCAGTCACCACTTAATTCAGTGGGGTATACTTTCCATTTGCACACAACACTAAATGTTATAAAGGGAGATAATCTGTGTCTCTCAATCACTAACTGGAACTGTGTTTTATGTTTTAAAGCTGCTACTTAGTGGCAGCAATGGAGGATTTCATGGTTATTGACCCTTCTGATATAACTTTGTGGTGTTCTAGCTCCACTGACCATATAATTATGGTTGCTGATTGTGCGGCCGACACGCTTTCTCTTTAACGGCCAGAACAAGCTGCTCTGCCTTGATGGACTTTTCACAAGCTGCCAACAGCGTTTGGAACAGTGCACAGTTAACAGAAAGAAGATCTTGTGACAAGACCATCACAATTCAATCAAGCCTGTGGTATTTGTACAGGAATGGCCTGCGCGTACTCCGGAGCTTCCGAGTGTCCAGCCGAGTGGAGGGAATTCCCACGCCAGAATGAAAACTGGCGGATAGTCGAGGTTCCGCCAGAATGAGGAACGCACTGACCAGCCGGTCAGGGGGAGTGGAGGAGTCTCTTGTTCATGGACCTCCTCGCATTCAGTTCCTTTTCTTGGGTTATTCTTCAGCCAGCAAAGGATTTGAAAAGTTAGGTTTCTTGGAAAGAAAAGCTGGGTAATTCTGCAATGGCTTCCCCCAGATAAACGAACAAAAGTGGCTCAGAGCAGTACAACAATACTTTGCATTTATATAGCACCTTTAATGTAGTAAAATGTCCCACGGCGTTCATCCTGCCCACCACTCACCTACACAGGGGGGGGGGGGGGGAAAAACACACGCGGCAGCTAAGTGAAAGATGGGGAAACCTTCCTTTCCCTTTCGGATCCTGATGGATCTGCTGTACATTTTATGCTCTGCTTCAGATGGAGATTTTTCTTTTCATTGGCTACCTGCGCCGAGTAAGAAAGGGGCGGCGGCATTTGCTCAGACTCTGGGAGTATACAGTTATGTGCGGTGTGAGGCCTCAATCAGCACTCACTGATTTATACTCTGTAATTAAATTGCCATTTCTCTGCTGCATGTTCATTGTTGGGCGTCAGAACGTGATACCGCCAGAAACACACTCTGGGGAGCGCAATCTACCAACTGTCACAGTGAATAACCAGAGAGTTACAGGGCAGGAAGTGTAGAATTACCAGCAGCACTGAGATCATCACTGGCTCCACATCGATATGCTGTATAAGCAGTTCTCGTCATAAAACAGAATTTTTTTATTATATAGTTGAAACCACATCACATGGGGCTATACTTCAGGAAGGACTGCTGGGAACATTATGGTTGCAATTACAGCAGTTTCTAGAGCTTTCACGAGCGATGGTAAAATGTGACTGGCTACTTATAGGGAAGCACTTTGCCTTTCATTATGATTGGGCCACACGCTTATTTAACCCGTTACATGGTGTAAACACTATAAATAGGTATTTAATCAAAAGAGTACACTGTGAATTATCAGCGCACCTGCGAGTAAGGTGTTTGTATGAAATGCTATTTTAACAGAGGTCATTGGTCCATTTAACATAAACAAGTGTCAGCTTTGCTCGGTGGGTAGAATGCTTGTCTCCGAGTCAGACGGTTGTGGGTTGACGCTCTATTCTGGAACTTCGGCATGTAATCTAGGATGACCCTTCAGCAGTCTTGAGGAAGAGCTGTCTTGTTGAAGGTACTGACTTTCAGATGAATAGAGGCCGTCTAATCAGTTGGGTGTTAAAAATTCGGTGGCACTATTTGAAGAGAGCAGGGAGCACAGGAACAGGAACACGCCATTTGTCCTAAGTGTGCTCTACCATACTTGTTAGCTATGGCAGCTCTAGCTTTACAATTGGCTTTTCTCCGTATTTCTTAATGTCCTTACCTCCCACGTAAATTTCTATATCTCCTTTAAAGGCAGTTTTCCCCCAGTGTCCTGGCCAATATTCCAACCTCAAACAAAAATAGATTAACTGCTCGTCATCTCACGGCTGGTTGTGAGCTCTTGCTGTGCTGAACGGTTGCTGCATTCGTTTCCACAACAGTCATTGCTCTTCAAAGTAATTCACTGTACGTGACGCGGTTTGGGGTGTCCAGGGGAATGTGATGAGGCGCTATATAAATGCAAGTTCTTTCTCCTTCTCCCAGTTGGCCTTGTAATTTCAAGGCCCAAGATGTACGGATCGGTTTTACTTTCTACAGATGGCACTTCACACAGCCCAGGTGGAAACTAATGAGGACCAGCCAAAAGCCTCCATTTGGGAAAAAAAAACACTTTTCAAAACTCCTTGTGTGATTAAACGGCCGCAGGCCTTAGCGTTGAGCCTCTAGCTGCTCTGGGCTGGTGGACTTTTCACAAGCTGCCAATGCCTAGATGACTCGATGCAAAAGGCATGCACCCCAACATAATCGAAGGCAAGTGCCAGAGGTTGGACTATGAAAACATTCTGAAACTTGTACTTTACATAAAATTAAACCAACTTCTCTTTTGCAAATTTAAGCCCTCCACAAGCCTCTCAATACCGGCAGCTGACAAGACAGAGCACTCTGACCTATTGACCTTTCCATACAGTTACCAACCTAATGATTAGTTAGCAGAAGGAGCCACGGGGTGACATAGGCAGGGTCAGGTTTTGTTCTCTGTCCTTCCAGCTTTGTTCCATACGAATGTAACTCCTTGGGCAACAACTAAAACACTGCATAGGGTAAAAAATGGGATATCCATGTTCTCTACAGATGGTGTCAAAATAGCGAGGACTGAGTTTGAAAGAAATGTAGGAATTTTAGCAGACTTGATGCTTAACCTGTCCAATCACTGCAAAACAGCAATCAACGAAGACTGTTAAACTAAAATGAAAACAATAGCGTGCAAGTCAGAAGTAATGCTCAAAATGTATAGTGCTCTGGTCACACCACACCGTGAATATTGGGCCCAGCTCTGGTCAATAAGACACAAGAAAGATTTTGCCAGCCCTGGGGAGGTGGGTCTGCCAGGAAAATGGTAGAATCTGGAGGCAGGAAGGGGATTACAGACACTTAACTGCCTGTTAACAGGCAGTTAAGAGGATTATCCCCATTTTTCCACTAGAGGCACGGGCTTCCCGACGTCGGGAAACTCCGCCAGGGTCACCGAGGTGGGTCTGCGGGGTCGGAGGGGTGCAAAAGTGTGCTGTGGAGGTAAGTGATGGGTGCAAGTGTGGAGAGGTAAGTATGTGAGGCGAGTGGAAAGTGATAGAAAATGTTTACTTACCTTTGTTTCTTCCTGCAGGCTTCAACCATTGGGGATGCGGAGAGTCTCGCAACTCACCGGCAGAGATGACAGATGGCTGCTGCATTCTCCAATGCAACAACCATCTAATTTCTGCTCACAAGAGGCTTGATGAGTCTTGAATACAAAAACTCATCAAAACAACAGAGACTGTCAGTGTTTGACAGCTTCACAGGGTCAAGGGGGCCTACCTGCAGCCGAGGCGGTGCTAATTAAAGGCGAGTGTTTGATAGATGAAACGTCATATGCTGACGTTCTCTGTAACCAGCTTCCCCTTAATTGGCCTGCTAAGCCCGCTGGGCGGGCTTAACAAGGTCAATCAAGGGAAAATAGTGTGGGTTGGCCACAAGTCAATGGAGGTGGGACTAAAACCCGTCAAGTGGGAGACCCGCCTCCAAAGGTTCCCCATTGACAAAATCCAGCCCAGATTCTCTTAGAGGTGTATAAAATAGCAAACTGTATAGAAATGGTTGAGTCAAACACTATTTCAAACTATGACAAACATCAAAAATAGTAAAAGGCAAATTTAGGACTAAAGTCAGGAAGTTCTTCTTCACAGTACGTCATCAACACATGAAATGGACTTCTAGGTAGATAGTGAATGTGAAAACCCTAGAATCATTTATACAGACAGTTGGATGCCAGGATGGGAAGAACTGTAAAAGGCTTTCGATAAGGTCCCGCATAAGAGATTAGCGTGTAAAGTTAAGGCACATGGGATTAGGGGCAAGGTATTGACTTGGATAGAGAACTGGTTGGCAGACAGAAAGCAAAGAGTTGGAATAAACAGGTCTTTTTCCGAGTGGCAGGCAGTGACTAGTGGGGTACCGCAGGGATCGGTCCTTGGACCCCAGCTATTTACAATATATATTAATGATCTAGACGAGGGAACTAGATGTAATATCTCCAAGTTTGCAGACGACACAAAGCTGGGTGGGTGTGTGTGCTGTGAAGAGGATGCTGAGAAACTCCAGTATGATTTGGACAGGTTGGGTGATTGGGCAGAAGCATGGCAGATGCAATATAACGTGGATAAATGTGAGGTTATCCACTTTGGTGACAAAAACAGGAAGGCAGATTATTATCTGAATGGCAATAGATTGGGAGAAGGGGAAGTGCAACAAGACCTGGGTGTCCTTGTGCACCAGTCGCTGAAGGTAAGCATGCAGGTGCAGCAGGCAGTTAAGAAGGCAAATGGTATGTTGGCCTTTGTAGCGAGAGGGTTTGAGTACAGGAACAAGGATGCCTTGCTGCAGTTGTACAGGGCCTTAATGAGACCACACTTAGTATTGTTTGCAATTTTGGTCACCTTATCTGAGGAAGGATGTTCTTGCCATGGAGGGAGTGCAGCGAAGATTCACCAGGCTGATACCTGGGATGGCAGGAAAGACTTATGAGGAGTGATTGGGTCGATTGGGCTTATACTCGTTGGAGTTTAGAAGAATGAGAGGGGATCTCATTGAAACATAAAATTCTGACAGGACTGGACAGACTAGATGCAGGATGTTCCCGATGGTCGGGGAGTCCAGAACCAGGGGTCACAGTCTAAGGATAAGGGGTAAGCCATTTAGGACAGAGATGAGGAGGAATTTCTTCACCCAGAGAATGGTGAACCTGTGGAATTCTCTACCACAGAAGGCAGTAGAGGCCAATTCATTAAATATATTCAAGAAGGAGTTGGATATATTTCTTAAGGCTAAAGGGATCAAGGGATATGGGGAGAAGGCAGGGACAGGGTACTGAATTTGGATGATCAGCCATGATCTCATTGATGGCGGAGCAGGCTCAAGGGGCCGAATGGCCTACTCCTGCTCCTATCTTCTATGTTTCTATGTAAGATCTATCTAGATGGATGATGACAATGAAAGCACTGGAAAGGGATGATGTAGTTGAGGGGTCAAAGATGGAATTTATTTGGTTAGAATTAAGGAACAATAGAGGAGCTATGATGCTACTGGGTCTATACTATAGGCCACCAGAAGGCTGTAAATAAAGCATATGGGATCCTTGGCTTTAATAGAGATTTAGAGTACAAAAGCAAAGAAGTTATGCTAAATCTTTATAAAACACTGGTTAGGCCTCAGCTGGAGTATTGCATCCAATTCTGGGCACCACACTTTAAGAATGGCAAAGCTTTAAAAGTCATGCAGAAGAGGTTTAAAAAGAAAGACTTGCATTTATATAGCGCCTTTCACGACCACCGGACGTCTCAAAGTGCTGTACAGCCAATTAATTACTTTTGAAATGGAGTTACTGTTATAATGTGGGAAACGTTGCTGCCAATTTGCACACAGCAAGGTCCCACAAACAGCAATATGATAATGACCAGATACTCTGTTTTTGTTATGTTGGTTGAGGGATAAATATTGACCAGGACACCGTGGATAACTCCCCTACTCTTCTTCGAAATAGAGCCATGGGATCTTTTACGTCCACCTGAGAGAGCAGACAGGGCCTCGGTTTAATGTATCATCCGAAAGACGGCACTAGAATGGTATCAGGGATGAGGGACTTCTGTTATGTGGAGAGACTGGAGAAGCTGGGGTTGTTCTCTTTAGAGCAGAGAAGGTTAAGAGGAAATTTGATAGAAGTGTTCAAAATCATTAATAGTTTTGATAGAGTAAATAAGGAGAAACTATTTCCAGTGGCAGGTAGGTCAGTAACCGGAGAACGCAGATTTAAGGTGATTGGCAAAAGAACCAGAGATGACGTGAGGAAAAAAAATTACGCAGCGAGTTGTGATCTGGAATGCACTGCCTGAAAGGATGGTGGAAGCAGATTCAATAGTAACTTTCAAAAAGGAATTGGATAAATACTTGGAAGGGAAAAAAGATTACAGGGCAATGCAGAAGGAGCAGGGGCGTGGAATTAATTGGATAGCTCTACCAAAGAGTCAGCACAGGCATGAAAATTTTTTCACCCAGAGGGTGGTTGGAATCTGGAACTCACTGCCTGAAAGGGTGGCAGAGGCAGGAACTCTCAACATTCAAGAAGCATTTAGATGAGCACTTGAAACGCTATAGCATACAAGGCTATGGACCAAGTGCTGGAAAATGGGATTAGAATAAATGTGAGAAGTCACACAACACCAGGTGAAGTGACCTTCTTCACCCGATGAAGGAGCAGCGCTCCGAAAGCTTGTGATTTCAAATAAAGCTGTTGGACTATAACCTGGTGTTGTGTGACTTCTCACATTTGTCCACCCCAGTCCAACACCGGCATCTCCACGTCCGGGATTAGAATAGACGGGGCTTGATGGCCGGTACGGACACGATGGGCCGAAGGGCCTCTGTGCTGTATAACTTGATGGACACTGTAATGTATGTACCTTTAAGGGGGGGAACTACTTTTACAGCTCATGTATACTGTAGTACCGGCAGTGACCACACCTGTATATAATGTCGAGTAGTAATCTGTACAGATCAGTTGCAGTCTGAGCCACGTTGAGTAAACACCGTTTGTACCGTTCTCCGCAGTCTGTGTCTTATTATACATGGACGTAACATTGGCGACAAGGCAGGTTCGAACCTACCTGCAACTCTGCATCACCTCCCGGGGATTCGTTCCTGAAGATCAGTGGATTGGAGGTCAAGGCCAGAGACTCGGGCGTCGACCACGGGCAACCGCCCAGTCATCCAGCAGAGACTCGAGAATTGCGGGGGAGGCTGTCGAGAGCCAGGCTTGGCTTTCCAGTCGAGGTGGTCCAGCGAAACGGGCTGGCAACAGGTAGTGCGCAGACCCTTCCCGGACAGCGGCAGGTTAGAGCCCGACCGAGCGGCACAGCAAAGGGCCGAGCAGCGTCGACAGGGGAGAGAGAGGGCAGAGCGCACAGGGCGCAGCCGGTGTTCAGGGGCCGAGCAGCATCGGAGAGAGGGAGAGAGAGACGCGCAGAAACCCGCGAGGCGCCGCCATTGCCACGAGGACCGCCGAGAGCAGCGTTGGCAGCAGCGCGCGAAACCTACAGGGCGCCGCCATTGCCACGAGAACCGGCAGCAGCAGGGAGGAAGGAAAGCGCGGGAGACGCCATTTTAAACCACACCCAAAATGCCAAAGAGTGGCAGTATCACCGCATTTGACAATGAAGTCGAAGATTGGACTACATATGTCGAATGAATAGAGGTGTACTGCAAGGCAAATGAGGTGTCAGATGACAAGAAAGCGTCGGTATTGTTGAATTTAATGGGTGCAAAGACGTATGGGTTATTGCGAAATCTAGTAACCCCAACGAAGCCAATGGAAAAGAGTTTTGAAGACATAGTAACGATACTAAAGGAACATTTAAACCCCACACCGCTGCTGATAGCAGAAAGATTCAAGTTTCACAAACGGAACCAGCAGAAGGATGAAAGCAATGCTGATTATTTAACAGAACTGCGCAAACTATCGAAATACTGCCAGTTTGGAGCAGGACTGGCAGATACCTTAAGGGACAAGTTTGTGTGTGGGCGTCAAAGTGAAGGAACCCAGAAACGGCTTTTATCTGAAAAGGACCTTACGCTGGAAAAGGCTTTCAGCATTGCGGTATCATATGAAGCAGCAGCACGGGGCGCTGCAGAGATACAACAGAGACCGCAAGAATATGGCACAAACGCAATGTCATATGGAACAGAGAAGTGCTATCGCTGCGGCAGAACAACACACGACCAGAATGATTGCTGGTTCAAAGACAAAGTGTGCAGACAGTGTGGGAAAGTAGGACACATAGCACGAGTCTGCAGGTCGGGAAAGAAAACCAGCAATAAGAAACCGACCAAAGGAAAGTACAAGAAGGTACATAAGATAACAGAGAATAGTTCAGACGAACAAAAGAGTGATAACGACTCTGAAAGCAGGGAACTGAGTTGTCTGAAACTACATAATGTGATCACAACAGAGGATCACCGAACCATTTGGGTCACTCTCAAGATAGCAGGAGTCCAGGTAAAGATGGAATTGGACACAGGATCAGCCCTAAGTCATAAACCGACAGGACTGCGAGCGGCTATTCTCACACATACCCTTGAGAGACACAAAAATTATTTTGAAGACGTACACGGGGCAAAAAGTCTACCCCAAAAGGAAAAATAAGGGTGACCGTTATATATAACGGTAAGGAAACACCAAAACTAGACCTGTATGTATTGCAAGATGGAGGACCACCATTACTGGGACGTGAATGGATCCGGTAAATACAACTGGATTGGCATTCCATACAGGCACTGACTGTGGCTGACAAAAAGGATGACGACGTCACACCTGGGCGACTGTCAAAGATCCTAACTGACGCGAAAGAAGTGTTCCAGCAAGGACTCGGAACACTAAAAGGCATGACGGCGACGATTAAAATTGAAGAAAACGCAAATCCAAAATTTTTTAAGGCCAGACCGGTACTTTATGCGATCCGCCCAGCCGTCGAAGCAGAGCTGGAGAGCCTGGAACGTTCAGGTGTACTGACCAAGGTAGACTGGAGCGAGTGGACTACACCCATCGTCGCTGTGATGAAAAAGTCGTTGAGCAGCACGCCTGGGGAACCAAAGAAGGTTTGCATCTGTGGGGACTTTAAGGTAACAGTGTACCCGGTCCTTCACACCATACAATATCCACTTCTGCGGATTGAAGATATTTTCGCCTCGCTATCTGGAGGGAAACGCTTCACTAAAATTGATCAGGCCCAGGCGTATCTGCAAATGGAGGTAGAAGAAGCATCAAAAAAATACCTCACAATCAACACCCATAAAGGTCTCTACCAATACAACCGGCTGGTATTCGGGGTAGCATCAGCTCCGGCTATTTGGCAGAGGGCAATGGAACAAGTCCTGCAAGGGATCCCAGGGACCCAGTGTTATTTGGACGACATCCTGGTCACTGGTGAAAATGACAGTGATCACCTTGCCAACCTGGAGCAGGTGCTCACTAGATTGCAGGAATATAGGCTCCGAGCTAACTGCCCCAAATGCGAGTTTTTTTAGAAAACAGATCTCGTATTGTGGCCACGTTATCGATAAAGAGGGGTTACATAAGTCCCCAGAGAAGATTGAGGCAGTAGTCAAGGCTCCAGCACCGGAAAATGTGTCACAACTGAGGTCGTTCCTCGGGCTGGTAAACTACTACCATAAGTTCTTGCCAAATTTGTCTACAATACTACACCCACTGAACACCCTACTGCAAACTGGGGTGCCATGGAAGTGGAGTGACGAATGTAGACGAGCTTTCCAGAAGAGCAAAACACTAATCACATCGAAAGAGGTATTGGCCCATTACAACCCAGCATTACCAATTCCGTTGGCATGTGATGCGTCACTCTACGGCACTGGAGCGGTGCTGTCGCACAAATTCTCGGACAGCTCAGAGAGGCCAATCGCCTTTGCGTCACGATCACTAACCTCAGCCGAGCGTAACTACGCCCAGATTGACAGGGAGGCCCTCAGCCTAGTGTGGGGAGTGAAAAAGGTCAATCACTATCTGCACGGGCAGAAATTCACCTTGCTGACTGATCACCAGCCTCTTGTCTCCATTTTTAATCCAAAGAAGGGCGTTCCGGTGATGACTGCTCAACGACTACAAAGATGGTCATTTTTTCTAGGGGCGCACCACTATGAGATTGAATATAAGGGCATGAAACAGCATGGAAATGCTGATGGGCTATCACGCCTGCCACTGCCTACTGCGGAGGAAGCACCAGCAGTGTATCCTGTCGAAATATTCCATTCGACTATAGTTGAATACCTACCGGTAACTAACGCTTGTATCGAAAAGGAAACCCGAAATGACCCGACACTGTCTCGGGTATATGATTTGACGGTGAAGGGATGGCCAGCACATGGCGACGCACTGTTGCCAGCATTCTCGACAAGGAGAGAACAGCTGTCAGTGTGCCGGGGGACCTTGATGTGTGGATCCCGAGTGGTAATTCCACCCAAGTTAAGGGATAGAGTGCTCAATGAGCTTCATGTGGGTCATCTGGGAGGGGTAAAAATGAAAAGCCTAGCCAGGGCTTATGTGTGGTGGCCGGGAATCGATAAACAAAATCGAGGACCTGACCAAGAGCTGCTCAGGATGCCAGAAAGTCCAAAATGCACCACCACAGGCCCCTCTACACCCATGGGAGTGGCCCTCATCTCCATGGCAACGGGTGCATATTGATTTTGCTGGTCCATTCATGGACTCAATGTTTTTAATAGCCATGGATGCGCACTCGAAATGGCCTGAGGTCATCAAAATGTCCTCCACCACCACGGAGAAAACTATTGCAGTCCTACAGACCATTTTTGCCAGGAATGGCTTGCCAGAACAGATTTGCTCCGACAACGGACCACAGTTTGTGTCCGAAGAGTACCGGAGGTTCTTGAAAAAGAATGGGGTAAGGCATTACACATTCGCCCCGTATCATCCAGCCACAAATGGATTGGCTGAGAGGTTCGTACAAACCTTTAAGAAGGCAATAAAGGCTATGTACAATGACAACATTCCGCTGCAGCACAAGGTGGACAATTTCCTGTTCGCCTACCGGAATGCGACACATGCAGTCACCAACCAGGCCCCAGCCATGATGTTCTTTAACCGAAGGTTAAGATCTCGCCTGGATTTGCTCAGACCAAACGTACGAAGAGATGTTGAGAGTAAGCAATTCCAGCACATGAATGAGAAGCCAACAAGGAGCTTCAATGTAGGGCAACCAGTCTTGGCCCGCGACTACCGAACAGAAAAATGGCAGCCAGGAACGATATGCACATGGCAGGGCCCACTAATGTACACAGTGGACGTTGGGGAGAGCATCGTGAGACGCCATGCTGACCAGATCCTAGAGTCACGGGAACAAGTCAACCCCATGCCTCGCCCATACGTACCTGGTGATGAACCCAACGTACAGGTAGCATCTACCCCAGAAACAGTAGTGATGTAAGAAAAAGGAGACTTACCATCAAGTAACTTTAAAGTAAGCTTTAAGTAACTTATAAACACACTATATACAAGAGAGGTCTTAACCATGCCTCTGGTAGAAGCCTCTTACAATACTGAACAGACCAGTATTTATACCAGTCCAACAGGAAGTGACATATGACAGGAAGTGAGGTATGTACACAGTTCATAGTTCACAGTTCACAGGAAGTGATGACATAACTTCCCGGAAGTTATTATTTTTATCACAAGTAGCATCGGAAGCTGATGAACCAACCGACGACAGGGGGCCAGAATCGCCTCCGCACCAAGAGCAAGACACTCGGGAAAGGCGCTATCCAGAAAGGATCAGGAAGCCTCCCCAAAGACTGAATTTATAAATAGACTATTTTCAGCTAATGTTGCATGTTAAAAGTGTTAATTGTAATTAGTTTGATATTTAATTGTTAAATGAGTGTTATGGTACTGTTAATCTAAAAAGGGGAGGAATTGTAATGTATGTACCTTTAAGGGGGGGGGAACTACTTTTTACAGGTCATGTATACTGTAGTACCGGCAGTGACCACACCTGTATATAACGTTGAGTAGTAATCTGTACAGATCAGTTGCAGTCTGAGCCACGTTGAGTAAACACCATTTGTACCGTTCTCCGCAGTCTGTGTCTGATTATACACGGACGTAACAGACACCTTCTGTGCCATATCAATCCAATCCACAAACCCAATTTCTTGAAAGCTGGGACTCATTAGCGTCTGGCGCTAAGTTTCCCAGCTTTCAAATGGGGCGATAATGAATTTCAGTCTGGTTCAGCCTAAGGCAGTGGTGGAGAGTGGGTGGAGTCGGTGGTGAGGTTACAGAGTTTGTAGCAGGGACTGAAGATGCTGGCTTTGCTCTGCCTACATTACAACAGTGAATTCCGTGTGTGCCTTTGGTTAGGGTCGTTTCAATGCTATGGGAAGGGTTGGGAACCTGATTGGAGGGATTAGACGGGGAGTTTCAGAAAAGTTGGGTACAGATCTGGGAGGCGACAACATGTTAAAAGAATTCTGGTGAGGAAAGGGGTTGATTTTTGAGATGGTGGTGATGATGAGTAAGATGAACTGTATAGCCTTTCGCATTTGCTTCAATCTTGTGATCTCAAGGCAATTGGGGAATCTCCATCCTATGACTCAATCTTAGAACTGTTCCTCGGGACTCAACCACTTGAGATCATAGGCTGAAAATAGTCACAGTTAATAATAATCTCATGCAGTTGGCTAGTGGTTGTACTTTGCAGTTAATTAAATAACTGTACACTTAACTACAAAGTGTGTGCAGTCATATACATAAATATATATATATAAACCATATATACACTGATGCGCCATCAATTACTCAAAAGACTGAGGTTAAGCGAGTAACAACCAGGCTTTTACTAACTACAGAATGAAGGTCTTGTCTCGAGTGGTCGACCCGTCCAGAATACTAAGGGACTGGGAGGTAGTCACTTATATACCTGGAATAGTGGGAGGAGTCAGCCGAGGCATGTCCAGACCTGTACCTAGTGGAATACACATACAGACAGGTATAACAGTGGTTTACCACATACACACACATACATAAGAACACACACATGTATGTGGACAGGTGCCAGTACATTTGACTAATCTATACTTTGTAAAGCTGCTGCAGATTTTCCCTATCTCCTCATGTCAACGTTTACAAGGGCAGGTCTCTTATCTTACTCAATGGTTCCAATGCTCTGTGCATAGACTGGAAACATCCTCTTACAAGGCTCAATAAGTAAAATCCTGTTTCACTACATACAGTAGTAAGTTATCTAAAACTGAAATACTAACAAAAAATTGTACTTGGGGACCTTGTTAGGAATTGCAAAATTAAAAAAAAAAAGTAAAGCCTAGAAATTATGGTGTGCGTGAGGACATTTAATGTGCTTAAATTTCAATTTTTCATCTTCATGTTTAAATCCCTTCATGGCCTTGCTCCTCCCCATCTCGGTAGGGGATATAATGAGGCAAGTAGCTGGGGTTGAGGTCAATCAATAAAAGGCACAGATTTGTTCCTAAAAATTCTTGGGCCTGAAAATCTGAAGGATCCCCACTCTGGGTGCAAGTGCCAGGGAACGCCTGCCGGTTACTTCCACTCCCGCTTCCAGCAATGTATCCAGGGGTCTGGGTGAGGTCACTCATTATAAACAGTGCTGGCAGGCACATTTTGGGTGTTTAGCCAAAGCAGGGGGCACGCAGGAAATGTGGAGCTGGGTAGCTGCCAGAAAATCTGTCAGCACCACTGGCCCAATTGTTAATGTTTACAAGCTCCATCGGTCTCTTTGCAAGGGGCGCCACATTAAGGAAATGTTGGCAGAATTCTGGTTGGGGGGGGGGGGCATCCAGGCCAGGACCTTGGTCTCCTTATTTAAGGAAGGATGTAAATGCATTGGAAGCAGTTCAGAGAAGGTTTACTAGACTAATACCTGGAATGGGCGGGTTGTCTTATGAGGAAAGGTTGGACAGGCTAGGCTTGTATCCGCTGGAGTTTAGAAGAATAAGAGGTGACTTGATTGAAACATACAAGATCCTGAAGGGTCTGGACAGAGTGGATGTCTCCTCTTGTGGGAGAATCTAGAACTAGGGATCACTGTTTAAATATAAGGGGTCGCCCATTTAAGACAGATGAGGAGAAATTTTTTCCACAGAGGGTCGTGAGTCTTTGGAACTCTCTTCCTCAGAGGGGGCTGGAAGCAGAGTCTTTGAATATTTTTAAGGCAGAGGTAGATAGATTCTTGGTAAGCAAGGGGGTGAAAAGTTATCGGGGGTAGGCGGGAATGTGGAGTAATCGGATCAGCGATGATCTTATTGAATGGCGGAGCAGGCTTGAAGGGCCGAGTGGCCTACTCCTGCTCCTAATTCGTATGTTCACATCCACTGGGCCACGTGCTAGAATGCTTAGATCTACCCAGCATACCGGGCATTTGGCAGAAAGTAGGCCAGGGACGAGATAATTTCCACTATGAATATTCCTTCGACCCCCCCTACCCTGTCCCTTCTGACATTTAGGGGACATTGTTTGAGGGGGGGGGGGAGCGGGCGGTGGGGGGTGGACAGATGCTGCAGTCCAACCCAGCCCCCTAGAACCTGGCAGACGAGGCCCCCTCCTCTGCATTCCCGGTAAACTTATGCCAGGAGTGTGGCCCGAGGGGCGTGGATCTGTGGGCCCACTATCCCTGTACTCTGAAACAATTGGCAAAGATTTTGCAACCCTGTACAATTTGTCCAGCAATCCTTCTGACTCCAGCACCGAGCTAAGCAATGACTTGCACTAAAGTTTTATAATAATCATTACACTGCCTTCAAAACATTTCATGTAAAGTACTAGCTGCTGAGAGGCCAGTAACCTCATAAATAACAGTAAAATGTAATGGCAGATCAGCACTGTGCTCAGTTCTGAAGACGAGAAACTCAGCATCCAACACTGCTCGGGCCCTGAAATTCCACAGGGATTTTCCCGGTCGAGTTATGGCAGGACACTGGGAAAATCCTGGTGGAATTTTAGGACCCATGCCTCTCAGGATGTACATTTTTTTTCCGATGACGATTGACTTGAGTTATCTGTGATTCATCGGACTGAACGTCCAAAAATTCAAACATTTTTTTTCTGATAACTCGAGCCCTTCCCAATATCAATGTATCGGATAATGGGAAAACCTTGTGTACAACTAAACTGAATGAACAAATACACGTTGCTTTCTCCTGTTTAAAGCAAAATAGATGCCACTTAACACCCGGCTACCTTACACCTGCTGTAATTTTAGCACACTGTTCAAAATCAGCGTTCAAACCAGCCAACAACACAGGCAAGCTTTTCACATAGACTTCAAGCCAAGCTATCAACTACTATTGCCTCTTTCACAGAAATGTTGTGGAATTAACCGCTCTACCTATTTAAAAATGAGAATTCTAAATGTTGAAAGTGTCAGTAAGCAGAGTGCATGTTACTGAATGCCCCTTCACCAGTGCGGAGAACTGTTTGGAAAGGCCACAGTGCAGGAGCTGGATTGCAGCCAAAATATAGCTGGAGCTGCCAGTAAATTGCTGAACACCCCCATTCTATAAGGCCCTTCTCCAGAAAGACCAGCCGCCATAAGGAATGAAACCCTTCAACTTACTGAGCACCACTTCCACCAGGATGTGGCCCTGGCAAGTAATACCTGCCGGGTCCACGCAGGCGTACATAACGCTGGGCCAACAAAGGCGCGCCCTCTGGCAGGCGGCATCATCCCGTCTCTTATCGCGGGTATCGTCCTGAAGGGAGGGCAGACGCAAGATGTGCTCACCCCGATAGCCTGAGGAAACCCTGCCGCAAACCCCAACAGAGCAGAGACCTGCCCTAACCGGGTCCTACCCAAAAGTCAGGTCCCGCCCATTCCAATACCATTAGGTCTGCCAAAAAGATCACAGCCTTTCAAGGCCCTGATGTTTAATTCCTCCGTGTTTCTGTGGGAAAGAGAATGCTCTAGTTGGTAGCTTGGTTTAACGTACATTTTAAAAATTCTCTCCTGGAAGTCAGAATTGGGGGGCGCAGTGTTTTTCTCTTTGTTTAATCCAGTGATTTACAATCGGATATTCCAAATCTATTCAGATAAACCAAGTCCGGCAGTATTCCATGACGGATATACATTGAGGGAATGCCATCAACAGCAGAAATGCAGCACTGCGGTGTCAGCCTTTGCTCACTCTCACCTTGGAGTCAAAAAGTTGTAGGTTCAAGACCCACTACAAAGACTTGAGCACACAATCTTGGCTGACACTCCAGTGCAGTGCTAAGGTTAAAAGCATAGAGTCACATTCCCTCCCATTTAGCAATGCGAATTGCGAGACTCTGGCATTGATTTGGAGTGGCGGCAGAAAGAAAGAAAAGTAAATAGAGGAGAGGAGTTAGGTCACGGGTATCCATTCGAGCACCAATCCCCTAGGACCATTTTTAGAATATTAAAGTGTCTTCACTTCTATATAGGGTGCTCTGGTAACAAATTGGCAAGGAGCTGGTCTGATCCCTGGTAGTTTCGTGCCAAAATGTCCCCTGGCCGCTTAAATCCTGAAAAATGGTGAAATTCCTAACTCTTAACTAGTTCACATTGTTGTGCAGTGGGGAGTTGTAACACGGCAGCTACAGAACAGATTTCCAAAGGGAGATCAGTTCAAAAGAACAAAAATAAAACGTCTAATATAACCCTGGCAGCTTCAAACTAAAGTTTGTTCGTCGGGTTGGCAAGCAGCGAACACATTTATTTTGCGCACTGTATTAAATTGCAGCACTTCAACTGATTTGTTGAACCGGCCTCGACAACCCCTTTTGGGGTGAGTAAAAGAAATGGCAGCTTGTCAGAAGTGGCTGCCCAAGAGATTACATCATTTGTGTTAAATCTCCTGCTAAAATGCCTCAGCAGAAAATGTGGATGTGGCAGCATATGTAGGGGGAAGGATGGGAAAGGGGGTTTTGGAATGTGTCTGATGGGGGGGGGGGAACAAAAATAACCACACTCTACTTTCTTAAGAGACTTTTTGGATAAAATCCAAATGTGTGTTATAGTGGTACATAACAACAGGTGTGGTTTACACTCGTGGACAAAAGAACGGAAGCTAAGGGCTATAATTGGCTGCTTTTTGAGTCACTGTGACTAACCTTTCAGTCAAAGAAGCAGTGTTCTGTTTCAACACGGAATGACATTTTGAGCGTGAACACTGGATAATATCACCATGGCTTTGTGCACAGAATGTTTTATCAAGTAGAGGCTTGTTGCAATGCATCAAAAATGACTAAAAAGCTTGCTAATATCATTAGACGGTGGATTAAAGTCTCCCAGGTGGGTCCAACTGTAGGAGTTCATGGCCTACACAAATCCTGTTGAAGGGGCGAGTGAAGTGTTAGGAAGCAGCAGTAGGGAAAATAATATAAACAAACCTAAATTGCCACTCATGGCAACTAAATGTGAATTAAAACTGTGAGCGAGGAGAGAGGTCAGACTGGAGGTCCCTCAGAAACTGCATACAGCTTATCTGGCTTTACACCAGAACTGATTTTTGTTACCTTTGCACTTTTTTTTGGTACCTAGGCCTAGAAATTGGGTATAGCCCCACTTGGGGCGTTAGAATTGGCGCAGCGCAAAGTTTATAGCCAGGCGCAACTTATCGCCACCTGGCGCGATATTGGGTTGCATCGCCCCTAAAGGTGATTGAGGCGCGAATTCAGGCGTTACACGGGACTCCTAAGGCGCTAAACCTCTGGCGCAACCCAATATCGGAGCAGACGGGCGCAGGTGCTCTCAATTACCGATGACCATGAGACTTCCAGGCACCGGCCAGCTCTTAAAGGGGTGGGTCAGTCAGCTTCAGCATCCACACTCTGCGCCTTGCAGGCCTCAGAATCAGCGCAGGCCCTTCTCTGGCGCTAAAAACTTGGACCAGATGGAGAAGGTGAGACCGAGAGCAGAGTGCTTCACCAATGAGGCTCTGGAGCAATTGGTGGCCGCAGTGGAGCGCCGGCGAGATGTTCTCTACCCAGACAATGGCAGGAGGCCGAATCATAAGGACTACCGACGAGCTTGGAGGGATGTATGCCAGAGGGTCAACTCCAGCAGCATGGTGACCAGGAGCCCTGTCCAATGCAGAAAGAAATTCAACGACCTCACTCGGGTCGTGAGGGTGAGTGTTTCTGCAAACTTCTGCATCCCTTCATTTGCACCTGACTTTATGGCTACAGGGTGGGCTGTGCCCCATTGGCCATCTGCCAGCAAGCACCCATGGCCCTTTCTGGGCACACACATGCACATTTGACTCAAGGCGTCATGTAAGGGCTCTTGCATCATGGGGGCATGAGATGATCACTCAGGGCATCATGTAACATAACTTCCCCTCCTTTCCCCTGCAGTCCAAGCTGGCGAGGATTGGCAAAGACCAGCTTCGCACCAGTGGAGGACCTCCACAAGTGGTCATTCTCACGGATCTCGAGGAGAGAGTCCAGATTCTTGGAGGACGTCTGAGTGGTCCTGTAACCACTGCAGCTGCCGACCCCATTGTCGACAGCGATGGTAAGGTTCTCACCTTTTACAACTGTCTCCTTCCACTTGTTCCCCCCGCCAGCATGCTTTCTCACTGTGGACCCATGTCATAGCCTTGCTGCAACCTGGCATCCCTTGCTGCCAAGCTGTCCTTTTGCTAAAGCCACTCTTCCACCTCCCTGCTTTCAGATGCTGCATCACCAGCTCAGGAGCCGGGCCCTCAAGCTGCCAGTGCCAGTGCCTCCGAAGGCTCAATGAGAAAATTACTGTCCAACAGAAGGTCAGCAACTCTCTCCAGCAACGATCAGAATGGCCAGCCCAAATGGCTGCAGTTTTTATACTAGTGCTGTCCCCTTTAAATAGCACCCCCCGAGTCTGAGAAGGGCCTGGGAACGCTCCATCCAACTGTCACTAATAGCGCCAGGCGGAAAGGTTGCGGGCGCCACCAAATATCTGGTCTGGGGTGCCAAAAAGGCGTTGCACACTGAAATGACGTCATGATCTGCCTGCGCCAGCGCTAAAAGGATACTCAATATGGGAAGTGGCGCTATAATCACTGCGCCCGCCCGAAAATTGGGCAGCGCCCCAATTCTCGGGCTCTTTAGGCGCAAATCGCTGGCGCTACCAACCAAATTTCTAGGCCCTAGTGTTTTAGTAATGGACAGAAAGTTCCTGTCAGATGCAGCTCCTGCATTTCCGAGAACAGCCATCCTAAAGTGGACTCTTTTAAAACATTGTCCAAACACGGCTCATCTCTCAGCCCTTCCCTTCCTCCCCTCCCACAACCTGCAGGATTTTTAGAAACCAAGCTTGATGTCACCTACCCACACGTTTTGAAAAAAAATCTAGGCTGACACTCCAGTGCACTATTGAGGGAGTGCTGCACTGTCAGAGATGCCATCTTTTGGATGAGACGTTAAACTGAGGCCTGTCTAACCGATATAAAAGATCCCATGGCAATATTGTGAAGAAAAGCAGTGGAGTTCTCCCCGGTGTCCTGGCCAACATTTATCCCTCAACCAACACCTAAAAACAGATTATCTGGCCATTATCACATTGCTGTTTGTGGGAGCGTGCTGTGTGCAAATTGGCTGCTGTGTTTCCTAAATTACAACAGTGACTACACTTCAAAAGTATTTCATTGGCTATAAAGCGATTTGGGTCATCCCAAGGCCATGAAAGGCGCTATATAAATGCAAGTCTTTCTTTATTTCTTTAGCATCTGATCTTCTTATTACTATTGTCAACCTTGGTTGTATTATCTTGGCATTATAGGTCTTAGCCTCTTACGGTTTTACAAGAAAAAATGAAAGAAATAACCAACAGCAAGGTTTCTCATCTTCAACATTGGGAGAAGGAGCTTCTCTAAAACCCCAAGTGAGTTCCATTTTGAGAAATGGAAGAACTTGGGCGGGGGGGAGAAAATTGAGTCGCGCCCCCTTTGGGGCGCTAACTTCGCTACTTTTAGCGCCCCGAAAAAATTAGCGCCCCCGCGGCCGAAATTCATCGGTAGCACCCCAAGAGGGAAGCGGGGCACTACTGGAAGCGCCCCGCCTCCCTTTTGGGGCGCTGCGAACAAATATCACGGCGCTACGTGCCACAGCACCATGCCGTGCCGTGATATTGTAGGCCTTACTCCCTTTCTTAAAGGGGAGCGGCCTTGCGCAGCATGACCCGGGGCCCATCTGAGCCCCTGGGGATCGGAGTGCTGGCAAAAGAGCCCGGCACTCGAGAAGTGCCGGGCTCATGGAGGCACAAGCGTGATCAATACATGGAACGAATTTCCAGATAATGTAGTGGAGGCAAAAACCACGGATTCATCCAAAACCAATTGGATGGTGCAATGGGTGGGGGGACAGCGGGAGACTTCAGGGTCATTCTGGATGGCTGAGTTAAGATGGGCCGAATGGCTTTCCTCCTCCATAGAGTGTCTTGTGATCTTGTCAACCAATAGATTACTTGTCCTGAAAGACCCAGAGCTACCCCAAACCACACAGGGCTCTGTCAAGATGGCCACACATATAATTGAGCATTTCATTTCCACTTTAAATGGCATACAGGTAATTGTAGGAAGTCTCTTATAATGGGTATGTGTGTTATGTTGGGGAATGACCATTTCTCCAATTACAGTAATTACCGGAGCCATAAAAAGTTGCACTGAGAATACACTGCACTTTTCAAATAACGTCATATTAATCCCCACACCCAAATCAGCACTCCTAGTAATGGTTTTATTTTGAAGTTGCTTTAAGATTCCTTATAATCAAGGGTGTGTTTACACTACAACATCAACATTTACACTATGGTTTCCACTTCAAAACCAATGCTACAGTTGTTGTTTAAACCCAGGGTCAGAGCCTGACCCGACTTTGAAGAGAAGCAGCACAACATCATCATTGGGAGTGGTTGCTCGCACACCACTTTGGTTTGACACCACAAGGAGCCAGACTCCCATGCTCTTGGGCACTTTTAAACTAACCTACGGCTAACTGAAATGTTTAGAAAGTGCAGACCCTGCATCCATTAAACATTAAATTTTAGCGACTGGGAGAGGAACTCCGTGCACGTGTCTGATAGTATGAGCCTGGTCACAGCTCTAACATCGTCAAGGCTGAAAAAAGTAAAAGTAAAATGAAATACAAGATGGTATACAGAGAAGTAATTGTTAGGAGACAACAAGCTTTGGATTTTAGAAGCCTGCAGATTGTAGGAGGCAGGGAAAGACCAAGAGATGAACTATATTAGTCAGTGGTTTAAAACATCCCAGTTTTGGGATGGCTGTTCCTAGCACAGGAATTGCATCTGACAGAAACTTTCTGTCCGCATCTAATGTACCAAGCGCCGAAGAGAAAAGCACAGGAAAACAAAAATCAGCTCTCATATAAACCCCAGGTACTGTCATAAGAAATAGGAGCAGGAGTAGGCCATTCGGCCCTTCAAGCCTGCTCCGCCATTCAATGGCTGATCTTCTGCCTCAACTCCATTCACCGGCCCTATCGCCATATCCCTTGAGGCCTTTACTAGTCAGAAATCTATCGACTTCTCTTTTGAATATACCCAATGACTGAGCCTCCACAGCCCTCTGGGGTAGAGAATTCCAAAGATTCACCACCCTCTGTGAAGAAATTTCTTCTCATCTCAGTCCTGAATGTCCTACCCTTTATCCTAAGGCTGTGGCCTCTGGTTCTAGACTCCCCAGACATGGGAAACATTCTCCCAGCATCCACCCTATTAACCCAATCAGAAGGCTGCGTGTTCGAATCACGTCGGGGTCACCAATGTAGGAACTGGGGTTCCTAGCCGAAGAATTGAGATCGACTCAGAAAATCAAAAACAATAATATTTAATGAACAAACGAAGCTGTACAGGAAACTGTAGGATACAATGCAAATAGGTCTGGTCTGCTTGAAAGCCTCTCTGGAAACTGCTAGAAGGTTCCGAGCTCAACTGCTAGCAGGTTCCGAGCTCTGATGTCATGACGTTCTTCCCGCTGTTGAGAGATCACGTGACGGACGGCATGACGTCATCACGCGGAGTACAGGAAAGAAGCCCTAGTACAGTTAACAGATACATTAAAGGTGCAGCCCCCAGCTGTACTACATTGCTGTAAAAGGAATTATATACAATTGTCCATAATCCTCTGGTGGTTCCGCCACACTAGTATATTACCCCCAATTCCATGTGCCCTAATTTTGTTCACCAACCTCTTATGTGGGACCTTATCGAAGGCCTTCTGAAAATCCAAATACACCACATCTACTGGTTCCTCTTTGTCTACTTCACTAGTTACATCCTCAACGAACTCCAATAGGTTTGTTAAACAGGATTTCCCTTTCATAAATCCATGTTGACTCTGCCCAATCTTACTATTAGTTTCTAAGTGCCCAGTTATTGCATCCTTTATAATAGATTCCAGCATTTTCCCAACTACTGATGTGAGGCTAACAGGTAGTTCCCCGTTTTCTCGCTCCCTCCTTTCTTAAATAGCGGGGTTACATTTGCTATCCTCCAATCTGCATGAACCGTTTCAGAATTTATAGAATTCTGGAAGAGGACAACCAATGCATCCACTATCCCAATAGCCACCTCTTTCAAAACCCTAGGATGTAGATCATCCGGTTCTTGGGATTTATCGACTTTTAGTCCCATTAATTTTGCTAGTACTGTTTTTTTTACTAATAATAATTTCTTTAAGTTCCTCATTCTCACCACACCCTTGGTTTTCTCGTATTTCCTCCGTGAAGACAGAAACAAAGTATTTATTTAATTTATCTGCCATTTCCTCATGCCCCATTATCAATGTCTTGGTGTAACCAATGCTGCAGCTACCAGTCTAAATGCAGTGCAAGATTAAATGAAAAAGATATAAACTTTATTTAAAAACTACATTATATACAACCTCTGCTAACAAACTTCATCTTCAATCTCCTTCAGCATGCTGGCTGCAACAGTCTGCCTCAAACTGGTTACCTAATTGATTGTTACGGGAATGGCCATGGGATCCAGGGCAAAGTGTCAAGTCGGATTCAAAACTGGCTCGGAGACAGGAAGCAGAGGGTAATTGTTGATGGGTGTTTTTGTGACTGGAAGGCTGGGCAGTAATGGTTGATGGGTGTTTTTGTGACTGGAAGGCTGTTTCCAGTGGGGTTCCGCAGGGCTCAGTACTAGGTCCTTTGCTTTTTGTGGTATATATCAATGATCTAGACTTGAATATAGGGTGTATGATTAAGAAGTTTGCAGATGATACTAAAATCGGCTGTATGGATGATACTGAAGGAGGAAGCTGTAGACTGCAGGAAGATATTAATAAATTGGTCAGGTGGGCAGAACAGTGGCAAATGGAATTCAATCCGGAGAAGTGTCAGGTAATGCATTTGGGGAGGGCTAACAAGGAAAGGGAATACACATTAAATGGTAGGACACTGAATAGTGTGGAGTGACATGAATCAGTCAGTCATGAAAGAAAGACTTATGAAATAATACTGAGCGGCCTGCGGGTGGCACTGTCCAGGGAGAGTATAAATACTCGGGCATGGGCCCAGCTTGTGCAGGACATTCTTAACAGGAACTAGTGAAGGACATAACTAGACCTCCATGTTGTAAAACATAGAAGATAGGAGCAGGAGTAGGCCATTCGGCCCTTCAAGCCTGCTCCGCCATTCAATGAGATCATGGCTGATCATCCAAATTCAGTACCCTGTCCCTGCCTTCTCCCCATATCCCTTGATCCCTTTAGCCGTAAGAAATATATCCAACTCTTTTTTGAATATATTTAATGAACTGGCCTCCACCACCCTCTGTGGCAGAGAATTCCACAGGTTCACCACTCTCTGGGTGAAGAAATTCCTCCTCATTTCAGTCCTAAATGGCTTACCCCTTATCCTTAGACTATGACCCCTGGTTCTGGACTCCCTGGCCATCATAAACATCCTTCCTGCATCTAGTCTGTCCAGGCCTGACAGAATTTTATAGGTTTCGATGAGATCCCCTCTCAATCTTCTAAACTCCAGCGAGTATAAGCCCAATTGACACAATCTCTCCTCATACGTCATTCCTGCCATCCCAGGTATCAACCTGGTGAATCTTCGCTGCACTCCTTCCATGGCAAGAACGTCCTTCCTCAGGTAAGGCGACCAAAACTGCACACAATATTCAAGGTGCAGTCTCACCAAGGCCCTGTACAACTGTAGCAAGACATCCTTGTTCCTGTACTCGAACCCTCTTGCTACGAAGGCCAACATACCATTTGCCTTCTTAACCGCCTGCTGCACCTGCATGCTTACCTTCAGCGACTGGTGCACAAGAACACCCAGGTCTCTTTGCACTTCCCCTTCTCCCAATCTCTTGCCATTCAAATAATAATCTGCCTTCCTGTTTTTGCCACCAAAGAGGATAACCTCACATTTATCCACATTATATAGTGCATTTGCCATGTTTCTGCCCAATCACCCAACCTGTCCAAATCGTACTGGAGTTTCACGACATCCTCCTCACAGCATACCCTCCCACCCAGCTTTGTGTCGTCTGCAAATTTGGAGATATTACATCCAATTCCCTCGACCAGATCATTAATATATATTGTGAACAGCTGGGGTCCTAGGACCGATCCTTGCGGTACCCCACTAGTCACTGCCTGCCACTCGGAAAATGACCCGTTTATTCCAACTCTTTGCTTTCTGTCCGCCAACCAGTTCTCTATCCAAGTCAATACCTTGCCGTCAATCCCATGTGCCTTAATTTTGCACGCTAATCTCTTATGTGGGACCTTATCGAAAGCCTTCTGAAAGTCCAAATACACCACATCCACTGGTTCTCCCTTATCTATTTTACCAGTTACATCCTCAAAAAATTCCAGTAGATTAGTCAAGCATGATTTACCTTTTGTAAATCCATGTTGACTTTGTCCAATTCTGTCACTGCTTACCAAGTGCTCTGCTATTACATCTTTTATAATAGATTCTAGCATTTTCCCCACTACCGATGTCAGGCTTACCGGTCTATAATTCCCTGCTTTTTCTCTACCACCTTTTTTGAATAGTGGGGTAACATTAGCTACCCTCCAATCCATGGGCACTGTTCCAGAGTCTATCGAGTTCTGGAAGATGACCAGCAATGCATCTACTATTTCTAGGGCCACTTCCTTAAGTACCCTGGGATGTAGATTATCAGGCCCTGGGGATTTATCGGCCTTCAGTCCCATCAATTTTCCTAACACCATTTCCCTACAAATACTGTTTAAACAGTTGATTAAAGCTTTGTTTAATGCTTAGACCAAGTATCTAGTAGTTTTCTTACGTCATAGAGGAACAAAGGGACCTTGGAGTGCATGTCCAGATCCCGGACGGTAGCAGGCCAGGTAGATAAGGTGGTTAAGAAGGCATACGGAATGCTTGTATTCTATGCCACGGCTAATAAAGGCAAGAGATGGGGGTGGGGGGGGATTATGGTTCAACTGTATAAAACACTAGTTAGGCCTCAGCTAGAGTACTGCGTGCAGTTCTGGTCACCACATTACAGGAAAGATGTGATTGCACTAGAGAGAGTACAGAGGAGATTTACAAGGATGTTGCCGGGAGTAGAGAATCTTAACTGAGGAAAGACTGGATAGGCTGGGTCTGTTTTCCTTGGAACAGAGGAGGCTGAGGGGAGACTTTATTGAGGTGTATAAAATTATGAGGGGCATAGATAAAGTGGATAGAAAGGACCTATTTCCCTTAGCAGAGGGGTCAAAAACCAGGGGGCACAGATTTAAAGTAATTGGTGGAAGGTTTAGAGGGGATTTGAAGGGAAATTTCTTCACCCAGAGGGCAGTGGGGGTCTGGAACTCACTGCCTGAAAGGGTGGTAGAGGCAGGAACCCTAACCACATTTAAAAAGTACTTGGATGTGCACTTGGGATGCTCTAACCTGCAGGGCTACGGACCAAGAGCTGGGAAGTGGGATTAGGCTGGATAGCTCTTTGTTGGCCGGCGCGGACACGATGGGCCAAAATGGCCTCCTTCTGTGCTGTAACTTTCTATGAATGTCTTTAAACTACTTGCTCAAACTAATATAAAACACTGTAGAGTGGCTCCATCCAATTGCACCCTTTTTCCGATGGGAGCTGTTTAATGGTGGGAGGCCCCAAAGCCTCCCTAGGGCTCCTCCACCTCACATTTTGAGCAGTCTCTCAGATATTCCCACTGTGCCATTCTGTTTAGCATGGAGCCTTTAGCTGCTGTACATGCTCCACTTCCTTGTCTTTTGTCTTCTGCTGGGGTTCCCCATGGCAGAACATTTTGCCAACTGGCATGGGCAAGCGTCCCCAGTTGGAGGCTCTGTATTCAAGGGTCCTTCCTGGAACCACTGTGCAGGTGCCCAATATTTGTCCTAGCAGCATGTCATAGAAACATAGAAGATAGGAGCAGGAGTAGGCCATTCGACCCCTCGAGCCTGCTCCGCCATTCAATGCGATCACAGCTGATCATCCAAATTCAGTACCCTGTCCCTGCTTTCTCCCCATATCCCTTGATCCCCTTAGCCTTAAGAAATATATCTAACACCTTCTTGAATATATTTAATGAATTGGCCTCAACTAACTGTCTTCTGTGGTAGAGAATTCCACAGGTTCACCACTCTCTGGGTGAAGAAATTCCTCCTCATCTCAGTCCTAAATGGCTTACCCCTTATCCTTCGACTGTGACCCCTGTCGATTCTGTAGCCAGGATGAAAACTTTTCTCCACACCTACATGCAGTGTAAGAGGCTGCATCCCCTATTCCACTTTCCGAAGGGTCTGCTCTTCAATTTTTGAATGCAGCTCCCCCGCCACCACCTCCCCATCGTCGGCCATAGTTTATCTTTAGTCACAGGGTGAGAAGGTCGGATGATCTTCTGATGCCTCTGCTCCTGGTCCTGGCAAAATCAGCCGTGCAGACGATCACCAGACAGGAACTTTCCAACTGCTTGCCTACAACTTGATCTTTACCACTCGCCTGACTAACCATATTGATAGAGGACTCCACGGTGTTCCCTTGAAGTCTCTCGCAACCAATGAGCATGGCAGGACTTTACTTCATGGATGTGACTTTCCAAATTGCCATTTAAATTTACCAACATGCATTTTTGATCTAAACACATCTGTTTCTCATTATTAGTGGTGCCAGCCTCTTGGGGGAGTGGGGGGAAGGGGAGAGGGGCCTGTAGTTGTCCTGGTGGCACTGGATTCCATCAAAGCCACACTATCAACCTGAATAAAACAGACCACTTTCTGAAGTAAAGGAACTCTCTAAGTGCTCACACTATCATTACACTCCTGAATTCTACAACAAAATGTTTCAGACTATTTTTTGTGCTCCTCAAGGTGAAGTTGTTTAATAGAACATCGTCCACTGTATATCCAATGACAGTTGTCCTCACACATCGATCCATTTATACTGTAGGGTAGGAGTATCCAAACATTTTATCTTCGTGGATCATGGAGCCTCTGGACGGAATAGAGGGCCCCTAAAAGACGTGTAAATCCATTCCCATGAATTTGTACATAGGTCAAGCTGCTGATACTAACAGATCTTGGTGTTCCAATTTAGGATTAATCCATCTATAAGGCAATTGCAGTAACAACATTCTCAGCTCTGTCCTGTTGCACCAGCCAGTTACCCTGGTCCATGCGCTGTGGGCAACAGTGTTCTACCTGCAACCGGCCACTCGGCCTGCTTGAAGTTAAATGATCATTTTAACTAGATTGTTTTGAACGTGCGTATGCTTCCACAGGGAAAAAGCAGAAGTGACAGATTCAGCATGGCATCTCTCGGCTGACCGTACTGTATAATTGCAGCATTGCTGCTAATCTGTCCGAGTGAAGGGGATTCAATATAACGAGCAAGCTTTTATGTCGGTAATTAGATAGAAAAATATCACCAAGTCACTCTTGTTATGCTCAAGTGCGGTGTTCTTGTTTTGCGTTACTCCATCAAGTCTCACTATAATAAAGATTTCAATTACAGCACAACTAAGCCACCCATACATACCTTACAAATTGCAATGTAATTTCCACTTTTCAAATGAGCTAATTTAAAAAGGTAAAAGGTAACACACACATTCTCATTAGAACATACTGCTGCCCCTCATTTATTTTTGCTCTGAACTTACTCCCCAGGCAAGATTCATTTTTTCCCAGTTTCAGTCCAACCTGGCCCAGGTCCCACCGCTCCCTCACACTCCTCGGATTGCACAGAACTTTCCAGTTCCCTGGCTCCTGCTTTTTTCACAATTAGGAAACTGCTTCTCCTTACTCCCCTCGTCATATCCAACAGCCGCCATCAAAAGCACCAATCAATAATCAATCTCCACATCTCTCGCTGAACTCAACTTGTGCAGGTTTTGGTTCTTTCATTCTTTACGGAATCCTTTCTCTTCTCAGGTCTGTGCACATTTCATCATTTCAGCTACATAAACGTCTGTGTAATTTTCCATTACTACCCTCAAGCGATATCCAAAGTAATTTTTGTCCAAATCAATGTGGAATTTCCTCAACTAACATAAAAGAAAGTGTTTTTTTCCTACGCTATTGAACCAACTTCCTTTAATTTTAGGTTACATTTTGCAAAGCTAAAGTGTGTGGTCCAGAGTGTTTGGGGTCTGTACGTCACAGCTATGGTCTATTGCTTCTATCCATTAATAAAATGGTTCCTCTTGTCCAGATCTGGGCAGCAAGTCACTCCATAGTAACTGGAATCATGTTTTGCCAGACTCTATTTGTAAACCTCAGGTATTATACTCCAGTGTGACACATTGGGAGAAATATTAACCTAACTTGCTGGGTGGGAAACACACGGGATCGAGTGGAACGCCGGTTTTACACCCGCCCAAAATTGACTTCAATGGAGAGTAAAATTGGGGCAGGGTGCGAAACCAGTGTTGCACCCGATCCAGTCAGTGGCTCGATGGGTGGGTTAGTTTAAAATTGCCCCTATTACCTCAGGCATGGATGATAAATGAGCCTGAGTTATTTGCTCTTCCTACTATTTTATTTTTGGTAAAAGGTACAAATCACTCCATTTTTGCCCCAGCTCGCACTCCCTTTGCTTTTCTGGAGGCAGACCACCAACCAACCGCCTGTGTGCCTCGGGTAATGTGCCTCTCTGAATTGATGGTTGGCAAGACACCAGTCTGGTCCAGTGCTGACCCTCCCTCCTTGGACTCCTGCTCCTCACAGCCGCACAGCTGAAATTGGGAATTTAGCAGAGTGAGGGAAAATAAAACCTGCATCCACCACTGTCCTGGTCCAGCAGGCTGGTGCTCTGGACACCACACTCCTTACCGTGCTCACACAATATAAAATAAAACCTGCATCCTCCACTGTCCTGGACCAGCAGGCTGGTGCTCTGAAACACCACACTCCTTACCGTGCTCACACAATATAAAATAAAACCTGCATCCACCACTGTCCTGGTCCAGCAGGCTGTTGCTCTGAAACACCACACTCCTTACCATGCTCACACAATATAAAATAAAACCTGCATCCTCCACTGTCCTGGTCCAGCAGGCTGGTGCTCTGAAACACCACACTCTTTACCATGCTCACACAATATAAAATAAAACCTGCATCCTCCACTGTCCTGGTCCAGCAGGCTGGTGCTCTGAAACACCACACTCTTTACCGTGCTCACACAATATAAAATAAAACCTGCATCCTCCACTGTCCTGGTCCAGCAGGCTGGTGCTCTGAAACACCACACTCCTTACCGTGCTCACACAATATAAAATAAAACCTGCATCCTCCACTGTCCTGGTCCAGCAGGCTGGTGCTCTGAAACACCACGCTCCTTACCGTGCTCACACAATATAAAATAAAACCTGCATCCACCACTGTCCTGGTCCAGCAGGCTGTTGCTCTGAAACACCACACTCCTTACCATGCTCACACAATATAAAATAAAACCTGCATCCTCCACTGTCCTGGTCCAGCAGGCTGGTGCTCTGAAACACCACACTCTTTACCATGCTCACACAATATAAAATAAAACCTGCATCCTCCACTGTCCTGGTCCAGCAGGCTGGTGCTCTGAAACACCACACTCTTTACCGTGCTCACACAATATAAAATAAAACCTGCATCCTCCACTGTCCTGGTCCAGCAGGCTGGTGCTCTGAAACACCACACTCCTTACCGTGCTCACACAATATAAAATAAAACCTGCATCCACCACTGTCCTGGACCAGCAGGCTGGTGCTCTGAAACACCACACTCCTTACCGTGCTCACACAATATAAAATAAAACCTGCATCCTCCACTGTCCTGGTCCAGCAGGCTGGTGCTCTGAAACACCACACTCCTTACCGTGCTCACACAATATAAAATAAAACCTGCATCCACCACTGTCCTGGACCAGCAGGCTGGTGCTCTGGACACCACACTCCTTACCGTGCTCACACAATATAAAATAAAACCTGCATCCTCCACTGTCCTGGACCAGCAGGCTGGTGCTCTGAAACACCACACTCCTTACCGTGCTCACACAATATAAAATAAAACCTGCATCCTCCACTGTCCTGGTCCAGCAGGCTGGTGCTCTGAAACACCACACTCCTTACCGTGCTCACACAATATAAAATAAAACCTGCATCCACCACTGTCCTGGACCAGCAGGCTGGTGCTCTGAAACACCACACTCCTTACCGTGCTCACACAATATAAAATAAGCCACAGCTGCTGCTAATTGCAAAGAGCTGGGAGTTACTGCCTCAAATAAAGTGCCACTTGTTCTAGGTTTTCAAATCAATCGCAAGTTTAGCTAGCCGACCGTTTCAATGTTGGGGTCGATTGTCTTTTTGGTTGCATTACTGCATTTCTTCCTTCCTCATCATTTGTCCAAAACTCTCGACAGGAAAGAAACTATTAATTTCATTCACTGTTTAGAGTAATGGAATGAGATTGCCATGCAAACCAAGGCCAGGGTGCCCGAAACAGAATATTATGAAGGAATTCAGCTACACGGCAATCTGAGGTCCCTGTGTTTCAGTCTAATTTCATTAACTTATATCCAAATATGATCGCTCGGAACAGTCACTGTTATAGAACATTCTTCAAACTTTCCCAATCGCAACTCATCACAAAGCAGCAATGGAGGAACATCACAATACAAGCACCTATCCGCAAAAACTTACACACAAAATACATCCCAGCAATCTGTAGGTTTCCAAACCTGGAGGTGGTCAGTCTGATTGCCAGCACTGCATATAACTTGAACCAGACTGTCTCTGTTAACTAACTTTTGCCAGTTCTCAGCTAGGACTTTTCGATGAGAGGGCTGTCCTATGATGAGAGATTGTGTAGAATGGGCCTATACTCAAGAGTTTAGAAGAATGAGAGGTGATCTCATTGAAACATACAAGATTCTGAAGGGGATTGACAGGGTAGATGCTGAGAGGTGGTTTCCCCTGGCTGGAGTGTCTAGAACTGGGGGGCACTGTCTCAGGATAAGGGGTAGGGCATTTAAGACTGAGATGAGGAGGCATTTCTTCACTGAGGGTTGTGAATCTTTGGAATTCTCTGCCCCAGAGGGCTGTGAATGCTAAGTCTTTGAGTATATTCAAGGCCGAGATAGATTTTTGGACTCTAGGGGAATCAAGGGATATGGAGATCGGGCGGGAAATTGGAGTTGAGGTCGATGATCAACCATGATCTTATTGAATGGCGGAGCAGGCTCGAGGGGCTGTATGGCCTACTCTTGCTCTTATTTCTTTTGTTCTTATAATGGCAAGTCACTTGATAATGAGGAATTCCACCTCAAAACAACCTGTGGGTGTCTCCCCCTCCAGCCCAGCTGTAAACCTCACCTCCTATCAGCCGATCACTGCTCTGGGGAAATCCATGATCCAGACTTGCCCTTCCCCCCTTTTTAGCCGGGGAAGCTATGTGAAGGTGAGTGGCCTGCAACAGAGGAAATTACAACCAAAGAATTTCTTGTTCTTTTTTTACATGTCCAAAACAAAAAGGAAAACCTTTGTTAATTTTGCTTATGTTAAGGGAAACAAACTTAAAGTAAACAGGAGACCACACTTTTGATCCTTCACCGATGTTCTTTTCATTGATAAGTAAAAGTGCCTCAGAAGTTTTGTCGGCCCTTGATGTTCATGAGAAAGCAGCTACAACAAGGAGAGGCGCATAAACACCAGAGCAGCTGTCTTTATTTCCTACTCCGTTTTCTTAATTCTGCTTTGTGATGAGGAAAAGCTTTATTTTAGTAGAGAGTAGAGAATCCAATGGTATTTATCAAAGCTGGAGTGGACAAACTGAACATCTCGGCATTCCTTTGTGGTTTCTAAACATAGTACAATTAGTCCTTGAAAGGACCCATTGAGGTGCTCAAACATGTACACAAACTATACACAGACTCCCCCTAATGCTGCAGTCGGAGGTTCACTGGGGGAGTTGTCTTTCTTTTCAGCAGCTGCTCCTATTATGTGAGTGAGACTTCCAGAAATATAGTTACCAGGAGGCAACCCTTCTCTTGCTGGAATACAAAAGCTGTCCTGTTTTAATCCAATGTTGTTCTTCCCTTGGCCAAATCACTGTTTTAGAGCATTTGTCTAAAGTTTTACATGTTCAAGTGCCTGTTTACCTGCTTGAATTGATAATAGATGGAAACCACTGCAGTTACTTATTTTAATACATAGAAATATATAGAAACAACATGGAAACAGGCCATTCAGCCCAACCAGTCCATGTTGGCATTTGCCTTCCACGTGAGCGTATACTTATATAATCATGTTTACTCACCCTGATCCCATATCTCGTCAACCCCTTTACCTTCTTCAACCTATCCCATTTAATCATGAATGTTGATAGAGGTCCTGCCTCAGCCACTAACCCTGGAATTGAATCCACATCCTCACAACTGTGTAAAAACATTTCTCCTGCCCTCTGTTCTAATTTTCTTACATTCCTCTTTCTTGACCCCACAGCTATTGGAAACAGTCGGCTTCTAGCTACCCTGCCCCACCCTTCCATAATTTTAAACATTTCTATCATATTGTCCCATAATCTGCATTGTTCTAACAAAAAAGACCCAATTTTCAAGTCTGTCTTCATATTGGTAATTCCTCATACCGGGCAGCATCCTAGTGAACCTGTATTGTACCCTCTTCAAAGCCTCAATATCTTTCCTATAGTGTGGAGCCTGACACTGCACACAGTGCTCGAACTGTGGTCTTATTAAGGTTTTATATAAGCACATCATTGCCTCTTGGCTTTTATACATCAGCCTTGGCTCAGTGGTAGCACTCTCGCGTCCGAATCAGGTCGTAGTTCCAGCACCATTCCAGACACGTGAACACATAATCTAGGCTGGTAGTTCACTGCAGTACTGAGGGAATATTACACTGTCAGAAGTGCCAGCTTTGGGATGAAACATTAAACCTGTCTGCCCTCTCAGATGGGCATAAAAGATGCCACTTTCTGAAGAGCAGGGGAGTTCTCCCGGTGTCCTGGCAAATAGTTATCCCTCAGCCAACATCTAAAACAGATGATCCGGTCATTTAGTTCATTGCTTTTTGTGGGACTTTGCTGTGCCCACATCAAATGCAGACAATTCGCATGTATAGTTAAACTGTTATTTTTGGCGATATTGACCGAGAACACCAGAAGAACTCTCTGCTCGTCTCTGAATGGTTCCATGGGATGTTTGACGCCCACCTGAACAGGCAGATTGAGCCAACAGCTTGGTTTAACTTCTTATCGAAAAGGTGTCACCTCCAACAATGCAGTAGTGCCGCAGTATTGCACTGAAGTGTCAGCCTAGATTATGTGCTCAGGTCCCCGGTAGTGGGTCTGGAACCCACCAGCTTCTGACTCAGGCACGACTACCACCAACTGACTAGATCAATCTGATATGCTGTATATTCACCTTAAATTTGCTTTGTAAAAAGGAATTTCTCCATGTACATCTTTATAGCTGAAAGAAAAAGATCGCCAACATGAGATAAATGATCTAATTCATCAACAGATCCTGGATATGTTGTGTGGTGGGTGACAGGCTTTTGGTGCAGAGCCCTACAGAAGGATTGGAGTCTCCAAGTCTGTGACTAGAAATGTCTCTGTGGTTTTTGTAAATAATCATTTGTCTTTACACATCCTAGACAATTACAAAACCAAGAGAAAAGCCACAAAAATATCAAACAGCACTTTCCCCTTGACACCACACACACACACAGATCCCCACACAGTTGTCAGCACTTACACATACAATTACATAAAAATTACAATGCAGAAACAGGTCGTTTGGCCCAACCAGTCTGTGTTGGTGTTTATCCTCCACACGAGCAGTAGTCCTAATCCCATGTGCCCGTCCTGTTCCCATATCCCTTTATTCCATAAGAAACTAAGAAATAGGAGCAGGAGTAGGCCATTCGGCCCTTTGAGCCTGCTCCACCATTCAATGAGATCATGGCTGATCTTCTGCCTCAACTCCATTCACCGGCCCTATCGCCATACCCCTTGATGCCCTTACTAGTCAGAAATCTATCGACTTCTATTTTGAATATACCCAATGACTGAGCCTCTACAGCCCTCTGGGGTAGAGAATTCCAAAGATTCACCACCCTCTGTGTGAAGAAATTTCTTCTCATCTCAGTCCTGAATGGCCTACCCTTTATCCTGAGGCTGTGGCCCTTGGTTCTAGACTCCCCAGCCAAGAGAAACATTCTCCCAGCATCCACCCTATCAAGCCCTGAAATAATTTTGTAAGCTTCAATGAGAGCCCCTCTCATTCTTCTGAATTCAAGAGAATACAGGCCTAGTTTACTCAATCTCTTCTCATACGACACTCCCACCATCCCAGGAATCAATCTCGTGAACCTTTGTTGCACTCCCTCTATGGCAAGTATATCCTTCCTTAGGTAAGGAGACCAAAATTGTACAAAGTACTCCAGGTGTGGTTTCACCAAGGCACTACATAATTGGAGTAAGACTTCTTTACAGGAATCCTCTCGTAATGAAGGCCAGCATACCATTTGCCTTCCTAATGGCTTGCTGCACCTGCACATTCACTTTCAGTGACTCATGTACAAGGACACCCAGGTCCCTTTGAGCATCTGCATTCCCCAATCTTTCACCATTTAGGAAATACTCTGCCTTTCAGTTTTTTCTAACAAAGTGGATAACTTCACATTTATCCACGTTATATTCCATCTGCCATGTTCTCGCCCACTCACTGAGCCTGTCGAGATCCCCTTGAAGCCTCTTCACATCCTCTTCATAACTGACACTAGCTTTGTATCATCAGCAAATTTGGAAATGTTACACTTAGAATCATAGAAAGTTACAGCACGGATGGAGGCCATTTCGGCCCATTATGTCCGTGCCGGCCAACGAAGAGCTATCCAGCCTAATCCCACTTCCCAGCTCTTGGTCCGTAGCCCTGCAGGTTAGAGCATCCCAAGTGCACATCCAAGTACTTTTTAAATGTGGTTAGGGTTTCTGCCGCTACCACCCTTTCAGGCAGTGAGTTCGAGACCCCCACAACTCTCTGGGTGAAGAAATTTCCCCTCAAATCCCCTCTAAACCTTCCACCAATTACTTTAAATCTGTGCCCCCTGGTTTTTGACCCCTCTGCTAAGGGAAATAGGTCCTTTCTATCCACTTTATCTATGCCCCTCATAATTATATACACCTCAATAAAGTCTCCCCTCAGCCTCCTCTGTTCCAAGGAAAACAGACCCAGCCTATCCAGTCTTTCCTCATAGTTAAGATTCTCTACTCCCGGCAACATCCTCGTAAATCTCCTCTGTACCCTCTCTAGTGCAATCACATCTTTCCTGTAATGTGGTAACCAGAACTGCTCGCAGTACTCTAGCTGAGGCCTAACTAGTGTTTTATACAGTTGAAGCATAACCCCCCCGCCCCCCTGCTCTTGTATTCTATGCCACAGCTAATAAAGGCAAGCATTCCGTATGCCTTCTTAACCACCATATCTACCTGGCCTGCTACCTTCAGGGATCTGTGGACATGCACTCGAAGATCCCTTTGTTCCTCTACACTACCATTTAATGTGTATTCCCTTTCCTTGTTAGCCCTCCCCAAATGCATTACCTCACACTTCTCCAGATTGAATGCCACTGTTCTGCCCACCTGATCAATTTATTGATATCTTCCTGCAGTCTACAGCTTCCTTCTTCAGTATCAACCACACAGCCGATTTTAGTATCGTCTGCAAACTTCTTAACCATACCCCCTATATTCAAGTCTAGATCATTGATATATACCACAAAAAGCAAGGGACCTAGTACTGAGCCCTGTGGAACCCCAATGGAAACAGCCTTCTAGTCACAAAAACACCCATCAACCATTACCCTCTGCTGCCTGTCTCCGAGCCAGTTTTGAATCCAACTTGACACTTTGCATTGGATCCCATGGGCTTTTAACTTCGTGACTAGTCTGCCATGTGGAACCTTATCAAAAGCCTTGCTAAAGTCCATATACAGTACATCAAATGCACTACCCTCATCTACCCTCCTTGTTACCTCCTCAAAAAATTCAATCAAGTTTGTCAGACACGACCTTCCCTTAACAAATCTGTGCTGACTATCCTTGATTAATCCGTGTCTTTCTAAATGAAGATTTATCCTGTCCTTCAGAATTCTTTCCAATAATTTTCCCACCACCGAGGTTAGTCTGACTGGCCTGTAATTACTCGGTCTATCCTTTTCTCCCTTTTTAAACAAGGGTACCACATTAGCACCACACCTGAAGCCAGAGAGGGTTGAAAAATGATGGTCAGGGCCTCTGCTATTTCCTCTTTTGCTTCGCTTAACAATTTAGTCCCCTCACCCCTTTCCTTCAACCGTGGATCTAACCTATTCTTAAATAATGGCATGGTCTCTGCTTCAATCACTAACTCCAGTAGTTCATACCACAGCCTCATAACTCTCTTGTGTGGAGACATTTCCCCTCACCTCTCTCCTAAATCTCTTATATTTAATTTTATATCTATGCCCCCTTGTTCTAGACCCTCAATTATTGTTAACAGTTTGTTTCTATCCACTCTGAGCCATCCCTTCATAATTTTTAACACCTCTTATCAAATCAGCCTGTAATCTTCATTGCTCTAATGAAAACAGTCCTAATTTTTCAAGTCTTTCTTTGTATTTGTATTTCCTCATACTCGGAAGTGTTCTGGTGAATCTGTGCTGTACCCTCTCTATTGCCTCAACGTCCTTCCTATAGTGTGAAGCCCAAAACTACTAACAGTCTTCTCTCTCTTAGGCAGTCCCTCGGAACCGAGGATGACTTGCTTCCACATTAAAAATGAGTTTGCAGGTGACTGATGAGTCCAATGCGGGACCTACAGTCTCTGTCACAGGTGGGGCAGACGGTGGTTGAAGGGACGGGTGGGGTGCTTGGGTTGACGTGCGCTCCTTGCGCTGCCTGCGCTTGGCTTCCGCTTGCTCCCGGCGAAGAGACTCGAGGTGTTCGGCACCTTCCCGGATGCTTCTCCTCCACTTTAGAGTCATAGTCATAGAGTCATAGAGTAATACAGCACGGATAGAGGCCCTTCGGCCCATCGTGTCCATGCCGGCCATCAAGCCCTGTCTAATCTAATCCCATATTCCAGCATTTGGCCCGTAGCCTTGTATGCTATGGCATTTCAAATGCTCATCCAAATGCTTCTTAAATGTTGTGAGGGTTTCTGCCTCCACAACCCTTTCAGGCAGTGAGTTCCAGACTCCAACCACCCTCTGGGTGAAAAAGTTCTTTCTCAAATCCCCTCTAAACCTCCCGCCCTTTACCTTGAATCTATGCCCCCTAGTTATTGACCCCTCTACTAAGGGGAAAAGCTCCTCAGCATCCATCCTATCTATGCCCCTCACAATTTTGTACACCTCAATCATGTCCCCCCTCAGCCTCCTCTGCTCCAAGGAAAACAAACCCAATCTGCCCAGTCTCTCTTCATAGCTGAAGCGCTCCAGCCCTGGTAACATCCTGGTGAACCTCCTCTGCACCCTCTCTAACGCGATCACATCTTTCCTGTAGTGTGGCGACCAGAACTGCACACAGTATTCCAGCTGTGGCCTAACCAGTGTTTTATACAGCTCCATCATAACCTCCTTGCTCTTATATTCTATGCCTCGGCTAATGAAGGCAAGTATCCCATATGCCTTTTTTACCACCTTATCCACCTGTTCCGCCGCCTTCAGGGATCTGTGTACCTGCACACCCAGATCCCTCTGACCCTCCGTCTTGCCTAGGGTCTTTCCCTTCATTGTGTATTCCCTTGCCTTGTTAGACCCCCCAAAGGGCATCACCTCGCACTTTTCCGGGTTAAATTCCATTTGCCACTGTTCCGCCCATCTGACCAACCCATCTATATCGTTCTGCAGACTGAGGCTACCCTCCTCGCTATTTACCACCCTACCAATTTTAGTATCATCCGCGAATTTACTGATCATACCCTTTACATTCATATCCAAGTCATTAATGTAGACCACAAACAGCAAGGGACCCAGCACCGATCCCTGTGGTACCCCACTGGCCACAGGTTTCCAGTCACAAAAACAACCTTCGACCATCACCCTCTGCCTTCTGCCACTAAGCCAGTTTTGTATCCAATGTGCCAAGGCACCCTGGATTCCATGGGCTCTTACCTTCTTGACCAGTCTCCTGTGCGGGACTTTATCGAAGGCCTTACTGAAATCCATGTATACCACATCCACTGCGTTACCCTCATCCACACACCTAGTCACCCCCTCAAAAAATTCAATCAAATTAGTCAGACATGATCTTCCCTTGACAAAGCCATGTTGACTATCCCTGATTAATCCTTGCCTCTCCAAGTGGAGACAAATTTTGTCCCTCAGGATTTTTTCCAGTAATTTTCCTACCACTGATGTTAGGCTCACTGGCCTGTAGTTCCCCGGTTTTTCCCTACTACCCTTCTTGAATAATGGTACGACATTAGCGGTTCTCCAGTCCTCTGGCACATCCCCTGTGGCCAGAGAGGTCCTGAATATATGCGTTAGAGCCCCCGCAATCTCCTCCTTTGCCTCACACAGCAGCCTGGGGTACATTTCATCCGGGCCTGGGGATTTATCCATTTTTAGGCCAGCTAAAACCGCCAATACCTCCTCCCTCTCGATGTTAATATGTTCGAGCATATCACAGTCCCCCCGCCCTATTTCTATGTCTACATCGTCCTTCTCCATAGTGAAAACAGATGCAAAAAATTCATTTAGAACCCCTCCTACATCTTCCGGCTCCACACACAGATTGCCACTTTTGTCCCTAATGGGCCCTATTTTTTCCCTAGTTATCCTTTTACCCTTAATATACTTATAAAACATCTTCGGATTTTCCTTTATTTTGCTCGCCAGTGTTATTTCATGGCCCCTCCTTGATCTCCTAATTTCTTTTTTAAGTATCCCCCTGCACTTTTTGTACTCCTCTAGGGCTTCCTCCGTCTTTAGCCTTTTGTATCTACCAAAAGCCCTCCTTTTTTTCCTAATCCATTCCCGTATATCCCCTGACATCCACGGTTCCCTGTGGTTTTTGGAACCACTCTTGACATTTATGGGAACATGTTGCCCTTGTATGATCTCAATCTCCCTTCTGAAAGCCTCCCATTGCTCCGATGCGGATTTTCCTACAAGTAGCTGATCCCAGTCCATTTTGGCCAGATCCTGCCTTATCCTATTAAAATCGGCCTTCCCCCAATTTAGAACCTTTATTTCCGGCCCATCCCTGTCCTTTTCCATGACCACCTTAAATCTTACCATATTATGGTCACTATCACCAAAGTGCTCACCTACTAGCACTTTTTCCACTTGGCCGGCCACATTCCCTAGAATTAGGTCCAGTACCGCCCCCTCTCTTGTAGGACTTTCTACATGCTGGCTCAAAAAGCTCTCCTGGATGCACTTTAAGAATTCTACACCCTCTGAGCCTTTCACACTTTGACTATCCCAGTTAATATTGGGGAAGTTGAAATCCCCCATTATTATTACCCTATTATTTGCACATTTCTCTGAGATTTGCCTACATATCTGTTCCTCTATTTCCCCCTGACTGTTTGGAGGCCTATAGTACACTCCCAGCAAAGTGCTTGCCCCCTTTTTGTTTTTAAGCTCCACCCATATGGCCTCATTAGAGGACCCTGCTAATATATCATCCCTCCTTACTGCAGTAATTGACTCCTTAATTAATATTGCGACACCCCCTCCTCTTATACCTCCCCCTCTGTCTCGCCTGAAGATTCTGTACCCCGGAATATTGAGCTGCCAGTCTTGCCCCTCCCTCAACCATGTCTCCGTGATAGCAACAATATCATACTCCCATGTGTTTATCAACACCTTCAGTTCATCCACCTTATTTGCAAGACTCCTTGCATTAAAATAGATGCCATCCAGCCTTGCCCTTATATATTTGCCCTGTCTACCAAGCTGACTTGTTTTTTCCTCCATAATTGGCAGCACATCCCCCCCTATTTCAGCTTCCCTCTGTATCCCATCCCCCTGCCAAGTTAGTTTAAACCCCCCCCGACAGTGCTAGCAAACCTCCCCGCAAGGATATTTGTCCCGCTCTGGTTCAGGTGCAACCCGTCCGACTTGTACAAGTCCCACCTTTCCCAGAAGCAGGCCCAGTGATCCAGGAAAGTAAAACCCTCCCCCCTACACCAACTCTTTAGCCACGCATTCATCTGCTCTATCCTCCCATTCCTATACTTACTAGCACGTGGCACTGGGAGTAATCCAGAGATTACACCCTTTGAGGTCCTGCCCTTTAATCTGTTACCTAGCTCCCTAAATTCTTGATGCAGGACCTCATCCCTCTTTTTACCTATGTCGTTGGTACCAATGTGGACCATGACCACTGGCTGTTCACCCTCCCCCTCCAGAATGCCCTGCAGCCGCTCAGTGACATCCTTGACCCTGGCACCAGGGAGGCAACAAACCATCCTGGAGTCACGTTTGCGGCCACAGAAACGCCTATCTGTTCCCCTTACTATAGAATCCCCTACCACTATTGCTCTCCCACTCTTTTTCCCCCCCTCCTGGGCAGCAGGAGCACCCCCAGTGCCAGGAAGTTGGCTGCTGCTGCCTTCCCCTGTGCGGTCTTGGGCCACGGATTGCCAGGTGTCGGTGGGGATGTTACACTTTTTCAAGGAGGCGTTGAGGGTGTCCTTGAAGTGTTTCCTCTGCCCACCTGGGACTCTCTTGCTGTGCCGGAGCTCCGAGTAGAGCGCTTGTTTTGGGAGTCTCGTATCGGGGATGCGGACAATGTGACCCGTCCATCGGAGCTGATTGAGCGTGGTCAAAGTTTTGATGCTGGGGATGTTGGCCGGAGCAAGAACACAGACGTTGGTGCGCCTATCCTGCCAATGGATTTGCAGGATCTTGCGGAGGCAGCGTTGGTGGTACCTCTCCAGTGCTTTGAGGTGCCTGCTGTACATGGTCCACGTCTCTGAGGCATACAGCAGGGTGGGTACTCCAATTGTGGTCCTACTAAGATTTTATATAGATTCGCCATTACATCCCAACTTTTATATTCTATACCTCGCTATAAAACCTAGTATTCCTTAAGCTTCTTTTTATGGCTTTATCCACTTGAGGTGCTGCTTTTAATGCCTTGTGAACCTGAGCCCTCCAAATTCTTCCACTCTGCCACATCATCCAGCCTTCCCCCATTCACAGAAACAGACTCTGGGTGTACAGATATGGAGATAGAATGGGCAGCTTTGCATTCAGAAATAGTTCTGTATTTCTTTAGGCAAATACTACTTTCAAAACACTGTTTGAAAAATAAAAATACAGATCAATAAGCTTGACGTCTCAGTGTGCAGAACGAAGATTAGAGCGTGAGTGGTTTTTGCTTTAGAACCTTGTTGCACACTCAAGAGGATAGTGTATTGTGGTGATGGTGTAAGTGTGGTGGTGTCAAGGAGTTTCAGTATGATCTGGGGATTATTATAAAACACCTAAAAGTGACAGCAGGAGCAGAAATGGAGCAGCTCCAGATTTAATGATCTCTTGTCAGCTTCAATTGAACTGGAAACAGTCCTGATTCAAAAGAAGCCACCCTGTAAGAGCTCAGGTGATTTCTAGACGTGGTTTATGGAATCCCACTCAATATTTAACTCCGTGAAATTAAATTCAATTTGAGATAAATTCCTCCGTCAGAACCATTTTCATTCACTGCAACGTTGATTTGCAAGGTTAAAAATTACAAAAGCAATAAGTTCAAATTGATTGTTAATGGAACCACTCTGGCTGTGGGGGGAAATCTTCAGTCTTTTACTGTCACTTACCATTACCAAAACTAGACAGTATAAAAAGGTAGAAATTACTGCTGTTGATGTTATTGCATGAATGCACATGTACCATGTACCTCTTTTCACTCTTAACAGTGATATTAGCCTGGTTATTTTAATGGGCTAATGGATCTGGCAAATGAGCAGAGAGAGGAACTCGATACATCCACAATAAACATTTATACGATAACATCGTCAACACTAATATCTACCCTCATATCGTTGTTTTGAAAAAGGGACACAGTCCTCAAATTTTCTTTCTAAAGATGGAGAAAACTGCATTATTTTTTAACATATCAGGCACAAGTGAGGATACAAAGTATTTCAATGTGATTTATATCGTCACATTGTGTGTTTCGAAGCAAACGAGGAGAACTTACCAAACACATTTTCCATGGAAACAATTTCAATGAAAATATATCTGGCACCTGATTAACACAGTGATCTGTAAAAACGTCTGTGGGGTTTATTAAAAGAGCATGTTATTTGGCACTACTTGGGTGCAATGACATGTATACATGATTCTACCACTGACAATCTGCCAATAAAAAATGAAATCTATTTAATTGCAATCAATAATTGCAAACAATCCTGCTGACCTCTCAGGGCTCCCATTTTTCCTGTAGATGGGTTGGGTAGACTACAACTGTGTGCTCCTACCAAGCACAGCCGCACCCTGACAAAGACAAAGAGGGAATGATGCATTAGGGACAAATCATAAAAGACTTGCATTTATATAGCGCCTTTCACAACCTCAGGGGGTCTCAAAGCTCTTTACAGCCAATTAAGTACTTTTGAAGTGTAATCACTGTTGTAATGTAGGAAACGCGGTAGCCAATTTTTGCACAGCAAGCTCCCACAAACAGCAATGTAATAATGACCAGACAGTCTGGTTTTTATTCAAACTGATGTTGGTCGAGGGATAAGTATTGGCCAGGACACCGGAAGAATTCCCCTGCTCTTCTTTGAAATAGTGGCATGCAATCTTTTATGTCCACTTGAGGGGGCAGACGGGGCCTTGCTTTAACTTCTTATCCAAAAGATGGCACCTCAGACAGTGCAGCACTCCCTCAGCACTGTACTGAATTATATGCTCAAGTCTCTGGAGTGAGACTCAAACCCACAAACTTCTGACTCCGAGGCGGGAGTGCTACCACTGAACCATGGTTGACACTCATTGACAACAGATCCAAGCCCCAGGCCATGGTTTGTATGACTGGGTCCTATAACAGGAGACTTCATTTCATTTCAAACAGGGGATTTGATTACATTCATGATCTGACAGGTTCAGAATTAAAACTCACTGAGCACTTGTCCATACTTCAGATAGTCAAAATGTAGCATGAAGTCATAAAGTTTCAATAATGGCAGGGTCCCATTCATTGCTGCAAGTAACAGAATTATTTTTTCTCCTTTCATCTCATGTGGTTTGAAAGGGTTTGAGAGGGTAAACAGTGGAAGCTTATTTCCACTGATAGGTGAATCAGTAGCAAGGGACATTGCATTAGTACTAATACTAGAAGTATAAAAGGGGGGCAATTAGAAGCATCATTAGAAAATGAAACACATTGCCAGAAGCTGTTTTGAAGCCAAGTCAATCGCTGAATTTAAGAGGGAATCAGAGACATCTGAACAGAGAGACCTGGGGGTTCACATACACAAACGTTAGAAGGTGGCAGGATAAGTTGATAAGGCTACCGGATCCTTGGATTTATAAATAGAGGCATAGGGCTGGATTTTCCAAGCCCCGAGGAGGCGGGCATGGAGGCGGAACAGACGGTAAATTCGGAGAAAGTGGGGGCGGATGGCAAACCCGCCCCCATCCCGCCTCTGTGCCCTTTTGCCAGGAGGCGGGAAGATGTGCTGCTTCAGGCAGAAAAAATTATTAGTGCCATTTTACCTTCACAGGTGAAGGCTTCCCGACATCGGAGAACCCCGCCAGGTTGGAGGAAACGTGAAGGAGGTCTGCGGCGGTCAGAGGCACCTGGAAGTAAGATGTAGAGGTGAGTGATAGGTGCAAGTGTTGGGTGGTAAGTATGCAAGGTGAGTGATAAGTTTTTAAAAATGTTCAAATGTTCACTTACCTTGTTTTCTTTCTACAGCCTTCAGCCGCGCTGGATCAGGAGAGCCAACATCCTCCTTGTCAATTTCACAGACTGGCTATTGGATCCTCTGACCCAACAGCCATGTGAAATCGACAAAGTTGAAAGGTTTGATGAGTCCTGAACACAAGGGCTCATCAAACTACAGAGAATGTCAGTGTTTGACAGCTTCACAGAGCTGTCAAACGCTGACATTTCTTCTTTCAAGAAGTCTTGACAGATAGCTCTTCTTCTTGGGCAGTCCCTCGGAACCGAGGATGACTTGCTTCCACATTAAAAATGAGTTCTCAGGTGACTGATGAGTCCAATGCGGGACCTACAGTCTCTGTCACAGGTGGGGCAGACGGTGGTTGAAGGGGCGGGTGGGTGGGGTGCTTGGGTTGATGTGCGCTCCTTGCGCTGCCTGCGCTTGGCTTCCGCTTGCTCCCGGCGAAGAGACTCGAGGTGTTCGGCGCCTTCCCGGATGCTTCTCCTCCACTTTGTGCGGTCTTGGGCCAGGGATTCCCAGGTGTCAGTGGGGATGTTACACTTTTTCAAGGAGGTTTTGAGGGTGTCCTTGAAGCGTTTCCTCTGCCCACCTGGGGCTCTCTTGCCGTGCCGGAGCTCCGAATAGAGCGTTTGTTTTGGGAGTCTCGTATCGGGCATGCGGACAATGTGACCCGTCCATCAGAGCTGATTGAGCATGGTCAGAGCTTTGATGCTGGGGATGTTGGCCTGAGCAAGAACACAGACGTTGGTGCGCCTATCCTGCCAATGGATTTGCAGGATCTTGCGGAGGCAGCGTTGGTGGTACCTCTCCAGTGCTTTGAGGTGCCTGCTGTACATGGTCCATGTCTCTGAGGCATACAGCAGGGCAGGTATCACTGCTGCCCTGTAGATCATGACAGATAGCACTCTGACGTTGACGTGCTCCGTCAGTGACTTCCTCCCTAATTGGCCTGCTGAGCCCACAGGGCAGGCTTAACAAGGTCAATCAGGGGAAAATCCCTCTGGTTGGTCAGGCGAGGGTGGAGGCGGGACATTGACACGACAAGCAGCAGTCCCGCTTACAACTCGCCTCCATTCACAAAATGCAGCCCAGAGAGTACAAAAGCAAGGAAGTTATGGTAAACCTTTATAAATCACTGGTTAGACTCAGCTTTTACACATCGAGTTGCTATGATTTGGAATGCATTGCCTGGAAGGGTGGTGGAAGCAGATTCAATAGTAACTTTCAAAAAGGAATTGGATTTATATACTTTAAAAGTAAAAATTGGAGGAAAGAGCAGGGGAGTGGGACTAATTGAATAGGTCTTTCAAAGAGCAGTCACTGGGATGATGGGCCGAATGGCCTCCTTCTCAGAATCACAGAAACCCCACAGTGCAGATAGAGGCCTTGTCGGCCCATCGAACCTGCACTGACACATATCCCACCCGATCCCCATAACCCCTACACCAACACATATCCCACCCTATCCCCGTAACCCCACGTATTTAATCCCCCCTAACACTAAGGGTCAATTTATCATAGCCAATCAACCTAACCCGCACATCTTTGGACTGTGGGAGGAAACCGGAGCACCCGGAGGAAACCCACGCAAACACGGGGAGAATGTGCAAACTCCACACAGACAGTCGCCCGAGGCCGGATTCGAACCCGGGTCCCTGGCGCTGTGAGACAACAGTGCTAACCACTATGCCACCGTGCTGCGCTGTAGGATTCTATGATCTGAGTAGGGAAAATATTAAAGGCTGCATGGAGAGCAAAGAAATGGCTTAAGAATAGATAGGCTCAATGTGGAGCTCACACTAGCCTAGGCATGATTGGTTCTGTGCTGATATTTCTACAATTCTGTAATTTCCTGAAGGTACCGACTCTTTTTGACAGCTGAATCATTTTTATTTTCTGATCTTATTAATTGCTTTATGACAACTACAACATTACATCATTTACAAGTTAAATCTTTTCCTATGGATGATCACATTATTCATTTTGAGAGTCATCTTCTTCTCAAGGTTGGCAGGGATATGGAACTCAAAAGGAGCTCACAGAACATTTTGGGAGTTCACTTACTTGGAGATGATTAAAGGGAAACTAAACCTCAGTAATGAACTCATTACTTTCATTACTCATTTCTCGTCTGAAAACTGTTTCCCTATTTTGGCCATCTCGATTGCCAGGACATTTTTTTTCCCCCTCTCATAAGAATTCTAGGTAAATGATGTAATGGAGGGCTCAATAATTTGCATGAAACCCAGTTGTGAAAAGTTTCCACTGCAGCAGAACAAACTGCAGCAGTAATATACTCTGTTGCTCTATGTATCCAAGAGTTCTCAATTGGCCTTGTAACCAGATGTAGTTATTGGGCTTTATTTTCAAAATTATAATAATTTCAACACTACATGTGAATTCTGAGGAGCTGAAAATGGATCATTTAATATCTGAGCAATCTACAAACTTTCAGCTAGCCAGCCATGGGAGAAATTAATGAGAAACTCCAGGAAACTGGTCAACACAACATTTCAAAAGCAATGTGTCATTTTGAAGTCATGGTGTGGAGATGCCGGTGTTGGACTGGGGTGGACAAATGTAAGAAATCACACAACACCAGGTTATAGTCCAACAGCTTTATTTGAAATCACAAGCTTTCGGAGCGCTGCTCCTTCGTCAGGTAAAGTGGAGAGATGCATAAAAACACAGCTTATATAGTCAGAGAATAATGTCACACTGTGATAAATGGCAGTTAGAAAGATTACCTGTAAACATCTGACATTATTCTCTGACTATATAAGCTGTGTTTTTATGCATCTCTCCACTTCACCTGACGAAGGAGCAGCGCTCCGAAAGCTTGTGATTTCAAATAAAGCTGTTGGACTATAACCTGGTGTTGTGTGATTTTGAAGTGTAATGGCCAAATTTCTGTCATGGTTGCAGGAATCTGTTAAGATCCTTACTTTAAAATGGAAACATGTCCCTGACTGCACTGGAGAAATTACGCCAGCAACAACAAAATGCATTTCATGTAGAAAACATAGAAGATAGGAGCAGGAGTAGGCCATTCGGCCCTTCGAGCCTGCTCCGCCATTCAACGAGATCATGGCTGATCATCCAAACCCTAGCACCCGGTCCCTACACCGACAGCCATCCCACCCAAGCCCTATCCCCGTAACCCCACGTATTTAATCCCCCCTAACACTAAGGGCCAATTTTTATCATGGCCAATCAACCTAACCCGCACATCTTTGGACTGTGGGAGGAAACCAGAGCACCCGGAGGAAACCCACGCAAACACGGGGAGAATGCGCAAACTCCACACAGACAGTCACCCGAGGCTGGATTTGAACCTGGGTCCCTGGCGCTGTGAGGCAACAGTGCTAACCACTATGCCACCGTGCTGCCCATCTGAATTCACTTTCCAGAAAAGGTAAAAGAAATAGATAAAACTAAACAAAAGGACCAAATGTTGAGCCATGGTGCGAGAGGTAACCAGAAGCTTTGTCAAAAAGATGGCGTTTAAAGGTCAAGTGAGAGGATGGAGAGGCAGGAGGTTTTAGGGAAGGAACTCCGCAGCTGAAGGCTCTGCCAATGATGGGGCAAAGCGAGGGGGTGATGTACAATGGGTCTGATTTGGACCATATGCAGCTGGGGGGGGGGGGGTGCAGGGGGAAAAGAGATTTGAGGATGTGGGTGAGGATTATAATTTCAATGATTTGGGAGGAAGGCTCCCAATGTAGGCGAGCGAGTATCGCAATGGTGTGCAAGGAGAACGTAGTGCAGGAAGACAAAGACATATAAATCAATGGCAGTTTTAAGTTTTGCAAATAGGAGCTTAAACAACAAGAGCAAAGAGGTAATTCTAAACATTGAATAAGGAAATAGTTAGACCACAGTTACTAGGCACAACCCATTATAAAAAGGACATTAAAGTCATAGAAAGCATACAGCATAGATTCATCAGAATAATGTCACAGATGGAAAGCTATGAGGAGAGACTTGAGATACTGGGACTATTTTCACTGGAGCAGAGAAGACTGAGATTTAACAGGGGTTTCTAAAATTAGGAAAGGTTTTGATGCGGCAACTAGGGAAAGATTTCCTCTGATGGGGCAGTCATTGATGAGGGGTCATCAATTTAAGAGCCCCAGTTTCTCTAGTGTTTCTTCATAACTAAAGCGTCTTGTCCCTGGTATCAGCTTGGTGAATCTCTTGTGCACCCTCTCTGTGGCCTTGATATCCGTCTTAAAATAAAGCACCTTTTCACTCTTGTAGAGGTAGGGGTTAAACCTACAAAAGTCATTGGTTAAAATTCTGTGCTCAATTTTGCACACCTTATTGTAGGACAAACTCCCCCCCCACCCAGAGATAAATTACAGACTTGATTCTAATGTATCAGTTTTCTGGTGGGGGTGGGTTTACAGTGCGGAGTGTGTGGGTTCTGTTTTATGGTCTGTTTTTTTTAAACCGGCAGAATGTGCCATGACAGATGAGGATGTTAAGAGCTCTCCATATGTTTTGATGTACGATGGCCTCACATTTAAAGATTAATGATGCTGTAATCATGGCTGCAAATCTACTAAATGATAATCCACCTTCAGCATCACGTGCTGCTCTCCACAATTAATTGAAGATTCCAGGATAATCCCAGACAGTAAACCATGCACAACCTCCCTAGTGATACGGAGTTCAAGGATTCTTTCAATCGTGCGACAGGCTGTCAGGTTCTGGTGAGTTTGAGGTCTTTCATGTGTATTGGAGTAAAAGCACCAAACAAATCAGTCAGTCATTATTGATGAGCCATCACAGCACAGACACCACAGAAAGTCTCAACTTGCAAACAATTTTTAAAAATCCTTCTTCTTTGCATCTTACAATCCCCCCACATCGTTTTCCATTATTTAATACACAACTGATATTTATGCTTCAGCGTGTTTTAAGAGATTTGCAAGTTGGACATCCAAATGTGGAGCTATTTTTTTTCTACACAACTAAATCCTGACCCCGGACTCCGCTCTTTCACCGGTTTTTACTGTTGAGAGATGGAGGCGCACATCCGAAGCTGGATTTATGGCCACTGCCAGGAGGTTGTCTAAATTTAATTACATCAGGGTGACTTTACATAGAACTATATAGAATGTACAGCACAGAAACAGGCCATTCGGCCCAACTGGTCCATGCTGGTGTTTATGCTCCACACGAGCCTCCTCCCACCCTTCTTCATCAAACCCTATCAGTATAACCTTCTATCCCTTTCTCCCTCATGTACATATCTAGCTTCCGCTTAAATGCATCTATACTATTCTTTGTGGTAGCGAGTTCCGCATTCTAAACACTCTCTGGGTAAAGAGGTTTCTCCCGAATTCCTTATTGGATTTTTTAGTGACTATCTTATATTTATGACCCCGAGTTTAGGAGGGGGGAAAAAATCATCAAAATAAATTTGTTTCAAATTTGAAAACCACAACAAATCTTAGTCACGTGGATATTCTACAAAGTTCAAATAACCATCATGACTAAAGTGAAATAACAGACCACATCAGAATAAGTGCATTTATTTTTATGTTGTTTATTAAATCAGAACAATTCTAACTCTGTTACTGATAGAGTGGTACCATACTTCCTCAAAGATATAAAAATGTATTGAACTTATCTGCTTTTTAACTGTTCATTAATATTGAAAGTACACAGCTGCTGTGAGGCATCGACTTTCTGATTCAGTTGCAGTCTGACCTCCATTATACCAACTCAAAGTGACTGACAAAGCAGTTCTGGTCACGTTATGAAGCATTTAACTTCTGTACTGACTATAATGGTACATTATCAGGACTAGGAATTTTGTATATCCTGGTTTGATATAAAGAACTTGTGGTAGAAATTGGAAGTTATTGCACCTGTAAAGTGGATGCTTAGAGCGCCAATTTTGGTGACCAATGTCTTGCGCCCAGAGACGCCTGACCCGATATTAGAATGGGCCATTATTCAGGTGTCTCTGGCAGACATCTAAAACAGGCAATAGGCTCCTTACATATGTAAATGAGCAGCCGAATTGCTGTTTTAGCCCCCCCCCCCCCCCAGCCCTTGCCAAATTTTGGTGTGTGTGTTGAGCAGGGCAGGAGTCAGGTCAGTGCCACTTGGGCACTTCAGCAGCCCGAAACAGGCCTGAAAGACATTTCTGTGAAGTAATCTGGGATGGGAAAGGCACTATATAAATGGAAACTCTTTTTTCTGCTTCTTCCTAATCTCTTCTCATTAGCCTACTTGGTTCATTTTAGGTTCTGCCTTCTCTATTTATAAAACCAGCTGGAAAATGCTTTGATGTTCAGTAATAAATGGGATTTATGCATTAAAAAACAACGCACTATCATGGGAACACACACACGGTGGTCTTGGTTATATTTGCTGTGTTTTACTACTGCAAAGTGTACTGTATGTACCTTGAAGAAGGAACTATATTCTGCAGCCCCTGTATACTGCAGTACCAGTAGTGACCACCCCTGTATATAAGCCTGTGTAGTAACTTTGTATAGTAGTTCCAGTTTTGTCTCCATTCAGTAAACACCTGTTATAACCAACTTCTGCAGTCCGTGTCTCAATTACACACGGATATTACACAAAGGTACATAGGAACAGGAGTAGGGCATATGCCCCTTGAGCCTGTTCCATCATTCTGTTGAAACATAGCTGGTCTTACCTGAACTCCATTTACCCTCCTTCACTCCATGATTCCCTTACCCAACAAAAATCCATCAATCTCAGTCTTGAAAATTTCAGCCGACCCAGCAACTACAGGCTTTTGGGGTAGATAGTTCCAGACTTCCACTACCCTACATGGCATTCCCTGAAAGTTGCACTGAATTCAATTTGACATTGTATTCAGACACTGCAGACATTTCATTTATTCCTCGCTCACAATAACTCTTTCAGAACAGCCAATGTTTTACAGAAAAACCTTCCCTAATCCTTAAAGTATAGATTGCGGAGAATAGACTTGCAAATGACTACACAATACACAGCACAATAGGCCAACTGTGGAGCATACGGAGCTTGCAGCAATCAGCAGAATTTTTATCAACACTTTTAGTAGTTGGCTTGCCACACAGCATCAAAGGAAAATGTAGTATAATTAGGTTCACCAGGTTGATTCCGGAGATGAAGGGGTTGTCTTATGAAGAAAGGTTGAGCAGGTTGGGCCTATACTCATTGGAGTTTAGAAGAATGAGAGGGGATCTTATTGAAACATAAGATTTTGAAGGGGCTTGACAGGGTAGATGCAGAGAGGATGTTTCCCCTCGTGGGGGAATCTAGAACTAGGGGGCATAATTTCAGAATAAGGGGGCACCCTTTTAAATCGGAAATGAGGAGGAATTTCTTCTCTCAGAGGGTCGTGAATCTTTGGAATTCTCTTCCCCGGAGAGCTGTGGAGGCTGGGTCATTTAATATATTTAAGGTGGAGATAGACAGATTTTTGAACGATAAGGGTGTCAAGGGTTATGAGGAGCAGTAAGGAACGCGGAGTTGAGGCCAAGATCAGATCAGCCATGATCTTATTGAATGGCGGAGCAGGCTCGAGGGGCCAAATGACCTACTCCTGCTCCTACATCTTATGTTATTATTAATAAACTAGGAATTCATGCCACATTTATGGATTACTTTGGCTTTTTTCGCACACAAATTTTTCAATTAAACCTTTTTGGGTTGAGTTTTTACAGGCAGCAAGGCCTAAATCATGCACCAAAGCCAGATGGGGTACATTTGCAAATTTCTGACATACAGGTCATGCCAGGTTCAGGCATGAAAGCACACGGTATGCCTGGAAGCTGTCGGCAGAGGGCACGACTGGAAGCTGTCGGGCTAAAGATAATGTGCCAGCTGTTGAGATAAAGAAAGAATGCAATCTGTCAGAACAACAAGGGTCTGCAATCTGTCAGGACAATCCAAAGAATGTCTGAAAGCTGATGCCTATGAGGTGTAAGTGTGACTTTCTCACAAGCTGAACAGGCAGCAGTGAGTACCTTGATCTGTGTTCGTGATGGTGGTTAAAAAGGCATCGGCACTAGGTTTTTTGTGTTCCCCATTGTGATTGGAAGCTACAACTATGCCTCAGCAAAGGGATGTCCAGCCTCTAAGGAAGTGGCTAAAAATTCCTATTAACTTTTCTTTCCTCTACTGGTCTCATCCCCATCGTGGTAGTTACTTCCATCACCCTTGACAACCTACATAGGTACAAAGGAACAGAAGTAGGCCATTCAGCCCGTCGAGCTTGTTCAATTAGATCATGGCTGATATGTACCTTAACTCCATCTACTCGCCTTGGCTCCGTAACCCTTGCCTAACAAAAATTTATCAATGTCAATTTTGAAATTTTCAATTGGCCTAGCCTGAACAGCTTTTTTGGGGAGGGGGGGGAAAGAGAGTTCCAGATTTCCACTACCCTTTGTGTGACAAAATACTTCCTCACATCACCCTTGAAGTGACACAGCTGGGAACATTCTCCTCAGTGTCTGTCTCTCTCTGTCTCTCTCGTCCTAGACACAGCCCGAGGTGTTCTCAGCAGGACAGGACTCCAGGTTTTTTTTTTCTCTCTGAAAGAGCTCAATGTACATCCTAGGTGGGCTATCTGCCCAAGTCATGCCAGCAGCAGTGGAATGAAATGGCTGCCAGAACACTGGAGGGCATTTACGGCTGCTAAGGAAAAAACTGCCAACATGGACAACCAGCTCCACCCTCTGTGGAGATGAAAGCTTCTATCTGCATTTAATACACTAAAGCTAAGCCCAAGAAGATCTTTGAAAATATTTTCATTCTGTGGCTACTCCCGAGTTGTTGGCACAGTGACACAAGAGCAACGTGATAATGCAGACCATGACTACAAGTGACTGAACGAACACAGCCTGCAGCTGGAGAACTGTAGGTATCAAATACCAAAAGCATTTGATGAATTTTTATCAGTGGGTTGCTTTCAGAATGTTGGAAGTAATCTGTGGGAGTAACCAAGGAATCCCAGCTCCAACAGGTCATTAATTGCTCCAAGTTTAGAGTCATCACCAGAGTTCTGCCAAAATTAAAATGCTGTTCAAATTCAGTCTCAAATGATTAAAGTATCCTAACAAATTAAATTGATTCTATATCTACTCCAGAGTCTCAAAACCCTTGGCACTGTGAAGGAATATTCTCTGAAGTGTCGGTATCGGATATAAAAACAAAACAAACCTTACCTGCAAACAAAATGGCCCAGAAGTTGTGGTGTCTGTGAAGTATGCCATCGTATTCCCGTTAAAATGTCCCACAGGTTCCAGATTTTGCGCGTACGTTTGCACAAAATCTGGAACTTGCGATCTGTCATGGTACGCCTCGACAGTTCATCCGAACCACCTGGAAACTGAGTAATGCTGGCGCAGAATTGGGCTGTTTGCCCACGTAAGTCTTACCGTTGATGCAAGCAGGCATAGGGCCTGCTTGCATCCGCGTAAAGGGATATCTAAGGCTTAAATACATAATTTAAAAATCCAAAATTATGCACATACACTTTATTAAATGAGTTTATGCAAATATTGGCCCAGAGTACAGTCTTAAATGATGTGTAAAATTATCAAAAATTAAATTTTTATTGAGGTTGGTGCAATGAAGGAACTTGTGAACAAAATTGCAATTCTGTACCTTGTATAATTATTAGATTTGGGGATTCCATTGTATAGCATTAGGGGGTTCCCTTCGTAAATGAGTGCAATGGAATTCTCCTTTGTCATTGGAGGACCGGGCCCACGGGATCCCAGGGACGCTTCTGCACCGCCTGTGTCCCTGGGATCTGTGGGCCATTACACTGCCCTCTGCCTCGAGGCCCGAGACCCCAACTCTTCACAGTCTGGGCACCAGCAGGTACATTCGTAAATGTTTTGCGGGTTGGAGGCGTACTCCGGCGGCACGCCTCCGACCGCAATTTATTCAACATTTACTTTTTGGTAGCTTTTCACATTTTCTGACAAATAAATAGTGAAACCATAACTGCTTAATATACATGTCTGGACATGCATTAGGAATTAAAGTCCTAGCACCCAATAGCAATGCACTAAAGCCTGCTCTGGTGTCTGAACACCCATTGAGGATGCACGAAGGATACAAAAGTTTTAACTACCAGGAGGTTGGGCCGCACAGAAACACAAGCACTATCTGGCAGGTCAATCAAGAAACATCACTGAAGACATTCATGGAGGTACCAGTGAACTGGATTGCCATGCCATGTCAAGTACACTGCGGAATAGGAGGCTGACTCGGGGAGGGGAGGAAAAGGAATATAGGAGGAAATGTAAGTACAGAAAACAATATTCAAAATCTTTATGAACAATGCATTGTTTTTTTACTATGAATGTGAAAGCCAGGAATAATACATGGTATATCAAAATGTTTATAGTGATAAGTGTAGTAACCTGGGAGGTTATGAGTAACCTGATCCACCAGGTGGTGCTGTGGCAATTGCTCTCCTGAGTTAAGTCTGATCTGTACTGTTGTACTCTTTGTTTTTGCTGCCTCATGGCAGAAGCTTTTATGTGCAAGGGTTGATTAAACCATGTTACGGAGTTAACCTGTGTCTGTCTCCATCTATGGCCAGCTCAAGATACCACATATGGCAACGAGAATAAAGGACGGAAGAGTTTTGGAGTATTCGGAAGAGGTGCTCGGGTTGGTTAGCAAACTAGTCGGAAAAGCACGAGGCTAGGCTGCGGGAGTCGAAACGGAGTTTGATTTTTTGGCTGAAGTGACCGGACTCCAAGGATGGCAGGAACGGTAGGCTCCGTGGCACCTTTTGACAGCAAGTCGCAGTCTTGGGAGGAGTATATTGAAATACTGAGCCATTTCTTTATGGCAAACGAGGTGGACAGTGCTGAAAAAGGGCCATTTTACTGAGTTGTGTGGGAGCGCAAACCTATACACGGATGAGGAATCTGCTGAGCCCAGAGCGGCCAGGAGAAAAATCTTTTGACGAGTTGGTGAGTCTACTAAAGAATCATTTCAATCCGAAACCTAGTGAAATAGTACAGAGATGGAAATTCAAGTCCACCAGTCGGGGTTGGGGATTGCTACCGATGTGGCGGGACGAGCCATTATGCAAAGGACTGCAGGTTTGCAAAGGCAAAGTGCCACAATTGTGGAAAAATAGGGCACTTAAAGAAAGTCTGTAAAAGGGCAGTGAGTGAGAGAAGCAGTGCTAAAGGGGCAAAGCATGCAAAAGGGGGGAGGGAGAAGTACACAAAGCGGGCAAATTACATACAAGAGGAGGAAGAGTCTAGTGAGGAGGTTTTCACTGTATACAGTATAAACACTTCAAGGCCCAACGTACCCCCTCTCACTCAGTATTTGATAGTGAACGGAGGTCAAGTAAAGTTTGAGATTGACACCGGATGTAGTGTAACCATAATGTCGCAGACTGAGTACGCCAAGCTATGGGGGGAAGCAAAAGTACCAGAGCTAGGTACATGCCCCATTAGTCTCAAAACCTACACAGGACAGAAGGTGGACATTTTGGGGGCGGCCGAAGTACAAGCGGAACACAAAGGAGTCACCAAAGAGCTTACGGTGGTAGTGGTAGCAGGGTCAGGGGCAAACCTGTTAGGGCGAGGGTGGATCAGTGAGTTGAGTGTGTACTGGCAGGCAATGAATAAAATGGAGGACAGTACAGAGGCACTGCAAGAAGTGCTGATGAAGCATGAGTTAGAGTTCAAGGACGAACTGGGCACCTTAAGGGGAGCCACAGCCAAGATTCATGTAGCCAGTGATGCCACGCCTCGTTTCTTTAAACCAAGGTCGGTACCTTTTGCAATGAAAACCAAGGTTGAGGCGGAACTAGATCGCCTGCTAAGGGACAAAGTAATAGAACCAGTGAAATTTTCAGACTGGGCGGCACCAATAGTCCCGGTATTGAAGCCCGACGGTAACGTAAGGGTGTGTGGTGACTATAAGTTAACAGTGAACAGAGTATCATCACTGGAACAGTACCCCATTCCGAGAATGGAGGACATGTTAACATCGCTCGCTGGGGGAGAAAGATTCAGCAAACTGGACATGAGTCATGCGTATCAGCAGATATTGCTAGATGAAGAATCAAAAAAGTTTGTCACAGTGAACACGCACAAGGGGCTGTTCACGTATGCCAGGTTACCATTTGGTGTCAGTTCTAGCCCAGCAATATTCCAACGGACTATGGAGGGCATTCTGCAGGGCATTCCAAAGGTGGCCGTGTACTTAGATGATATTCTGCTAACAGGAAGTGACGATCAGGATCACTTAAAAACACTGGACAAAGTGCCACAGCGGCTGGAAGAGGCGGGGCTACGCCTGAAACGGAGTAAGTGTAGTTTCATGGAGAAGGCAGTTACATTCCTGGGACATCGGGTGGATGCCACAGGCCTCCATCCATTACCAGGGAAAGTGCGGGCAGTGCAGGATGCACCTGCACCCACCTCAGTGACTGAACTGAAAGCCTATCTAGGGCTCCTGAATTATTATAACCGGTTTCTTCCAAACTTATCGATGCTGCTGGCACCCCTGCACAAACTGCTGAGAAAGGAGGAGCCATGGCGTTGGGAGCCAGAGCAAGCGAAAGCGTTTCAGCAGTCAAAGGAGCTACTTCAGTCCAGCAGGGTGTTGGTGCATTACGACGAGAAGAAGGAGCTGATAATGTCCTGCGACGCATCACCCTATGGAGTGGGGGCAGTGTTGGCCCACCGCATGCCAGATGGAGCAGAAAGGCCCATCGGGTTTGTTTCACGCACGCTCACAGCTGAGGAAAAGAACTATTCACAGCTTGATAAAGAGGGGTTGGCCATTATATTTGGAGTAAAGAAATTCCATAAGTACATATATGGGAGGAAGTTTGTAATCAGTACTGACCACAAGCCTCTTATTAGCTTACTGAATGAGATGAAAGTGGTGCCTCAAATGGCATCACAAAGAATAATGAGATGGGCAGTAATACTAAGAGCCTATGAATATGTGATCACGTACAGAGCCGGCAAAGAAAACGGGAACGCGGATGTTCTCAGCCGCCTGCCCCTCTCAAAATCTCCTCGCAGTACTTCCCCTGAGGAGCACGTCCTGATGCTGGATCAGGAGATCAGTCCCCTGATGACTTCAGCGCAAATCCAGGGCTGGACAGCCAAGGACCCCGTTCTGTCAAGGGTCCGTGAGTATGTGTTGAAAGGCTGGCCAGATCACCGTGAGGGACCGGAGTTCGCGCCGTACAGATAGAGACAGCACAAGCTCAGTGTCCAAGATGGATGTGTGCTATGGGGAGCACACATCATAGTCCCAGAGCGGGGACGCTCTACTTTGATGGAACAGTTGCATCAATCGCACCCAGGAATGACTAGAATGAAAGGACTGGCTAGGAGCTACCTGTGGTGGCCTAACTTGGATGCTGAAATTGAGTCAAAGGTAAAGTCATGCACTATATGTCAGGAACAGAGGAAAGCGCCTGCCGGGGCACCACTCCATCCCTGCGAGTGGCCCAGCAAACCCTGGAGGAGAATTCACATAGACTATGCGGGACCTTTTATGGGCAAAATGTTTTTGGTGCTGGTTGACGCTCACTCAAAGTGGATCGACGTTTATCCAGTGAGCTCTGCAACGACTGATGCCACACTGAATTGTCTCAGGAACAGCTTCAGCACGCATAGTATTCCAGAAATGATTGTATCTGACAATGCACAGTGTTTTGTTAGTGAAGGGAGCAAAGAATTCATGGTAAGGAATGGAATCACACATGTCACCTCGGCTCCATATCACCCAGCTTCAAATGGGTTAGCCGAGCGAGCCGTGCAGACTTTTAAGGAGCTCATGAGGAAGAGCTCAGGTGACACCCTGGAGACCAAGCTCAATAGAGCCTTGTTTAGTTATCGTATAACACCCCAAGCTACCACGGGGCTTTCTCCGGCTGAGTTGATGATGGGGAGAAAGTTGCGGTGCACGTTAGACCTGATACACCCAGATCTCAAAAGCAAGGTTGAGACAAGACAAACAAACCAAAAAGCGTACCATGACAAACATACTAGAGCTCGCCATTTCGCCGTAGGGGACTCTGTGTACACCCGGAGCTTCGGTTATGGACCGAAATGGATACCAGGACTAATCCAGGACATTACAGGACCTGTGTCATACTCCGTGTTACTAGGGGATGGTCGAGGGGTTTGTCGGCATGTGGATCAGCTTTTCAACCGGCAGCAGGGGGAACTGCCTCAGATGGAACAAAGGGCAGTAGAGGAGGCTGTTCCAGGACCCAGCATGGCTTATAAGGTGCCAGTGGACACTGGTACTGCCAGGCCACAGCGGGACAGAGTAAAACCAACATCAGAGACTACTCCAATCTCAAGTGCGAATGAATCTGGGAATCCACCACAAGTGGAATTAAGACGTTCACAAAGGATTCGCAAGCAACCAGAAAGACTTATACAAACCTGTTAAATTAATCAGGGGTTAACCATGGTTAGAGCATACTGGTTAATTAAAACGTAGTACCTAGTAAGGGTTATTGTTTAAGAATTGCATACGGCAATCTTAAGGGGGGAGGAGTGTAGTAACTTGGGAGGTTATGAGTAACCTGATCCACCAGGTGGTGCTGTGGCAATTGCTCTCCTGAGTTAAGTCTGATCTGTACTGTTGTACTCTTTGTTTTTGCTGCCTCATGGCAGAAGCTTTTATGTGCAAGGGTTGATTAAACCATGTTACGGAGTTAACCTGTGTCTGTCTCCATCTATGGCCAGCTCAAGATACCACAATAAGCTATTGTATTTGTTTTATAAGGATTTTCACACATTGCTTCAAATGCCACTATGGGAAGCCAAAACAACAGAAAATGCTGGAAACACTCAGCAGGCTAGACAGCATCCGTGGAGAGAGAAACAGAGTCAACGTTTCAGGTCCGTGACCCTTCGTCAGAACTGGAAACAGTTAGAGATGTAACAGAGTTTAAGCAGGTGCAGAGGCAGGGAACGGGGAGGGGGAGGGGAGGAAAGAACAAAAGGGAGGGTCTGTGATAGGGTGGAAGGCAGGAATGGTTAAATGTTGCCAATGGGGATGGCAGAATCATCAACAGCTGCCATGTGAAAAAATAGGGGCCGAGGTTAGAGTCTGAAATTGTTGAACTCAATGTTGAGTCCAGAAGGCTGTAAAGTACCTAATCGAAAGATGAGGTGCTGTTCCTCGAGCTTACGTTGAGCTTCATTGGAACAGTGTAAGAGGCCGAGGACAGGGAGATCAGAATGGGAGCGGAGCGGAGAATTAAAGTGACAGGCGACCGGAAGCTCGGGGTCACCCTTATGGACTGAACGGAGGTGTTCTGCAAAGCGGTCACCCAATCAGCATTTGGTCTCCCCAATGTAGAGGAGACCGCATCGTGAGCAGTGAATACAGTGTACTAGATTGCAACAAGTACAAGTAAATCGCTGTTTCACCTGGAAGGGGTGTTTGGGGCTCTGGACAGTGGAGAGAAGGTAAAAGGGCATGTGTTGCATCTCCTGCGCTTGCAGGGGAAGGTGCCGTGGGGAGGGGAGGGGCTGTTATGGGAAGTATGGTCTGTAAATGACTGAAAACATCCCCACCCCCTATTTTGTCTTTGTTATAGTACACCACTTATTTTATTATAATCTCATTGCTGATTGTGCATAGTTGCAGCAGGAAAAGTGCTTGCCACATTTGTAGTAATTCATTGTATGTGCAGCGCATTGAGATGTGATAAGGTGCTGTAGAAATGTGTAGTTTTTTTCTTTCTTTCTTATTATTATTGCTGAAGGTTGTCCAGTGCGGGCTGGCAGCCAGAAACGTGTTAACCTCAGTCAAACATTGTGACATTTGCCTTTTAGCATGGTCTGGCAGTAAGCAATCAGCTTGCTGCAAACATTAGTTTCCTGTGTGTGGCTACAGATCAGAGCATCTCTCCGAGGCTGAGAACGGAGAAGCTGTAGCCACAATAAGGCAAAAAACGACACTGATTGAGCGCATGGGTAATGAATAACCCATAGGGCAGTGGGAACGATAGTTGTCCAAACCTTAAAACTATATAAACCGTGGCTTCATTGACAAGAAAGGTGTTTTTGTTAGAAATAAATTTCACGCCGTGTGTGAGCAGGCCATTTGATTCCTCATTCAAGTGCACATTCTCCAGCTACAGACAGACTGGATGAGAGAGAATAGATCAGCACTGTACTCCCCAATATACACAAGCCCAAAGAAAGCGATAACTCTGGGGATCAAATTCTACTTTCAAACATTCTTTTCGCTTTAGATACTGAGCCTAGCTCTTCCGAGTAAAGAACAGAGGTAAAAAGCTGAGATGAGAAGTCAGTACCAGTGGACGCACACAAGAGTCCAGGCCTAGTTCTCAAGACATTCAGTTCTGAATAAAAGTCAACGTCTGATCAGAGGATCTGATTAAAAGCCAATGTTTTAAAGATGAAGAGCTAATAAACCAATGTAAACACAAGTACAAACACATGCAAAGGTGCCCCTGAGATCCACTTTCAGCGAGCAATGAGGAGACGTCACTTCTGAACAGTGATTAAAGTCCGGCTACAGCTTTAAATGGATGTGGTTGATTCTGCATCACAAGATTTATTTAAAAAGGGAAATTTAGAAATTTGTACTGTAATTTATCCCCAAGTACTCGGGAATTGAAGCATATTACTTACAGTCTTAGAACTGAATGCAACTTGTTCACAGTCAAGAAGGAATTCTGGGCCTTCAAACCAGGTCAATAAGGCAAAGGGGGCAAAATTCGGTTGCTTTGTGCCTCCCGTTAGTGCCGCGATATTCCCTGGGAGCGCCCCAAAAGGGAGGGGAACGCTTCCAGTAGCACCCTACCTTCTTCTTGCGGCACAACCATTGAATTTTGGGCGCGTGGGTGCTAACTTTTTCGGGGTGCTAGCACCTCAAAGGAGGCACGACCGAATTTTGCCTGAAAGTCTTTTCCTGATGACCATTTGGACTGAAAGAATGAACAGATGGACCAAACTGCTCACATCTTGTATCGCATGTCATATGAGGAGAGATTGGGTCGACTAGGCCTGTATTCACTAGAGTTTAGAAGAATGAGAGGGGATCTCATTGAAACGTATAAAATTCTGACAGGGCTAGACAGACTGGATGCAGGGAGGATGTTTCCCCTGGCTGGGGGTCTAGAACGAGGGGTCACAGTCTCAGGATGTGGGGTAGGACATTTAGGACTGAGATGAGGAGAAATTTCTTCACTGAGGGTGGTGAACCTGTGGAATTCTCTACCACAGAAGGCTGTGGAGGCCAAGTCACTGAATATATTTAAGAAGGAGATAGATAGATTTCTAGACAGAAAAGGCATTAGGGCTATGGGGAGAGAGCAGGAATATGGTATTGAGATAGAGGATCAGCCATGATCATATTGAATGGTGAAGCAGGCTCGAAGGGCCAAATGGCCTACTCCTGCTCCTATTTTTCTGTTTCTAGCACACAGTGTGACATTTTTTTGTGTGTGTAGGGGGGTGGGGGTTAGTGGAAAAGGACAATTTTCCATTTTTACAAGCTCTGGGTTCACAAGGCACTTGTATTGGCACTTATCCAAGTGGATTGGATCAATGGAAATGTGGGAAACTTGCATTTCCTAAATGGTAACTGTGCTGAAGACTTCCAACTTGTGACATTTGTGTGGTAAATATTGCAAGGCCATCAACTTTATTTAATTTTTTTTTAAATTATCATCTTCCCTGTGTCACTCCAAGTCATCCCGTGGCTTTTCCAGAGACACTGTTCATTTTAAACCACCAGCATCACAATATGGTAGCAGATTTGTGTCAAACTTAATATCTGAAAAGTTCTTGCCAAAGCACTGCCGTTGGAAATTGCCCTGACGGCTCAGTAGTTTATAACTATTGATTTTGGATTCACTAGTGAAACACTAATAAGCCAAGAAAATCCTGAAATAAAGAAGTTTTATTTTGACAGAATTAGTCAATGAATGCCACAGGTCTTCAGAATGGTATTTTATTGCTGTAAAGTACAGCTATCAGAGGTATTGTGTAGCGAAATGTTACTTACAACATGTAGATGGCTTTTTAGGCTAAATCACTTTATGAAATATTAGGGCACTGGATGGCTAAAGCATTTATTGTATTTACTGACCTTTCCACAAGTGATCACTCTAATTGACTGCTGCTGTCAACCCAGCTTTATTTAAGTAAGTGACTGGCTGCACCAGGCTAGCCCCAACGGCAATAGTGTGAACATCATTACTCACTGGACACTGTACCTCCCTCGTTCAACTGGAGATTAACATTCCAAAAGCAGACTGCAAGTACACTCTAACCAAACTGAGCTCGACAGTGTCTGGTCACCGTTGCAACCCTAGCCAATTAAAGCGTCCTGCCAAATCAAACGGCAGTAGGAAGGTGCGGCAGACGGCTGTGCCACACAGTGACTGAATATGGGTTTATGCATAACTGCTCTCACACATTCTCAGTTATGGAGTCAGGGGAGGCTGGTGACAACAGGACTGTCAATCTCGGAGAATGAGATCTATGGTCAAAGAGTGAGACAGATCATAGAATGACAGAATTTACAGCACACAAAAACAAGCCACTTGGCCCAACTAGTCTATGCCGGCGTTTATGCTCCACACAAGCCTCCTACCCGCCTGTCAGCATATCCTTCTATTCCTTTCTCCCTCATGTACTTATCTAGCTTCCCCTTAAATGCAGCTATGCTATTCGCCTCAACCACTCCATGTGGTAGCGAGTTCTACATTCTAACCACTCTCTGGCTAAAGAGGTTTCTCCTGAATTCCTTATTGGATTTATTAGTGACTATCTTACATTTATGGCCGCTAGTTTGCGACTCCCCCAGAAGTGGAAACAACTTCTCTACATCTACCCTATCAAACACCTTCATAATTTTAAAGATTTCACTTTTGGAGATTGATTAAAATATACATCCAGGTAAGAAAGTCTCACTCCATATAAATAAGACTTGCTAGTTCTTCACAGAGGGTAAAACAAGTCTGTGGCCCTGTCACCCCACCCACCCACCCACATTAAATTTGTGCCCCTACCAACAGCTACTCAAGCAGCAGACACCTGGGAGCAGGTCAACTGGCTGCACTCTACTGTTGCATCGCATCGATAGGCCTAAAGACAGAGGGAGAAACTAAATCAAAACCATTTTTAAACTATAGAGGTTCTGGGGAGGGGGTGGAATCCACACACTTTGGACACAAAGGGGATCAGTAGATGTGCTGCACATTGCTTCAGTGTCTCTGGGGATGGCAGTGGAGGGAGGGGTGGGTATAAAGAATAAAAAATTAGACAGGGTTCTAGCTCCTGCTCACTATTACCGGATTCTAATTTACTGTAATGCCCCAACATTTGAACAAACTGTTGACGCTCACTTCTCCACTGAGAACTAGCCACTTGGTCCTGGTATAGGAGGGCTGCTGGCTCCTATAGAACTGTATCCCAATGCAAGGGAGTGGCGGGGGGGGGGGGGAACATACTGTCAAATATAAACAATATTTTTAGTGATGTTTGAGAATAGGATCTGAATATCTGTGAATAGTAGAGGTTACGCTGTCGCCTCCGCTCACCTCCTTTATCCAGTCCTCGGCTCCTTCCTCTCCTTAACAGACAATGATGTTCTCTCGCAGGTCAGCGCATCCGACCATGATAACATTAGTGAGTCAATGGCCTGGGCGAGACAGACAAGAGATGTGCCGATTACAAAATGTTTCTGATACATATACACAATTAATATGGGAGAACAGGAAAACGATTTAAAAAGTAACATTTCAAATCAACTGGTTTGCAATTAATATTCGTAGCCATGCAGCATCCAGTGAATCAAAGCTATGCCTTCCTTTCACAATATACATACACTCACTTGTTATCAATCTCAGAAACATGCACCAACTGAATAGGATTCTGGGATGGGGCCAGTCTAAAAGACTAACAGCCTTTCATTGCCATGACAACAAATGTTAAATATATATTAAGTACCTTCTGTTTCAAGAGTGCCAGTCGTGGAACCTAATCGCCCAAATAACTAACAAATTACCGGTGTGTCAGACATATCGTGATAAATTTATCTGGCTTCAGGTACACACCCAATGCTGGAAAATTCACGATTTGTCGATGAATCCGAGGTAGATCAACTAATTTGCGACTGACTTAGCACCTGTCATTAAAACGCCCACTACCTATAAAATGGCCCGTTGAACAACTCAGAAACCAATGTTAGCAGCTTTGATGAAGAGCTCCATCGATAACACCCTTTTCCAGATTTAACACTGGCTCAGGTGCAGGTTATAAATTAACTGAATACAAGTGTGTTCGGGTGAGTGCATCAGAAATTGCTTTTTTTTTAAATAAAAAGGAGTTTTGCATAAATGCTCTCATTTATCAAGAACTATATCAGAATTTTTAAAAAAAATCCAACTTTGTATCCACTCCTTTGTAAATTTGATGGTCAAAGGATTCTTTTTTCTTTAAAAATTACAATGGGCATCAGCCAGCTCCAGAATGCTGTTGTGCGATGGGGGACAGCTGAGCAGATTCTAATCTTATTATCGTGCATGAATGCCTAAAAGAACAAAGGAGGAGCCAAGAGTTTCAGATTTATCACCGCTCCTTTGGGTGTCCATCCCCATCTGTCGCTGCACAGCTTGGTGTGAGCAAGACGTGTTCACACACTCGCGCTCAGAGCTCCAGGGCCCCACCACAGAGCTTGCTCGGCACATAGAGCAAATGTCAATGTGAGATGTGGGGGAGGGGAGAAGGGGACTTCTCTGACAGCACAAGGACACACAGAACAGAAGATGTCAATCCACCCAATACAGCCCTCTTCACATCCTATAGCTTTTCATCATTGAGATAAACCGGGGCCTACGTTTTAAATTAAGTAGTTTACTTGTCAGTCATTTAAAAAAAAAATGTTTTTGTCTTGACATTTTCCAACCCATTAATCCCCCAGCTTCCACACCCAGTCCAGCTTCTAAAACACTGAAGAAATTATAGGCTGTTCTGCTGATAAGCTTGTCATTTTTGTTAACACTTAGCCAGCACGAAAAAGTAAGGCCCTGGTTTTACCGAGAGCAGCAGCTGTAAAGTTGTGGGGGAGTCAAAAACTAGGGGCCCATAAATAAGATAGTCACTAATAAATCCAATAAGGAATTCAGGAGAAACGTCTTTGCCCAAAGAGTGGTTAGAATGTGGAACTCGCTACCACAAGGGGTAGTTGAGGCGAATGGCATAGATGCATTTAAAGGGAAGCTAGATAAGCACATGAGGGGGAAAGGAATAGAAGGATATGCCGATAGGGTAAGAGGAAATAGGGTGGGAGGAGGCTCATGTGGAGCATAAACACCGGCATGGACAGGCTGGGTGGAATGGCCAGTTTCTGTGCTGTAAATTCTATGTGAAGTTGTCACTCTAGAAGCTTACACAAAGTGGAGCTACCCTGGCAACGCCAGCAGAGAAATCTCATTACTTGTTCGTCCATGCAAAAGCAAGAAAGACTTGGATTTCTCCAGCGCCTTTCATGACCTCAGGATGTCCCAAAGTGCTTTACAGCCAATAAAGTACTATTGAAGTGCAGTCACTGTTGTAATGTAGGAAACGCGGCAGCCAATTACCGCACTGCAAGCTCCCACAAACAGCAATGTGATAATGACCAGATAATCTGTTTTTTAGTGATGTTGGTTGAGAGATAAATACTGGCCAGGACACCGGGGATAACTCCCCTACTCCTCTTCGAAATAGTGCCTTGGGATCTTTTACGTCCACCTGAGAGAGCAGGTGGGGCCTCGGTTTAACGTCTCATCTGAAAGACAGCACCTCCAACAGTGCAGCAGTTCCTCAGTTCTGCCGAGATTTTTGTGCTCAAGTCTCAGGAGTGGGACTTGAACCCACAACCTTCTGGCTCAGAGGCAAGAGGGCTACCAACTGATCCACCCCATGCAGAGATACACGTGTGTGTGTGTGTACACAATGTACAAAAAAAAAACAGGTAAAAATACAAAATAAACAAACACTGCTGGGGTTTGACAACAGGCACAACAAGGTGGATCTCAACCAATTGAGAACAGCTAAATCCAGTTTCAGAGATGAGATCTGGTACAATTTCAAATCCGATCTTCCAAAAACTCACCGCAACGCTAGTTTCACAAGAAGCACAGTTAATGCAATAGAGTGGAGCATCTGAAGTACACACACTACGCATAGACTTCATGAGGTTGCAGACGCAGTTGGAAGAGTAGTTTTATTAAAACGAAACAAGGGTTTTCTTTTTCTGGAATCTCAGGAAATGTACCAACAGCTGGAAAATGCTGAATAACACATTTCTCTCGCACTCCATAGACAATACCCCTGGTCAGTGCCAGACACACACATGGTGTACTGCACCTGTAAAATTAATTTCAGTGGCACCAAACGAGCAGTGTAGAAAATATCCTGGCGTGTATTGCGAAGTGTGCAAACAGTTGCTTAGAAAATACTGCAGAGTACAGCATTTACAGAGCATTGTATATAGCATTCTAAAGAAAGGCACAGGACTGTAGACTGGACGTTCTCAAACCTTTTTGGGTGAGGCTGCATGAAGAAGTTCTCAGCCTCTCATACCCACAAATTATGGATGTGAAATTATTTTTATACTAAACAGAGGGGGCATTTTATGGTTATGCACGGACTGCATTGACTTGATGTTGAAGTAAAGCTTTTAACCCTTCTACTAGCTTGGCTCAGTAGTAACACTCGGAGTTAGAAGGTTGAGTGTTCTAGGCCCATGTCAGAACTTAAGAACATCATCTAAGGGGATGCTGCATTGTCAAAGGTGTCGTCTTTCAAATGCTGATAGTTGATAGCTCACTGTTTCTCTACATTACAACCGATACCTCACTGTTTCTCTACATTACAACCGTGACTTCACTTCAATAGTATTTCATTGGCTGTAAAGCGCTTTGGGACATCCCAAGGTTGTGAAAGATATTGAGGAGATATTGACCCGGAATTTACGGTCAATGCTGAAGCAAAGGAGTTCGCCGGTGGCCCCGAAGTGTGCTTTGCACAAAGATCTTGCAATCGCTGTGTCAGGAAATTCGGGTTTTCTGACATGTAATTGAAATCAACGTAGTATAGTGGGAATCCCATAGTGGGAGCTAATGTGATGTCAACGAGCTGTCTAAGCAGCCAATCAAAACACAGAATTCTCAGACAGCGAACAAGGAAGTGGGTAAGCTCTTAAAATACTAACATTTAAAAAATGTTAGAGAAACCTAAACAAAGACTGGAGCTCTCACATGGGGAAAAGGCAAACCTGGAATAAAAATGAAGAAACTTGTGAGAATTAAAAAAAAAAAAATTTTTTTTTTTTAATGTTAATGTTTGCAAAAATGGATAAATTTGACACTGCACAAAATTAAAATGAGTTTTTCAGAGCCATAACCTTTGTTTAGCAGTCAATACTCCAGTTAAAACTCCAGTTACACCTAATCCCTTTGGGCTTAACTTTTAGTGGGAATTTAACAGCGTAATTACTGCGGAAGAGCCAAAGTTTGTGTCAGTTTCCATGATTTGAAAGATTTTGCTGATTGCCAGCTCTGTGGGGGGGGGGGGGGGGCCTGTGGAGGAGCAGTGAATGACAGACCGCAACTTCAGGATTTCCGCATTAGGCTACGCGTGCGCTAAATCCTCAAGTTGCGGTCAGTTTCAAAGGCTGGATGACGGTGAATGCTGCCAGTTCACAGTCATCAGGACCGCAAATTCTGGGCTATTGAGCCAGACAGTGAAAGAAAGCTGGATATCAGCGCTTAAAATTACAAAACCACTAGAGATTTTGCATTGATGACTGTAGTTCTCTCACAATGTTGGCCTCAATGACTTGCCCAACCCAGTTTCCCCAATAACCTCATCAGCACTACTAAAGATAAAGAAAAGGAGGTTAATAGATGGTCATCTCGAAACTGTTTGAAATGGTAGTGTTTGCCTATATAACAGCAGTGACGTACACTTCAAAAGTAATTACCGGTGAAGCAGATGCCCTGAGGATTTGAAAGGTGTTATATAAATGAAGATTTTCCTTTACTACATGTAACTTTGGGCAGCCTACCTTCAAAAGTACATGGACATGGTTATAGGAGAGCAACGTGAATGTTCCCAGGACTAATGCTCCAAATTATGAAGAATGACTCACAGAACTATATTTGTTTTCACTGGACAATGAACAATTGAAAGGGGGCATGATCTCAGATTTTTTAAATGCTGTGAGGATAATGTAGGAGTAAGGGGGGTTATTTAATTGGAACTGTGAACAAATAACTAAAGAGCATGACTACCACATTAGCAAGCTTCAGTAAGACTGGAGATTAGAAGACATTTCTTTCATGGTCCTCCCCAACCCTTTCAGAGTAGGAGATGTATGCTGGGGTCAGTCAGTTCATTTAAAAAAGCAGATGGGTAAATAGCTGATTAGGAACTGGATTGAAATGATAAGGATAAGTAAAAGCAGAGATAATTAAACAAACACTCTCTGGAAAACAATGGCCTCGAGAGATGGAGATAGATGGCTGTGAGATATTAGGCATACAAACACAATACATTTGTATGAAATTCTTTGTCCACTATTTTAATGGGGATGTGAAACCGTTTATTTTTAAGAAAAGCTATGTCAAATTTTATTGTCCTCTCCCTACACCTGGTGAAACTTTCACGTTTCCAGTTTAATCGTTAACTAGATCATTTATTTGTATGATGAGGAAGATGAGTACTGGCAATAATGAACTCCAGGCTGTGTGCACGTTGAGGTTATAAACCACACAGCCCATTGTTCCAAGATTCACTTCTGCCTCATACCAAAATAACCCCCAGCACGGAACACACCCGCACCTTCTCATTTACTTTTTCCCCGATTCAATTCTCTTGAAAGCAACACGAGAACATTATCTGTTTGAGGATTTTAATTGCGCTCTCATTTTGTGGTTGGAAAAAAAGTCTGCCAAATTATAATAGCCACAAATATTTTCAGAGCTATTTGAGCTGTTTATAATTGGTGCAACACAACATAATTAAAAGCCAGGAATAAAACTATGGTGATTAAAAACAACAGAAGTCAAATGCATTACAGTGCTTAGCTCCAGACAACCGACGTGCAGGAGCCATGCTATACCGACTGATGATCAGATAACATACAGTACCAGCCAGTATTTGGGGCTGTGCAATACTAATATCCCATACTCTATAATACGAATATATAGGACATGCTTTGCCACTCATCAGTCCAAGCCTGGATGTTGTCCAGGTCTTGCTGCATGAGGGCAAGGACTGCTTCATTATCTGTGGAAGGGACTAGGGACTAGAGTTACGTGGATAGACTGGAGAAGCTGGGCTGTTCTCCTTAGAGCAGAGAAGGTTAAGAGGAGACTTGATAGCTGTTCAAAATCATGAACAGTTTTGATCAGGAAAACTGTTTCCAGTGACAGAAGGGTCAGTAACCAGAGGACATCGATTTTAAGGGGATTGGCCAAAGAACCAGAGGCGACATGAGGAAACATTTTTTTTTACAGTGAGTTGTTGTGATCTGGAATGCCCTGCCTGAAAGGGTGGTGGAAACAGATTCAATAGTAACATTCAAAAAGGGAATTGGATAAATACTTGAAGGGGAAAAAATTTACAGGGCTATGGGGAAAGAGCAGGGGAGTGGGATTAATTGGATAGCTCTACCAAAGAGCAGGCACGATGGGCCGAATGGCCTCCTTCTATATAAACTGCGACTGGAACTGAACAATCATCAGTGAACATCCCCACTTCTGGCCTTATGATGGAGGGAAGATCATTGATGAAACAGATGAAGATGATTGGGCCTAGGACACTGCCGCTTTCTACTGAGACGCACGTGTAAATTCATGAGGGGAAATTTTAACTGGGAGCTGGATGCAGGCCGGGGGAGCGAGAGCGGCGGTGGTGCAGTGCGAGTGGCAAATGCATCCGATGTTGGTAGCGAGAGGCGCGGGTGATTTTTGGTCCCAGGGCTCATCTGCATGCCTCCACTTAGGTGCCCGCTTGAAATGGGTGGAAAGCGGCAACTGGTCGGCAGGCGGGAGCAGAGAATCGGGTGGCAGGAGGCCACCAACCAGCACCAAAGGAAGGCTTGCCAGCAAGAAGGTAAGCCGTGGGGAAGGGGGTTCGGGAGGGTCTCACAAGAGAGAACAGGCAGAGTCCAGTGCAGGGGAGGCCTACACTTTCCTAAACATTCCTGCTCCTCCTGGACCCATAACGAAAGCAGAAAAAAAAAACAATGGCCTCTTCTCGCTATCTTCACCTGGTGGGAAGCAGCAGCTTATCCGCTCAGGCCGGAGTTAAAATTCCAGTTGGGGTCCTCGGACCCTTATTTTGCATACTGAAAGAAGGAATTGAATTGCCTGCCTGTCACCTGCTCAGAAGAGCGGGTTAAACACAGATCAATGCAAAACGGGCAGAAAACCAACGGGTACGTGACCCAGGGCAACTTAACTGCCAGGCAAGCAAGGTTAAAATCGTGCCATAGTCTCTCTTTCCAGAGGTTTCCCAGTTTCCATGCTCTTGTCTGCCAATCATCCTCACAACAGGGAGTCCAATCACTTGTTCCAGGCCTGTTCGAGATTGTCTGACTCGGACTCAAATTTCACTGCTGCAAACTACTGCAATGAAAGCACTTCCAGCTGTGAGCTCGGCACATGGAAATAAGCACCAGCTCATGTGAGGGACTGGAGGGTCCTGGAAGAGCATCGATTGGAAGCATCCCATCATAAGCTGCCAGCTTATGAGCGCTGAAGCTAGCCTGGGAGCTGACTCCAGAGCAGGAACGAATTGGAGCTAACTCGGTGTAAAGTGAATAGTCCCAGCAGAGGAACAGAAAGCTAAGTGAATGCACTAAAAGAAAAAGCCCGAAGAGCCCTATATGCAATAAAAAGAAAATTCTACAACATCCAAATCCCAATCAAAATCTGGCTCAAAATATTTGACAGCATAATCCTGCCCATTGCACTGTACGGTAGTGAAGTATGGGGCCCGCTAAATCACCAAAGCTACACTAAATGGGAAAAACACACAATAGAAGCCCTACATGCAGAATTCTGCCGAAGCATCCTTCGCACCCAAAGAAAAACGCCAACAAATGCATGCAGAGCCGAACTAGGCAGATACCCACTGATAATAAACATCCAAAAATGAGCACTAAACTTCCTAAATCACCTCAAATCTAGCTCCCCAGACACCCTTCATTTCAAAGCCTTTCAGACCCAAGAGCTAAACCCAGAAAAGAGTCCCGAGTCAGCTGCTACTGAAACTAAGTACTCAGCCGGACCCTGACCAGCCCCAGACCAACACAGCCGTCCAAACACCAATCCGAGTGAACCAAATCATTAAACAATGCAAAGAAACCTACCTGGAACATTGGAACAAAATAACCGAAAGCCAAAGCAGATTAGAATGTTACCGGGCCCTAAAAAGAGATTATAAACTGGCAGACTACCTCACGACCATCAGAGACACAAAACAGAGACAGACCCTCACCAGGTACAGACTAAGCGACCACCAACTGGAAATTGAAAAAGGCAGATACAAGAAATCCTGGCAGCCTAGAGAGAATAGAATATGCGATCAATGTCTGGCCGGCGAGGTTGAAACAGAAATGCATTTCCTCCTAAAATGCGAAAAATTCAACACATCAAGAAACATATTATTCAACAAGCTAAGCCAAACAACCCCAGATTTCAAGGAATTGGATGACCTGTCAAAATTGAGATTAGTCCTGGGAGAAGGAGACAGACCATACCTTGGGGCCAAATATGTAACAACATGTCACAACCTGAGGACTGTTTAAAAGTAAGACTGTTTAAAATTAATATTGTTTAAAAGTAATATTGTATGTACCCAACAAATGTCAAATCGATTGACACCTACAGAATGTTGGAAAACTGTACCTTTTTGCTATGTAAGCTTTGGCAATATGGTTCTCTGTAAACTTTCATGCCAATAAAGCATTTGAATTGGAATTGGAATTGGAAGCTGAGTGCGCAGTAGCAGGCCAGATCCTGGATTAGAGGCAGTCCAAGAGAGAATGCAGTCTCAATAGAAAGCGGCAGTAAAGTTGGGAGAAAGAAAGACTTGCATTTATATAGTGCCTTTCAAAACCTCAGGACATCCCAAAGTGCTTTACAGCCAATGAAGTACTTCTGAAGTGTTGTCACTGTTGTAATGTAGGAAACACACACAGCAAGGTCCCACAAACAGCAATGTGATGATGACCAGATAATCTCTTTTTAGTGATGTTGATTAGGGATAAATATTGGCTAGGACACCAGGTATAACGCCCCTGCTCCTCTTCGAAATAATGTCATGGGATTTTTACATCCACCTGAGAGGGCAACCAGGGCCTCTGTTTAACGTCTCATTTGAAAGACGGCACCTTCGGCAGTGCAGCACTCCCTTGGTACTGCACTGGAGCGGCAGCCTAGATTTATTTTTGTGCTCTTCTCTCTGGAGTGGAACTTGAACCGACAACCTTCTGACTCGGAGGCGAGAGTGCTATCCATACAGCTGCAGAGTAAAGCTGAGGTGCTAGCAGTGTGCTAGAGTGCAGTCCAGAAAACCAGCAGGTAACAGCAGCAAGGGGCAAGGTGGGTGCTGGAGGCTGGAACAGATAGGATTGTTGAGACTGGATAGGCTCAATGAACTAGAATATGGTGCTGCCACAACTGTGACCTAGATACAAATGCAGTCCTAGAGTAGTGGATAAAACCTGCAGGGTTCTGATGTGAAGTGAATTCAGGCAGTCTCAACCCAGTCCCCAGTAGGCATGGCCAACTGCACAAAATTGTCCATGATTCCGCACAGTTTAGCATTCTTACTAAAATTCAGGTATAAGAGGAAATCTAGCAGCCGGAATAGAAAGTTGGTTGATGGACAGGAAAGAAAGTTAGAGTAAAAAGGTGTTGCTCAGATCTGCACGAATATATCATCGTAGAATTGATATCAGCTAGGAGGAAAAGTAAGAAATGGGAATATACACTCAATGGAAAGTCACTGAAGGGTATGGATGAACAGGGAGCTTAAGGGGATCAAGTACATAATTCCCTGAAAGTGCGAGTACAGGTAGCTAAAAAGGCCAATCACATTTTATAAAGAGAGGCATAGAGTACAAGAGTAAAGAAACAATGGCACATTTGTACAAGATATTAGTTAGCCCATGGAGTACTGTATGCAGTTTTGGGAGCCCCATTAAAAAAGCACAACAAAACCACAGAGCGTGTACAGCATAAGTTCACCAGAATTATGCCAGAGATGGGAAAGCTATAGTTATGAGGAGAGACATGAGATAATTGACGATATCCACTGGAGCCCAGAAATCAAAGAGGCGATGTAATAGATATTTTTAAAATAATGGCGGGTTTTGATAGAGTAAATATGGAAAGATTATTTCCTCTGATGATTGGAGACTCAGTGACAAGGGGTCACTAATTTAATACCATCACTAAGAAAATGAGAATACAGATTAGGATAAATTTCTTTACACAGAGGTTTGTTGTCATGCATGAAATGCTTTGCCATAGGGAGCAGTTCAGGCAGAGATCATTGCATCTTTTAAGGGAAAATTGGACAAATGTTTGAAGCAGAGAAGCTACAGGGCTACGAGGAGAACATGGAGCAATGGGATTCATTTTGCATTGTTCTAACAAATACCTGGCACAGACATGATGTGCCGAATGGCCTCCTTCTGTGCTGTAAACCTGGTTCTAGCATCATACCTGAAAATAAAAACCTGTACTGATGTATCCCAGAGTAATAGAATTTATGTCAGCTAATGGAACGTTAACATAACCATTCTTTTTTTCAAATCCTGTCTATTAATTTTCTTCCATCTTATCCTGGAGCTGTTGATTCTAGCTAGGGCACAGTTCTATAGGCAGCAGCAGCCCTTGACTACCTTTTTTTTTATTTGTCCTGGGATGTGGGCATCGATGGCAAGGCCAGCATTTATTGCCCATCCCTAAATTGCCCTTGAGAAGGTGGTGGTGAGCCACCTTCTTGAACCACTGCAGTCTGTGTGGTGAAGGTACTCCCGCAGTGATGTTTGGAAGGGAGTTCCAGGATTTTGGCCCAGTGACAATGAAGGAATGGCGATATATTTCCAAGTCAGGATGGTGTGTGACTTGGAGGGGAACTTGGAGGTGGTGTTCCTACTGCCCTTGTCCTTCTAGGTGGTAGAGGTCGCAAGCCTTGGCAAGTTGTTGCAGTGCATCTTATAGATGGTACACACTGCAGCCATGGTACGCCAGTGGTGGAGGGAGTGAATGTATAAGGTGGTGGATGGGGTGCCAATCAAACGGGCTGCTTTGTCCTGGATGGTGTCGAGCTTCTTGAGTGTTGTTGGAGCTGCACTCATCCAGGCAAGTGGAGAGTATTCCATCACACTCCTGACTTGTGCCTTGTAGATAGTGGAAAGGCTTTGGGGAGTCAGGAGGTGAGACACTCGCGAATATCTCTCCTAAATGGCCAATCTTCATGTCTGAGCCGAGATGACGAACATTGGCAGCCAATTCAACTACGGAAGTTTCATAGCCGTGTCCAATCCCGCTACACCCAACACCCACACATCCCAGGTAGTCATTGTGCAGCAGTCATAGGAAGGAACTCTGGCTCTATTTTCTCCCTCAAACTCAAAAAGGTACCAAGACCAACTGTAGAGCCCCTACCTCTAACCAGGCGGAGATGAGTTAACTCAGCACAGACCAAGGATCAAACCTGGGGTTATTCTGGTCTGTATAGAGAGACATTCTTAAATGAAATTTTCTCCAGCACCTGATGTGATCAACAATTGCAAATAACCAAATAATGCATTAATCTGGGTGTTAATGAAACATTTCAAGATGGGAAATTAATTGACCCATGGGCTAATCCAACATGTTTACTGTCAGGGTCACACGATGGTACAGACAGTTCAGTCAGCACTAATGCTGAAGCTGTAGGATAGGTGGGGGTCTGTGTGTGTGATGATGTTGTGGGTAGGGCATGTGATGTGGCGTGGGTAGAATGCATGCTCTGTGGTTAGGAAAGCATGTGCATATCGATCAAGTATGCATGTGTTGGGTGGGTATGGCATGTGATGTGGTGTGGGTAAATATGTCGTGTTGGTAGGGCTGTATATATGTATAGATGGATAGGGTACGTGTGCTGTGGCGTGGCAAAGGCGTGTCAGTGTATGCCATGGTGTAATTCAGATGTTTAAAAAAATTCAGTGCTGATTTTTTAATAAGTACCTAAAGTTGTAAAGTTTTATCATGAAATGAAACATAATTACAAATCATTTCAAATTTTTGATAGATCCTATGTCTAATCTTAGCTTTGCAAAATTAGCTGTATGGAAAAAGGAAGAGCAGAGCTTGGCATGCTTTCCAGAATATCCTATACTTAAACTTGTAATTACCAGTCCTGTGTGTATTCATAGAATCCAGTTTACAACACAGAAGGAAGCAATTCAGTCGATCACGCCTGTGCTGGTGATAGCTCTTCAACTGGAGCGATCTACTCGAATCCCATTTTCCTTCCCTTTCCCTGTATCCTTTTACATTCCTCCTTTCCAAATACTTATCCAATTCCCTTTTAAATTATATTATTAGTCTCTGTCTCAGTATCCTCACAGGAAAGGATTCAATATTCTAATAACCTTTCATTTCAAAAACATTCTTCTAACTTCCCCTATATTCTTCTAGTGATAATCCTGAATCTATGCCCTCTTGTTACCCATTCACCAACCAGTCAAAACAGTCTTTCACTATTTTCCCTCCAAAAATCTTTCATAATTTTGAAAACCTCAGATTTCCTTTAAGCTTCTCTGTTCCAGTGGAGAAAGCCACAATGTTGAAGTCTTTTTCATTCTAGTGCACCTTCAATGTATTGTTTCCGTGATAATGGGGTGTCTAGAACTGCATGCAATACAGTAACTGTGGCCTAACTAATCCCTTGTACAAATTCAATTTATTATTCAATGTACCGATTTCCTTTCTTTATGGTCTTTTCTCAATGTACTCCCTCTTCTATGTATCTAGACCCATGGTTCTCTCTATTCCTCCACTCTTAAGAGTCTTCCCATTTACTGTTCTTCCCCCAAAATGTACTTCTTCACCTCACTGCATTGAAATGCATCTATCCCCAGTCTGCCCATTTTGGTTCCTCTTTTGCTCCTTTCTTGAACAGCCACATAGGCCGGAATTTTGTTCGGGGAGGCAGCTTGGGTCCAAGGCGGGCAGGAAAACCGGAAGGCCGATTTTACCGGCAGGGCCTCATTTGAATGAGAGGCCTTGGATTCCCGCCCGCAGCCAGCCAGCTCAAGAGGCTGGATAGCTGTGGGTGGGTAGGCCTCAGTTGCGAGGGGTCGATCAGGGGGCGGGATCACGGGGTCAGGGATCAGCGGGAGGTGGGTATTGCAACCTTTCCCTCACCCTCAAGAACAAGATAGCACCTTTATCGCCAAGTGCTCCCATCCCTTCTTTAACTATGTGCTTATAAAAGTCCTTGGTACTTGTCTTTATGTTAACCACCAGTTTCATAATCCCTCCTAACCCTTTCTACATCTTTTACAATTCTCAATATTTATTATCCCCCTATACTTATCATATGCCTCTTTTTAAATCTAATTTTTGCTCTAACCTTTATTTATATATATAATAATCTTGAAAACTTCAATTAGTTCATGCTGAAGTCCCTTTTTCCAAAGAAAACAAAACCAATGTTGTCCCAGTTTAAATTCCTGATACCCAGAATCATCTTTGTTGCCTCATTATCTTCCAAAGGACAGCAACTGTAAACTTAGAAAATTTACAAATGGTGCATCTTGCATGCTTAAATTGCTAGTCATGTGAAATATTGCATTACTACATTCAATCTGCAACTGTTTCTCCCTGGCAAGTCAGCACTTCATTTATAATCAGCACCTCCTGTGATCAGAGGGTGTGGTGACTGTAAGACCAGCTGACTACTGCACCAGTGTATAACTAAACTTCTTCCACCTTCAGGGGGCTGGGACAAGGCAGAGAACTGGAACTTCAAACACATTACTGAACTTAAGTGCCCTTGAGCATGGGAAATGCACCATACAGGAACCCAATAATTGTATGATTGACATTTTTTTGGTTACTGACTTCATTGAAATAATCCACACAAATTTGATGTGAACAAGTACACTAGATTAAGCGCCGTGGGATGTTTTACTATGTTAAAGGCGCTATAAAACTGCAAGTTGTTTTAGATTGGAGTCCCCTGAACTGCTCACACTACTCCAGATGGCATCTGGCCAGCATGCTATACAGTGACAATACAATCTCTTAATTTGTGCTCTATGCCTCTGCCAATGGAACCCATAGGAACAGGAGTAGACCATTCAGCCCCTCAAGCCCATACCGCCATTCGATTAGATCATGATTGATCTGTACCTCAAATCTTCTCAAATGGTCCTGCCTTTGAACCATATCCCTTGATGCCCTTACCTGACAAAAATTTATCAATCTTAGTCTTGACAATTTCAATTGACCCAGCATCCACAGCCTTTTGGGAGAGAGAGTTTCCTGATTTCACTCCTAAATGGCCTAGCTTTAAGATTTAAGATTTTGGCCTGAATACTTTATTTATCTTTTAAAAAAAAACCCACAGTGCCGGATTTCTCCACTACATCTGCCTTGGTCAGCTTGCTATACCATTTACCCGATTCCTTTCACTCATGCTAATTATTTCACAATTCTATCCACATTGAATTGCTTGTGTCATATATTAACTAAAAGATTTAAATCCTTCTGAATGTGTTTGCATTGTTCATTATTTCCCTTGCCTCCTATTTTGTTATCATCTGAAATCTTAAGAGATTTTGCTTACTATAGCCTCATCTTAATTATGCATTTTCATAAACAATAAAAATGGTACCACTGTGTGCACTTCCTGTCGGTCATGCTTCAGGCATCATGTGTGTGCATATGTACATTTCTGTGTCACATTTTCACCTCATTTGTTCAAATTTCATATTCCTAAAACTGAGTGTAGAGGAAAATGTACTAATCAAAAATGAGAAACTGATCCAAATCAAATCAAATTGCTGGCAAAAAAATGAATCTTTTTGACTACAATTTTTTTCCTCAGTAAATTATATTTATATTTAAGGTTGTACCATTAGAAAGACATTTAGAAATTACATATTTCACAAAATTATACATTTCACCAAAAAATTACATATTTTACAAGTAAATGTGCCTATAAAATGGTCAGTAATGTCTCAAAAAAACTGCAACAGCTTGAAGGTCTTGTTGCCTTTGTTTCCAAAATGTGTGTCAATTATTCAATCAGATTAGGTCAGTGAATCATTGACCCATGATCAACCGCCTATCATAACCAATTGTTTCTACCATGCTCTATTCTAAGAGACTTCAATCAATTTATCTTTTTAGAACTAAATTGTGCTACATCTGTTTTAGCAGTTGTTCTATTTCTAAGGTTGCAGCATGTTGGTCATTTAATACTATTTGGTGACTAACTAAAGCTTTGTTAACATTCTAAGAAAAATGATATTCTGTGGCTCAGAAAGGCTGCGCACGGTGCTGAAGCATTTTGGTCTATGTTCGTTCAAGGTTTCACATATGTTTCCCCTTAGCCCTCTCTCTGCTTAAAGAGTCATTTACATGGCCTATATACCAACAGAAAATGAAGACAGTAAACACAGCTCTAAAAAATTACGCAACTAATCATCACAGCGCTAAATGATACACTGTCATTTTTTTCCTAAGCATGAGCCTCAATGTTACGCATTTGAAATGACTTTGAAGAGCAACAGCCAGATCAAACAGGGAGGGGTTGCCCATTCAAGTGTAAACTCCCACTCTACCTACCAGGTCTGACACATGTCAGCAGATTTGCACAAGGCTGCTGTAAGAAGCTCAAATGTAAATCTACAGCAGAGAGCATGTCCTCGCCTGGCGCTTCAATGCTTCTCTAGACGTGATGAAAAGCAAGACAACAGAAGAAATAAATGCAGCCAGTGCATGTTCGATTTATCTCTACCTGCTAACCTGAATCAGAGCACAATCTCAGTGGAAACACGATTACTTCTCCTTTGTGTTGGCTGTGTTTAATCCATTGATAAGCATGACGTTTTTGCAACACACTACATGGTAATAAATTGAAAGGTAAGGTCCCTTCAGAATATGCAGGTAGTATAGTAAGCAAAACAAAAAAGGGTTCCATACAGCCGGGCACAAAGCGGCAATGGTAACTGCCTTTGAGCAGTCTCCAGCAAGTCCTTTCAGATGCACAATGTCCTCAGGAGGATAAAACATTGCGCTGTGGGGTTCTTCTCACCACTGAAGTATAAATAATTTTTGCATGCTTGCTTTGGAAGTGACCGTTGTCCTACACCAAGACTGTTTGTGGTCCTGGATAATATTTCCTCCCTCAACCAATACCACCCAAAAAAGGTTAGCTAGTCAATCATCCCATTGCGGTTTGTGGGACCTTGCTGTGCACAGAATTGTTGCCACATTCACCTACATAGGTGACTGCCCTTCAAAGTAATTCATTGTACGTGAAATGCTTTGGGACATTTCTGAAAGATGTGATAAACTGTTCTATAAATGCAAGTTCTTTCTTCTGATGGAAACATCAGAGACCTTTGCAGCAGTGTTATACAAATGGTCATATTGGATATGCTTGTGTTTAGGCTCTACATATATTACTTTAACTTAAACACAATCTAGAAGCTGTGAATACTATTCATTATCTCATGTGATCTAAAAGTATAAATGTATTTCAAAATTACTAAAGATGATGCTGAATTACCAGTTACATTGAGGTTATGACCAGATTGAATGTATAGAAGTGGATGCAGAAATAGTCCTCACTAGAATTAAGTCTCAAAGCAGATCAGGCTGCTGGCTGGCCCTGATGGTATTCACCCTAAAGTCTGGAAGAAAGGGAGACTATTATGTGAACCACTGCCTCATATATGTAACAGCTTACTGACGTCTGGGATTATTTCCACAGACTGGGGAGACGTCCTTTTGGTGCCTCTATTTAAAAAGGGCAGTAAGCTTGAAACAGGCCCATTAGCTTAACTTCGGTTCTAGACAAGATGCTAGAAGGTATTATTAGAGAGGCATTGTATGATCATCTAGGTGACGCAGAGGTTATTAGGGAATGCCTGCATGGGTTCTGGAAAAGGTGGCTCTGCATCACCAAATTGATTGAATTTTTTGAAGAGGTATCAAAGTTGGTGGATGATGGAAGTCCAGAACATATTTTATATCTTGATTTTCAACAACTCTTTGCATAAAAGATTTCTAAGTAAGGTGCATAAAATTATGAGAAGCCTAGATAGAGTGAGTAAGAAGGACCTATTTCCCCTAGCAGAGAGGTCAATAACCAGGGGGCATAGATTTAAAGTAATTGGTAGAAGGATTACCTTCTGCTTTGTGCTGTGAGGAGGATACCGAGAAACTCCAGTATGATTTGGACAGGTTGGGTGATTGGGTAGAAGCATGGCAGATGCAATATAACGTGGATAAATGCGAGGTTATCCACTTTGGTGTCAAAAACAGGAAGACAGATTATTATCTGAATGGCAATAGGTTGGAAGAAGGGGAAGTGCAACGAGACCTGGGCGTCCTTGTGCACCAGTCGCTGAAGGTAAGCATGCAGGTGCAGCAGGCGGTTAAGAAGGCAAATGGTATGTTGGCCTTCGTAGCGAGAGGGTTTGAGTACAGGAACAAGGATGTCTTGCTGCAGTTATACAGGGCCTTGGTGAGACCACATCTGGAGTATTGTGTGCAGTTTTGGTCGCCTTATCTGAGGAAGGATGTTCTTGCCATGGAAGGAGTTCAGCGAAGATTCACCAGGCTGATACCTGGGATGGCAGGACTGACGTATGAGGAGAGATTGGGTCGATTGGGCTTATACTCGCTGGAGTTTAGAAGAATGAGAGGGGATATCATTGAAACTTATAAAATTCTAACAGGACTAGACAGACTAGATGCAGGAAGGATGTTCCCGATGGCCGGGTAGTCCAGAACCAGGGGTCACAGTCTAAGGATAAGGGGTAAGCCATTTAGGACAGAGATGAGGAGGAATTTCTTCACCCAGAGAGTGGTGAACCTGTGGAATTCTCTACCACAGAAGGCAGTAGAGGCCAATTCATTAAATATATTCAAGAAGGAGTTGGATATATTTCTTAAGGCTAAAGGGATCAAGGGATATGGGGAGAAGGCAGGAACAGGGTACTGAATTTGGACGATCAGCCATGATCTCATTGAATGGTGGAGCAGGCTTGAGGGGCCAAATGGCCTACTCCTGCTCCTATCTTCTATGTTTCTATGATTAGAGGGGAGTTGAGGAGAATTTTTTTCACCCAGAGGGTGGTGGGAGTTTGGAGCTCACTGCCTGAGGCAGAAACCCTCATCACTTTTAAAAAGTACTCGGATATGCACTTGAAGTGCCGTAACCTACAAGGCTATGGACCAAGAGCTGGAAAGTGGGATTAGGCTGGATAGCTCTTTGTCGGCCGGCATGGACACAATGGGTCGAATGGCCTCCTTCTGTGCTGTAAATTTCTACGATTCTATGATAAGTTTGCATCATGTGAAAATTGGTGGGCTGGCTTTAGAGTGGGGGTTAGTAAATTATATGAAATAAATAGTTTACAGGTGGATTTAGGTCCAGAGGAGGCCCATTTGATCAATATCTAGTTTAAGGGCTCTTATTTATTCTGATAGGCTTAGGAAACTAGATGGGTTAACTGAGACTAGTGGTATTGGTCACCGCAGTCTCCTGGAGCTTAATTGATTACCTTCAGGGTCAGAGAGGAATTTCCCAGAGTATGTTCCTAAATTTGCCTTTGGATGTTCTCCTTTTCTTTTGCCTCTCCCAGGATATTGGGGGTGAGGGGTTGGTGAGTGGGGGTCGGGTTGATGGTGCATATAGGTTGTACGATTTCAGTATGGGACGGGCTTGATGGATCAGTTGCTCTTGTCCTGTCCCCCTTTCTCATATGCTTATGTTTCAAGCTGCCCTCGTGGCTCGGTTGGTAAATGGTCTGCCCAGTGTGGAAAGTCCCAGATTCAGTCCCATTTTGTGCTGTTAGTTAACCTCAGCAGGGGTAGCAATTAGGGTTGCTGAAACAGAACTCGGGTAATTTTGTGCTCATTATGATGAGAATGTCATTGCTGGGCAACATTCAAGCCCAAATTAAACTGATGAGACAAAAGTCTCCTAAGTGAGTGCCGTAAATTAAATGATTTGATGTGGTTATCACATCCCAGTTCTTGTTTGGCATGAGCATACAAAAAAAACGGTCTATAATTCTACACTAATTACAATCCTGGAACAAAAATCAATAAATTTCCATTTGTAGTCCTGCTCTTATGGAAAAGATTTGAGACTTGCATGTGATGGATCAAAGACTAGTTAACATTTTGTACCCATGTGGTACTAATGGAAACATCCTTTTCTGTATAGAGCGGTTAGCTACGGTTTAATTTATGTAAGCGCTTTTCAGAAGTAAACTATTGACACTAAATTGGTATGTTCATTCAGAAAGGAGTGATGCAAGAAATGGAAATGTCCCATGAGTGTAGTAGTACTTGGTCTTCTGAAACTAGGGGCAAGATATATTTCTGAACCTAAGTAGATAGAGTTTTACTCGTCATCAAACCCATGCTATAACTGACCTAGGAGCCCTTGATGCTGACACGGAGCACATTGATTACAAAATGTTCCATTCCAAAGCACCGACGACTCTTACCTTTTTCTTCCAATTTTCTTGCCTCCTCTCCTAATCATCTCCTCAATTGGCACCCACATATGCACAAGTAAAGGTCATTGGAAAGCAAACCGGATGCAGAACATTGGATGATTTTCCCAACCCTTCCCTCCAGTGCATGAACCCTACCCCACAGAGTCAACTGGAGAACTCTCGCTCCTCCAAAACTTTTGACTTCAAAAAAATTAAAGTTAACATGAGTTTGTATGTACATTACATGACTAAATAACGGACTGCAGTTAAATTAAAGTACTGCATAATCAGTTAAAATTACATTGTAAAACTGCTGCCATACTCACTCCTGAACATCCCAGTAGAATCAGATTGTCTCCTCGCATTAATGTTCCTTTTCTATTGCTGTGCAAGTCCTATTGTAATCACTACCCTCAAATGTTATTCAGCTGTTACATTGATGGAAGACAGTTTTTCAAAATAAATACCTTGATTAATTTGTATCGGTGTTTACCGGCAGTAATGAATTGCAAACATTGATACATCAGGGATTTAATAATGCTACTTGCCTCTATAAGCACTCAGCATTATCTTATGTCAATCAGTACAGCCCCAGTTACATGTACACCTTTGTTATTGGCTCAGTTTGAAACACAAGCCAGCAACCCTTATAGCACAAGCAGAATAATGTAGCAGTGGCAATGTCTTACCAACCTTCCTTCACTTGTGTGACAAGGGCCTGCATCATTCACTCCTTTCAGCAGCATTCCAGGGCTATGCAACATCAAATGAGTAGCACTATCCAGCCGGATCACAATACACACCAATATGGTAAAGTCACTGCTAATCAACTATGAATCATCTAAAATTACTCCACCCCCTTTTTCATTTTTCCCACGGATTTCTACCCTCTATTCGCCTGAAGACCATGACACATGATGAAGTACAGATTCATGGACAGCAGTGACCTTCCTGTAACTGCCTAAGTGGCCATTCTGTTTGTGTGTGTGTGGACAACTCTTCAATCATAACGCCATGACAGCTGAGCCAAATCTGTTTTCATTCAAAAACAGAATGTTTATATATTTTAAAACCACATTTTGCTAATTCTTCAGGTATTTGCAGAATATGACTATTTTACTGTGAACCTTTCATTAGGCTCCAGTGAGTCTGATGAAAAATATGCACGTGAAAAATTGTAATCTGTCTTTACTGATTGCAGATGCTGACTGATCTATGTGTGCATTTCCAGCATTATTTCAGATTTCCCTTTTTATTTTACTTCTCTCATTCAAATATCCACATACTTACACTTCCAGCAAGGGTCACTGGAAAGAGACCAGGAGCGTAAACCCCAGTTATCTTTCTCTCCCACTTCCACTGCACTCTTCATTGAAACCTTAGCTGCGGCCAACTAACCCAGCACAGAATCAAATCTGGGACTTTCCCAGTGTGAGCCACACCAAGTAAGTGCAGTTAGCCAGTGGGCAAAGGGGGAACATTCTCATTGATTTTTTAAATTCATCTTTTAAAGATTGAATCCCTAACCTGCAGATTCCTCAGGAATCAACAAAATATGGATTTAAAAATATATAAAATAATAATGTTAAAACTGCTTGGGAACGTGAGATATGGTCTTGGTGGAGCCTTATCCAGGAGGATTAGTTCAAATTTCACTTTTCCTTACAAAAAGTGATCTAAATCCTTTGTACTTCTGCCACATCCGCTGTCAAGTCTGTGCAAAGTTTAATGGCTTAGTTGCTTCATTTTGAATTTGAGAACTCCACCTGAAATCAAGCAGATTTAATCAGGTAAACAGAGCAATGGAAACGACTTCCCCTCAACAATTGAACCGTTCAGATAACATCATAGCTGTCATCTGAATCCTAAGATCTGGGAACTGCCTGTGTATCCCATTCTGGAATGGACTTTTCTGAATGGTAGACGCTGTTTCAATTCTCTGTGGGGAATTGCCTGGAGTTTGGGTTAGGCAGTCCGCTATTGATCCGTGATGACTTTCACGCCAGAGGATTAATGACTGGGGCACAATGGCTGCCAGTGGATCAAAAATTAACCTGCTGTTAATTACCAGGGAACTCCGCGTCCAACATGTCTATATTGGAGATCTTTGATCTGCCGCTTCCTTATCTCTGAGAAGTTTCTTAACAGTCACCGGTTTTTTTTCCTCCAAAATCACCCTTTGATCTCCCCAGACTGTCTGCAATCAAATTAACCCCTTAAAAGTGACTTTGTAATCTCCAGACCCCGCAAGAATCGATTCATCACATTAAACGACCTTGGAAACACAGTTTTATAGGGGGGGGGGGCTTTCTTCCAGACGGAAGAGCAAACTCCACATCCAACACGACCACACCAGAAGCACTTTATGCAAGTGCCCCAGAGACGGGATGGGGCCTTTGATCTCCCCGGTACTGTCCCGGTACATTACTGAATCACTCTCCGGCTTCAGGAAAACTCTCTCTCTCTCTCTCTCCCCCTTTCCCTCGCCCAAACAAGGTGCGCAGCCCGTTTAAACCGGGCTCTTAATTCAGAGAACGAGCAGATGTCAGAAGCCCTCCTCCACCTCTCAGATCGCATTCATTCTCTGCTTCGATTAGTTCAGGGTGAATCGTGGCAAAAAAAAAAGCAACAGATTGCAGCAGATTTTTCAATGAACGTGTCCCAGTGCAGGTCTCCAGATAAAAGCCCTCCTCCCCGCTAACTCCCCCTGCTCCCCAGACACTTCCTCCATTGTCGGTCTGGGAAATGCTAGGATCTCGGTGCTGGGATTGCACCGCTTTTATTGCCCTGTCCCCTCTGGTGTTCTCGGTACAGGAACCCAGCAGCCCTCCCCTGAAACTTTCCAGACAGGCTCAAGTCGAGTGAAGAGCTCCGAGTCGCTCCATTCATCCATTAGAATGGAAAGCAGTCCTCGGCTGCAATTCTCCCGTCTGCTCCTGTGCACTCGCCACACATCTTACCCCTTCGCTGCAGTTTCCCCCCTGATACAGTCGGTTCCCAGTCGTTGGGTCTCCCTAAATGTGCTGTGACAGCAGTCCCTGCTGTGGCTCCCCGGGAAGCGTTGACTATCAACACTTTCCACCGCCTTTCTGCTTTTTAACTTTCGTCCCCAGCCTTCAGTCGCCTGCCAGTGTGTTACTTACTGGTGGATTTCATGTAGTGTGGAACAATCTCAGCGCTGCGACCCCGAGTAAAACGCTGCAAGGCAGACCTCACACTGCACTCACCCTCTTGATAGCCCAAACTTCCCAGTCTTTGGGTTCCTGACACATTCCCCATCTCGCCGCTCTCACTTTTCCCACACTCCGATCTCACTATCGCTGCAATAAATCTCCCTGCCTTTGTATCCCGTTCCAATCCTCCGCACAGCTCAGCTCAAAGCTCACCTACTTCCTTTGCTCCTGGGTGCCGAGGGCTTTGCTTGGTTACTCCAGGTCGATGTCCTCCCTTCCTGCAGCTCGCTACTTTAGAAATCCAAGTGCTTGAATGAGCAGTTCTCAGTGGGCAGACCTCCCTCCCTCTCCCCCCACCTCCTTTCTTTACTCTCGCCAAACACATGCCCGGCTGAAGAGGAATCTACTGATGTCATCGCTCCGCCTCCCCTCCCCTCCCCCTCCTGGGACGGGGGGTGTTCCCAGCCAGACTGACTTTGGGAAGTGGGGACCGTTGTGTCTCCGTGTGGTATAACATGGGGGAGAATTCAACACGCTTCACACTCGAGGAAATACAGCCACAGAAACAGTCACAAACATATTAGCGCTCTTTCTATTGACTTAGATATGTCTGCAACATTTTAAATGCATAGATCTCTTCATAGAATTCATTTAGCAGAAATACAAAACATTGCAGTAAAATGGTCTATTCGTCCAACATTTTAATGTCTGGTCTCAGAGCATTGACTGCATCTGCAGAACAGGCCTGCATGCAATTCTGTCTGGACATAAAATCATAGTTCTACATTATGCTGTTTCAATTTCTGCTTAAAAATGCTAGCTTTTATCCAGCTGAAAACTTGCTATGAGAAACTATGATTAAAAACAAAAGACTTGCATTTATATAGCGCCTTTCATGACCATCGGACATCCCAAAGCGCTTTACTGCCAATGAAATACTTTTTGAAATTTCGTCACTGTTGTAATGTAGGGAACACAGCAGCCAATTTGCGCACAGCAAGCTCCCACAAACAGCAACGGCATGGACTGGTTGGGCCGAATGGCCTGTTTCTGTGCCGTATATCCTATGTAATGTGTTAACGACCAGATAATCTTTTTTTTAGTGATGTTGGTTGAGGGATAAATATTGGCCAGGACTCCCCTTCAAAGCTCGACACCATCCAGGACAAAGCAACCCGCTTGTTTGGCACCCCATCCACCACCTTAAACATTCACTCCCTCCACCACCAGCGCACCGTGGCTGCAGTGTGTATCATCTACAAGATGCACTGCAGCAACTCGCCAAGGCTTCTTCGACAGCACCTCCCAAACCCACGACCTCTTCCACCTAGAAGGACAAGGGCAGCAGGTGCATGGGGACACCACTACCTCCAAGTTCCCCTCCTAGTCACACACCATCCTGACTAGAAGTATATCCCCAATCCTTCATCATCGCTGGGTCAAAATCCTGGAACTCCCTACCTAACAGCACTGTGGGAGTACCTTCACCACACGGACTGCAGCGGTTCAAGAAGGTGGCTCACCACCACCTTCCCAAGAGCAATTAGGGATGGGCAATAAATGCTGGCCTTGCCAGCGATGCCCACAGCCCAGGAACGAATAAAAAAAAATAGTGCCATGGGATCTTTTACATACACCTGAGAGAGCAGACAGGGCATCAGTTTAACGGCTCATCTGAAAGACAGCACCTCCGACAGTGCAGCACTCCAGCGTCAGCCTAGATTTTGGTGCTGAAGTTGCTGGAGTGGGACTTGAACCCACAACCTTCTGACCCAGAGGCGAGAGTGCTACTGTGGCGGAGCCACCAAGAGACACTGGGCAATCAGTAATCATTCCTTTAACTACCATGTAGTGCAGCTGTGGACTGCACCTTTAAACTGTATGTAGTTTCTTGCATTTCCGCGTGATGACGTCATGACGCCGATCACGTGACCCCCAGTTGGCGCGGAGAGCATGATGACGTCAGCTTCCAGTATTTAGTAGCAGTCTTAGAGAGGCTGTGAGGCTGCACAGACCTGTTTACATCTGCTCCTGTAGTTTTACCAGTTAAGTTGTTTGTTTATTAAACTTGGTTATTTTGTTTCACTGCGTCGAACTTCATTATTCGGATAGGAACTTCCGTTCCTACCTTGGTGACCCCGATCTCGTTGGACAACTTTCGTCGAGATACTTATAATGAACACAAACGCCGTTGCCCTTAAATTGCCGCAGTTCTGGGAACAGCAACCAGCAGCATGGTTTTTCCAGGCAGAAGCCCAGTTTGCACTCCGGGACATTACAGCGGATTCGACCCGTTATTATTATGTGGTTTCCGCTCTCGACAACGCCACGGCCTCGCGGGTCATAAGCCTCCTGGGCAATCCACCGGCAGAGGGCAAGTATGAAGCTCTAAAAACTCATTTACTACAGGTGTTTGGTTTAAATAAGTCGGAGCGTGCACGCAGGCTTATTGCTATGCCCGGTCTCGGGGACTCAAAACCATCGGAATTGATGAGCCAAATGCTCACGCTTTTGGGTTCGGAGCCCCAATGTTTTTTGTTTCGAGAACTCTTCCTCTGCCAGCTACCTGAACCAGTTCAGGCAGCCTTGGCCAGTTCTACGATTACGGACTGTGCCGAGCTTGCTGCAGAGGCAGACAAGATTTTTACGGTCACACAGCAGAGTTGTGCAGCCACGAGGCGTCTTTCCCCTATGCGAGCAAAGTCCAGCCCTCCTCCAGCAGGCTGGTGTGTGTACCACGCCCGTTTTGGCGCCAAGGCTCGACGCTGCCATCCTCCCTGCAGTTTCGCTGAACAGAAATCTCCAGCAGGCCCGCAAACTTCGATGAGGATGACAGGGTCTGACAAACACACCCAGTTCACCATGGCAGTCGGTTCAGCGGGAAAACTCCTCTACATTACTGATTCCAGGACAGGGCGACGATTCTTGTGTGACACTGGTTCTCAGTGCAGTATATTGCCAGTTTCAAAGCTAGATCTACAATCCAGCGGTCACGGCCCTTCCCTCGAGGCAGCCAATGGTGCGGCCATGCGCACGTTCGGTTAAACGGACAGTTAATTTAACTCTTGGAGGTCAACGTTTTGTGTGGGAGTTTATAACGGCTAAAGTATCACAGGCCATCCTAGGGGCTGATTTTTTCTGTGCCTATGGTTTTCTGGTCGACGTCCAACATTGTCGACTCATTAATGCGTCTACTTTCCACGCGGTGCCTTGCCACCGCAGCACCGCTGTCTCCTGGTCGGTTGCCTGTGCGGTTCCATCGCAGGAAGGGTTTAGGCGCCTACTCGGTGAGTTCCCGGGGCTCACCAGGCCTACATTCTCGGCAGCAGTTGCGAGGCACGGTGTGGTGCATCACATCACCACAACGGGATCGCCTGTTTACGCTCGGGCACGAAGATTGGAACCCGGAAAGCTTGCAGCCGCAAAGGCAGAGTTTCAGACCATGGAGCGCCTTGGGATTGTCCGACGCTCCGACAGTCCTTGGTCCTCCCCACCACACATTGTACCTAAACCAGGTGGTGGATGGAGGCCTTGCGGGGATTACAGACGCCTTAACGAAGCCACTATGCCGGATAGGTATCCAATACCGCATATACAAGATTTTTCGGCTCATTTGGCTGGCAACTCAATATTTTCCAAAGTAGATCTCGTCCGTGGATATCACCAAGTTCCTGTGCACCCTCAAGACATCCCCAAAACGGCGGTCATCACACCGTTTGGCCTTTTTGAGTTCTTCCGCATGCCGTTTGGATTGAAAAATGCGGCTCAGGCCTTTCAGCGACTCATGGACTCTGTTACGGGACCTTCCCTTCATTTTCATTTACTTGGATGACATTCTCATCGCTAGTAAGGATAAGGAGGAGCACATGGCTCATTTACATACACTCTTTGCCCGTCTCAGCCAACATGGCCTCATCATAAACCTAGCCAAATGCCAGTTTGGGTTAATCAGCATTGACTTTCTGGGCATAGGATCACCTCAGAAGGCGCTGTCCCACTGGCCACCAAGGTAGAGGCAGTTACGGCATTCCCGCGGCCTCATACACTTAAATCTCTTCAGGAGTTCCTGGGAATGGTACATTTTTATCATCGTTTTGTCCCCAAGGCAGCCCAGTTGATGCAGCCGCTGTACGAAGCACTCAAAGGGAAGTCGGGTAAAGATGTTATCATTTGGACACCACAGATGGACCAGGCGTTCCTGGACACCAAGGCGGCATTGGCAGACGCAAATATGCTTGCACACCCATTCCCGGGCGCGACCATCGCCCTTACTACCGATGCCTCCGATTACACCATCGGGGCAGTTCAGGAACAATGGGTTGATGGGACTTGGCAGCCATTGGCCTTTTTTAGCCGCCAACTGCGCAAGAATGAGTGAAAATATAGCACTTTTGACAGAGAGTTGCTTGCCCTGTTTTTGGCCATCCGGCATTTCCGTTTTCTCCTAGAAGGGCGCCCATTCACTGTATTCGTGGACCATAAGCCGCTCACTTTCGCAATGGCCAAAACGGCGGAGCCGTGGTCAGCCCGGCAACAGCGCCACCTTACATTTATATCTGAATTTACGACGGATTTACGACATGTGTCCGGCAAAGATAATCTCGTGGCTGATTGCCTTTCACGTGCCCCAGTCCAGGCAATTCACCTGGGAATCGATTTCGTCGGGTTGGCGGAAGAACAACTGGCAGATCCCGAAGTTCAGGCGTATCGGACCATGCCTTCTAGCTAGCAGGTAGCCGATGTTATGTTCCAATCAGCAGGAACCACGCTCTTGTGTGACACATCGATGGGAGTGCCCCGGCCCATTGTGCCAGTCGAATGGCGTAAGAAGATTTTTCAGGTTATACATGGCTTATCACACCCGGGGATGCGAGCTTCACAATGACTTATGTCCCGCAAATTTGTTTGGAAGGGAATGCATTCAGATGTTCGGGACTGGACAAACAATTGCGTGGACTGTCAAAAATCAAAGGTCCATCGTCATGTTAAGGCTCCAGTGGCCATCTTCCCGGTGCCTGAACGCCGGTTCGATCACGTACACGTGGACTTAGTGGGTCCCCTCCCCACTTCGCGGGGTTTCATGCATCTCCTGACAATAGTGGACCGCACTACCAGGTGGCCATAGGCGATTCCCTTGGTCGCTACTACTACAGCGGACGTATCCAGGGCGTTTACTTCGTCGTGGGTGGCCCGGTTTGGGGTGCCATCTGACATCTCCTCTGACCGAGGTCCACAATTCACGTCAGAGTTGTGGAACGCAGTTGCACAGGGCTTGGGTACCAAGCTGCACCGTACCACCGCTTACCATCCGCAAGCGAATGGTTTATGTGAGAGGTTTCATCGGTCTCTAAAGGCGTCCCTCCATGCCAGCTTGCGTGGTCCCAACTGGGTGGACAGACTCCCTTGGGTGATGCTAGGCCTCCGTACAGCCCCCAAGGATGACCTCCAGGCTTCATCGGCTGAGTTAGTCTACGGTCAAGCACTTCGAGTACCAGGGGATTTCCTCCCTCCACATACAGAACCGTGGTCGCCTGCTCAGCAGCTCCTTCAGCGTCACGAGGTGGCAAAGAATTTCCTGCCTATTCCAACCTCGCATCACAACCTACAGAGGCCTCATGTTCCGGCAGAACTTATGAGTTCCGATTACGTTTTTATTCGGCAGGATGTTCATAGAGATACACTCAGACCACCTTATGCTGGACCGTTTCGTGTCACCTCAGCGGGAGATAAATTTTTCACGGTCGAAGTGGGAGGTAAGTCCGATACCATCTCTATCGACCGACTTAAACCAGCCCATCTGGATCAGAGTGAACCAGTTGTTGCTGCCCAGCCACCTCACCGTGGACGACCACCGTTGGCTGCTAGATCAGTTATGCAACAGCCTACCATTGAACTGCCTGCTTCTGCCTCATCCTTGCTTACACCTTCTGCTACTATTTCTTCCACCCCAGATGCACTGCTTCAGGCACAGCCAAGCACTGGCTCGTCTTCCAACGTTCCACCGTCTGAAGTTCGTAGTCGTTCGGGCAGAATCATTAAACCTCCTGTTCGTTTGACGCTGTCTGTTAAAGAGAATTCTGGGGGGGCGCCTGTGGCGGAGCCACCAAGAGACACTGGGCAATCAGTAATCATTCCTTTAACTACCATGTAGTGCAGCTGTGGACTGCACCTTTAAACTGTATGTAGTTTCTTGCATTTCCGCGTGATGACGTCATGACGCCGATCACGTGACCCCCAGTTGGCGCGGAGAGCGTGATGACGTCATGATGTCAGCTTCCAGTATTTAGTAGCAGTCTTAGAGAGGCTGTGAGGCTGCACAGGCCTGTTTACATCTGCTCCTGTAGTTTTACCAGTTAAGTTGTTTGTTTATTAAACTTGGTTATTTTGTTTCACTGCGTCGAACTTCATTATTTGGATCGGAACTTCCGTTCCTACACTACACACTTTTTAAAAATGTAGTATTTATTGAACATTAAAAACATTTACAACATCGTGATCATTTCATTGTATCATAGAAATCCATTCCGCCGCTCTGCACAACCATTCCTCCACCACATATTAACATCAAAACCTGAAGTTTAATTTGTCGCCCATAACATGTACTAATCTGTTGTACTTTAAAAATTGATCAGTAATCATGGCTCTGAATTAGGGAAGTGTGCCTGATAATCCCCCCATCACTTAATCTCCTGCCCTTCCCTCCTCTCATGCTCCTTCCCAACTTTTCAGGCAGCTGTTGCTTTCTCCTGCAGCCTCCGGCTCTTTTTCACCTCCTGTTTGAACCTTCCCTGCAGTTTCAGCTTCTTCCTTACATTAGGTTTGGGCCAAGGAGCTGCTCCTTCTCCCTCATTCTGTCCCTCACTAACCTTTCCCTTTCCACACGATGCCACCCCACCCCCCACCCCCCACTTCCATGTCTCTGTCCCCCTCTGACTTCTCACTCTCAAGCTCTTCTGTAACCTCCCATCCCTGCTCCCCATCAGATATATAATCTCCCTTAGAGAGTCTTCCTGCTATCACGATTTCTCCAATAGTGCCACCCCTTTCAGCCTCATCCCCACCGCTGACCCTTGCTCCCCGTTTCTTCTCTTTCTGGGACAATGGCACATCTGCACCTGTTTTGCTCCCTTCTGGCGTCTTTGTCTCCCCACTCCCATCCTGCTGCCCATTTAAGGCTCCTACCTCTTGCACCCTCTCCTTGTCTTGCCCCCTCCTGCTCCCCGAGATGTCTGACTCCCCGTCTTTCTTTGGAGTACTTACACTTACCCCACACCCCACTCCCACCTCCTCTCCCCCTGCGGACACCAGATTCTTTAGGGAGAGCCGAGCCATATTATGGCTCGATTCTGCCATCTGCCCGTGCTGCCCGCTGCTGTCTTTGTCCTTTTCCACCGTACTTGGTGTGTTTTCCACCATCTCCATCCTGTTCTCTGGTCCGCAATTTTCTGCCTCATCCTACACTCTTTTCTCCTTCCATTCACCAGCTGTGTGCTCCACTCCTCCAGCCGCTCCACTCACACCCCATGCTCCTTCTCCTCCCATCTCCTCATCACTCAAGGGGCTTCTTTCTGCCTCACACTCACAGCAGGTGGGGCCTTTGTGACACCACCTTGCATCTCCGAGCGATGTGTCTAGACTCACCGCAGTTATAACAGTACAAGTCTGGACAGCTTCTTACAAGATAGTCATGTCCAAGACAATAATAACAAACCTTCACCTGGTTATCATGCATGTACCGCCTAGATAATATCCCAAGCTCGTATCTCCTTATCCTCGCACTGAACCACCACCGTGTTTTCTTTTCCGAACCTCCTGGGGTCATGGCCCAAATCTTTGAGCCTTTTTTTCTCCCTTCCCCTAACATTCTCTCCACTGATTAAATTAATCCTGGTAACATTGTCCTCTGAGGGGCCCAGGCCCCTCAGCAGCCATCTGGCAGCTGTTTAAGTACCAAAAAGGCCCTTAAACCTGAAAAAAAAAACACCACCAACATTTTACAAACTCACTCCAACTCCCTGCAGTAATCAAGCACCCAGCAGCGCCTGCTCACTCCTAGCCCCTCCCACCGATTATGTCAAAGCGCAGTCCTGTTAAATTTCTGCGCGTGCGCAGTATTTCCAATGGAAAAGTTTGTGAGAGGTCTGAGCGGTACCTTGCAGATTACTGAGCGGCCGGGCGGCTTAGAAGGAACATTGGCGCCCAGTATTTCATTTAAACTGGGCAATGAAAAGTAAATTAGGGTCTTCCTTGAGAGGGAATTGGCCTTGAGTACAAAGGACACTATGGGGGAAAAATTCAGTTGTTTGCGCCTCCTGTTAGTGCCTTAAGAGGGCGCTAATGGGGCGCAAAGCGACTAGCGCCCTGGCGCGGCGATATTTGCGCCGCTCGCAAAATTAACTAGACATTTTGCGGCGGCGCTATACACTACCGCCACGATCTCCTGCACCAGCAGATCGTGACGTCAGTCGAGCGTGCAACGCCCTGGTAGTGCCCCGGACCGGATATTGAGTGGCGCCCCCTGCCTTACCGCCTGCCACTAGCAATGACAGGTTGAGGGGAGCGTTTTGCAGTCAGAAAGGGACTGGGGGGAGCGCTATTTAAAGGTGACCGCGTCCTGCCTTTTTTTGTTGGTGACATTTTTACACCACGCATTCAGAGAGAGAGAGAGACTTCTGGAGAGATTCAACGCTGTATGAAGGGGTTTTGGGTACTGAGCAGCACTTTGCAGGTTCATTTTGATTTGCCCTCCCTTGCTTCGCCAGCGCTCTGAGTTAGCGACTCGCTGCTCGGCCTTTGCGCCTTAAGACAGGTGTGAAGCGCCTGATTTAGCGCTCCAATCACCTCCAGGGCCGATAAAAGCCAAGTTTGCCATCGGAGGCAATAATTAGCGCCAGGCGCTAAACTTTGCGCATGGCCGATAATGGCGCCCCAAATGGGGCAATACTGAATTTTTCCCCCTATGACTCTTGTTTCATATGCTCAATGACATTTTCTTTAGACTGACCATCCACATTAGTTTTATTCTCAATGTACCAAAATTAAAAGTTTGCATAATTGTCCTAGTGCTGAACTCCAGAGAATATGTAAAGCAAGTCCAAAATTTGTAACACTCCTTATCAAGTGGGATCTCCAAGAATGTCCTCTAACTCTATTGTTGGGCTGAATGGTTCTATAATAATTTCATTTCTATAATATTACAACCACTGTTCTGGTAAATTTGTACTATTGTGTATGGTCTATTGTGTATCAGTGTCAGTTGTAGCTCAGTTGGTAGCACACTGGCCTCTGAGTCAGAGGTTGTGGGTTCAAGTCCCACTCCAGGGACTTGTAGCACATAAATCTAGTCTGACACTCTAGTGCAGTATTGAGGGAGTGCTGCACTGTCAGAGGTGCTGTCTTTCGGATGAGACGTTAAATCGAGGCCCTGTCTGCTCTCTCAGGTGGACATAAAAGATCCCATGGCACTATTTCGAAGAAGAGCGGGGGCGTTATCCCTGGTGTCCTGGCCAATATTTCTCCCTCAACCAACATAACAAAAATGGATTATCTGGTCATTTTCACATTGCTGTTTGTGGGAGCTTGCTGTGCACAAATTGACTGCTGCGTTTCCCACATTACAACAGCAACTCCACTTCAAAAGTACTTTGTTGGCTGTAAAGTGCTTTGAGATGTCCGGTGGTCATGAAAGGTGCTATATAAATGTAAGTTTTTCTTTATTGGATAAGATGAGGTAATGGAAAAGTATCAGCTGATGGTTGGTGTTTCTACGTTAATTTATTTTTTGTTATCAGCTAACATTCTAATATAGTTTATACAAAAGTTTAATTTGGTGTCTAAGAAAGTCTAGGTCTGAATTTTACAGAATCATTGGCGGATCCGTGGCGGGCGACGTCGGTGGCAGGTTGCGGACCCACTGTTGGCTCCATCCCACTCAGTGAAATGAATTTCCCTTCATTGGGCTTGTTAAGCCCGCCCAGCATGTTTCCCGGCCAATTAGAGGAAGCGGGTCTGATGAAGTCATTTGATGACACATCATCAGCCAGTTTCCTTAAAGGGACCATGTCCACATTTATTTTGACATTTGTGCTGTCAGTGTTCTACAGCACCTCAGTGCTGCAAACACTGACAATGACTGCACAAAGGCAATGGGCTGCTTAAGGAGGGAGTCACAGCATGCAGGGAGGTCCACTTCCCTTCCCATGGGCAGAAGAGACCTCCTGAGGAGATCAGCACAGTCTGGTTTCACATTGCAGAGGAGGGCACAAGCAGGGATGTCATCAGGAGGACCTGGGTATAGTGGCGCAAATCTTTCAATCACCTCAGTAGATCACGAAACGGTAGTACAAAGCCACACTCAACATCATCGTGCTGTGCCTCTCATAGATTACATAGAATACTTGCCTCCCGGGCAGCAATGTGGTCGGGTGCTGATGTCCTCTGTCCTGTGCAGCATCAGTTGATTGCGGAGAAGGTTGGTGTTGTTGTTGGTGCCGCTGGTGTGCCTGGTGCTGCTGGTGTTGGGGCTGATCATGGTGGGATTCTGAGGACCAAGGTGAGACAGTATAAAAGGCTGTTGATGGATTAGATGGCAGGTGAAGTTGAGATAACAGAAGCATTCTGTCAATGGTGAGAGAGATTGTTGCAATGAGATGACACTGGATAGAGAGTTTGCTCCAAACACTTGCAAGCTGCATAAAACTCAGTCTGTGTTCCAAATGCAGCTTATGTGCTTGGAAAGTGAACAGCTATGAGGTGGGAGCTTTATAGCACATTTCAAGCTGTCAAGTAATCAGCTGATTCAATGGCTATTCATCTCCTGCCTCATCTTAACAGATGTTACCCCCGAGCAGCGAGGACCCCGTGGGCGAGCACGTAAAGGTAAGCTAAAATGTATTCTTAATGATGTCTAAACAAGGTCATAATGAGCATAATTGGGTCCCATGCCGCTGCATATTGGGTCTGCTCAGTGCTGACAGACCCGACTTTGGGAAAGGCATGTGGTGGCGGGTTCACAGCAGGGTCCCGACCCGCTGTGAAAAAAAACACTTTTCCACACGACCCGCCACCGATCCCGCCCGCTGACCCCCCCGGAAAATTCTGGCCTTCGAATCTTACAGGACAGATTGAGGCCATTCTACCCATTGTGCCTGTGCCAGCTCTTTGAAAGAGCTCTCCAATTAGTCCCACTCCCTTGCTTTTTTCCCATTGCTCTGCAAATTTTTCCATTTCAAGTATATATCCAATTTTCTTTGGAAAGTTAATGTTGAATCTGATTTCACCACCCTTTCATGAAGTGCATCTTCTTTGAGGCATTGCAGGTTTCTCTTCAGCGCCACTCTGAAACATAGAAACATAGAAGATAGGAGCAGGAGTAGGCCATTCGGCCCCTTGAGCCTGTTCCGCCATTTAATGAGATCATGGCTGATCATCCAAATTCAGTACCCGGTCCCTGCTTTCTCCCCATATCCCTTGATCCCTTTAGCCTTAAGAAATATATCTAACTCCTTCTTGAATATATTTAATGAATTGGCCTCAACTGCCTTCTGTGGTAGAGAATTCCACAGGTTCACCACTCTCTGGGTGAAGAAATTCCTCCTCATCTCTGTCCTAAATGGCTTACCCCTTATCCTTAGGCTGTGACCCCTGGTTCTGGACTCCCCCGCCATCGGGAACATCTAATCTGTCTAGTCCTGTTAGAATTTTATAAGTTTCAATGAGAGCCCCTCTCATTCTTCTAAACTTTAGCGAATACAAGCTCAATTGACCCAATCACTCTTCATACGTCATTCCTGCCATCCCAGGTATCAGTCTGGCGAATCTTCACTGCACTCCCTCCATGGCAAGAACATCTTTGCTCAGATAAGGCGACCTAGACTGCACACAATACTCAAGGTGTGGTCTCACCAAGGCCCTGTACAACTGCAGCAAGACATCCTTGCTCCTGTACTCGAATCCTCTTTCTATGAAGGCCAACATACCATTTGCCTTCTTAACCGCCTGCTGCACCTGCATGCTTACCTTCAGCGACTGCTGCACAAGCACATCCAGGTCTCGTTGCACTTCCCCTTTTCCCAATCTATTGCCATTCAGATAATAATCCAAAGTGGATAACCTTGCATTTATCCACATTATACTGCATCTGCCATGCATCTGCTCAATCACCCAACCTATCCAAATCATACTGGAGTTTCTCTGCATCCTCCTCACAGCACACATGCCCACCCAGCTTTGTGTCGTCTGCAAACTTGGAGATATTACATCTACTTCCCTCGTCAAGATCATTAATATATATTGTGAATAGCTGAGGTCCTAGCACCGATCCCTGCGGTACCCCACTAGTCGCTGCCTGCCACTCAGAAAAAGACCCGTTTATTCCAACTCTTTGCTTCCTGTCTGCCAACCAGTTCTCTATCCAAGTCAGTACCATACCCCCAATCCCATGTGCTTTAACTTTGCACGCTAATCTCTTATGTGGGACCTTATCGAAAGCCTTCTGAAAGTCCAAATACACCACATCCACTGGTTCACCCTTATCTATTCTACAAGTTACATCCTCAAAAAATTCCAGTAGATTAGTCAAGCATGATTTACCTTTTGTAAATCCATGTTGACTTTGTCCGATCCTGTCACTGCTTTCCAAGTGCTCTGCTATTACATCTTTTATAATGGACTCTAGCATTTTCCCCACTACCGATGTCAGGCTTACCGGTCTGTAATTCCCCGTTTTCTCTCTACCACCGTTTTTAAATAGTGGGGTTACATTAGCTACCCTCCAATCCATGGGAATTGTTCCAGAGTCTATCGAATTTTGGAAGATGATCAGCAATGCATCTACTATTTCTAGGGCCACTTCCTTAAGTACCCTAGGATGTAGATTATCAGGCCCTGGGGATTTATTGGCCTTCAATCCCATCAATTTCCCTAACACCATTTCCCTACAAATACTGATTTCATTCAGTTCCTCCCTCTTATTAGATCCTATGTTCCCCAACATCTCTGGGAGGTTATTTGTGTCCTCCTTTGTGAAGACAGAACCAAAGTATGTATTTAATTGGTCCACCATTTCTTTGTTCCCCATTATAAATTCCCCTGATTCTGACTGCAAGGGACCTACGCTTGACTTCATCAATCTTTTTCACTTCACCTATCTATAGAAGCTTTTACAGTCAGTTTTTATGTTCCCTGCAAGCTTACTCTCGTATTCTATTTTCTCCCTCTTAATTAATCCCTTTGTCCTCCTTTGCTAAATCCTAAACTGCTCCCAATCCTCAGGTTTACTGCTTTTTCTGGCCAATTTATATGTCCTCTCCTTGGATCTTATGCTATCCCTAATTTCCCTTGTTAGCCACGGTTGAGTCACCTTTTTTGTTTTATTTTTATGCCAAACAGGGATGAACAAATTTTGTAGTTCATCCATGCAATCTTTAAATGTTTGCCATTGCCTATCCACCGTCAACCCTTTAAGTAACATTCCCCAATCCATCCTAGCCAACTCGTGCCTCATACCATTGTAGTTTCCTTTATTTAAATTCAGGACCCTAGTCTCTGAGTCAACTACTTCACTCTCCATCTTAATGCAGAATTCTATCTTATTATGATCGCTCCTCCCCAAGGGGCCTCGCACAAAAAGATTCCTAATTAATCCTTTCTCATTACATAATTGATCTAGGAAACCATCCCGTATACACTCTAGGAATTCCTCCTCCACAGTATTGTTACTAATTTGGTTAGCCCAATCTATATGTAGATTAAAGTCACCCATGATAACTGCTGTGCCCTTATTGCACGCATCTCTAATTTCCCGTTTAATGCCATCCCCAACCTCAGCATTATTGGTTGGGGGTCTGTATACAACTCCCACCAATGTTTTCTACCCCATGTTATTACTCAGCTCTACCCATACAGATTCCACATCATCAGAGCTAATATCCTTCCTTACTATTGTGTTAATCTCCTCTTTAACCAGCAATGCTACCCCACCTCCTTTTCCCTTTTGCCTGTCTTTCCTGAATATTGAATACCCCTGGATGTTGAATTCCCAGCTTTGGTCACCCTGGATCCATGCCTCCGTAATCCCAATTATGTCATATCCATTTACATCTATTTGCGCAGCTAATTCATCCACCTTATTACGAATGCTCCTCGCATTAAGACACAAAGCATTCAGGCTTGTTTTATTAACACTCTTAGACCTTTTAGAATTATTATTTACTGTGGCCATGTTTGATTTACACCCTTGATTTCTCTGACTGACACTTTTGCTTTTCTCCTTCTTGGCTTTTGCTTCTATCCTTGCTTCCCTTTCCTCTGTCTCCCTGCACAGGTTCCCAACCCCCTGCCATTTTAGTTTAAACCCTCCCCAACAGCACTAGCAAACACTCCCCCTAGGACATTGGTCCCGGTCCTGCCCAGGTACAAACCGTCCAGTTTGTACTGGTCCCACCTCCCTCAGAATAGGTGCCAATGTCCCAGGAATTTGAATCCCTCCTCCTTGCACCATTCCTCCAGCCACGTATTCATCTGAAATATCCTTTTATTTCTACTCTGACTAGCATGTGGCACTGGTAGCAATCCTGAGATTACTACCTTTGAGGTCCTATTTTTTAATTTACCTCCTAACTCCCTATATTCTGCTTTTAGGACTTCATCCCGGTTTTTACATATATCGTTGGTACCTATACGCACCACGACAACTGGCTGTTCACCCTCCCCCTCCAGAACACTCTGGTCTAAAACGTTATAGCATTTTGATGCATGTGTTGATTGTCTTCATGCAATTCATTGTTTCCTGATAATTCCATTTATTGGAAACTTCTTTGTAGATGATATGCGTCTGTTTAAGATATATTTCAGAGTACTGATTGTTTTTATGATCTGCAAAGTCATGTTTTTATGATCTGCAAAGTCATATTTTTATATAAGCCTAGTAACCTCTGGGAACTGGAAGGATAACCCCCTTTTTATGGTGTATTTTATCTGTATTTCCACTGCTGCCTACTGGATACTCCCCCTCCTCTCCCAGTCATACACTATTAAAGTGAAAAATATTGGTTCACGGACTAGGACAGTTGCTATACCAAACTGAATACTAGCCATGGTTGCTGCATAGTTAGATTTGGTTTTGAAGTTTTCATGATGCTTTAAAGGTAATGCCTAGTGTGGTTCTGTGCCAAATAGACTAGACAAGTCCATGCTGAATTAACTGATCTCATCTGGGCCACAGTAAACTGACAGGTCTGTAGTTACCTGGTTTCTCTTTCCTGCTCTTCTTAAAGACTAGTGTAACAATTAGCAATTTTCCAATCTAAAGGCACAATTCCTGAATCCAGAGAGCTTTGGAAAAATGATGACTAACACATCTGCAATTTCTCCAACTGTTTCTTTTAATACCCTGGGGTGGAAACCATCATGTCCTGGAGATTTGACTATCTTAAGTACCATTATTTTCTCCATTTACATTTGATTAAATCCACTAAGTTCCTCTCCTTGATGGAGATGGAGAATGAAGTAGTTGACTCAGAGACTAGGGTCCTAAATTTAAATAAAGGAAACTACGATGGTCTGAGGCACGAGTTGGGTAGGATTGATTGGGGAATGTCACTCAAAGGGTTGATGGTGGATAGGCAATGGCAAACATTCAAAGACCGCATGGATAAACTGCAGAATTTGTTCATCCCAGTTTGGCATAAAAATAAAACAAAAAAAGTGACTCAACTGTGGCTAACAAGGGAAATTAGGGATAGCATAAGATCCAAGGAGAGGACATATAAATTGGCCAGAAAAAGTAATAATCCTGAGGATTGGGAGCAATTTAGGATTCAACAAAGGAGGACAAAGGGATTAATTAAGAAGGGGAAAATAGAATATGAGAGTAAGCCTTCAGGGAACATAAAAACTGACTGTAAAAGCTTTTATAGATATGTGAAGAGAAAAAGATTGGTGAAGTCAAGCATAGGTCCCTTGCAGTCAGAATCAGGGGAATTTATAATGGGGAACAAAGAAATGGTGGACCAACTAAATACATATTTTGGTTCTGTCTACACAAAGGAGGACACAAATAACCTCCCAGAGATGCCGGGGAACATAGGGTCTGATGAAAGGGAGGAACTGAAAGAAATCAGTATTTGTAGGGAAATGGTGTTAGGGTAATTGATGGGATTGAAGGCTGATAAATCCCCAGGGCCTGATAATCTACATCCTAGGGTACTTAAGGAAGTGGCCCTAGAAATAGTAGATGCATTGCTGATCATCTTCCAACATTCGATGGAATCTGGAACATTACCCATGGCAGTACGGTGGCATAGTGGTTAGCACTGTTGCCTCACAGCGCCAGGGACCTGGGTTCAAATCCGGCCTCAGGTGACTGTCTGTGTGGAGTTTGCACATTCTCCCCGTGTTTGCGTGGGTTTTCTCCGGGTGCTCCGGTTTCCTCCCACAGTCCAAAGATGTGCGGGTTAGGTTGATTGGCCATGATAAAAATTGACCCTTAGTGTTAGGGGGGATTAAATACGTGGGGTTACGGGGTTACAGGGATAGGGCTTGGGTGGGATGGCTGTCGGTGTAGGGACTGGGTGCTAGGGTTTGGATGATCAGCCATGATCTCGTTGAATGGCGGAGCAGGCTCGAAGGGCCGAATGGTCTACTCCTGCTCCTATCTTCTATGTTTCTATGTTTCTATGATTGGAGGGTAGCTAATGTTACCCCACTATTCAAAAAAGGTGGTAGAGAGAAAACGGGGAATTACAGACTGGTAAGCCTGACATCGGTAGTGGGGAAAATGCTAGAGTCCATTATAAAAGATGTAATAGCAGAGCAGTTGGAAAACAGTGACAGGATCGGACAAAGTCAACATGGATTTACAAAAGGTAAATCGTGCTTGATTAATCTACTGGAATTTTTTGAGGATGTAAATGGTAAAATAGATAAGGGAGAACCAGTGGATGTGGTGTATCTGGACTTTCAGAAGGCCTTCGATAAGGTCCCACATAAAAGATTAGCGTGTAAAGTTAATCTTATGAGGATGAGGAGAGATTGTGTCGATTGGGCTTATACTCACTGGAATTTAGAAGATTGAGAGGGGATCTCATCGAAACCTATAAAATTCTGTCAGGCCTGGACAGACTAGATGCAGGAAGGATGTTTCTGATGGCCGGGGAGTCCAGAACCAGGGGTCATAGTCTAAGGATAAAGGGTAAGCCATTTAGGACTGAAATGAGGAGGAATTTCTTCACCCAGAGAGTGGTGAACCTGTGGAATTCTCTGCCACAGAGGGCGGTGGAGGCCAGTTCATTAAGTATATTCAAGAAAGAGTTGGATATATTTCTTAAGGCTAAAGGGATCAAGGGATATGGGGAGAAGGCAGGGACAGGGTACTGAATTTGGATGATCAGCCATGGTCTCATTGAATGGCGGAGTAGGCTCGAAGGGCCGAATGGCCTACTCCTGCTCCTATCTTCTATGTTTCTATGTTTCTAAGGCACATGAGATTGGGGGCAAGGTATTGACTTGGATAGAGAACTGGTTGGCAGACAGAAAGCAAAGAGTTGGAATAAACGGGTCTTTTTCCGAGTGGCAGGCAGTGACTAGTGGGGTGTCACAGGGATCGGTCTTTGGACCCCAGCTATTCACAATATATATATTAATGATCTAGACAAGGGAACTAGATGTAACATCTCCAAATTTGGAGACGACACAAAGCTGGGTGGGCGTGTGTGCTGTGAGGAGGATGTCGAGAAACTCCAGGATGATTTGGACATGTTGGGTGATTGGGCAGAAACATGGCAGATGCAATATAACGTGGATAAATGTGAGGTTGTCCACTTTGGTGGCAAAAACAGCAAGGCAGATTATTATCTAAGTGGCAATAGATTGGGAGAAGGGGAAGTGCAACGAGATTGGGTGTCCTTGTGCACCAGTCGCTGAAGGTAAGCATGCAGGTGCAGCAGGCGGTTAAGAAGGCAAATGGTATGTTGGCCTTCGTTGCGAGAGGGTTTGAGTACAGGAACAAGGATGTCTTGCTGCAGTTGTACAGGGCCTTGTTGAGACCACATCTTGAGTATTGTGTGCAGTTTTGGTCGCCTTATCTGAGGAAGGATGTTCTTGCCATGGAAGGAGTTCAGCAAAGATTCACCAGGCTGATACCTGGGATGGCAGGAATGACGTATGAGGAGAGATTGGGTCGATTGGGCTTGTACTCGCTAGAATTTAGAAGAATGAGAGGTGATCTCATTGAAACTTATAAAATTCTGACAGGACTGGATAGACTAGATGCAGGAAGGATGTTCCCGATGGTCGGTGTTATGTCTGTGTGTCCCAGTTATGCTTAGTATAAATCACTGGACACAGACCACAAGAATAACTTTAACAGGTCTTTACTATTCGGAGGTCAGGGCTGAACTGCCCAGCAAATCCCTACACAACACTTATATACCGGTGTGGTCACCACCGGTATTACAGTATACAGCAGCCAAGAGAAAGTAGTACATCTCTTAAGGTAGTTCTCTTAAGGTGGAACAGGTTACATACACCACAATCCTCCCTTTTTAGCTTAACAGTTATATCCCCATTTAGCATAACATAATAACATATATATATATACAACTTCATGCAAAACAGTTCAAAGATTCAGTCTCTGAGGAGGCCTCCTGATTCGAGTTGGATAACGCCTTTCAGGGGTCTCTGATTCTCGTTGCTGGGGTGACTCATCTAGTTGGTCTCTTATGGATTGGACATCATCATCAGGTACATTCACTTCTGAGGTAGATGCTTCAGGTTCACTAACTTCTTCCACGGTTGTCTCTGCCGTAACCATGGGTTCGACCCTTGTTCTCGATTCTACCAGTTGGTCAGCATGACGCCGTATTACATTTTCACCAATATCTACCGTGTACATCAGGGGTCCTTGTCTGGCCCGAATTGTTCCAGATTGCCATTTCTCGTTTTTATAGTCCTGGGCTAACACTGGTTGTCCTATTTCGAAACTCCGAGTGGTCTTGTTATTTATATGCTGGAACTGTTTGTTTTCAACTTCCCTCCGCACATTTGGTTTTAACAAGTCCAACCTGGACCGCAACCTCCTGTTATAGAACATCATGGCAGGACTTTGGTTTGTCACTGCATGAGTGGCGTTTCGATATGCCAGTAGGAATTTGTCCACCTTGTGTTGTAGTGGAATCTGATCTTCGCTCATGGCCTTTATTGCTTTTTTGAACGTTTGTACAAATCTCTCGGCCAACCCGTTTGTAGCCGGATGATATGGGGCAGAGGTATAATGTTTTACCCCATTCTTCTTCATGAATTTCTGGAATTCTTCTGACACGAACTGCGGTCCGTTGTCTGAACATATTTGTTCTGGCAATCCATTTCTTGCAAATATCGTTCTTAGCACCGCGATCGTCTTTTCCGAGGTAGTGGTGGTCATCTTAATCACTTCTGGCCATTTAGAATGTGCGTCCACCGCAATTAAAAACATGGAGTCCATGAATGGACCAGCAAAGTCAATATGTACACGTTGCCATGGGGTTGAAGGCCATTCCCATGGATGCAGCGGTGCAATCGGAGGTGCATTTTGCACTTTTTGGCACCCTGAGCAGCTTTTCGTCAGCTCCTCTATCTGTTGGTCGATACCCGGCCACCACACATAAGCCCTAGCAAGGCTTTTCATCTTGACTCCCCCCAGATGACCTTCATGCAGTTCCTTTAGAACTCTCTCTCTTAACTTAGGAGGAATAATCACCCTTGTTCCATACATCAATGTTCCTTGACAGATGGACAGCTGGTCTCGTCTTGCTGAGAATGCCGGTAACAGTGGATCACCATGTGCTGGCCATCCCTTCACTGTCACTTCGTAGACCCGGGACAGTGTCGGGTCGTTCCTGGTTTCTCTTTCAATACTTGCATTGGTAACTGGTAAACATTCGATGATGGTCGAGTGAAATAACTCAACAGGGTCAACCGTCGGTGCCTCCTCCTCTGTAGGTAGTGGCAGGCGCGACAGCCCATCAGCATTACCATGCTGCTTTGTACCTTTGAATTCGGACCATCTCTGGAGTCTCTGTGCTGTCATCACCGAAACACCCTTCTTAGGGTTAAAAATGGATACCAACGGCTGGTCGTCTGTCAGAAGCGTAAACTTTTGGCCCTGCAGGTAATGATTAAACTTCTTTACTCCCCACACAAGGCTGAGAGCCTCCCTATCTATCTGAGCATAGTTGCGCTCAGCGGAGGTCAATGATCTGGATGCGAACGCAACTGGCCTCTCCAGGCCATTTGGCAACTTGTGTGAGAGTACTGCCCCAATACCATATGGAGAAGCATCACAAGCCAAACGAATAGGCAGCGTTGGGTTGAAGTGAGCCAACACTTCCTCTGAGGTGATCAATGCCTTGCTTTTGCGAAAGGCCCTCTTACAGTCCTCGCTCCACTTCCATGGTACTCTCTTCTGCAAAAGAGCGTTCAGCGGGTGCAGCACCGTGGATAAATTTGGCAGAAACTTATGGTAATAGTTAATCAACCCTAGGAACGACCTCAACTGGGATACATTATCCGGAGCGGGAGCCTTCACAACAGCTTCGATCTTGTCAGGAGACTTATGAAGCCCCTCCTGGTCAATGACATGACCACAGTACGAGATCCGCTTCTGAAAGAACTCACATTTCTGGCGATTAACTCGAAGTCCATATTCTTTCAATCTGGTGAGCACCAGTTCCAAATTTGCAAGGTGTTCCTCGTCATCATCTCCTGTAATCAGAATATCGTCCAGGTAACATTGTGTGCCTGGAATTCCCTGTAATACCTGCTCCATGGCCCTTTGCCGGATTAACAGTGATCTTGAAATCTCCACAGATGCGAACCTTCCCCGGTTCCCCCGGCTTGTTGTTCGATGAACGCTTCATGACAGGGACAATGGGCGTGGCCCACTCATTCCAGTCTACCTTAGACAGTACTCCTGAACGTTCTAGCCCTTCCAGCTCAGCTTCCACAGCAGGTCGTATCGCATAAGGTACCGGTCTGGCTTTGAAAAATTTCGGGTTTGCATGTTCTTCAACCTTGATGTTTGCCGTAATTCCTCTCAGTGTTCCCAGTCCCTGTTGGAACACCTCTTTAGCATCGTCCAATATTCTGGACAATCGTTTAGGTTTGACATCTTTTTTACCGGAATCTACCGTTAGTGCTTTTAAGGAATGCCAGTCCATATTTATTTTCTTAATCCACTCCCGTCCCAGTAGTGGTGGACCTCCCTCATGTAGCACATATAAGTCCATTCCTCGGCTTTCTTTGCCCTTGTGGACCACCTTTACCTCTATCTTCCCGATGGGGTATACTCTTTGCCCCGTGTATGTTTTCAATACAATCTCCGTATCCCGTAGGGGAATATGTGGGAATAACCTTTTGTAATCTTGCTTATTCATGACCGTCAATGCCGATCCAGTGTCCAATTCCATCTTCACTTGGACTCCTGCTATCTGAAGTGTGACCCAGATTGTTTGGAGGTCTGCTTCATTACCAACATTGCGTACTCTTAGACTACCCAGTTCATTACTGCTGGAGTCTGAATTTGACTTCTGTTCGTTCGAACTGTTCTCTGTCACCTTGTGTACCTTTCTGTACTTTTCCTGCGGTGACATTTTGTTGTTCGTCTTCTTTCCTGACCAGCATACTTTAGCTATGTGACCAAGCCTGCCACATTTTCTGCATTCCTGATTTTTGAACCAGCACTGGTTCTGATCGTGCATTGTCTTTCCACAACGATAACATTTTACTGTACCCAAGACCATTTGATTGGTGCTGAGTTCCGGTGACCATAGCTGCATTTCCGCAGTGCCTCTCGCTGCGGCTTCGTGCGATGCTGCAATAGTGACAGCTTTATCAAGCGTAAGATCATTCTCCTCAAGCAGTCGCTTTTGTGTTCCTTCTTTTAACAATCCACACACAAATTTATCTCTCAGCGCATCTGCTAGTCCTGTTCCAAACTGACAGTACTTTGATAGCTTACGCAGTTCAATTAAAAATTCAGCGTTGCTTTTGTCTTTCAGCTGCGTTCTTCTGTAAAATTTAAATCGTTCCGCTATCATCAGCGGCGTGGGGTTTAAATGATTTTTCAGGACAGTAACAATATTCGCGAAAGTCTGATCCGCCGGTTTATCTGGTGACAGAAGGTGCTTCAATAGCCCGTATGTCTTCGCACCCATTGAGCTTAATAAGGTTAGTGCTTTCTCATCATCTGGTACCTTATTTGCTTTACAATAAACTTCCATGCGTTCTACATACGTGGTCCAATCTTCGATATCGCTATCAAAGGTATTAATGTTCCCATGTTTAGGCATCCTTGCAAGTTTTAAAATTTTTCTTTTCCTCAAAATGGCGGCTTCCCGCGCTTGTCTTCTTCCCCCGCCTACTAAAATGGCGGCTTCCCGCGCTTGGCGGTCTTTCCCGCGCTTGCCTTCTTCCCCCGCTGGCTGCAGTGGCGATTGCCGTGCTGCTGCCGTTCTCGCCTCCCCAGCGATTCTCAATTCCCCGACGTTGCTTTTACTCCCCCGCGGTTCCCGTGGGCATTCACGCTTCCCCTGCTGTTGCGCCTCTCAGCCCCGCATGCAGCCCGGTCCTTTACACCGGCTGCGTTTGAGTTCTCCGCGGCTCTCGTGCCTTAAGCTGCCCCAGTCACTGCGCCTCTCGGCCTCGATTGCAGCCCGGCCCTTTTCACCGGCCGTGGTCGAGTTCTCCGCCCTTTTTCCTCCGTTTTCCCTCCCCCACTCCACAGTCAACGTGGCCGACTTTCTGCTCGTGTCGCTGATCGGCTTACTCACCACCGTGGTAGAAGGGATGATCACTGCCTGTCGCTGATGGAGGGCTTCGTGGTCAGAATTTTTCTTTTTAACCCGGGTTCTCGATGCCTCCCGTGCGATGGTGCTCAGCAGGATGATGAGGGCAGATGCCTCTTCTCGACGCCCGTTCTGAGGACGAAGCTGCCTTGGATGTAAAACTGCCGCAGGGTAAGATCGAACTCGTCGCCACTGTTAAGTCTGTGTGTCCCAGTTATGCTTAGTATAAATCACTGGACACAGACCACAAGAATAACTTTAACAGGTCTTTACTATTCGGAGGTCAGGGCTGAACTGCCCAGCAAATCCCTACACAACACTTATATGCCGGTGTGGTCACCACTGGTATTACAGTATACAGCAGCCAAGAGAAAGTAGTACATCTCTTAAGGTAGTTCTCTTAAGGTGGAACAGGTTACATACACCACAGTCGGGGAGTCCAGAACCAGGGGACACAGTCTAAGGATAAAGGGTAGGCCATTTAGGACAGAAATGGGGAGGAATTTCTTCACCCAGAGAGTGGTGAACCTGTGGAACTCTCTACCACAGAAGGCAGTGGAGGCCAGTTCATTAAATATATTCAAGAAGGAGTTGGATATATTTCTTAAGGCTAAAGGGATCAAGGGATATGGGGAGAAAGCAGGGACCGGGTACTGAATTTGGATGATCAGCCATGATCGCATTGAATGGCGGAGCAGGCTCCTGCTCCTATCTTCTATGTTTCTATGTCTATGTTGACTTATTTTTAGGTTCCCTTGTACCACTGGTATTTTGTCCTTGTACTCCTCTGTGAAAACAGATACAAAGTACTCATTTAACAAGTCTGCCATTTTCTTATTATCCATTATAGTCCATTATAGTCTCACTTGCATCCAGTCTTTAGCAGGCCCACTTTCCCCTTTACCCCTCTCATTCTTTTACTCTGAACTTAATCTATTAGACATATCCAGCTTGAAAGATGATCCCCTTTTTACCCTCGCATTGCTGTTTGTGGGACCTTGCTGTGCGCAAATTAGCTGCCGCATTTCCCACATTAGAACAAAAGTACTTCATTGGCTGTACAGCGCTTTGAGACGTCCAGTGGTCGTGAAAGGCGCTATATTAATGCAAGTCTTTCTTTCTCCCAAATGTTGTGGACTGTGTCCTGTTGAAATGCACTGGGAAAGAAGGCAGCTGACTCACCTGCTAACACTCCTAAGTGATGGTGACATCATATGCAAATATTTGGTCTACAATTCACTAAGTCTTACTCTATCCTAATCAGCAAATCCGAGTGTTAGGGAAGTATCCCAGCTCAAGTCTCTAACCATTTGACTCAAAGATGAGAGCACACTATTGAGCCAAGCTAACACCTTGAGTTCTGCTGGAAGATCTAGACCTGAAACATCAACTGCTCGCTTCACTCCACAGGTATTGACTGACCTGAGTGTTTTCAGCATTTCTTGTTTTTGTTTTTTGTTTCGGGCATCTGTAGCTTTTTGCTTTTTGTTTAAGTAGTTTAAAGGTGGACGTTCAAACCCTTTAGATAATTATAAGCATTAGCTGTAATCAGTTAATCAGTCTGCCACTGCGCTGGCACTTTACAGCCTTCCGGACTCAACATTGAGTTCAACAGTTTCAGATCATAACCTCGGCCCCCACTACATTTTTGCTTATATTTTATCCACATCTTTGTTTTGGCCCTTTCCCCCCCCCCCCCCCTCTTTTTTTTTCTCTCCCACATGGCAGCTGTCTCTCATTCTGCCAGAACATTTCACACCTAATCTAGAGCTGTCTTTTGTCTCTACTAGTCCTATCACCATCTCGTCTCGTTTTGAATACCTCTTAATGTCTCTTCACTTCTTTTGTTCTCTCCCAGCCTGGCCTTTCGATCTATTTCATTTCCTTTCCAGTTTTGAAAAAGGGTTAGACCCGGAACGTCGACTCTATTTTCTCTCCACAGATGTTGCCTGGCCTGCTGAGTTTTTTCAGCATTTTCTGTTGTTATTTCGGATTTCCAGCAGCTGCAGTATTTTGCTATCGTGCCACTACGCTGTGGTAGGTGTGAAGCCCATTGGAACAGGTCCTTCCTGTTATGTGCCATGTCTGTAGTTTTTGCTATTGTACAATGGGCCCAGTGCACTCTCCATGTTGACCAAATTTGGCGATGATCTTGACGGTGTTTGTGCGCTGTTTTCATTAAATCTGTGTGTCAGGTGGCTTTTCCAGTCATTTGTTAAGATTTGAAATGACACTAGAAACATGTTTGTGGTTAAATTATTAATTAAACCCTCAGGAATGGCTAAGAGCTGCTTATGGGGAACAAAGAGGGAGTTGAGTGAAACAATATAATGACTCGGTGAGAAATTTAACAGCCTGAGGGTGAAAGGCTGTGCAAGCCTCCAGTGTGCTGCAGGGAACAATGAACAAGTCTGTGAATGGAATACATATTCTGCCACACTCATTTAGTCTGCTGTGTTTTGATTGAACTATTAGGGTAATGCTTGTAATTTGTCTTATTGATTGAAAAATGGTCACGCCAGAAAGACACAGCTGTAACAGAACCTTAGTCACGTAAACAGTAAGTGTGACTGTTCTATGTAGTCGCCCCGTCCCCTCATTTTGGGAACATTTTAATTGTTTGATATTTTCCCAGAATGAGGAGATGGAGTGAATGTATTTGACAAAAATAACACATATGTAATCCCACCAACGCACCCCAGTAATAGCAACATGAGGAATGTTTATAGAATGTAGTAAATGCATATATATACTAGCGGGGGGTGCCCGGCATTGCCAGGGCAATTTTGGGCCGCGCGGTCTGCCTGCCGGTGTCTGTCCCCTCTCTCTCTCCCTCCCTCTCCCCGAGCTTAGCTCTCCAGGGGATGGCGCGGTTGACGGCCAGCAGCTGCAGCTCGCCCACCTGTTGCGTGTCTCGGGCCTAGCGCTTGAGGCCCGGCCAGGCTCTCGGGGCGAGACGGACCCGAGCTGAGCTCCCCCGCGGATCGCGCAGTTGACGGTCGGCCGCTGCAGATGACCCGCCCGCTGCGTGGAAACTGACCTGCAGCTCCCGGAGTCGCAATGTGGGGGTCTGTTTGGTTGGTGGTGTCCGTGTGGTGATGAAAAAAATGGCGGCGAAGTTTAGGGAGACTGGAGGATTAGGACCCGCCCATGACGCACTGATTGGTCAACCATCAGGTGAGTGAACTGTAGGATTGGTCAAGCAGCACGTCAGTCAACGCTAATGACAGGTAGGATTGGTGAACCGCTAATGAGTGGATTTTTGCGGATTTTTGAACCTTTTTTGTATACTGTATTAACATTTTTGTCTGACGAAAAAGTAAATACACCTACGAGAGTCCCCTAATGATAAGCTTTCTTTTGATATAACATATGTGTAGGTACGCGCTATAACTTTTGATTGTATAGCCGGACAGACAGAAAGACAGAGAGACCGAGAGACAGACAGAGAGACAGAGAGAAATACCGCTTTATATATATAGACTAGCTGGAGTGCCCGGCGGTGTCGAGGCTTTTTCGAGGGCATGTTGTTGTTGGAAAAGAGAGAGCGACTGGGGGGAAGAGAGAGAGCGACTGGGGGGGAAGAGAGAGAGCGACTGGGGGGGAAGAGGGAGAGCGACTGGGGGGAAGAGAGAGAGTGACGGGGGGAAGAGAGAGAGTGACTGGGGGGAAGAGAGAGAGCGACGGGGGGGAAGAGAGAGAGTGACTGGGGGGAAGAGAGAGAGCGACTGGGGGGAAGAGAGAGAGCGACGGGGAAGAGAGAGAGCGACTGGGGGGAAGAGAGAGAGTGACTGGGGGGAAGAGAGAGAGTGACTGGGGGGAAGAGAGAGAGCGACGGGGGGAAGAGAGAGAGCGACTGGGGGAAGAGAGAGAGCGACTGGGGGGAAGAGAGAGAGCGACAGAGGGGAAGAGAGAGAGCGACTGGGGGAAGAGAGAGAGTGACTGGGGGAAGAGAGAGAGCGACTGGGGGGAAGAGTGAGAGCGACTGGGGGGAAGAGAGACAGCGACTGGGGGGGAGGGGGAGGGGGGAGAGGAGGGGGGAGGGGGGAGAGGAGGGGGAGGGAGGGGGAGGGAGGGAAAGTGGGGAGGGAGGGGGAGGGGGGAAGGTGGGGGTGGGGGGGAGGGGGTGTGTGGGGGGGGAAAGGGGGTGGTGAGAAGTGTGTGGGGGGGGAAGGGTGGGGGAAGGAGGGGGAAGGGGGGAAGGGAGAAAGGGAGGGAGGGGGGAAGGGAGAAAGGGAGGGGGGGAGAAGGGAGGTGGGGAGCCAGCAGACCCTCTCCCCTCTGCCGGCGATGGCTCCGCGGAGCTCCGTGCCGCCCCACGCACTGACATGGCCCAGCCGAGCGCAGCCCGAGCCCCGCCTCCCGAGCCCCGCCCCACGCCCTCCCGAGCCCCGTTGCCGGGGTAACCCTTTCCCCCCCTTCCCGCTCTCCCGAGCACCGGCCTCCCGAGCCCCGCCCTCCCGAGCACCGGCCCCCCGCCCGAGCCGCGGGGGCGAAGGAGAGAGAGGGCCGCCGCTCCTCCGGTCGATGTGTTGCGGGCCGACCCCTGATGAGCGCCCGATCAGCTGAGCCCAAGCCCCGCAACTCACCTCCCGCTAGGCTCCCTCCTGCCCCGCCAGCCTTTACCGAAATGGCGGCGATGGCTACGCTCGGCCCAGTCCCGCGCCGCCAGCCTTTACCAAGATGGCGGCGATCGCGGGGCGGGCCCAGCGGGAGGGGCGGTGCCTACCTCGGGCGTGGCTGGGCAACAGAGGCTCAGGCTTCCAGGCCTGGAAAAACGGTGAAAGGTAGGAAAATTATAGATGTTAGAGAAAAGATTGACAAATGAATTAACATTTTTTTAAAAACAATTTGTGTTTTAAAAGCAACTTTTTTGTTGTTGCTGGAAATGTAGATTTGAAAAGAAACATGCAGAAAGCGGGAAAAAGAAACAAAGAGTTTGGAATCAAGATGGCGGCCACTCACCTCGGTTCAGAATGATTAGGCCCGCCCACACACGCACCGATTGGTCAACCGTCAGGTCACTGAAGTGTAGGATTGGTCAATCGTCCTGTCACTCGACTCTAGAACGGCCTGCCCTCACGCGCGACAAACCCGCCCCCGTGACGCAGCGATTGGTCGACCTTCGGGTCGCTCAACTGTATGATTGGTCGACCTTCACGTCACTCAATGCTAATGAGCGGATAATGAGCGGAATTTTGAATAATGAGTGGATAATGAGCGGAATTTTGAACTTTTTTTGGATACCGTGGGCGTAATTTTTGTCCGACCGAAAAGTAAATATGCTTATGACCGTTCCGGAATGGTAAGCTTTCTTTTGATGTAACGCACGTGTAGGTACGCTCTATAACTTGAGAGTGTATAGCCGGACAGACAGACAGACTGAAGGACAGAAGTACCGCTTTATATATAGAGATAGATAGATAACATAATTACTATTTCACTATGCAAAGAATGAGACACAATTACTGCCTGTTACTAAATCTTTTGAATAAGATAAACAGAAATCAATCTTTCCACGGGGAATCTTAAGCTCTTCAGTCTCATGAAAGTGCTACATAAAGTGCTGTTCCATGTTTTATATTCCACCCATTGTAGTACAACACCCTTGTAATTCTTACACTCAGATGTTAAATAACAGGCTGTGCCTATTGTAATGTTAAATAACAATCTGTACCTGCCCTAGTCTATCATTTACCTTGGCTCAAAAATCCTCGACTCTTCCGGTATACTTCCTTCGTGGATCCATAAATCTGGTGGGAGTGCAGCAGATGGCTGGAATTTTCCTCTGTCTGCTCTAAACAAGGTTGCCTGGCTCAGTTGGGGTATGACCAGGGGAAGGGGACTCACAGACTGGGAGTTTCTTCATCCTTGGCCTGATGGAACTGCAGCGGCCGTGCCTTCAGCTGCCTGGGCCCTCAGCTCTGGAATTCCATCCTTAAATCTCTCTGCCTCTCTACCTGTCTCTCCTCCTTTAAGATGCTCCTTAAAACTGACCTCTTCACCTGTCCTAATATATCATTATGTGCCTCGGCGTCAAATTTTGTTTGATAACGCTCCAGTGAAGCACCTTGGGACGTTTTAATACATTAAAGGTGCTCTATAAATGCAACTTGTTGTTGTTATACACCCAGTGAAAGAAGGTATGCCAACTACTACAGGGCTGCAAGTGGGGTCTGCTGGGGATCTAGGCCTGGGTCATGGCCTAGACCCCAGAAGGCATTCCTTTCTTTGGTGATTTTTCTTGCCACCTTTATGAAGGGGAATATTTCCGTGGGGCGGGGGTCCCCAGGGGTCGGTACTAGGATCATTGCTTTTCTTGATATATATTATTGGCTTGGACTTGGGTGTACAGGGCACAATTTCAAAATTTGCAGATGACACAAAACTTGGAAGTATAGTGAACAGTGAGGAGGATAGTGATAGACTTCAAGAAGACATAGATAGGCTGGTGAAATGGGCAGACATGTGGCAGATGAAATTTAACGCAGAAAAGTGCAGTGATACATTTTGGTAGGAAGAACAAGGAGAGGCAAAATAAACTAAAGGGTACAATTGTAAAGGGGGTGCATGAACAGAGAGACCTGGGGGTATATGTGCACAAATCGTTGAAGGTGGCAGGGCAGGTTGAGAAAGTAGTTAAAAAAGCATACGAGATCCTGGGCTTCATAAAGAGAGGCATAGAGTACAAAAGCAAGGAAGTTATGATGAACCTTTATAAAATACTGGTTTGGCCTCAACTGGAGTATTGTGTCCAATTCTGGGCAACACACTTTAGGAAGAATGTAAAGGCCTTAGAGAGTCATAGGGAGAAAAATTCAGTATCGCCCCGTTTGGGGCGCCGTTATCGGTTGTGCGCAAAGTTTAGCGCCTGGCACTAATTATCGCCTCCGACGGCAAACTTGGCTTTTATCGCCCCTGTAGGTGATTGGAGCGCTAAATCAGGTGCTTCACACCTGTCTTAAGGCGCAAAGGCCGAGGAGCAAGGCGCTACCTCAGAGTGCTGGTGAAGCAAGGAAGGGCAAATCAAAATGAACCTGCAAAGTGCTGCTCAGTACTCAAAACTCCTTCACACAGCGATGAACCTCTCTAGAAGTCTCTCTCTCTCTCTCTCTCTCTCTCTCAGAATGCGTGGTGCAAAAATGTCACCAACAAAAAAAGGCAGGAAGCGGTCGCCTTTAAATAGCGCTCCCCCACTCCCTTTCTGACTGCAAAACGCTCCCCTCAACCTGTCGTTGCTAGCGGCAGGCAGTAAGGCAGGGGGCGCCACTCAATATCCGGTCTGGGGCGCTACCGGGGCGTTGCGCACTCGACTGACGTCACGATCTGCCGGCGCAGGGGATCGTGGCGGTAGTGTTTAGCGCCGCCGCAAAATGCCTAGTTAATTTCATGAGCGGCGCAAACATCGCCGTGCACGGGCGCTTGGTGCTTTGCGCCCCATTAGCGCCCTCTTAAGGTGCTGACGGTAGGCGCAAACAACTGAATTTTTCTCCCATAGAGTCATAGGGGGAAAAGTTGAGTCGCGCCCCCTTTGGGGTGCTAACTTCACCGGGGCACTACTTTCAGCGGCCCGAAAAAATTAACGCCCCCGTGGCCAAAATTCACCGGTAGTGCCCCAAGACGGAGGCGGGGTGCTACTGGCAGCACCACGCCTCCCTCTTGGGGCGCTGCCAGTGAATTTCGCGGCACTACGTGCTGCAGCACCACGCACAGCGGCACATCACGCCGCGGTACTGCAGGCCTTCCTCCCCTTAGTAAAGGGGAGGGAACCAGCACAGCGTGACCTGGGGCCCAGCTGGGCCCCCAGGGATCAGAGTGCCGGCAAAAGAGCCCGGCACTCAAGAGAAGTTCCGGGCTCACGGAGTGCTGATGGGCTCATGGAGCGCAGCTGACACTCTGCGGGGTGGCTGCAGAGGAGGCCGGGAACGGCAGCGGGGGCAGGTGCTAGCAGGCGGCCAGCAACAAAAATGGCCGCCCGGCACCTTCCCTTTAATTTGCGCCCCGGCCGCAGGTAGGTCCCCCTGACCCCATCGGACATAGCGTCCGGCAGTAAGTTAGGGGGCGCTACCGAAGATCCCGACGGGGTCGCGAGCGGGACGCTGCGCACGGCGATGACGTCATTGCTTGCAGCGCAGCGCCGCGGGGCGCTAAGGGTTACCGCCGCCACTAACCCCCAATGAATTTCACAGGAGGCATTGGCAGCACCGTGCCCAGGCGCTAATTGCTTTGTGCCCCATTAACGCCCTCTTTGGGTGCTAATGGGAGGCGCAAAGCAACCGAATTTTTAGGCCATAGAGTTATACAGCACAGAAAGAGGCCCTTTGGCCCATCGTGTCCGCGCCGGCCATCAAGCCCTGTCTATTCTAATCCCATTTTCCAGCACTGGGTCCGTAGCCTTGTATGCTATGGCATTTCAAGTGCTCATCTAAATGCTTCTTGAATGTTGTGAGGGTTCCTGCCTCTACCACCCTTTCAGGCAGTGAGTTCCAGATTCCAACCACCCTCTGAGTGAAAAAGTTTTTCCTCAAATCCCCTCTAAACCTCCTGCCCCTTACCTTGAAACTATGCCCCCTGGTTATTGACCCCTCTACTAAGGGGAAAAGTTCCTTTCTATCTACCCTATCTATGCCCCTCATAATTTTGTACACCTCAATCAGGTCCCCCTTCAGCCTTCTCTGCTCTAAGGAAAACAACTCCAGCTTGTCCAGTCTCTCTTCATAGCTGAAGCGCTCCAGCCCAGGTAACATCCTGGTGAATCTCCTCTGCACCCTCTCCAATGCAATCACATCCTTCCTATAGTGTGGCGACCAGAACTGCACACAGTATTCCAGCTGTGGCCTAACTAACGTTTTGTACAGCTCCATCATAACCTCCCTGCTCTTATATTCTATGCCTCGGCTAATGAAGGCAAGTATCCCATATGCCTTTTTAACCACCTTATCTACCTGTCCTGCTGCCTTCACCAAGGTCCCTCTGATCCTCTGCCCTTCCTAGGGTCCTACCATTCATTGTGTATTCCCTTGCCTTGTTAGTCCTCCCAAAATGCATCACCTCACACTTTTCAGGGTTAAATTTCATTTGCCACTGTTCTGCCCATCTGACCAACCGTCTATATCGTCCTGTAGCCTGAGGCTTCCCTCTTCGCTATTTACCACTCCACCAATTTGCGTGTCATCTGCGAACTTACTGATCATACCTCCTACGTTCATATCTAAATCATTAATGTACACTACAAACAGCAAAGGACCCAGCACCGATCCCTGCGGTACACCACTGGACACAGGCTTCCAGTTACAAAAACAACCTTTGACCATCACCCTCTGCCTCCTGTCACTAAGCCAATTTTGGATCCAATGTGCCAAATTGCCCTGGATCCCATGGGCTCTTACCTTCTTGACCAGTCTCCCATGCGGGACTACATCAAATGCACTACCCTCATCCACACACCTAGTCACCCCCTCGAAAAATTCAATCAAATTGGTTAGACATGCTCTCACCCTGACAAAGCCATGCTGACTATCCTTGATTAACCCTTGCCTCTCCAAGTGAAGACTAATTCTGTCCCTCAGAATTTTTTCAAATAATTTCCCTACCACTGATGTTAGGCTCACTGGCCTGTAATTCCCTGGTTTATCCCTACTACCCTTCTTGAATGATGGTACTACGTTAGCTGTTCTCCAGTCCTCTGGCACCTCCCCTGTGGCCAGAGAGGTTCTGAAAATTTGTGTTAGAGCCCCTGCAATCACCTCCCTTGCCTCACAGCAGACTGGGATACATCCAGTCAGGGCCTGGGGATTTATCCACTTTTAAGCCCGCTAAAACCGCTAGTACCTTTGTGCTAGGCATGACTCCAGCCAGTCGAGTGTTCCCCCCCACCCCGCCCTGATTTCCATTGTGTTGTGTATGTAACCTGTTCCACCTTAAGAGAGCTTAAGCCTGTTCCACCTTAAGAGATGTACTACTTTCTCAGGCTGCTGTAGACGTAATACCGGGGGTGAACACACCGGTACATAAGCACTGTGCAGTAATCTTGTATTCAGTGTAGTCCCTACCTCCAACCAGTAAAGACCTGTTTTATTGTTACTGATTAAGTCTGAGTATTAATTACTTGAACAACTCACAGACTTAACACTGGCGACGAGTCAGGTTCTTACCCTGCGGCAGTTATTCCACGGCGGCTTCGTCCACAGACAGGACGTTGAAGAGAGGTTTCAAATCTCACCACCCCACTGGAAGCGACAGGCATTAGGACCCTGAAGCCTCCATCAGCGACTGAAAAACTGGAGGACAGAAGACATCCTGCAGCTTCTTTTTCAACCTCGGTGGTGGGTAAGCCAAGCAGCGTTGGCTGCAAAGACAGGGCTGGGGGAAGTCGGAGGTATAAGGGCCATCGATCGAAATCCCTGATAAGGGCCGCACTCGGGCTGAAAGGCGCAGCATCGGCAGACACTGAAGGCGCGAGAGCCGCGGTGAAAAGCGCGGGCCATCGATCGCGGCGGAGATAAGGGCCGCACTCGGGCGTCGGGGGACGGGTGAAGACCGCCAAGCGCGGGAAAACCGCCATTTTGTGGGCGGAGGACGACGGCAAGAGCGGGAAGCCGCCATCTTGGATAGCAGTAAAAAAAAAAAAATCTGAGAAATTGCAAATCTGATAAAGTACTACAATGCCTAAACACGGGAATATTAGCAACTTTGATAGTGACATCGAAGATTGGGCCATATATGTTGAACGAGTTAAAAATTATTGTAAGGCCAATAAAATTCGTGAGGCTGATAAAGCACTAACATTATTAAATTTAATGGGTGCGAAGACATACGGGCAATTGAAACACCTGTTATCACCAGATGAACCGGCGGATAAGACGTTCGATGAGATTGTTACTGTCCTGAAAGATCATCTAAACCCCACGCCGCTGATGCTAGCAGAACGATTTAAATTTTACGACAGAAGGCAGCTACAGCATGAAAGCAATGCTGAATATTTGCTGGAATTGCGTAAATTAGCGAAATATTGCCAGTTTGGAACGGGACTGACAGATGCACTACGAGACAAATTTGTGTGTGGTTTATTTAAACAGGATACACAAAAGCGACTGTTCGAGGAGAATGAGCTGACGCTTGAGAAGGCGGTCACTATGGCAGCAGCACACGAAGCCGCAGCGAGAGGCACGGCAGTAATGCAGCTACGGTCACCGGAGCTCAGTGCACACAAATTGGGTGTGAGTTTTGGCAAATGTTATCGTTGTGGAAAGACAACGCATGATCAGAACCAGTGTTGGTTTAAAAACCAAGAATGTAGAACTTGTGGTAGGCTTGGACATATAGCTAGAGTATGCAGGTCAGGGAAGAAGACCAGCAACAAGAAGTCACCGCAAGGAAAATACGCAAAAGTACACAAGGTGGCCGAACAGGAGTCCGATTCAGACGCTAGCAGTAATGAACTGGCTGGCTTAAGCAGTATTGAACTGGCTAGCTTAAGGGTACTCAACGTTGGTAAGGGTGCAGACCTCCAGACAATTTGGGTTACTCTTCAGATAGAAGGAGTCCAAGTAAAAATGGAATTGGACACTGGATCGGCATTGTCGGTCATGAATAAGAAAGATTACAGAAGGTTATTCCAACATATTCCCCTACAGGATACGGAGATTATATTGACAACCTACACGGGGCAGAGAGTGTACCCCATCGGGACAATAAAGGTTGCAGTGGCCAACAAGGGCGAAGGAAGTCAAATAATGGACTTATATGTGCTACCGGAGGGAGGTCCACCACTACTAGGCCGGGAGTGGTTTAGAAACATAAATATGGACTGGCATTCGCTAAAAGCCATAAAGAGTGAGAACTCGGTGCAGATAATCAGCCCAGACTCTAGAACTGATGATGATAAGACCAACCCATGTGCAAAAGACAAAGTTTCAGCACAGAATTCCACTGAGCAACAACAACATAGTTTAACAGAGAATTCTGAGTCTGTCAAGTCTACTGATATGCACATTCTTGAGGGACACTGGGCTCGAACTCAACTCCATTTCAAACTACAACAGCAATTAGAACAAATGATTCGCCGTTTTGAGCAAGAGATGAATGAAATAAAAAAGTTCTTTGTTACAGAGTGGGAGAATCTGGAAAGGCAACAGAAGCAACTGATGGAGAAAATGGAGCAGGAGCACACCAACCATCTGCGCGAGGAGGCCGAACGAATCAAAGCTGATTCAGGTTCTGAAGGTGCGTGCCATAATCTGGTGTCAGAAGAGTTAACGGTCAGCCAACTCCTTCATATGCTGAGGGACAAGACTCTGAAATGGGAAAAACTTGAACACGAGCTGCGATCTTCAAAGGAAAAGGGTTCGGAGCTCTCAAAAGTCATTGAGATGGCTGATGTGACGACACAGACTGAAACGACTGCAACAGAGCAGCCATTGGATGCCAAAAGTACGCTGACTCATGTCAATGTAGAACAACAGACCGCTGAAACAGCTGCTCCGGTAGAGGGATTGCATAGTCCGATCAATCAATCTCCAAAGGAAGTTGAAGTATTAAAATCACAAATGAGGTCACTAGTAAACGACTTGCTGAAAGCCCAGAAAAAGCTGGATGCAGAGGTACACATGAAGAAGTCTCTTCAGGAAAGATGTCTGGATTTGGAACAAGAGCTGGCTAACGTCCAGCTGGGTATGGAGGAAATAGACGACCCTCTCGCTGACCTGTCGGACGACTCCGAATATTACTATGTCCTGTCCTGCCCAACTTGTAACTTCGACTCCCACCATACAGAAATCATGGAGGAGCACCGAAAGTCTACGGAACATCGGGAGAAGGTGGCTCTACTACGAAAAAAGGAGGAAGAGAAGGAGGAACTGCGCATGCAGCTGGCAGCTGTGGCAGCTGACAATGGAGCCCAGAGAGTCTCCAAGAAGCAGAAAAGGAAAAGTAAAAACAGAAGATGACCCATCTGAACCATTATCACCTCTACCAGATCACACACGTGGTCCCTCCGAACGGAGCCAAATCAGTTCGGAAGTTCAAGCTGTTAAATCCATGAAAGGACTATTGAATGAGTAACGTGAACCGACTACACCACAGAGATTGAATCTGTGAACTGTTTTCCGCAGAGACTGAATCTGTGATATGTTACGTTAAACATGAAGTTATATACGGGGGAATATATAATGGGAAATAAGGAAATGGCAGATCAACTAAATGCATACTTTGGGTCAGTCTTTACGAAGGAAGACACAAAAAACCTCCCTGGGATATCGGGAAAAATAGGGACATTGGCAAAGGAGGAACTGACGCAAATCAATATCTCTAAGGATATGGTGTTAAGGAAGCTAAAGGGATTGAAGGTGGACAAATCCCCAGGGCCTGATAACATGCATCCTAGGGTACTGAAGGAGGTGGCCCTAGAGATAGCGGATGCACTAAGGATGATTTTTCAGAATTCATTAGACTCGGGAACAGTGCCGATGGATTGGAGGGTAGCTAACGTTACCCCACTATTCAAAAAGGGGGGTAGGGAAAAAGCAGGTAATTACAGACCTGTAAGCCTTACATCAGTTGTGGGCAAAATGCTGGAGTCCATCATTAAGGATGAAATAGCGGAGCACTTAGCAAATGGGGACAGGATAGGACAGAGTCAACATGGATTTACAAAGGGTAAATCGTGCTTGACTAATCTATTGGAATTTTTTGAGGGAGTAACTGGTAGAATAGATGGGGGAGAGCCAGTAGATGTGGTGTACCTGGACTTCCAAAAGGCCTTCGATAAGGTCCCACATAAAAGATTAGCATGGAAAATTGAGGCTCATGGGATAAAGGGGAAAGTTTTGGCGTGGATAGGGAACTGGCTGTCAGATAGAAAACAGAGAGTTGGAATAAACGGCTCATTTTCTGAATGGCAGGCAGTAACAAGTGGGGTACCACAGGGATCTGTCCTGGGCCCCCAGCTGTTCACAATTTACATTAATGACCTGGATCAGGGAGTCGGATGCAGCATTTCCAAATTTGCAGACGACACTAAACTAGGAGGTGGGGTGGGCTCAGAGGAAGAGACCAGGAAGCTCCAGAGCGATTTGGACAGACTGGGCGATTGGGCGGATAAATGGCAGATGCACTATAATGTGGACAAGTGCGAAGTTATCCACCTTGGGTGCAGGAACGGGAGGGCAAATTATTATTTAAATGGCAATAGATTGGGAGAGGGGGAAGTACAGAGAGACCTGGGTGTTCTTGTACACCAGTCACTGAAGGCGAGCATGCAGGTGCAACAGGCGGTCAAGAAGGCAAACGGTATGCTGGCCTTCATAGCAAAAGGGTTAGAATACAGGAACAGGGATACCTTGCTGCAGCTGTACAGGGCACTGGTGAGACCACACCTCGAGTACTGTGTACAGTTTTGGTCGCCTCATCTGAGGAAGGATGTTCTTGCCATGGAGGGGGTGCAGCGGCGATTCACCAGGCTGATACCAGGAATGGCGGGAATGACCTATGAGGAGAGACTATGTAGTTTAGGGATGTACACACTGGAGTTTAGAAGATTGAGAGGGGACCTCATAGAAGTGTATAAAATTCTGACAGGTCTAGACAGACTGGATGCAGAAGGAATGTTTCCCTTGGTGGGTGAGAACAGAACTAGAGGACATAATTTAAGGATAAGGGCTAAACCATTTAGGACAGAGATGAGGGGGAATTTCTTCACTCAGAGAGTGGTGAACCTGTGGAACTCATTGCCACAGAGGGCAGTGTACGCCAGCTCATTAAATATATTTAAGAGGGAATTAGATATATTTCTACGGGCAAAAGGGGTTAAGGGTTACGGAGAGAAGGCGGGGACGGGATACTGAATTAAAGGATCAGCCATGATCTCATTAAATGGCGGAGCAGGCACGAAGGGCCGAATGGCCTACTCCTGCTCCTATCTTCTATGTATCTATGTATCTATGTATATATGTATATATGTTATTACGCTATGTTAAATGGGGGGGTGACTATAAAGCTAAGAAGGGAGGAGTGTTGTGTATGTAACCTGTTCCACCTTAAGAGAGCTTAAGCCTGTTCCACCTTAAGAGATGTACTACTTTCTCAGGCTGCTGTAGACGTAATACCGGGGGTGAACGCACCGGTATATAAGCACTGTGCAGTAATCTTGTATTCAGTGTAGTCCCTACCTCCAACCAGTAAAGACCTGTTTTATTGTTACTGATTAAGTCTGAGTATTAATTACTTGAACAACTCACAGACTTAACACATTGACTTCAGTTTTACTAGGGCTCCTTCATGCCACGTTCGGTCAAATGTTGCCTTAATGTCAAGGGCAGTCACTCTCGCCTCACCTCTGGAATTCAGCTCCTTTGTCCATGTTTGGACCAAGGCTGTAATGAGGTCGGGAGCCGAGTGGTCTTCGCGGAACCTAAACTGAGCATCAGTGAGCAGGTTATTGGTGAGTCAGTGCCGCTTGATAGCACTGTCGATGACACCTTCCATCACTTTGCTGATGATTGAAAGTAGACTGATGGGGCGGTAATTGGACTGATTGGATTTGTCCTGCTTTTTGTGGACAGGACACACTGGGCAGTTTTTCACATTGTCGGATAGATGCCAGTGTTGTAGCTGTACTGGAACAATTGGGCCGAATGGCCTGCTGTTAATTCTATGTGTTGTGCAATGTCCTGTCTATACATGTATCAAATGCCAGTCAGCATGGTTGGCACTTTCATTTCTTTTCCTGCTGAAAAGCATGACATGTCCTCCAATGGCATTGCAATGCACCATTTCCCAAAGTACAGGGTGCCATTGATGGCTGCTACGTGTCCTACCTGAAGCCTATCCTACGTGTCAGTAAACAACCATGGCTGGCAATTTCCTGGGAGCTGCTCCCACTCCACTGCTGTGAATTCACCAGAAGTATGGTGGGAAGTCCACTTACACGCGTAAACTGGGTCATGGTGACAGAGCGGGAGCAGCCCCTTGGGAAATTTAATCCCAATGTTTTTGTTGCAATAGTTAAATATTTGAAGTCCTTGGAAAGTGTGAGTGCAGCAAAGCTTTTAATTGTATGTTGCCCCTTCACTGTGTCCGCTAATGAGGTATGTGTGAGAAGCCAATGAAAAAAAGAGAAGTTGTGCGAGAGCTTGGCACGGGAAACAGTGAACCTGGAACAGGATGGCAGGCAACTCTTTGTGACAGGGAATCTCAGATCATCTACTTGATACGTGGTACAGTTGGACAGTCTTGCTGGATTCTTTAAAGTGGGTCACCTTCTCCCACATCTGTTCTCAGGCCCTGCAAGTACCACAGGCGGTATTGAAATAAAAAACAGAAAATGCTGGAAATACTCAGCAGGTCAGGCACCATCTGTGGAGAGAGAAACAGAGTTAAGATTTCAGGTCGATGACCTTTCATCAGAACTGGAAAAGGTTTTAAAGCAAGTACAGAGGCAGGAAAAGGGGGGTGGAGGGGAAGAAATAAAAGGGAAGGTCTGTGATAGGATTGGCTAAATGACAAAAGGGATGATGGTGCAAGGCAAATGACGGTGGTAATGGGACAAGTAAAGAAACAATTCAATTCAATTCAATTCAAATCGCTTTATTGGCATGATAAGGTACATCTTATGTTGCCAAAGCATCGAAAAACATTTATGGTTGAACACATAAACGCAGATCTATTCATACAGTGTATAAACAGATATATCCCTGAGTGTATAAATATACATTCGTATAATTTGTATATACTCTTTTCTTAGGTTTACTGGTTGTCCCTCTGTTTATGGCAAGCTGTAACATAGTGTGCCGCTAAGGTTACACAGTTTCTCTGTTCCCCTAGTAGGTATGGGAGTTTTTGGCCGTCATTCAAATTTCTGAATTCAGGGCATATTTGTGAGAATTTTTGGTAGAAATTCTCCCTGATGCCCTGATATTTTCCACAAGCTGTGAGGAAGTGCATCTCTGTCTCCACCACTCCCTGACTGCAGTGAGAGCATATCCTGTCCTCTCTTGACAGCCTGGTCTGTCTGTGTCTGCCTTTTTCGATCGCCAGGCTATGTTCACTAAGTCTGTACCTTGTCAAGGTTTTTCTCAGTTTGCTATCCTTTACCATGGTCAGGTATTCAGCCATGTTGTATTGTCTGTTTAGGGCCAAGTAGCAATTGAGTTTGTTTTGGGTTTTTGTTGTTTCTGCCCAATATGACAGGTATTTTTCCTTTTGCTTAGTGACAATTGTGTTGGGTCGAATTCTCAGTGCTACGATGTCACTGTCCTGGGGCTGGTTATTGTTAGTAGTGTTAGTGGTTGCTTCACTGAGTCCCAGGACTAGTTGACTGAGGGTATTCTTCTTTATGGTCCTCTCTTGGCATTTCAAGGCTTCGTAATGATAGCAGTGGGGGTTGCTCATTTTTAGGTGTTTCCAAAATTTGGTGGCTCTTTTTTGGATAGTAATTATTAGTGGATATTGGCCTAGTTCTGCCCTGCATGCATTGTTTACAGTTTTCCTTTGAGTCCGGAGGATACTTTTACAGAATTCTGAGGAGCTGAAAATGGAAAAAAAGCAGAACCATTACAAGCAACTGCTGTCCGAAAAAATGGAAGCAGTGGTTATGATCTGAAATTGTTGAACTCAATGTTAAGTCCGGAAGGTTGTGAAGTGTCTAATTGAGCCTGGCCACCACTTCCTGCCAGGCATCATGCACTGCCATCTTGTGGGAGGAATGCAGAACAGGGTAATCCTCCATGCACTCACTTCAAACAGCAGCTCGGCCACCTTGCCAACCAAAGAACAAAAGGCTGCCACTCTGTCACTTGCCCACCGGCTTCATTTCCTGCCTCTGCATTGGGGTTTTCACCCTTTCATTCTTGCCTGTTACTTCTTCTCCTTCCCCCATTCAGCCTTTGCAAAGGCCAAAAACCTTTCAACATTCTTAATGAGTCTTTAAAAAGCTGCAAAAATTGTGAACCATATTGTCTGCAACCCTTGCATCCTATTCAATCTTCTCCATCACATAGACTGCCTACTTCCACTTCCGTAACATCGTCTGCCTCCGTCCCTACCTCGGCCCATCCACTGCTGAAACCCTCATCCATACATTTGTCCCCTTGGATGATGTTGCTGTTGTGGAAGAGCATTCCCTATTATTACATAGACAATTACAGTGACCAATTTGTGCACAAGTCCCACACACTGTAATAAGATGAATGACCAGTTAATCTGTTTTGGTGGTGTTTCAATTAAATTAAATTAAATTAAATACCTTTACTGCCCAATAGATAGCAATAGTGTGACTTGGAGATTGTAACAGAGACCCCTTGTTGCATCGACTGGATACTTTGATTTCTCATGTGCTGCCACATGCATTCTTCTGTCTTTTGGCAGGCGATATCATAATCTTGACCATGCTTGTGTAACCTGAATTTCCTCTGTATCCATTCACATGTGCTGCTCCGGACCTGAGTCCATTACTTCTAGCTCCCTTTTTTTCCTCTTGGGCTCTTTTCTCCTGTCTCCTACCTTTTCTACTGCCCAGTCATGCCACAGGTACTTTGCCCTCCCAATCCTCACCCCCAACCTATCTCTACTCCTCTGCCTTCCTACTCTCCTGCTGCCATCCCAGGTATGCAACTGCTTTGAATAAGCCCATAGCTACCCTCTGTGCTCACCTTTACCCACTATTGTTCCCTTGGACTCTGTCAGTGCATCAATAATCACCACCACTTTCCACATTTCCCTCCAGAATGTTCATTCACTCATGAACAAGGCCCTCGCCATCCATGATCTGATTGTGGACAATTGCATTGACATCATGGCTTTGATTGAAACCTTCCCTCATGGCTATACTTTCTACCACCTGCCACAGTGGCAGTGTGGTCATTATCACCAAATCTCAGCTTGGTCTGTCCCAGTGCTCCTCTGTTACCTTCTCCTCCTCACCTTATATACTGAGGACACCCATCTCTACCTCTGCACCATCTCTCTCAACCTCTCGACTGCCTCTGTGTTTCAGACTGTTTGCCGACATCCTGTCTTGGAAGAGTCACAAGTCATACATTGGGAAGAGCGATGTTATTGTGTTCAGCCCCTAACACAAACTCTGTACCATTGCCACCAATTCCATACCCCCTCCCTGGCCACTGTCTCCAGTTGAATCAGACTGTTTACAACCTTGGTGTCCTAGTTGACTCTGAGCTGAGCTTCCAACCCTAAATTGTCTCCATCACATAGATTGCCTAGTTCAATCTCTGCAACATTACCCACTCCCACTCCAACCTCAGCCAGCCTGCTCCTTACACTCTTACCTGTGCCTTTGTCACCTCCATACTCGACTATTCCAATGCTCACCTGACTAGCCTGCAATTGGCAACACTCTGTAAACTTCAGCTCATCCAAAATTCTTCTGCCCGTATCCTATCCTGGACTAAGTCCCATTAACCCATCACTCTTGTTTTTGCTGACCTACATTGGCACCCAGTCCCCCAACATCTCCAATTTAAAATTCGCATCCTCAAGTTTAATTCTTTTCAATGACTTGTTCCTCTCTATCTCTGTAAGCTTCTACAACCCTCAACCACCCCACCCCCCAGAATTCTCCATTCCTACTTTTCTGGCCTCTTGTGCAACCCCTCTCCCTTCACCACACTATTAGTGGCCGAGCCTTCAGTCATCTAGGAACCACGCTTTGGATTCCCCCCCTAAATCTTTCTGCCTCTCTCCTCTCTTTTAAGACACTCCTATAAACCCACCTCCTTGACCATACATTTGGCCACCTCTCTTAATAGCATCCATTCTTGTCTGCTGTCGCCTCTGTGAAGCACCTTGGGATGTTTTTCTACTTTAAAAGCGCTATAAATATCTCAGTGCCAGCACTAATTATATTGCTGTACCCACAAGTTAGCTGTCTCTTAATTAACTGGTATTAACTATGGTTCCAAGCGGTATGGATTCATGCTGCTATTTTTGTGCCTGTGTGTGTGTTTCTGACCGACTCACACTGACTGCCCAGAGAGATCTCTCTGTCTCTGTGTGTTTCAGACTGCCTCTCCAGGGGAAGAGAGAGAGACCAAAGACTGGCCCCATTCCTCAATGCTGTGTATCAAAGATTTGTCCGCAGCGCTACCAATTAAAGTTTACACTTTGGAAAAAAAGCCATCCCCTTGGTGTGAAAACTTGCAGCACCTGTTTGTCTCATTCAGCCAAGTTGCCTGCTGGGCAGATTCCGTCTACCACAATAATTAGAAATACCTAGGTCAAAACATTAACGAGCCAAGTGATCTTAAAGCTAATGTAGCATGCAAAAGTAAACAAAGTAACTTCTATGCTGAAATAACAACAGAAAATGCTGGAAAAACTTAGCAGGCCAGGCAACATCCGTGGAGAGAAAATAAAGTCAACGTTTCGGGTGAAAACCCTTTGTCAAGAAGCACAGGAAATGAAATTTCTATGCTGACTGGTCTTGTAAGAGGTTTTAACCCTCGAACTTAATGATTCAGACGTGACTCCATATTGGTACAGCAGATGTTTGATTGGTATACAGTAGAAGTTAATACAGCCGCCACAAACTAATATTAAGGGACAGTCATTTACAGTTCCGAAGTCTATTACCAAATTCAGTTACTGGACAGCCTAGTATGCTATGTCTCCGTTGTTTCTTTAATCCGGTCCGGTGATTGTCTTACTAGCAAAGAACAGCATTAGGCGTTGGACTGCTCCTCAATACCAGCGTACCAGAGAGACGTTAAGCACATTTGGCTAGCATGGATCTGTCTCTACAGGTACCGTCAGCCTTCTCGCTACATCTGTGCATCTCAGGTTAAACAATCTCTTCTTATCCCTCTCTGCTGAGGTCAGTTGACGCCTCTTATCCAATCATCTGGGGCTGATGCAAGACTTCTAGAAGTCAGAAAACATATTTGAAAGTTCTTTATCTGAATGCACGCAGCATTCGTAACAAAATTGATGAGTTGACGGTACAAATAACTACACATGGGTATGATCTGGTGGCCATTACGGAAACATGGCTGCAAGATAATCATGACTGGGAACTAAACATACAAGGGTATTTGACAATTAGGAAGGACAGACAGGAAGGAAAGGGAGATGGGGTTGCTATGTTAATCAAGGATGGAATCACTGCAATAGTCAGAAATGATATTGGGTCAAAGGATCAGGATAGTGAAATAGTTTGGGTGGAGATAAGGAATAATAAGGGGAAAAAGTCACTAGTGGGCGTAGTCTATAGGCCTCCTAACAGTTGCAACTCTGTTGGTCGGAGTATAAATCAGGAAATAGTTGGGGCTTGTAATAAGGGAACAGCTATAATCATGGAGGATTTTAACTTTCATATTGACTGGACTAATCAAATTGGGCATGGCAGCCGTGAGGAAGAGTTCATAGAGTGTATTAGGGATGGGTTCCTTGAGCAGTATGTAACTGAACCAACCAGGGGGCAGGCAATCTTAGATCTGGTCCTGTGTAATGAGACAGGATTAATAAAAAATGTCCAATAAAGGATCCCCTTGGAATGAGTGACCATAATATGGTTGAATTCCAAATTCAGTTTGAGGATGAGAGAGTTGGATCTGAAACCAGCGTACTGAGCTTAAATAAAGGAGACTATGAAGGTATGAGAGTAGAATTGACTAAAGTGGACTGGGAAAACAGATTAAAGTGTAAGATGGTACAAGAGCAGTGGTCTACATTCAAGGAGATATTTCACATCTTTCAAGATAAATATATTCCACTGAGGAAAAAGGGGAATAAAAGAAAAGACAGCCATCCGTGGCTTAGTAAAGTAATAAAGGATAGTATCCGACTGAAAACAAGGGCATATAAAGTAGCCAAATCTAGTGGGAGGATAGAAGATTGGGAAGCATTTAAAAGCCAGCAAACAATAACTAAAAGATTAATTAAGAAAGGGAAGATAGATTATGAAAGTAAACTAGCAAAAAATATAAAAACAGATAGCAAGAGTTTCTACAGCTATATAAAAAGAAAAAGGGTGGCTAAAGTGAACGTTGGTCCCTTAGAGGATGGGACCGGGAAACTAGTGGTGGGGAACATGGAGATGGCAAAGACGCTGAACAAATATTTTGTATCAGTCTTTACAGTAGAGGACACTAAAAATATCCCAACACTGGACAAACAGGGGGCAATGGGGGGGGGGGGGGAGGAGCTAAACACGATTAAAATCACTAAGGAGATGGTACTCAGTAAAATAATGGGACTTAAGGTGGATAAATCCCCCGGACCTGATGGCCTACATCCTAGGGTCTGGAGAGAAGTGGCGGTAGGGATTGTGGATGCATTGGTGATTATTTTCCAGAACTCCCTGGACTCAGGAAAGGTCCCGACAGATTGGAAAACTGCTAATGTAACACCCTTATTTAAGAAGGGAAGTAGACAAAAAGCTGGAAACTATAGACCAGTTAGCCTAACATCTGTGGTTGGCAAAATGTTGGAGTCCATTATTAAGGAAACAGTAACAGAGCATTTGGATAAACATAATTTAATAGGACAGAGTCAGCATGGTTTTATGAAGGGGAAGTCATGTTTGACAAATTTGCTCGAATTCTTTGAGGGTGGATAAAGGGGAACCAGTGGATTTAGTGTATTTGGACTTCCAAAAGGCATTTGACAAGGTTCCACACAAAAGATTACTGATCAAGATAAGAAATCACGGGATTGGGGGTAATATACTGGCATGGGTGGAAGATTGGCTATCTAACAGAAAACAAAGAGTTGGGATAAATGGTTCATTCTCGGGCTGGCAATCAGTAACTAGTGGTGTTCCGCAGGGGTCAGTGCTGGGACCCCAACTCTTTACAATCTATATTAACGATTTGGAGGAAGGGACCGAGTGCAACATATCCAAGTTTGCCAACGATACAAAGATGGGAGGGAAAGCAGTGAGTGAGGAGGACATAAAAAACCTGCAAAAGGACATAGACAGGCTAAGTGAGTGGGCAGAGATTTGGCAGATGCAATATAATGTTGGAAAGTGTGAGGTGTGGTAAACCACTTTTATCGTTCACTATCGTTACACTATAGTTATCACTGTTATATCGTTACTCTATGGTTATCACTGTTCACACTGTTGTATCACTATACGAGGTCGCCTCTTGTCACGCTGTTATACCTGGGCTGACCACTGCTGACTCCGCCCATGGCTCCACCTACCTGCCCAGGTATAAAGGTGGTCGACTGGCTGGCATTCCTCCTTGTTGGATCCGATCACCCACGAAGGTGGGCTCTGTTATTTAGCCAATAAAAACCTATAGTTACTTTCTTAACTCGTCGCTTTTCATTGGATGAATTGATAGGTATATCAATTTTATTGGCTAAATTTTAAAATGTCGTTACTTGAGCAGCCAAACGACCAGCCAAACGACCAGCCAGACGCCCAGCTACAACAGCCACAGCAGCCGGCCTGTCTGCGAGCCCTCCGACCACCGTACCTGGATTTAAACCCACAGGCAGCAAACTCAGCCCTCGACTTCGAACACTGGCTGAGCTGTTTCGAATCCTATCTGGGAGAATCCGGCGTGCCTCAGAAATCCAAGCTAAGAGTTCTGACCGCCCAAGTGAGCCCTAAAGTATTCGCACTCATCCGGGACCTTACTACATATGAGGCCGCCATCAACCTGCTGAAACAACAGTACCAGAGCCCGGTAAATTCCATGTATGCCAGACATCTCCTAAGATCCCGCCCGCAACAGCCAGGAGAGTCTGTAGATGAATTTTTACGGGCACTACAAACACTCGGCAGGGACTGTGACTTTAAAGCGGTAACGGCGGCAGAAAATACTGAAGATAATATCCGCGATGCCTTCGTGAAAGGCCTGCGGTCCGACTACTCACGGCAAAGACTGCTTGAAGCAAAGGACCTCGACCTGAACACAGCTGCAGCCCTCGCTCGCTCCCTAGAAGTGGCCCATCGGGACCTCGAGGCGTACTCCAGGTACTGTAATTCGCGACCCTGGGACTCGGGACCGACCCCGACCGCAATACCCCTCGCAGCGCCGCCCCTGGGACCTACCTCAGCGTCGGCGTCCCGGACCCGATCGGGACCGCCACCCCCGGTACCGGCTGCAACATCGGAGCCCCGCGATCGGGCCGCCGGCTGCTTCTTCTGCGGCCAGGCGAAACACCCGAAGGTGCGCTGCCCAGCGAGAAATGCGACGTGCTCAAGCTGCCTGAAGAAAGGCCACTTTGCTAAGGCCTGCAGAGGGAGATCAACAGAGGCCAGCAGTGCCTCATGCGAGTTGTGGGGGCGGCCATCTTCCATCAAGGCCACAGATGCCAGCATCCCCACGTGTGAGTTATGGGGGCGGCCATCTTTGATCCAGGCAACCGACACCAGCAGTGCCTCATGTGAGTTGTGGGGGCAGCCATCTTCTCCGCCATTTTGTCCAACCTCGTGGGCGCCGCCATTTTACCCACCACACTCGACCGCCACCTTGCCTCCAGACCCGACCACCGCCTCACCCGCAGACTACAGCAGCTCGCTCAGCCATACACTAGCCTCCGTCACACTGGACCAAGCCCGCCCGCATCACCTGTCCAAGTCCATGATGGACATCAAAGTAAACGGCCGCGCCACGACCTGCCTGTTCGACAGCGGAAGCACGGAGAGTTTCATCCACCCAGACACGGTGAGCCACTACTCCCTCACTGTCCGGCCAACGCGCAACCGGATCTCGATGGCATCGAGGTCCCACGCCACAGACATCAGCGGTTACTGTGTTGTGACCCTGTCGGTTAAGGGCACGGAGTATAAAAATTTTAAACTCCTCGTCCTGCCCCAGCTCAGTGCTGCCGTCCTACTAGGGCTGGACTTCCAATCCCACCTCCAAAGTGTCACTCTAGCATACGGTGGACCCCTCCCCCCACTCACAGTCGACAACCAGCAGCTTTTAAACCGCCCACCGCGTAACACCTGCGGCCTATCCACCCTCAAGATCCCGCCACCTTCCCTGTTCGCTAACCTCACCCCCGACTGCAAACCCGTCGCTACCAAGAGCAGGCGGTACAGCGCCGGGGACAGAGCTTTCATTAGCTCTGAGGTGCAGCGTCTCCTGAAGGAGGGCATCATCGAGGGGAGCACCAGCCCCTGGCGTGCCCAGGTCGTAGTCGTTAAGACCGGCAATAAAAACCGCCTGGTCATTGACTGCAGCCAAACCATAAACCGGTACACCCAGCTGGACGCATACCCCCTTCCCCGCATATCTGATATGGTCAATCAGATTGCACAATACCGAGTATTCTCTACCATCGACCTTAAGTCGGCCTACCACCAACTCCCTATCCGCCCTGAGGACCGCCAGTATACCGCCTTCGAGGCGAATGGCCGCCTCTACCACTTCCTTAGGGTTCCCTTCGGCGTCACCAACGGGGTTTCGGTCTTCCAAAGGGAGATGGACCGGATGGTTGACCAGAACGGGCTGCACGCCACGTTCCCCTATCTAGATAACGTCACCATCTGCGGCCGCGACCGGCAGGACCATGATGTTAATCTGGAAAGATTCCTCCGTACGGCCCAACGGCTGAACCTCACCTACAATAAGGAGAAATGTGTGTTTAACACCTCGCGCCTTGCCATCCTCGGCTGCGTAGTAGAGAACGGAGTCATTGGCCCCGATCCCGAAAGAATGCGACCCCTCATGGAGTTACCCCTCCCCCACTGTCCAAAGGCGCTGAAGAGAACCCTGGGGCTCTTCGCCTACTATGCCCAATGGGTGCCCAATTATGCGGACAAAGCCAGACCCCTCATGAAGTCCACATCCTTCCCCCTTACGGAGGAAGCGTGCGCAGCCTTCTCCCTCATTAAGGGAGACATTGCTAAGGCCACAATGCACGCGGTGGATGAGTCCATCCCTTTCCAAGTGGAGAGCGATGCATCCGACTTCGCCCTAGCCGCTACCCTTAACCAGGAGGGGAGACCGGTGGCCTTCTTCTCAAGGACCCTACAGGGCCCTGAGATCCGACACTCGTCGGTCGAGAAGGAGGCCCAGGCGATCGTGGAGGCTGTACGACGCTGGAGGCATTACCTGGCAGGCAAACGATTTACCCTCCTCACCGACCAGCGTTCGGTCGCTTTTATGTTTAATAACAAGCTGAGGGGCAAAATCAAGAACGACAAGATTTTGAGGTGGAGAATCGAGCTCTCCACCTACGATTATGATATCTTGTACCGGCCAGGTAAGCTGAACGAACCCCCTGATGCTCTATCACGAATTACATGCGCCAACGCGCAAATTGATAGACTTCAGACCCTCCACAACGACCTCTGCCACCCCGGGGTCACCAGACTTTACCACTTCATTAAGGCCCGCAACCTGCCCTACTCCATCGAGGAGGTCAGGACCATGACCAGGAACTGCCAGACCTGTGCCGAGTGCAAACCGCATTTCTTTAGGCCGGACAGAGCAAGCCTGATCAAGGCCACCCGCCCCTTCGAGCGCTTGAGCATCGATTTTAAGGGGCCCCTCCCGTCCTCTGACCGTAATGTGTACTTCCTCAACATTGTTGATGAGTACTCCTGTTTCCCCTTTGCCTTCCCCTGCCCAGACATGACCAGTACCACGGTCATTAAATGCCTGAACGACCTCTTCGCCTTGTTCGGGTTCCCAAACTATATACATAGCGACCGGGGCTCCTCCTTCATGAGCGAGGAACTCCATCAGTTCCTACTAGCGAGAGGTATTGCTGCAAGCAGGACCACCAGCTACAACCCCCGAGGGAACGGCCAGGTGGAAAGAGAGAATGCGACTGTATGGAAGGCCGTCCTCTTAGCCTTAAAGTCTAAGGGCCTCCCAACCTCCCGCTGGCAGGAAGTCCTCCCGGCAGCGCTGCATTCCATCCGGTCACTACTTTGCACTGCCATTAACGCCACCCCCCATGAACGAATGTTTGTTTTCCCCAGGAAGTCAACTACGGGAACCACGCTACCAACCTGGCTGACCTCTCCGGGGCCCGTCTTGCTGCGAAAGCACGTGAGGGCCCATAAAATGGACCCCCTGGTCGAGAGGGTGAACCTCCTGCACGCCAACCCCCAGTACACCTATGTGGCATACCCAGACGGGCGGGAGGACACAGTCTCCTTACGAGACCTCGCACCCTCGGGCATTCCGGAGACACCACCTTTACACCCCCCCACCACCCCCCCAATTCCAGCCCAGATAGGCGGCATGCCAGAACCCCACGAGCCTTCGCCGACCACGCAGACACCAGCATTAACACCGGATAACGCAACACCGCCGCTGCGACGATCAGAAAGGCTTACGAGGCCTCCGGACAGACTGACATACCAGAACTGGTAGTACACTTCACCCCGCCGGACTCAAATCTAAACAAGGGGTGAATGTGGTAAACCACTTTTATCGTTCACTATCGTTACACTATAGTTATCACTGTTATATCGTTACTCTATGGTTATCACTGGTCACACTGTTGTATCACTATACAAGGTCGCCTCTTGTCACGCTGTTATACCTGGGCTGACCACTGCTGACTCCGCCCATGGCTCCACCTACCTGCCCACGTATAAAGGTGGTCGACTGGCTGGCATTCCTCCTTGTTGGATCCGATCACCCACGAAGGTGGGCTCTGTTATTTAGCCAATAAAAACCTATAGTTACTTTCTTAACTCGTCGCTTTTCATTGGATGAATTGATAGGTATATCATGAGGTTATGCACTTCGGCAGAAAAAATCAAAGAGCAAGTTATTATCTAAATGGAGAGAAACTGCAAAGTGGTACAGTACAAAGGGATCTGGGGGTCCTGGTGCAAGAAACACAAAATGTTAGTATGCAGGTGCAGCAGGTGATCAGGAAGGCCAATGGAATCTTGGCTTTTATTGCGAGGGGGATGGAGTATAAAAACAGGGAAGTATTGCTGCAGTTATACAGGGTATTGGTGAGGCCACACCTGGAATACTGCGTGCAGTTTTGGTTTCCATATTTAAGAAAAGATATACTTGCTCTCGAGGCGGTTCAGAGAAGGTTCACTCGGTTGATTCCGGAGATGAGGGGGTTGACGTATGAGGAAAGGTTGAGTAGGTTGGGACTCTACTCATTGGAGTTCAGAAGAATGAAAGGCGATCTTATCGAAACATATAAGATTGTGAGGGGGCTTGATCGGGTGGATGCGGTGAGGATGTTTCCACTGATGGGTGAGACTAGAACTAGGGGGCATAATCTAAGAATAAGGGGCTGCCCTTTCAAAACTCAGATGAGGAGAAACTTCTTCACTCAGAGGGTAGTAAATCTATGGAATTTGCTACCCCAGAGAGCTGCGGAAGCTGCAACATTAAATAAATTTAAAATGGAGATAGACAGTTTCCTAGCAGATAAGGGAATTAGGGGTTACGGGGAGAGGGCAGGGAAGTGGACGTGAGTCTAGATTCGGATCAGCTATGATCCTATTGAATGGCGGAGCAGGCCCGAGGGGCCGTATGGCCTACTCCTGCTCCTACTTCTTATGTTCTTATGTTCTCTTATCACGGGGACAGTTCCATATTGGGTTAATCCAAAAGGGGTCTCTCTTATGTTGTCTTTGCAGGTTCAATTACGTGGCCATTACCTCATCTTGACCTGTGACATTTCTTTACAATAACAGGACACATCTGTAGGCCTAACCTTTGCAAAGTCTCATTCCCACTTGTCCAAAAAACCAGTTGAACCTTGCACAGTTTCACGATTCTATAAAAACTTGTCTTAAAGCCTTACTCAGTCTGACCACTTCCGTAAACCTTGTCTGGACTTTGCACAAGCTGGTAACCAGCAACAGTAATGTCTCCTCAGTAAGAAGGGTGATCTTACAATTCAAAAGGAATACTTATACGGCATGATATATTTTATAATCTCACAATAGCAAGGTTCACAAACCTTAATACATTTTATAATCTCACAATCCCCACCTTGAGACGGAGGAATCCTTTCCGACTCCTCAAAATTACACAATTATTTCTTAATTAATGCAGCAAGCTCTAAATGATTTGCTCTTCTATTTAAGCATTTTGTTGAGCATAGAAAATGTTATGTTTGACACGCATTTGACACAGATTTGGTGGCATGTGTACTGCTGACAAATTGTTTATCACAGCAACAAGTAATCATAGACTCAAAAGGTTCTCCAGCCCTCCTTACCATTAACATCTTGTGGATGTTCTTGCAAAGTATCATTTCCCACTAGCTTTTAGTTATTCCAATTCCATTGTGATCTCCACCCTGAATTTTAGAAATCCAAATTCGATGGCCCCGATTTTCGGCTTGTGTGGGGAATGGGCGGATTTCCCCGAATGTGGGGTTTCTGACACACATAAAAAAGTGTCAGCCAGCCCCACGCAATTTTCCCTCAATTGGCCAATTAATTCCCAGCATGTGGGAAGCCTTGCTAATTGTCTAAATCGAGTCAGAAATCCCCACAGTATGATGTCATCATTCGTGGTGCTTTCAAGGTCCATGGCAAGCAATGCATCCTCTGAAGGCTTCCAAATGAACCATACAGGATGGCAGAGGAGCCTGCAGCAGCTGTGGACAGTGCCAGACCCCGAGCTGCCTTCAAATTCGACGAGGCTTCACTGCAGGCATTATTGGATGGGGTTAGGGCCCACAGGGAGGTCCTCTTCCCTAGGTCAGGGAGGAAGAGGCCTCCCACTGAGACCAATGCTGCATGGATGCAGGTGTCAGCAGATGCCAACTCGCTGGGAGTCTCCAGAGGAACCTTGGCAATACATCTGTAACTCCTTCCTTTACTCCCCCACAGTACCATCCAGAGCCCCCGTCCTCACTGTGGAGGAGGAAGAGGCTGTGCAGCCAGACTCCTCAGAGGAAGCTCCAACCTCTGAGGGCGCAGCGTCAGCAGAAGTAAGCGCACCCAGCACCAGCGCAGACACTCACACCTCGGGGGGACCTTCGGGACATAGAGTAGTGTTGTCACCTGGTGTTTCACAGCTGACAAGTGAGCCTCAGCAGATTCTGGAGACGGGACAGCAGTGGAGAGTCCTCGTCGGAGGGCGCAGGGCTCTGCCAGCTCAGCTCAGCTGCGCTGCATGTCGACCCTCTACCTCTGGGTCCATCCGCAAGAGAAGAGGTGATGGATCTCCATGCACAGATGCAGGAGTCTCTGGCAGGTTTTGTCTCCATGGTCGCTGCGAGTGTGGAGCGAATGGAGGAGTCCATAGCGACCATGAGCAGAGCCTTTGTGGAGTCATTGGTGCATGAACGCAGCACCATGGAAAGGTTGGCAACCTCCATGGAGGAGATAACTCGCCAGCATACGGAAAACATGGTGAGTGCTCATAAGAGAATGACATCTCTTGAGGAGCGTTGGCCATCTGTTGAACAGAGAAACCAGATCTTCATGGAAGTCCTTCTGAGTAGGACTGCCAGTGCAGAAACGGGTCCCACTGGCCCCCTAAAGCGCAGCAAGGTGCTCTCAAGCCACTTCCAAACGTTGGCCCCTTCTGGCCTGTGCAGCTTCAGGTGAGTGAGCAGCAGCCTGGTGCTCCTGGTAATCATCCTGCTGTTCCTGGTTCTGCTGCTGCCACCTCTGCTGTTGGAGATCCTCTAATGCCAGGAAGGGAAGGTGCCAAAGGCCTCCCATGCTTCTGGCAGATGCCTCGGTTGAGGAGGTCCTGAGTTAGGGTAGTGAGAGGGGCTTCTCAGGAGCTCACACTGAAGAAGTGTGTGAGGCTCCAACTTTCTGCAGCTGCTCCTAAGGCTTCAAATAGTTCCCCCAAGTCTTGATCAACAAGGTCCTGCAGCCTGCAAATGCTGCCTCTTTAAATCGCTTCAGCCCTCAGCGACCTGCTGCTGCAAGCAAGCAAGCCAGCTGTTTTCACGCCAGCTCTCATCGGCGGGGTTCCCCGCAGGCGGGTTTCAGGTGGGGAAAGCCCCAAAGTCGCAACGGCACGGGAAAATTGTCCTTAACAAGGTGATCATTGGTGATTAGTGCTCCGACGAGCAGTCCTGCCAGCGGCGGGCGGGACTGAAGCGGGGCGCGTGGAAACGGCGGTCCGAAAGTCGGACGGGGTGGGGAATCAGGCGGGGGGGGGGGGTCCCGACCCGCTTTTTCCGCGATTTTCGGACCACGGCCGCATGAAAAGCCGCCCGACAGCTGCCCGAAAATCGGGGCCGATGTCCCTCTTTACTTTAATTTCAATCCCTCTGGTAGGTACCAGTGCGTTTAACCGTAAATTGTTTCATTAAAAGTCTGTCAGTTTCGCTATGGAGTATGCCAGCGCCTTGAATAAAGGTTGCCTCACTCTCCTGAGCCATATTACCCATTTCATGTCAGGCCGTGGTCAAGCAACTGAGCATGCCTGAGACCTGTTCTTTAGTGCATCTTCATCATGCATTGCCGCATGCTAGTTGCCTCATGCGCAACATATCACATTTGCACACACGTATCCCAATATCGTACCACACTTGACATCAGATACAAGCCATTCCTGGGCTTTTAAATTACCTTATGAAAAGATCGAAGGCCTTTTCTCATCTTTCTCGGCATGGTCCCAATGTCTAGGGTAGTGGCCAGGCTATCAAATACATTTTCCTCATTGTTCAGTATAAGCAAAGACACAAACATCGCCAAGAGAAACATATCAATCTAATGATTCTCACCTACACTTTCCTGACTTTCTACTTAAACTCTTATTGGACTTTTTATTCCTCAAAATATGCCAGAGAGGAATTTAGTCTGCAGATGAGGGATGTTAGTTACCTTTAATACAAGAGTCGTCACCCCCCACCCCCCCGCAAACTTTTTTTAACACACAGTTTGGACGGAACCACGTAGACTGGACCTTTTCAAAAACAAAATTTGATTATCCCCTTAATTTTAGATAAATTTTCCTTCTCGAGTGCTTGAACAATAAGTCGTATCAATTTATCTAATCGGTTTTAATTTCGCAAACAAATTATAGAAAACATAGAAAACATAGAAAAATAGGAGCAGGAGTAGGCCATTCGGCCCTTCGAGCCTGCTCTGCCATTCAATATGATCATGGTTGATCCTCTATCTCAATACCATGTTCCCGCTCTCTCCCCATACCCCTTGATGCCTTTTGTGTCTAGAAATCTATCTATCTCCTTCTTAAATATATTCAGTGACTTGGCCTCCACAGCCTTCTGTGGTAGAGAATTCCACAGGTTCACCACCCTCTGAGTGAAGAAATGTCTCCTCATCTCAGTCCTAAATGTCCTACCCCGTATCCTGAGACTGTGACCCCTCGTTCTAGACCCCCCAGCCAGAGGAAACATCCTCCCCGCATCCAGTCTGTCTAGCCCTGTCAGAATTTTATACGTTTCAATGAGATTTCCTCCCATTCTTCTAAACTCTAGAGAATACAGGCCTAATCGACCCAATCGACAGTCCTGCCATCCCAGGAATCAGTCTGGTGAACCTTCGCTGCACTCCTCTATGGCAAGTATATCCTTTCTTAGGCAAAGATTATGTCCAGGCTTGTGATTTTACAAAAGAAAACAAAAATAACAATTGTGTTTGGATACATGTCGTTTATCTTCCCCTCGAGCAATGTGTCTTGGAAGATATCAATTGGAAAGGCAAAGTCTTAAGTTCAATTTTGTTGTCACACGTTGAAGTAATTTCTATACCAAAGAACCCCTCTTTGTAATCTTGCACCATCACAACTCATATGGGCCTCTACTTAAAAGAAAAACAGAAAATCCATTGTGGCTTTCCTGCGAGCCCAATGGGTTAATTTGTCATTTGTCAATTTCTGATTCCCTTCCGTCAGTGTGAGGAAACATTCATTCAAATTAAAAACTCAAAATTTAAAAATGTCCACAAAACACACAACTGCTTGTGGAGTTAACTTCCCTTTTTTCAAAAGAAGACAAACCCACACATTAATGTTAGCTTGTGTTACACAACTTCTTACAAACTCTCAAAACCTTTCATGATTTTAAAGACCTCTATTAGGTCACCTTCTTATTTCAAGAGAAAAAAGACCCAGCCTGTTCATCCTTTCCTGATATGTATACCCTCGCATTTCTGGTATCATCCTTGTAAATCTTCTCTGCACCCTCTCCAGTACCTCTATATCCTTTTTATAATATGGCGACCAGAATTGCACACAGTCTCCAAGTGTGGTCTAACCAAGGTTCAATACAGGTTTAGCATAACTTCCCTAATTTTCAATTCTATCCCTCTAGAAATAAACCCTAGTGCTTGGTTTGCTTTTTTTATGGCCTTGCTAACCTGTGTCGCAACTTTAGTGATTTGTGTATTTGTACTCCTAGATCCTGTAAGGGGTCGTTTTAACGAGCTTATGGTGTGCTAGATCAGTTTTGATTTCGCACTGCTCGTGAGCGGTTCCGAAGCGCTCCCCCCTCACTGGTTCTAGCACTGGGCTTATTGCCAGACAACCTTGATGTGTGGCCCAACTTGTGACTCGGAAGACAAATGGATCAGGTGAGACAAGGTGAGTTTTAAATCAGAAATATCTTTATTTTCAAGGAGAATAAACACAGAGAATGCAAGAATCAATTTAGACAAAAATCATTAGCACGTCTCCCAATGGGAACTAAAATTTAACACACAAGGAATAACTTTGACTATCTTAAATCATACAACAATTCTTAATCAGCGGTATACTAAAACGGGGGTGGGAAAAGCGCACGGACACATCGAGGGATAAATCACACTCCTGAATTACAAACCCTTAATGTTACAAACCCTCCCGTTGCTAAAATATACCTCAACTATGTCAGTTAGGTAGAGTTGGGCCTTTATGCTCACCAGAGTTTTAAAACCGTCCTTAATCTTGGTACTCCTGTGATGTCCGGGATCTCCGATCTTCCTCATGGGACCGGCTCCTGAACCCGCTCTCCTGCACAATCTTGAAAGTCCTCCGAACTCCTCGAACCGTCTCCTCTCCACTCGGCCTTCGAACTCCTGATGGTCTTGGATCTGGACTGAACTTCTGAATCTGCTCTCCTGCACAATCTTGAAAGTCCTCCAAACTCCTCGAACCGTCTCCTCTCCACTCGGCCTTCGAACTCCTGATGGTCTTGGATCTGGACTGAACTTCTGAATCTGCTCTCCTGCACAATCTTGAAAGTCCTCCGAACTCCTCGAATCGTCTCCTCTCCACTCGGCCTTCGAACTCCTGATGGTCTCTGGACTTGGACTTCACTGCTTCTGGTGAATCTTGTGGATCTGTCTGAGTCTGGCTGAATCTCTCCTCCTGCACAATCTTGTGGGTCCTCCTCGCTCTGTCCTTGACCTTGTGTCTGTGTGAATCTGTGATGGATCTGTCTGAATCTCACTGAATGAATCTCTCTCCTGCACAAACTTGTAGGCCCTCCGTGCTCCTCGAACCTCACCAGGGTTTTTAAAACTGTCCTTGACCTTGGTGCTCCTGTATGAAACTGTTTTTTTCTTTCAACAGTTATACTGTTTTCTTGCTCTTACCTTGGCGCCAAATCAGGGGTTTTCTTTTGTTAAAGTAATGGGCAGGCTGCTTTGACAAAAGCGGGTACTTTATTTTAATGTCTTGTAAATGAAACTAATGGGATCTGTCCTGTGTCCCTCTGAGTTTGGTACAGATAATGGGTCTTGTCTGTGCTCTGTGATTTCAGTGATGGGTTTACGTTTAGCTAGCAATTAACACACCTTGAGGTGTAAATACTTTTGTTTTGACTTCGTTACTACTGTAACCATTTTTATCATATCAATTGCAGTCAGTTCTGGAATCTTCTAATCGGTGGCGACTCAGGTTTCTTTAAGATACTGCAGTGGTATGTCCTTCTGAAATGAGTCATGTGATCTGCCAACTCCATCTTGTGTTCATAAAATGTGGCCATTTCAGGGGTTTTACAATGTAGACTGTATTTTCCTGGATTTTTGCGAATCCTACAGTCCGCCCTGTGATACAATGGACATCTCAAATCGTCTTTTGTATCATGAATGTTTGTGGGTGAGCATAAATCCATTCCCTCCCCAACTGACCTTCCCCGTAGTTTACCTTACTATGGAGTGTACCTCGCCCACGCACTTTCCTCATTCCGACAATGAAGTTGAGTAAACATCTCCTGTCGGAGAAAACATTCAAACAATGTACAGACTCGCCTAGAGTCGTAACATAATCTTATTTCAATAATACAAAACCATCCAATGTACAAAACAATCCAATGGAATACCTTATACATTCATTCTAAAATAACAATAACTAAACCTTATTCTCCAAAACTATATATATCTATGTACATCTGCCGCCCGTCTCCGGACGGCCAGCTTATAATCTGCGGGGACTGTCGCAGGCCTCCCCCTGCGGCGTTCCCACATCAGTCTCAGCTGCTAGTCCCAGGCAGCCCGTGGCTGCTGGCTGTGGACTGTTTAAACTTCCCGCAGCTTTCTTACAGGGGTTTCCTTTTGCGAAAACCGGTGACCAGACCTTCTTCGGTTGCGGTTTTCTATCTGACCGTCTGACGGTCACCACATATGAGGTTTCCTCATGGGTCGGACCCTTGGCTGGAGTTTCAGCCCTGGCTGCAGTCCGTGGCTTCCCCACGACTGCCGGTTGTGGGCTTCCTCCCGCAGGCTCCGCCTCCCTAGGCTCTGGGTCAGCGGCAGGCACCTCCCCGCTACCTGGGACTCCAGGTTGAGAGTCTCCGCCCCCAGACGCCACCTCTCTAATGCTGCACTCAGGGGCAAGACCTAAGACCTCCGGCTCCTCCCCTTCACCGCAGTCGGGGGCGGGACCTTCGTCCTCCGACTCGGCTTCATTATGACTAGGGACAGGACCTGGGACTTTCGGCTCCTCCCCTTCTGGGTGATCGGGGACAGGACCTGGGACCTCCGGCTCCTCCCCTTCTGGGTAACCAGGGACAGGACCTAAGACCTCCGGCTCCTCCCCTTCTGGGTCCCAGAACAATGGGGGAGTCTCCCGTTTAGATGAGACCACTCCTCCCCTCACGCAGGCTGCACGTCCAGCCTGTGTGACCTGTGGCTGCAGCTCCCCTACAGCGTTTAACTCTTTACTGGCCTTTTCAGCCCCTGCTGTCTGTTTCCCTGCCTCCGGCTTAAACAGCTTGCACTGTTTAATATACCTGGCAGCTAGCCAGTAATCTAGTTTTATCTCCTCTTCCCTACCCACTCCTGTACTGGGGGCAGCTATCCCCTCACCACCCGCTGCTGGTGGCTGAAAATCTTCATGAACCATTTAAAAAACCTTTAGCTGACCCTCTAAACTGCCAGCCCTCGCTGTTAACCTAGCGTTCTCCTCCCTTAAAGCCTGCTCAACTAACTTAGCCTCCGCAACCTGGCACCGCAGGTATTCCTCCATTTTACTGGAGGTCTTTTCCTGTGCATGTCTTTCTGGGGGACACAGGTCGACAGGCTGCGCTGGCTCTAGTCATTGTGGGGGGGCAGAGGTGGGGGAGGGAACTACAGCAGCTGTACTTCCCTGGCCAGTCAGAAGAGACCGCATGGCCTCTAAAAATGACTCGATCCCAGCGGGAGCAATTTCTGTCTCTGCCTTTTGGACTGGGGCTGTGGGAACCTTTTCCCTTGTGTCCTTCCAGGGATTCTTACAGTCCCTTTGCCAATGCCCCTCCTTCCCGCAGCCGTAGCACGTTTGTCGGCTTTGGTTGGGACGGCGCCCTTCCTGGCGCCACTCTTTACGGGGCTGGTCACCAGGCCTGACCTCACAAACCTTCCCGTTTTGCTGGGGTGTCTCACTATCCCTCCCATTTCTAAAGGTGACAGTGAGTTGGCGGATTACCATCGCCTCCGTGGTCAGAGGGTTTCGGGGGTCGAACCAGGCCATTGCCTGCATTCGAACGCGGGGCAGGGAGTTGTTCATAAGGCACCTTAGCCAGTGAACTAACTGTTCCCCGTTCAGGCGCGCTCGCACCGGCATTCCCGGGCACGCATCCTGATAGACTGGCCACAGCCTGTCCGCGAACGCCTGCGGGAATTCCCCGGGGAGCTGGACTGTTTTCTCTACCCGGGAGAATGGACTCCCCTCGTTCATCCCCATGGCCTCCAGGATCTCTTCCTTGAGCTTGCCATAATTCTCCTGACCCCTCTTACACTCATCGGGTAGCGTCTGGAGGAGATCGCTACCCAGGGAGAACAGCATCATTTTGGCCTTTTCTGCCTCGTTGCAGTCATTCACACAGGCCGCCTGCTCTATCTCCCTAAAGTGCAGAGAAGGGTCCCCCTTCATGGTGAGCTTGGGGATGTAGCTCACCATGGAACGCAATTGTTGCGTACCGTGTGGCACCAGGAATTGGTTCTGGATGTCCCCAGGTTCCCCGTCGTCACCGGGTGGTCCGTACCTCCGTTGTGTCACGGGGTACACCGGTCCCGGTCCCTGATTCTCTCTCGGGCTACCCTGGTCTACCTTGGGTTCTTCATCCTCCACCCCCTCCTGGTCCCAGACCTCTGGAAAACTAGGGGCTAGGGGTGGTGGCTGTGAAAACTCTGGTTCCCTAACTCGTTTTGTTCTGGGGGCTGCCTGCGGGACTTCCCTGCTTGGGTTACCGTTGAACTCAGCCTGGCCGACCTTGGGGCTAATGAGGCATATCATCCCCTTTGCCCTGGCCAATGCCAGATTCAGGCTTTCTATTTCCTGCCTACAGGGGCCGTGGTCTGCCTCCTCAAACCCTTGAGCGCAGGCCAGCTTATAGGCTGCTTTTACTTCGCCTACCTTTTCCTCCTGTGCCTTCAGTTCCCCTGTAAGGTGGCTAATCTCTGTTTTTAATCTCCTCTCTTTCTCCCTGGATTCTCTTGCCTGATACTCTACGTGTTCTACCCTGAACCTAGCGCTCCCCTCCAGCTCAGCTATCTTGCCCTCCAAACTTTCTACCTTCCCCCGATGGTCCCGGACCATCGCTGCCCTCTCTTGGCTTATGGCCTCCAGAGCCACTAACACTTTCCCTTCCGCTGCAACCTTTTCCTGCAGCTCTTGGGACAAATGCTTAATCTTGGTTTCTTCACTGGCCACCGCGTGGTCCAGTACCAGAACCTGCTTTTTATAGCACATAAGCCACACCGCTTTCTCAATGCCCTTGCGGTGCTCTTTACTAGCCGTCCACTGGGCGGCTGCCTTTAGGGGACGCTCGGCTCCTAACAGGTCATACACCCATTTTTTCGCGACATTTACTTTACCACACACGTAGGAGGCTAACCTATCTTCCATAACATCTGTCTCACCCGAGTCTTTGTCCACCACACAAGGTTTCTGTAGCCAGTGTCCCATTTGGGTCGCCATTCTGTAAGGGGTCGTTTTAACGAGCTTATGGTGTGCTAGATCGGTTTTGATTTCGCACTGCTCGTGAGCGGTTCCGAAGCGCTCCCCCCTCACCGGTTCTATACACTGGGCTTATTGCCAGACAACCTTGATGTGTGGCCCAACTTGTGACTCGGAAGACAAATGGATCAGGTGAGACAAGGTGAGTTTTAAATCAGAAATATCTTTATTTTCAAGGAGAATAAACACAGAGAATGCAAGAATCAATTTAGACAAAAATCATTAGCACGTCTCCCAATGGGAACTAAAATTTAACACACAAGGAATAACTTTGACTATCTTAAATCATACAACAATTCTTAATCAGCGGTATACTAAAACGGGGGTGGGAAAAGCGCACAGACACATCGAGGGATAAATCACACTCCTGAATTACAAACCCTTAATGTTACAAACCCTCCCGTTGCTAAAATATACCTCAACTATGTCAGTTAGGTAGAGTTGGGCCTTTATGCTCACCAGAGTTTTAAAACCGTCCTTAATCTTGGTACTCCTGTGATGTCCGGGATCTCCGATCTTCCTCATGGGACCGGCTCCTGAACCCGCTCTCCTGCACAATCTTGAAAGTCCTCCGAACTCCTCGAACCGTCTCCTCTCCACTCGGCCTTCGAACTCCTGATGGTCTTGGATCTGGACTGAACTTCTGAATCTGCTCTCCTGCACAATCTTGAAAGTCCTCCAAACTCCTCGAACCGTCTCCTCTCCACTCGGCCTTCGAACTCCTGATGGTCTTGGATCTGGACTGAACTTCTGAATCTGCTCTCCTGCACAATCTTGAAAGTCCTCCGAACTCCTCGAATCGTCTCCACTCCACTCGGCCTTCGAACTCCTGATGGTCTCTGGACTTGGACTTCACTGCTTCTGGTGAATCTTGTGGATCTGTCTGAGTCTGGCTGAATCTCTCCTCCTGCACAATCTTGTGGGTCCTCCTCGCTCTGTCCTTGACCTTGTGTCTGTGTGAATCTGTGATGGATCTGTCTGAATCTCACTGAATGAATCTCTCTCCTGCACAAACTTGTAGGCCCTCCGTGCTCCTCGAACCTCACCAGGGTTTTTAAAACTGTCCTTGACCTTGGTGCTCCTGTATGAAACTGTTTTTTTCTTTCAACAGTTATACTGTTTTCTTGCTCTTATCTTGGCGCCAAATCAGGGGTTTTCTTTTGTTAAAGTAATGGGCAGGCTGCTTTGACAAAAGCGGGTACTTTATTTTAATGTCTTGTAAATGAAACTAATGGGATCTGTCCTGTGTCCCTCTGAGTTTGGTACAGATAATGGGTCTTGTCTGTGCTCTGTGATTTCAGTGATGGGTTTACGTTTAGCTAGCAATTAACACACCTTGAGGTGTAAATACTTTTGTTTTGACTTCGTTACTACTGTAACCATTTTATCATATCAATTGCAGTCAGTTCTGGAATCTAATCGGTGGCGACTCAGGTTTCTTTAAGATACTGCAGTGGTATGTCCTTCTGAAATGAGTCATGTGATCTGCCAACTCCATCTTGTGTTCATAAAATGTGGCCATTTCAGGGGTTTTACAATGTAGACTGTATTTTCCTGGATTTTTGCGAATCCTACAATCCCTTTATTCTTCTACCCCACCTAGACTCGCACCGTCCAAGTGATAAGTGTCCTCCCTATTCTTCCTACCAAAATGTAATACCTCACATTTATCTGTGTTGAACTTCATTTGCCCATATGCCCATTCTACAAGGTAATGTCCTCCTGTAATTTGTTGCAGTCCTCCTCAGTATTGACTATCCCCCCCAAATTGGTGTCATCTGCAAATTTAGAAATTGTGTTTTTGATTCCAAAGTCTAAATCGTTAATGTAAATTGTGAACAACAGTGGCCCAGCACTTATCCTTGTGGAACACCACTACCCACCTTCTGCCACTGAATAGCTACCCTTTACCCCTACTCTCTGCTTTCTGTCTTGAAGCCAGCCAGCTATCCATTCTGCTACTTGTCTCCTGACTCCGTATTCTCTGACCTTGTTCTTCAGTCTATTATGAGGTACCTTATTGAAGGCCTTTGGAAAATCTAGATAAATTACATCTACTGCATTACCATTGTCTACTCTCTCTGTTACCTTTTCAAAAAATTCAATGAGATTGGTCAAGCAAGACTTTCCCTTTTGAAATCCATGCTGACTATTCCTTATTATATTTTTCGTTTCTAGATGTTCTTCTATTTTCTCCTTTAGTAGGGATTCCATTATTTTTCCTACCACCGATGTTAAGCTGACTGGCCTATAATTCCCTGGACATGTTCTATCCCCCTACTTGAATATAGGTATTACATTAGCTATCCGCCAGTCTTCTGGCATGACACCTTTTTCTAACAAATTATTACATTTAATTTTGCTTTCAACCCAATTGACAATTTCTGGTTATTTCTTGTCAAAATCTTAGAGGGTGGGGGTCTCGGACTTTCAGTCACCAAATTAAGAAAACAGTGCGTTGTCCACAGCAGCGTCTTTAACTTAAAATGTAGATTACAAAGTTTTCATCACTTCCAGGTGTACAATCTTAAATTGAAATGAACATACTCGACATATTCACACTTTCTTAAAACTTCCAACATTCAAGACAAGGCAAGAAAGGGTTAAACGGCTTTTAGTTCCATGCACAGAAAAGTGGGTGGAACTAAAACAAACATAACAGACACTTTCTCCCAAAGACAAACTTTCAGACAAAAGGAATACTGTCATTTCTTAATCATTCATAGTCAGGAAAACTTTTACACTTGAACACACTCTTCTGCACAAACTGAAATTCCATCATCCTTTAAGGTTCGTTTCACTCTGCAAACTTGAGTTTTATTTTACTCAGTACAGAAGTTGGTAACTCCAGTGTCAGTTTCAACTTTAAATTTCTTTTTTTGACTTTTAAATTGTCGACTCAGCAGCTTTTCCTGCCTCCCCTATTTTTTTCTTTCCTTTGCTGAGTTTTCATGTGGGTTAGCCTGCATCTTAGATCTTTTTCCCTCTTTATCTCCCAGTCTCTCCTGCTCTTTATACTTCTTCTCTCTCAGTTCACTTTTACTACAACGTTCATCTACACCTTGTGGTGATTATTCTTGTTTTATAAGAAGCATTGTAATTGGTTGCCTGTTTTCCTGCCTTGAGATATATGCTGTAAACTTATTGGTTAGTTGATTCCATGTGACCTGTGGTGGCCATCTTAAATTCAGTTTTCTACAGTTTGGTTGAGACTGGGTGCTCAACATGTACTTGCTGGTTTTTTTAAGGTTAATAAAGCCTAGCTTTTGAAAGGCAATCTACTCTTTATTTCAATTTATTAACCTTTTGCTATAATGGAACGATATCTTCGACCGGAACGATTTAATGCTGACCCTAATTCTGCAGGAGTGGATGATCAATGGAAACATTGGTATCGTACATTTAAAAACTTTTTGGGTGTGTTGGATCAGCAATCTCTAAATAAGTTGGATATACTAATCAACTACATTGCTCCGGATGTGTATAAGTATATTTTGGACTGTGAAACTTATGAATTGGCTATTGCTACGTTGGAAATTTTTTTTGTTAAACCCAAAAATGAGGTATTTGCACGTCACCTTTTATCTGCCCGTAGGCAGCAGGCGGGAGAGTCCTTGGATGCTTATTTACAAGCACTCCGGCGCCTTGGTGCTAACTGTAATTATAAGGCCGTGTCTGCAGAAGAACATAGGGAAGAGTCGGTACGGGATGCATTTATTAATGGATTACTGTCTAGATCAATTTGTCAGCGGTTATTAGAAAATAAGATCTTGGATCTTAAGAGTGCTTTCGAGCAAGCCTCTACATTGGATTTGGCTCAGAGAAGTTCGGATTCTTATGCTCTTTTTGATCGGCCTGCGACCGTGGTTTCGGCAGTTCCGGATGAAAGGGAGTTACGTGGATTTAATAGGAGTGGTTTGCCAGATTCTGAAACAGTTTCTACTTCAGCAGCTGTTGCCTCTAGGATTCAGAAGTGTTATTTTTGCGGGAACGCCCGGCACCCCCGTCTGAAGTGCCCTGCCCGGGAGGCTGTGTGTAGTAAATGCGGCAAGGGAGGTCATTACGCACGTGTTTGCAAATCGGTTGCCTCCTCTGCGACCATTCAGCCTTTAGATAGGGTGTTTATTGCATCAGTTCCTGCTGCCTTTTCCCATGGCCTAAACAAAGCTATAGTTATGGCCCAAGTTAATGGGTTAGAAGTGAAGGCCCTTATAGATACGGGCAGTACTGAGAGCTTTATAAGTCTTCAGTTTGTGAGGGAGAAGTGTTTGAAAATTTCACCTGTTTCCTATCAGGTGTGTATGGCTCAGACGACTCTCACCTCACAAGTAGCTGGTTGTTGCCTTGTGAAATTAATTCTCCTAGGTAATACGTATACTGATATACGCCTATCCGTTCTGCCTAATCTCTGTGCGGACATTTTGATTGGTCATGATGTGCTTCAATTACATGAGTCCCTCAGTCTTTCTTTCGGAGGAACCAAGCCACCTTTGTCTATTTGTGGATTAACTTCTTTATTCACCCCTCCTTTTAAAATATTGATAGCTTCCCTGCAGAAGATATTTCTGTGTCTCCTGGTGTGGGAGGGCAAGGAACTCCACCAAGGCTAAGAAGGTCGACACGAACAAGATATCCGGTCGACCGATTAAAAATGGACTTTTAAAATAATTAATAATTTAATAGTAAAATTTTAAAATTGTTGAAGGCATTATACATGTATTGCTCTAGTCATAAATAACTAATTGTAAACTGTAAAGGCTACCTAGGTTGAAGTATATTTTAAAAGGAGGGGTGAATGTGGTGATTATTCTTGTTTTATAAGAAGCATTGTAATTGGTTGCCTGTTTTCCTGCCTTGAGATATATGCTGTAAACTTATTGGTTAGTTGATTCCATGTGACCTGTGGTGGCCATCTTAAATTCAGTTTTCTACAGTTTGGTTGAGACTGGGTGCTCAACATGTACTGCTGGTTTTTTAAGGTTAATAAAGCCTAGCTTTTGAAAGGCAATCTATTCTTTATTTCACACCTCTTGCGCAGAACTGGGGCACATAAACAAATAATCTCTTTACTCTCTCTAACTTAATTTTCTTCTCGTCTACTTGTCCCTGAATATACTTCATTGCCTCTTCATAAGACAGTGTCTCACTCATCAGACACACTGACACTAACGTTTGAGTATCCTTAACACTCCACTTACTTAACTCTTGGTCTAATGCTTCTTGAACGCTAACCCTTTTTGACATCTTTATGCACCTTTGATTACTGGTGGGTGATTAGATCTCCCACGCTCCCATTAGGTACCTCCTTTAATAAGATCTGTGGTTGAATCTCCTGACAGACAAAGGTCTACTGTACACCAAAATAACCATTAGTCACGTCCCATCTGGGTCACCAAATTCTGTAAGAGGTTTTAACTCTCAAACTTAATGATTTGGACGTGACTCCATATTGGCACGGTAGATGTTTTATTGGTATATAGTAGAAGTTAATACAGCCGCCACAGACTAATATTAAGGGACAGTAATGGTATTCCAGCTAGGAACTATCCTAATCAACATACTAAATGATTGTGGGGTTAACCCTTTGAAAACTGGTTCTGACCTAACAACATGAATTAAAACAAAATCCCTTCAAGACCATATAGGTAAACTTCCCATAATGTTAATACAGCTCAACATGTCACAATGTAACATCAGTGTCACAAAGCAAAGCACACGTGCTTCAGCATAATTCCAACTAAAGTTGACATCGCCCACTATTGATCATTCCTTGGACTTTCAGGATATAATTCGTCAGGGGCTAAATTAGGCTGTACAGCACCTGTTTTTAGGCGCTGCGCGGCCACCTAAATATCAAAAATGGGGTATAGGCTGCGCACACACAGGAAGTGTGCAGGATGGCATCTTGGTTAAAGGGGTTTGCGCACGCGCACCTAATGCTCGCCGGCAGCATGCAGAGCAGCTAGATCATGATGCGCATCATGATTTGACACCAGCGTTGCCATTTTCCTCCCACCAGCGCTATTTAAAGGGATCATGAACTACTTACAACATCTCACAGTTTGCAGTGGACTACTGCATAAGGGACATCACGGATGCTCTCTATACACAGAGAAACAGTTTACTCTCATTCTGTCTTGCCAGGGACAAGTAGACGGAGTGAGCATGAGGATTTGCATGGATTGCAGGCTTTCCCATGGTGCAGGGTGCTATTGATTGCATGCACACTGCCTTGTGTGCGCCTCATGTGAACTCGCCATTTTCATGAACCGAAAGGGATTCCACTCCCTCAATGTGCAGCTGGTGTGCGACCACAGGCAGCGCATCATGCAGGTGAATGCCCGGTATCCTGGCAGCAGTCATGATTCCTTGATTCTGAGGCAGTCTTCTGTGCCAGCTATATTTGACCCACCACGGCGAGTCAAAGGCTGGCTACTGGGTGACGAGTGTTATCTACTCATGACATGGCTCATGACTCCGGTCCGGACCCCACACGCATGTGCACAGCAGGACTACAATGAGAGCCATGCTGCACACCATCTGTGTCCTCAAGCAATGCTTCCGCTGCCTGGACTGCTCTGAAAGAGCCCTACAGTATACAGCTGAGAGGGTATCAAGATTTGTAGAAGTTTGCTGCATGCTGCACAACCTGGCCGTTATGAGGGAACAGCCCTTGTCACCACCTATCAGGCAAGACGCTGAGGAGCAGAAGCACGTGGAAGAGGAGAAAGTGGAGGTTGAGGAAGTGCAAAAGGAAGTGTAGGAACAGGAAGAGAAAGGGAGGCTACAGCGTAGATAGCCCCCTTCTGCCTGGGGTCTGCATGATCAAATAATTCAAGAACGATATCAGTAACCTTAACCACACCTCCCCATTCAACAACAGTCCCACACTCCTTACCTTTCCTCTACCACTGACCATCACATCATGCTCTTTCCACCAGAAAATGCATATTCCATCAAAGGTCTGAATGCTGTAGTGAATTAAATAGTGGATGAGGCTAATGGTGCAATTGGTTGGATATGCCAACTTGTGTCAAATCGTTAAACTTCTGCCTGCACTGCATCCATGTTCTTGAAGCTACTCTCCTAGCATTGACCTCTGCTGCTATCTGTTCCCACTGCCTCATGAGCATATGTCTGGAGGGCCTCCTGATCTCTTGTGGATACAGGACATCTCTCCTTCTCTCCACGTCTTGTACCAAGACCTCCAGTGCATTGTCTGAAAACCTTGGTGCTTGGTCTCTCGCATATTCAGCCATTGCTCAAAGTATTACAGCCCAGATTTACTTTTCAAAACACTTCCACCACTTCTTGCAGCCGCAATACACCTCCCCTTTAAGATGTGCAGGCTGCTTTTAAGTAGCGTTAGCCACTCGCTATATCGGGCTCCCTGCTGATGCCTGCAGCGGGTAGCACTGGCTGCATGTGGCAATCATGTAAAACAGCAGCAAGAATTTAATGTACTGCCTACAATGCAATGAACAGGAAGGGTTAATCACGTACAGCGATCCCCACGCCCATTTTTGGGTGTTAGCCAATTTAACCGCTGTCAGGTCTGAAATCTTCTATAGTGTAACAGTTCCTATGTTGCTATGCAGCAGTCCTTCGACTTTTAGTTCAGTGCTACCCAGAAACAGTTACACTGGAGTCATCTTGAGTACTAAAGATATAAATCACACTAAGTTGTCACATTAATTTCACATCATTGGTAATATCCACTTTTGGCCAGAATGTTGTAATGCCTTGATTTTCATCAATGAACCTGAGCCAAAACTAATTTGTCACCTGAATAGCTGGAAAAGATTGAATGACTTCAGAGAAGAGCTTTAATAATTATCCTTCCAAACAGCTCCTATCAATATGCCCTACAGCGCAATACTTACCCTCAGCTGGCAATTCTTTGAGCAGACATGTCCCCTCACATAAATTACACCATAGTGTAATTACAGCAGTGATGTTTGGCATAGTTCTTCATGCCACAAATTGGGATATAATTAGTGCTGGCACTGAGATATTTATTTATTTTTTGCCCTGGTGTTTGAACAGCTATTAGTGCGTTGATGTAATGTTGTGCCTTTCTCCACTCTTCTTCTTTATAGAATCATAGAAACTTACAGCACAGATGGAGTCCATTCGGCCCGTCGTGCCTGTGCTGTCGAGTTTAGTCCCACAACCCTGCTTTTTGTCTGTAACCCTTTAAGTTCCTCATCCTCAAGCACAATGTTCCCGCTAATTTTTTTGGGTGCGCAGCCCATTCAAATTATAATTTCTCCCATTTTAAAGCCATTGAGTGGCATGCACAGGACCTCCAGATCGCTACACGGCCGCGCAGCTTAATGGAACCATTGCTCAAGGACTTGTCCAACTCCCTTTTAAAATGATTTATGGAATCAGCTTCCACCACCTTTTCAGGTAGAGCGTTCCAGATCCCGACAACTCTGAGTGAAAACATTTCTCCTCATCTCCCCTCTAGATCTTTTGCCAATGATTTTAAATCTATGACCTCTGGTTATTGAGCCACTCGCCAGAAGAAACAGTTTTTCTCTACCTACTCTATCAAAACCTCTCAACATCTTGAAAACCTCTATTAGGTCAGCTCTTAACCTTCTCTGTTCCAAGGAGAACAGTCCTAACTTTTCCAACCTCTCCTCATATCTGAAGTCCCTCATCCCTGGTAACATCCTGGTAAACCTCCTCTGCACCCTTTCTAAGGCCTTTACATCTTTCCTGAAGTGTGGTGCCCAGAATTGTCCATAATACTCCAGCTTATCTATCAGTTTTCTCCTCTCTGCATTTAAAAACCACAATCTTCCGCATATCTCTTGCTTATTTGCATTGCACTGCAGTTTTTTACAGCATTTCTGGAACAATAAGTGCACTTTTTCCTCTCTTCCCCTCCTGAAAATGGTGACGATTAGATTTTGAGATATTTCCCTTACGCTCAGCACAAACATGCCAACGTACAGAACTCGGCAACATTGACGAGCAGCTTCAAAAACCCCACAATTAAAGAAAAAGAATGTGCAGCTGAGAAACAGCCCTGCATAAAGACCAATGACCAAGAATGCTGTTCCAAGGCAACTGAAAAAGTTCAATGCTGTATATTTTCACTGCATTGGATTTCAGGATTTTTATTAGTATTTTGTGTCACATTCCACAATTCAGTTGTTGTTTTCTGTGGAAACTGAAACCCAATAGACTCACTTATGATATATGTAAAAGAAATAGATATAATGAGTAAGGTAGTGTAATAGTAATAGACTTTCAACCTAGTGGTGGTAAGTTCAAATCCCAACTTGCCAAGCTATGAGATTAAATTTAATAAGTCTGGCAATTTGTGGGCTGATACTAGAAACGATAACCATGAAAGCTGTTTTGTTCTAAAAACCCAACTGATCCATGAATGTCTTTCAGGAAAGGGAACCTGCCACTCCTGTCTGGTCTGGCCTACATGTGACTCCAATCCTGCACCACATGGTTGACTCTTAATGGCCTTTTGAAGCAAGTCATTTAGTTGTAACAATAATTGCTACTACAAGATCCACAGCCACCTTCTCAGTGTAACTAGAACCGGGCAGTAAACGCAGCCTAGCCAGCATTAGCCAACATCCCGACAGCACATTTTTAAACAGTACATGGGATTTTCAAACTCTGCGCAAAATGGGCGTGAAGTCGTTGGAATGACTGCACCACCTGCCCAAAGCCAGTGTCAAGAGGCCTGAACCATTTCCAGGTTTGGACCTCATTGGCATAATTCAGGTGAACTGCCAAGGGCTTACTGAGCACTAGTGAGCAGCGTGGCAGGGATAGTGAATGACGGACGCAGAGCGAGAATCACAGAGACTGAGTTAGAGAGACAGAGAAAAACAGACTGAGACAGTCACAAAAAATGACATGGACTGACACAGAGAGAAAATGATAGGAACTGAGATAGACACCTTGACAAAATATGATAAAGACTGTGATAGGCACATAGACAGGGAATGATAGAATGAAAAAAAAAGCCGAAATATAGACAGAGAGAATGACAGTGATAGTGAATGACAGAGGCAAAGACAAAGACAGAATAACAGGACAAAGATAACAATTGAAGGGCAGACACAGAAAAAGACAGAGACAAAGAATGACAGAGACAGGCTTAAGAATGACAGGGCTAGGGCAGACACAGAGAATGGTAGAGACTGGTATAGGCAATAGTAGGGACCGGTATAGGCAATGGTAAGGACAGACACAGAGAATGGTAGAGACTGGTATAGGCAATGGTAGGGACAGGTATAGGCAATGGTAAGGGCAGACACAGAGAATGGTAGGGACTGGTATAGGCAATGGTAGGGACAGGTATAGGCAATGGTAAGGGCAGACACAGAGAATGGTAGGGACTGGTATAGGCAATGGTAGGGACTGGTATAGGCAATGGTAGGGACAGGGCTAGGCAATGGTAAGGACAGATACAGAGAATGGTAGGGACTGGTATAGGCAATGGTAGGGACTGGTATAGGCAATGGTAGGGACAGGGCTAGGCAATGGTAAGGACAGATAGAGAGAATGGTAGGGACAGGTATAGGCAATGGTAAGGGCAGACACCGAGAATGGCAAGGACCAGTATAGGCAATGGTAAGGGCAGACACCGAGAATGGCAAGGACCGGTATAGGCAATGGTAAGGGCAGACACCGAGAATGGCAAGGACCAGTATAGGCAATGGTAAGGGCAGACACCGAGAATGGCAAGGACCGGTATAGGCAATGGTAAGGACAGACACCGAGAATGGCAAGGACCGGTATAGGCAATGGTAAGGGCAGACACCGAGAATGGCAAGGACCGGTATAGGCAATGGTAAGAGCAGACACCGAGAATGGCAAGGATCGGTATAGGCAATGGTAAGAGCAGACACCGAGAATGGCAAGGACCGGTATAGGCAATGGTAAGGGCAGACACCGAGAATGGCAAGGACCGGTATAGGCAATGGTAAGGGCAGACACCGAGAATGGCAAGGACCGGTATAGGCAATGGTAAGGGCAGACACCGAGAATGGCAAGGACCGGTATAGGCAATGGTAAGGGCAGACACCGAGAATGGCAAGGACCAGTATAGGCAATGGTAAGGGCAGACACCGAGAATGGCAATTACAGGTATAGGCAATGGTAAGGGCAGACACCAAGAATGGCAAGGACCGGTATAGGCAATGGTAAGGGCAGACACCGAGAATGGCAAGGACCGGTATAGGCAATGGTAAGGGCAGACACCGAGAATGGCAATTACAGGTATAGGCAATGGTAAGAGCAGACACCGAGACTGGCAGTGTCAGGTATAGGCAATGGTAAGGGCAGACACCGAGAATGGCAAGGACCGGTATAGGCAATGGTAAGGGCAGACACCGAGAATGGCAAGGACCGGTATAGGCAATGGTAAGGGCAGACACCGAGAATGGCAAGGACCGGTATAGGCAATGGTAAGGGCAGACACCGAGAATGGCAAGGACCGGTATAGGCAATGGTAAGAGCAGACACCGAGAATGGCAAGGACCGGTATAGGCAATGGTAAGGGCAGACACCGAGAATGGCAAGGACCGGTATAGGCAATGGTAAGGGCAGACACCGAGAATGGCAAGGACCGGTATAGGCAATGGTAAGGGCAGACACCGAGAATGGCATGGACCGGTATAGGCAATGGTAAGGGCAGACACCGAGAATGGCAAGGACCAGTATAGGCAATGGTAAGGGCAGACACCGAGAATGGCAATTACAGGTATAGGCAATGGTAAGGGCAGACACCGAGAATGGCAAGGACCAGTATAGGCAATGGTAAGGGCAGACACCGAGAATGGCAAGGACCAGTATAGGCAATGGTAAGGGCAGACACCGAGAATGGCAAGGACTGGTATAGGCAATGGCAAGGGCAGACACCGAGAATGGCAAGGACTGGTACAGGCAATGGTAAGAGCAGACACCGAGAATGGCAAGGACCGGTACAGGCAATGGTTGGAGCAGACACCGAGAATGGCAAGGACCAGTATAGGCAATGGTTAGGGCAGACACCGAGAATGGCAAGGACCAGTATAGGCAATGGTAAGGGCAGACACCGAGAATGGCAAGGACCGGTATAGGCAATGGTAAGGGCAGACACCGAGAATGGCAAGGACCGGTATAGGCAATGGTAAGGGCAGACACAGAGAATGGCAAGGACCGGTATAGGCAATGGTAAGGGCAGACACCGAGAATGGCAAGGACCGGTATAGGCAATGGTAAGGGCAGACACCGAGAATGGCAAGGACCGGTGTAGGCAATGGTAAGGGCAGACACCGAGAATGGCAGTGTCAGCTGTGGCTCAGTTGGTAGCACTCTCGCCTCTGAGTCATAAGGTTGTGGGTTCCTCAGAGACACGAGCACAAAAGTCTAGACTGACACTCCAGTGCACTACTGAAGGAGTGCTGCACTGTTGGAGGCGCTGTCTTTCGGATGAGACATTAAACCGAGGCCGAACCTGCTCTCTCAGGTGGACATAAAAGATCCCATGGCACTATTTTGAAGAAGAGCAGGCGAGTTCGCCCCGGTTTCCTGGCCAATATTTATCCCTCAATCAGCATCACTAAAAAACAGATAATCTGGTCATTATCACATTGCTGTGTGTGGGAACTCGCTGAGCGCAAATTGGCTGTTGCGTTTCCTACATTACAACAATGACTACACTTCAAAAAGTACTTCATTGGCTGTAAAGCGCTTTGGGACGTCTGGTGGTCATGAAAGGCGCTATATAAATGCAAGTCTTTCTTTCTGTCTTTCTATTGCAGAGACTGATATAGGCAATGGTAGGGACAGGAAAAGGCAATGATAAGGGCCGACACAGAGAATGACAGGGATGATGGAGCTGTACAAAATGCTAGTTTGGCCACAGCTGGAAGACTGTGTGCAGTTCTGATCATCACACTATCGGAAGGATGTGATTGCATTGGAGAGGGTGCAGAGGAGATTCACCAGAATGTTACCTGGGCTGGCGCGCTTCAGCTATGAAGAGAGGCTGGACAGGCTGGGGTTGTTTTCCTTGGAGCAGAGAAGGCTGAGGGGGGACCTGATTGAGACGTACAAAATTATGAGGGGCATAGATAGGGTAGCTGGAAAGGAACTTTTCCCCTTAGTAGAGGGGTCATAGTTTCAAGATAAGAGGCAGGAGGTTTAGAGGGGATTTGAGGAAAACCTTTTTCACCCAGAGGGTGGTTGGAATCTGGAACTCACTGCCTGAAAGAGTGGTAGAGGCAGGAACCCTCACAACATTCAAGAAGCATTTAGATGAGCACTTGAAACGCCATAGCATACAAGGCTACGAACCAAGTGCTGGAAAATGGGATTAGAATAGACAGGGCTTGATGACTGGCGTGGACACGATGGGCCGAAGGGCCTCTTTCTGTGCTGTATAACTCTATGACTCTAAGACAGAACACGACAGGCGTAGTGTTAAAGGGCAATGGCCAGAAGCTACAAAATATTTAAGGTGAGGCAATCGCACTGGCAGCTGGGCAAGCCGACCACCAGCGTGGAAAGAGGGAATGAATGAGAATAAACAAGCAGTGCTGGGCTGCCGGGAAAGCAGCACAGTCCCGGGACCCTGCAGCGTGGAGCCTGCCTGCAAAACTGCCCTGAGCCCAGAGCTGGGACTGCTCTTTCTGCAGCTACAGCAACAAAGCATCAGAAGGGTCTGAGCTCAACCAAATTAATGCCAACTCAGCAATCTGCAGATACAAAGCAGCAGTTTTATAGAATCATTTTTTTCCTACTTTCTTTTCTGACATTGATTTACTGAAAAATCCAGATTTGCTACTTAGTCAAGTGGTGCTTTACCATTGCATTGTTGGATTGAAGATGTCCCAAAATAAGCTGATTTTTGGGCCCCTTCGTGAACCACGCAAACAGAGGGCAGAAAATTGAATTCCGCACGAAAAGCAGATGGTCGGAAACAATGGATCACCTTAGCCCTTGTTCCCTGCATGACACCGTTCCCTGTTCCCAGCTTTTCCTACGCCACCGAGCAGGGATTCCATTCAGGGTCATAACCCTATCTGCCTCTTTAAAGTTCACACCAGGGCAAAGGAAGTCAAAATGTTACTTTCCACAATTAAGCAAAGCTGTCATAGAATGCTAGAAATTTACGGCACAGAAGGAGGCCAATCGGCCCATCGTGTCTGTGCCGGCCGAAAAAGAGCGATCCAGCCTAGTCCTACTTTCCAGCTCTTGGTCCATAGCCCTTTAGGTTAGGGCACTTCAAGTACATATCCAAGTACTTTTTAAATGCGATGAGGGATTCTGCCTCTACCACCCTTTCAGGCAGTGAGTTCCAGACCCCCACCACCCTCTGGGTGAAGAAAGTTCACCTCTTCTCCCTGTCAATCATCTGAAGGATTTTAAAAGACAAGAGATCGCAGGTTGTCATGGATTCACAACTGTTAGTGTGTCAGCAGACTCAAAATTGATTTTCTTTGTCTCCTTCCTGCGATCATATACAACTGTTTCTAACATCTGGATGGACTATGAGACGTTGCCTCATTTGCTGGGCAATTACTTTAAGTGACTAGTTTCAGACAAAGCAGGCAGCCTACCTTCACAGAATCTATAGGAAGGCTAAATTCTGCTTGTAGGAATCAATGTTAAAGTGACTATCGACCTCCTGGAAAAAGATATTGGGCAACTTTGACTTGAGAATGAGGTCTGCAGCTGTAATTGAAACTACAGTATACTGTATTGTGTAAAGCTTAACTTTCGAACAGTGAGCTCATGTTTCCCGCCCCCCACCCCCCGGTGTGTCCGAGTCAGCTGAATTAAGATAGTTCAGTTCTCAGTCTGCACTCCCTCCAGTGTACACCCACACATTCTATTAGCAGCTTTCAAAGATCAGCAGGAATCCCCCAGTCAATACTATAAACGTCTTTCAAGCTCACTAATCTGTGTCCAAGTACTGAGTAATAACCCCTGATGTCTGCATTAAAATATTATATCAACTCTTAAGGAAGTAGCGGTCCTTGTATATGCAGATGAAAATATTCCCAAGTGGATCTATCACACAGGAGGCAGTCATTTACTGTCTGACAAAATTCTGAGCAATTTCTATCCACCTCGAACTAAAGACTACAGGGTCCATTTTCAAATGTGCTGGGCATTTTGCTCACATATCAGGAATATTCACTGGGACATCTTTGCCCATACTGTGGAATTTGTGTTCATGCTGTCCAACTTTGGGGTGGTGGGGGGAAATATCAACTCCAGCGGGAGTTCAAAACAGGTGGTAGAAGATCGCCTGCCCGTTATACACCACGCCTGATTTTTCTTTCCATTGAAGTCAATGTAGAGGCAAATCGTGCAGGGTGTATAGCGGGTGGGCGATCCACTATCGCCTGTTTTTCTCCTCCGCCAAAGTTGAATTTTACTCCCATTTGGTTTTAGAAATGTACAAAACCAGCATTGTCACAAATTTTTCAACATTTTAAAAATTGTACAGTTATGATACTGTTCCTACTGACTCACATTATGCCTATTCCTAGTAAAACATTTCTTGGCAAATGAATTATGCATTTTTCTGTGTTCAGCTATATAATGGGGGAAGATTCCTCTCCCCCATTTATACCAAACCATAACAAGTGGTTTAAGATCTCATTTATTATTTCATTACAAATAGCAAACAGAGGAATCTGTTTCCTACTGCGTGGCTCTCCAACATTTAGCAGGTCATTTATATTTTGGGAGTCGGAATGGCAGGTGTGGATTCTATGTGCTGTGTGGATAAAGCAGCCTGGTTTTCATTTTTTTCCATGGAGCAATTTGGCAAAGTAAGTGGTGTCATTTCTCAGTTTTTGTTAGCTGCACCCGTATGTGTAATTCGAATTTGGACACCAAAGATTCCTACATCAGAATTGTTGTGCGTGATCTTGACACACACTGAATTCTATGGTGAGAGACTCACCTGGTCAGACTCATAGGGGTCGATTTTAACTCAGGTGCGGGGAATTGTCGGGTTCCCCGAATTTGGTGTTTCCCACACGAATCCAAATGGGTGTGTGAGATTGATGCAATTTTAACTCAATTGGCCAATTGATTTCCAACGTGTGGGAACCCTTGGCAAATGAGTATTTCCAGTCAGAAAGTCGCATAATATGACGTCATTATTCCTGCTGCATTTAGGGTCTGCAACAAGCCTTGCTTCTTCTGCAGGCTGCCAACCTTTTGGCATTTGCTGATTCACTGAGCTGGAAGCAGAATGGCAAGAGAAAGACCGAGGTCTGCACCCCGTTTTGACGACGTTGCCCTGCAGGCTTTAGTGGAGGGAGCAAGAGCTCACAAGGAGGTGCTCTTCCCTTCATCAGGGAGGAAGATGTCTCCCCAGCAGACAAAGGCTGCGTGGCTGCAAGTGGCAGAGGAGGTCAACTCCTTATCGGCTACCCGCAGAACCTGGATACAGTGCAGGAAGAGATTTCATGACCTTCAGCACACTGGAAAAGTGAGTATGAAGTTCCCATCACTCTCAATCTGATCTCCATTGCCTCTCCTCAACCAGCACTCAGCTTTAGCAATCTCTTCCTCCACATCCCACTTGACACTGACATCCATGCACCCTTACCCATTCCCTCTCTCTCTATGCTCACATTCACCTAACTATTCGACTATGCAGCCCTCACACTCCCTATCACTGTGATGCTATGAAAACAACTGACAACACACAGGGAGGGTCCTTGGTCTTGCCACCTCACTCCATCTTTGTCTCCTTCTAAGCATCTATGCTATGGATTCTCTACACTCACTCCTTCATTCTCACTCAAACTCCACTTGTCTCCCTCATTGCAGGAAAAGAGAGCTCACAATAAAAGAGAATGAGCGAGGACAGGAGGAGGGCCACCATCAGTAGCCCACCTCACCCCCTGGGAGGAGGCGGTCCTGGAGATCGTAGGACTGGAGGATGAGGCGCAAGTGGGGGACGGACAGATGGGTGCATCACAGCAAGCTGGTGACAGAATAGTTTTCCATCTCTCTCATTGACATTGCATGAGTCGCTGATAATGATTCTGAAGCTATAACAGATGGACCTATGATCATCTGCAATATGCAATGTGCATGTAACCTTGGCCTCACATCTCTGACTCTTTCCTTCACTCCCCCACAGGATCATCGAGAGGCCCCATCCCCACTGTCCAGGAGGAAGAGCCTGAGCTTCCAGACTCCTCAGAGGAATCTGCAACCTCTGAGGGCGCAGCGTCAGCAGAATTCAGCGCACCCAGCACCAGTGCAGACACTCACACCTCGGTGGGACCTTCGGGACATAGAGTAGTGTTGTCACCTGGTGTATCACAGCTCACAAGTGAGCATCAGCAGATTGTGGAGACGGGGACAGCAGTGGAGAGTGCTAGTCGGAGGGCGCAGGACTCTGCCAGCTCGGCTTAGCTGCATGTCGACCCTCTGCCTCTGGGTCCATCCATAAGATCAGCGGGGCTGGAACTCCAGGAACAGATGCAGGAGTCTCTGGCAGGTTTTGTCTCCAGGGTCGATGTGAGTGTGGAGCGAATGGAGCAGTCCATAGCGAACATGAGCAGAGCCTTTGTGGAGTCATTGGCACATGGATGCATCACCATGGCAAGGATCGCAACCTCCATGGAGGAGATAAGTCACCAGGGTATGGAAAACATGGTGAGTGTTCATAATAGAATGACATTTCTTGAGGAGCGATGGGCATCTATTGAACAGAGAAACCAGACCTTCATGGAAGTCCTTCTGAGTAGGACTGCCAGTGCAGATACGGGTCCCCATGGCCCCCTGATGTGCAGCAAGGTGCTCTCAAGCCACTTCCAAGCGCTGGCCCCTTCTGGCCTGTGCAGCTTCAGGTGGGTGAGCAGCAGCCTTGTGCTCCTGTTGCTGCTGCTGTTGTTCCTGGTTCTGCTGGTGCCACGGCTGGTGTAAGAGCTCATCTAATGCCCAGAAGGGAAGAAAATAAATGGCTCCTATGCTTCTGGTATATGTCTCCGTTGAGGAAGTTCTGAGTGAAGGTGGCGAGCGGGGTTTCCCAGGAGGTCACACTGGAGATGTGTGTGAGGCTCCAACTTTCCACAGGTGTGGTTAAGCCTGGTAAAAGTTGCCCCAGGCCTGAAACAACAAAGTCCTGCCACCTGCAAATGATGACTGATCAAATCTCCTCTTTAATGGTTGACCTGCAGCTGATAGTCAGCAAGCCAATAGTGCTCACGCCAGGTTTCACAGGCATGATCCCCACCAGGTGTCTTTTACATGGGAAAAGGCTTAAAAATGCAAGGGCCTGTTAAAATGGGATTATAAAGGCCAATTATTGCTGATTAAGGGCCTTAAAGACCAGTCCCGCCTGTTGGAGGCGGGACTGATTCGGGACCATCAGACACACCTGGGTTAAAATGGCTCCGGGTCGGGAACCAGGCCGGGGGGGGGGGGGGGGGCCCGACCCCCAGTTTTTGCGATTTTTAACCCCCCACACGCCTTAAAGCCCGCCTCATGGCTGAGTTAAAATCGAGGCCATAATTTCCACATTTTTACTGTTCACATTTCGCAGCTACAATTGTCATTTTATGTCGCTATGGTTATCGTGAGACAGCATCATTGTCATAATTTCCAGTATTGAATTAGCTTCGTTTGAAAGGACGTATGGAGAAGCTTTATTATTTCGGCCCTTTCACCTGCTGTTCAAGCAATTGAACATCCACTTCTCTTTGATAGTGGCCAAATGTATGAATTGTGGCCACATACAAACATATAACAGTATCAGATAGGAAAAGACCAGCTGCTCCATCTAGCTTGTCCCATGCGATCGTGATGCCTTATGCATCATGATTCCGACTCTCCCTGCCTATCAGGTGCCAGGGAATCGCCTGGGAGAGGCACAAAGATGGAGGGAAGGTCATTAATGAAATGGCTGAAGGTGGCTGGGCTGAGGACACTTCTCTGAGGAACTCCTGTAGTGATATCCGAGGGCTGTGAAACTCTGACAAACATGACTCTCTTCAAAACAATGAAGATGCAGAGAGGAGGATGGCATACTTGCCACTTAGGAAGAACAAGAGCAATAATTCAGAGAGGCACTAACCATAGTTGTATCAAATAAATAGAGAGAAGCAGAGCTGCGGGATAAAGGGATAATTGTGAATATCAAGAAATCTTTTAAAGCAAATATATATGAAAATGTTCCAAGCCACCAATCAAATATTTAACAAAGTTATTTTCTGAGCCTTGTGGGATTGTGGTTGCTCTTATAGAACATAAGAATTAGGAGCAGGAGTAGGCCATACGAGCCCTTGAGCCTGCTCCGTCATTCAATAAGATCATGACTGATCTTCGACCTCAACTCCACTTTCCTGCCCTATCCCCATTTCCCTTAATTCCTCTGGAGTCCAAAAATCTATCTATCTCAACCTTGAATATACTCAACGACTGAATAATCACCTTAACCTTCAGGTCCCACCTTAACCTTCTCTACTCTAAGGAGAATAATCCCAGCTTCTCCAATCTCTTCACATAACTGAAATCCGTCATCCCTGGTATCATCCTGTTAAACATCCTCTGTACCCTCTCCAAGGCCTTGACATCCTTCCTAAAATTTGGTGCCCAGAATTGTCACAATACTCCAGCTGCGGCCTACCCAGTGACTTGTAAAGGTTTAGCATGACTTCCTTATTTTACAAAGCCAAGTATCCCATATACTTTCTTAACCGTCTTATCAACTTGCCCGGCTACCTTCAAAGATTTGTGAATATGCACCCCTGGGTCCCTCTGCACTTGCACCCCCCTTCCCCTCAAAATAGTACCATTTAGATTATACTGCCTCTCCATGTTGTCTCCCAAAGTGCATCACTTCACACTTATCCACATTAAATTGCATCGGCCATGAGTCTGCCCATTTCACCGATCTATGTACTCCTGAAGTCTGCTACTACCCTGCTCACTATTTACTACGTTGCCAAGTTTTGTATCATCCACAAACTTTGAAATTATACTCCTTATACCCAAGTCCAGGTCATTATATATAACAAGAAAAGCAATGGTCCTAATACTGACCCCTGGGGGACTCCACTGCATAATTCTCTCCATTCAGAAAAACATCCATTCACCACTACTCTGCCTCCTGTCCCTTAGCCAATTATGTACCCAAGTTACCGCTGTCCTTTAATCCCATCTGCTTCTATTTTCCGAATAAGTCTGTTATGTGGAACTTTATCAAATGCCTTTTGAAAGTCCATATATACATCTACTGCACTATCTTCATTAACCCTTTCTGTTACTTCATCAAAGAACTCAATCAGGTTAGTCAGACACAATTTGCCTTTAACAAATCCATGCTGCCTGTCCTTTATTAGCCCATGCTTAGAGTCATAGAGTCATAGAGTTATACAGCACGGATAGAGGCCCTTCGGCCCATCGTGTCCGCGCCGGCCATCAAGCCCTGTCTGATCTAATCCCATATTCCAGCATTTGGTCTGTAGCCTTGTATGCTATGGCATTTCAAGTGCTCATCCAAATGCTTCTTAAATGTTGTGAGGGTTCCTGCCTCCATAACCCTTTCAGGCAGTGAGTTCCAGACTCCAACCACCCTCTGGGTGAAAAAGTTCTTCCTCAAATCCCCTCTAAACCTCCCGCCCTTTACCTTGAATCTATGCCCCCTAGTTATTGACCCCTCTACTAAGGGAAAAAGCTCCTCAGCATCCATCCTATCTATGCCCCTCATAATTTTGTACACCTCAATCATGTCCCCCCTCAGCCTCCTCTGCTCCAAGGAAAACAAACCCAATCTGCCCAGTCTCTCTTCATAGCTGAAGCGCTCCAGCCCCGGTAACATCCTGGTGAACCTCCTCTGCACCCTCTCCAACGCGATCACATCCTTCCTGTAGTGTGGCGACCAGAACTGCACACAGTATTCCAGCTGTGGCCTAACCAGTGTTTTATACAGTTTCATCATAACCTCCTTGCTCTTATATTCAATGCCTCGGCTAATGAAGGCAAGTATCCCATATGCCTTTTTTACCACCTTATCCACCTGTTCCGCCGCCTTCAGGGATCTGTGTACTTGCACACCCAGATCCCTCTGACCCTCCGTCTTGCCTAGGGTCTTACCATTCATTGTGTATTCCCTTGCCTTGTTAGTCCCCCCAAAGTGCATCACCTCGCACTTTTCCGGGTTAAATTCCATTTGCCACTGTTCCGCCCATCTGACCAACCCATCTATATCGTCCTGCAGACTGAGGCTACCCTCCTCGCTATTTACCACCCTACCAATTTTTGTATCATCCGCGAACTTACTGATCATACCTTTTACATTCATATCCAAGTCATTAATGTAGACCACAAACAGCAAGGGACCCAGCACCGATCCCTGTGGTACCCCACTGGCCACAGGCTTCCAGTCACAAAAACAACCTTCGACCATCACCCTCTGCCTTCTGTCACTAAGCCAGTTTTGTATCCAATGTGCCAAGGCACCCTGGATTCCATGGGCTCTTACCTTCTTGACCAGTCTCCTGTGCGGGACGTTATCGAAGGCCTTACTGAAATCCATATATACCACATCCACTGCGTTACCCTCATCCACACACCTAGTCACCCCCTCAAAAAATTCAATCAAATTAGTCAGACATGATCTTCCCTTGACAAAGCCATGTTGACTATCCCTGATTAATCCTTGCCTCTCCAAGTGGAGACTGATTTTGTCCCTCAGAATTTTTTCCAATAATTTTCCTACCACTGATGTTAGGCTCACTGGCCTGTAGTTCCCCGGTTTTTCCCTACTTCCCTTCTTGAATAATGGTACTACATTAGCGGTTCTCCAGTCCTCTGGCACATCCCCTGTGGCCAGAGAGGTCCTGAATATATGTGTTAGAGCCCCCGCAATCTCTTCCTTTGCCTCACACAGCAGCCTGGGATACATTTCATCCGGGCCTGGGGATTTATCCATTTTTAGGCCAGCTAAAACCGCCAATACCTCCTCCCTCTCGATGTGAATATGTTCGAGCATATCACAGTCCCCCCGCCCTATTTCTATGTCTACATTGTCCTTCTCCATAGTGAAAACAGATGCAAAAAATTCATTTAGAACCCCTCCTACATCTTCCGGCTCCACACAGATTGCCACTTTTGTCCCTAATGGGCCCTATTTTTTCCCTAGTTATCCTCTTACCCTTAATATACTTATAAAACATCTTAGGATTTTCCTTTATTTTGCTCGCCAGTGTTATTTCATGGCCCCTCCTTGATCTCCTAATTTCTTTTTTAAGTATCCCCCTGCACTTTTTGTACTCCTCTAGGGCTTCCTCCGTCTTTAGCCTTTTGTATCTGCCAAAAGCCCTCCTTTTTTTCCTAATCCATTCTCGTATATCCCCTGACATCCAAGGTTCCCTGTGGTTTTTGGAACCACCCTTGACCTTTACGGGAACATGTTGCCATTGTATGATCCCAATCTCCCTTCTGAAAGCCTCCCATTGCTCTGATGCGGATTTTCCTACAAGTAGCTGATCCCAGTCCATTTTGGCCAGATCCTGCCTTATCCTATTAAAATCGGCCTTCCCCCAATTTAGAACCTTTATTTCCGGCCCATCCCTGTCCTTTTCCATGACCACCTTAAATCTTACCATATTATGGTCACTGTCACCAAAGTGCTCACCTACTAGCACTTTTTCCACTTGGCCGGCCACATTCCCTAGAATTAGGTCCAGTACCGCCCCCTCTCTTGTAGGACTTTCTACATGCTGGCTCAAAAAGCTCTCCTGGATGCACTTTAAGAATTCTACACCCTCTGAGCCTTTCACACTCTGACTATCCCAGTTAATATTGGGGAAGTTGAAATCCCCCATTATTATTACCCTATTTTTTGCACATTCCTCTTAGATTTGCCTACATATCTGTTCCTCTATCTCCCCCTGACTGTTTGGAGGCCTATAGTACACTCCCAGCAAAGTGCTTGCCCCCTTTTTGTTTTTAAGCTCCACCCATATGGCCTCATTAGAGGAACCTGCTAATATATCATCCCTCCTTACTGCAGTAATTGACTCCTTAATTAATATTGCGACACCCCCTCCTCTTATACCTCCCCCTCTGTCTCGCCTGAAGATTCTGTACCCCGGAATATTGAGCTGCCAGTCTTGCCCCTCCCTCAACCATGTCTCCGTGATAGCAACAATATCATACTCCCATGTGTTTATCAACACCTTCAGTTCATCCACCTTACTTGCAAGACTCCTTGCATTAAAATAGATGCCATCCAGCCTTGCCCTTATATATTTGCCCTGTCTACCAAGCTGACTTGTTTTTTTCTCTATAATTGGCAGCACATCACCCCCTATTTCAGCTCCCCTCTGTATCCCATCCCCCTGCCAAGTTAGTTTAAACCCCCCCCAACAGTGCTAGCAAACCTCCCCGCAAGGATATTTGTCCCACTCTGGTTCAGGTGCAACCCGTCCGACTTGTACAAGTCCCACCTTTCCCAGAAGCAGGCCCAGTGATCCAGGAAAGTAAAACCCTCCCCCCTACACCAACTCTTTAGCCACGCATTCATCTGCTCTATCCTCCCATTCCTATACTCACTAGCACATGGCACTGGGAGTAATCCAGAGATTACAACCTTTGAGGTCCTGCTCTTTAATCTGTTACCTAGCTCCCTAAATTCTTGATGCAGGACCTCATCCCCCTTCCTACCTATGTCGTTGGTCCCAATGTGGACCACGACCTCTGCCTGCTCACCCTCCCCCTTAAGAATGCCCTGTAGCCGCTCAGTGACATCCCTGACCCTGGCCCCAGGGAAGCAAAAAAACCATCCTGGAGTCACGTTTGCGGCCACAGAAACGCCTATCTGTTCCCCTTACGATAGAATCCCCTACCACTATTGCTCTCCCACTCTTTTTCCTCCCTTCCTGAGCAGCAGAAGCGTCCCTGGTGCCAGGAAGCTGGCTGCTGCTGCCTTCCCCTGGTGAGTCATCCCCCTCAACAGTATCCAACTTGGTATACCTGTTTGAAAGGGGGATGTCCGCAGGGGTTCCCTGCACTACCTGCCTGCCTTTGTTGCTCTGCCTGATGGTCACCCCCTGTGCTGCCCTACCCTGAGGCGTGAACAACTCGCTAAACGTGCTATCCACGACCCTCTCAGCATCGCGCATGCTCCAAAATTCATCCACCCGCAGCTCGAGCGCCGCAATGCGGTCTACAAGTAGCTGCAGCTGGATGCATTTCCCGCACACATGGTCGTCAGGGACACTGGCAGCGTCCCTGACTTCCCACATGGAGCAAGAGGAGCAGAACACTGGTCTGAACTCTCCTGCCATGACTTACTCCTTTAATTAATTAAAAAATTTATTCAATACCCCAGTTACAGGTATACTCTAGGGCGCTTTATTTACCAACTATCCCCACTACACCACAGAAATTTAACACCACAGAATTCAAGCTTGTATTGAAAAGAGAGAAATACTCACCAACCAATCACTTACCTGCTCCCTGGTGACGTCATACTTGGATTACTTTTTACCTCTCTCCTGGAACCTGGATTGGTATGCCTCTGACTGCTCCCTTTTAACCTCCGCCGCCTCGGGCTGCTCCCACGCAGGTCCGCTGCTTCTCCGGTCTCGGGGCTGTGGGCCTCGGTGCCTCTGACTGCTCCCTTTTAACCTCCGCCGCCTCGGGCTGCTCCCGCGCAGGTCCGCTGCTTCTCCGGTCTCGGGGCTGTGGGCCTCGGTGCCTCTGACTGCTCCCTTTTAAGCCTTCAAGCTCTCCCGCCTCGGGCTGCTCCCGCGCAGGTCCGCTGCTTCTCCGGTCTCGGGGCTGTGGGCCTCGGTGCCTCTGACTGCTCCCTTTTAAGCCTTTAAGCTCTCCCGCCTCGGGCTGCTCCCGCGCAGGTCCGCTGCTTCTCCGGTCTCGGGGCTGTGGGCCTCGGTGCCTCTGACTGCTCCCTTTTAAGCCTTCAAGCTCTCCCGCCTCGGGCTGCTCCCGCGCAGGTCCGCTGCTTCTCCGGTCTCGGGGCTTCTCCAAGTAAGAATTAATTTTGACCATGACAATGGTCTTTAGTAGTTTTCCCACCACTGATATTAGACGGACTGGCCTGTAGTTACCAGGTTTATCCCTCTCCCTGTTTTTGAACAGGGGTGTAACATTTGCAATCCTCCAGTCCTCTGGCACCACTCCTATATCCAAGATTGCGGTCAGAGATTCTGCTATCTCCACCCTTCCTTCCCTTAGCAATTTAGGATGAATCCCATCTGGACTGGGTGACTTGTTAACTTTGAGTGATGCCAACCTATTTAGCACCTCCTCTCTATCTATTTTTATCCAATCCAATTTCTCTACTCCCCTCTCCTCTACTGCAATATTAACTTCCATCCTCTCCTTTTGTGAAGACGGATGCAAAGTACTCATTCAATACCTTAGTCATGCCCTCTGCTTCCACAAGAAGATTTCATTTTTTGCCCCTAATCAGCCTCACCATTCCTTTAACTACCCTTTTACTTTTTAGATGTTTATAAAAGATTTTCAGGTTCCCTTTTATGTTACCTGCTAATCTTTTCTCATACTCTCTCTTTACCCTTCTTATATTCTTTTTGAATTTCCTCCTGCACTCTCTGTATTCTGCCTGGTTTTTCCTGTATTCTGTCCCTGACAGTTGTCATGGACCTCCTTTGCTGTTTTATTTTAATCTCTATTTCCTTTGTCATCCAGGGAGCTTCAGCTTTGGATGCCCCATCTTTCCTCCTCATGGGAATATGTTTGGTTTGTACCCAAACTATCTCCACTTTGAATCATAGAATCATAGAATGGTTACAGCACAGAAGGAGGCCACCCCTTTTCTTTTTCCCTTTTCTATCCTTCCTGAATACTTTTTTTCCTGGACAATCTTTGTTTCCAGTCCACCTGTGCTAAATCCCTTCTTAAATCACTGAAATTGTCTCTCTTTCAAATGTAGAAGAAAAATTGTAGCCAGGAATGTTTAATTCCCATTCCTGTCCACGTTAAAGCCAGATCTCCGTTATAGCCACAATACCATAACCATTCAGGACCCATGTGGCAACTTGTGCCTGCAGCTGATCAACCTTATTTGTAACACTCCTCGCATTAACACATATGCATTCCAACACCATGCTAATCGGCTTTGCTTTTCTCCTCCATCTAATTCCTGCTCTTTCTGCACTATTCTTTATTCTGTTGCTGTTTGTCCCTCCTAGTTTTCTATGCACCTCGTCTCTCCTCTCTGCTGCTATGTCCTGGTTTCCCTCCCCCTGCCAAATTAGTTTAAATCCTCCCCCACAACACTAGCTAATTTTCCCATGAGGACTTTGGTCCCAGCTCTGTTCTGGTGCAACCCATCCAGTTAGTACAGGTCCCTCCTGCCCCAGAACTGGTCCCAATGCCCCAGGAATCTGAAGCCCTCCCTCATGCACCACTTCTTCAGCCACACAGTCACCTGCATTATCTTTCTGTTTCTATACTCACTCACACGTGATGCTGGGAGTAATCCAGAGATTACCACGTATGAGGTCCTGTTCTTTAATCTTTTTTCCTAGCTCCTGAAACTGCCTGTAGGACCTCAACCCTTTTCCTACCTATGTCATTGAGTCCAATGTGGACCACAACTTCTGGCTGTTCCCCTCGCAGAATGTCCTGCACCCGTTCAGTGATATCCTTTAACCTGGGACTCACGCCTGAGGTTGTAGAAACACCTGTCTATCCCCCTGTCTATCGAATCCCCTATACCAACTGCAGATTCATTTGTTATCAATCTGCTCGTGTTTTCTGCCACTGGAATCTAATCAAACAAATGCTTCACAAATTACCCATGGTGTTTTGAACCCGTAAAATGGTTAGAACTACTCTCAGAGAATTGTTGTTGTCAAGCTGTATAAAGTTAGTGAAAGCACAGCCTTAAATTGGCTTAATGCATGTGCCCTGCGGTACTTAATTATTCAGACATGAAGCAGGAGAAAAACACATCAGCCTGATGTAATATGCTCAAGAAAGGAGAAAATGCTGGAAAAATTCAGCAGGTCAGCCAGCATCTGTGGTGACAACAGCTGTTCCTGGTGTGCACCCTTCATCAAAATTGGTGGTTATTATAGATGAAAAGAATTTTAAAATGAATAGAACAAAGAGCAGGGAGAGGGAAAAACCACACACACACACACACAAGAAGAAATAGAACAATCTGCCGCTCCGGACCCGAGCCATTCCACTTTTTCCCCCTATTTTCCTTTTCTCTCTATCCCTCCCTGACCGCACTCTCCTGTCGTCAGGCCTCCATTCATCTCTCCTCTCTCAGATACTCAACCCTCCCAAATCCCTACCCCAATCCTTCATTATTCGTCGACGTTCCTACTCTCCTGCCGCCATCCCAGGCTTGACTCCCTCTTAGATAAGCCCACAGCTTCTCTCTGGGCATCCTACGAAGGGCCCATCGAGGCACTCGTCGCTGCCACCTTACAAGCTGTAACTGTCCCATCATACTCTCTCGCCGACCTTCCCGCCCAGCGCACCCACTGGGGGCAAATCTTGCCAGTCTCCTCCCCATCCAACTCATCCCCCCCAATGCTGGCAGTGGGGCAGCCATCACCAACCCTCTCCGCATTTCCCTCCAGAATGTCCGTTCACTTGCGAACAAGGCCCTTGCCAACCATGAGCTTATCGTGGATGACTGCATTGATATCATAGCCCTGACGGAAACTTGGTTGAGAGGTGATAACACCTTACCCTTAAATGAAGCCCCCCCACCTGGCTATACCTTCCACCACTTGCCCCGCACAGACCACCGTGGGGGTGGTGTAGCTCTCATCACCAAATCACACCTTGGTCTGTCCCCCTATTCCTCCAGCAGTTTCTCCTCCTTTGAGCATCTCACCTTATTCCACCCCTCTCACCTCTCATTTAAAATTCTTGTTCTCTACCACCCACCCAAGTACCATAAACATTTTATTACTGAAATATCTTCACTGTTCTCCTCCCTCAGCCTCTGCACTGAATGACTTCTCATCCTCGGTGATTTCAAACTCCATCTCATTTCATCATGCTCTCTCTCCTCTGAGTTCACTAACCTCCTATCCTCCCTTAATAAGAACATAAGAACATAAGAACATAAGAAATAGGAGCAGGAGTAGGCCAATCGGCCCCTCGAGCCTGCTCCACCATTCAATAAGATCATGGCTGATCTGATCCTAACCTCAAATCTTCTATCACTCTGCATCCACCCGAACCCATGTGATCTCCCGGGAGAGGCGAAAAACCAGATAAAGACCCAATGGCCAATTTGGGAGAAAAAAATCTGGGAAATTCCTCTCCGACCCATCTAGGCGATCGAAATTCTTCCAGGAGATCACTCTGTCCCTATATTTTCTACAGTACTTACCTTCTGTAAAGGCGATCTCCACCCCAGCCAGGAACAGGAATAAAACCATCTCCTGAAATCTAACAGAATTAGAACACAGTAGGAGCAGAACAAGGCTACACGGCCCCTGGGCCCGCTCCACTACCCACAGGGCCATGACCATTCCGAACCCAGACTCATGTCCAATTTCCTGCCCGCTCCCCGTAACCCTTTATTCCCTTTACTTCTAGGAAACTCTCTATTTCTGTTTTAAATTTATTTAATGATGTAGCTTCCACAGCTTTCTGGGGCAGCAAATTCCACAAACCTACCACCCTCTGAGTGAAGAAGTTTCTCCTCATCTCAGTTTTGAATGAGCAGCCCCTTATTTTAAGATTATGCCCCCTAGTTCTAGTTTCACCCATCATTGGGAACATCCTCACCGCATCCACCCGATCAAGCCCCTTCACAATCTTATATGTTTCAATAAGATCGCCTCTCATTCTTCTGAACTCCAATGAGTAGAGTCCCAATCTACTCAACCTCTCCTCATATGACCACCCCCTCATCCCCGGGATTAACCGAGTGAACCTTCTTTGTACTGACTCGAGAGCAAGTATGTCTTTTCTTAAGTATGGACACCAAAACTGTATGCAGTATTCCAGGTGCGGCCTCACCAATACCTTGTACAACTGCAGCAATACCTCCCTGTTTTTATATTCCAACCCCCTAGCAATAAAAGCCAACATTCCATTGGCCTTCTTGATCACTTGCTGCACCTGCATACTAACTTTTTGAGTTTCGTGCACCAGGACCCCCAGATCCCTTTGTACTACAGTACTTTCCAGTTTCTTGCCATTAAGATAATAACTTGCTCTATGATTTTTCCTGCCAAAGTGCATAACTTCACACTTTCCAGTATTGTATTCCATCTGCCAAATCTCTGCCCACTTACTTAGCCTGTCTATGTCCCTTTGCAGGTTTTTTATGTCCTCCTCACTCACTACTTTCCGTCCCATCTTTGTATCATCTGCAAACTTTGATATGTTACACTCGGTCCCCTCCTCCAAATCGTTAATATAGATTGTAAAGAGTTGGGGACCCAGCACTGACCCCTGCGGAACACCACTAGTTACTGGTTGCCAATCTGAGAACGAACCATTTATCCCAACTCTCTGCTTTCTGTTAGAGAGCCAATCCTCCACCCATGCCAGAATATTACCCCCAATCCCGTGATTTTTTATCTTGAGCAATAATCTTTTGTGTGGCACCTTGTCAAATGCCTTTTGGAAGTCTAAATACACTACGTCCACTGGTTCCCCTTTATCCACCCTGTATGTTACTTCCTCAAAAAACTCAAGCAAATTTGTTAAACATGACTTCCCCTTCATGAAACCATGCTGAGTTTGCCCTATTAAATTGTGTTTATCCAAATGTCCCGTTACTGTCTCCTTAATAATGGACTCTAACATTTTACCAACCACAGATGTTAGGCTAACAGGTCTATAGTTTCCAGCCTTCTGCCTACTACCCTTTTTAAATAATGGTGTTACATTAGCAGTTTTCCAATCTGCCGGGACCTTTGCCGAGTCCAGGGAGTTTTGGAAAATTATTACCAATGCATCCACAATCCCTACCGCTACTTCCCTCAAGACCCTGGGATGCAAGCCATCAGGTCCAGGGGATTTATCCGCCTTGAGTCCCATTATTTTACCAAGTACCACTTCCTTAGTGATTTTAATTGTATTTAGTTCCTCCCCCCCTAGAGCCCCCTGTTTGTCCAGTGTTGGGATATTCTTAGTGTCCTCTACTGTAAAGACTGATACAAAATAATTGTTCAGTGTTTTTGCCATCTCCATGTTTCCCACCATTAATTTCCCGGTCTCATCCTCTAAGGGACCAACATTTACTTTAGCCACCCTTTTTCTTTTTATATAACTATAGAAACTTTTACTGTCTGTTTTTATATTTTTTGCTAATTTACTTTCATAATCTATCTTCCCTTTCTTAATCAATCTTTTTGTTATTTTTTGCTGTCTTTTAAAGACTTCCCAATCTTCCATCCTCCCACTAGATTTGGCTACCTTATATGCCCTTGTTTTTAGTCGGATACTATCCTTAATTACTTTACTTAGCCACGGATGGCTATCTTTTCTTTTACACCCTTTTTTCCTCAGTGGAATATATTTTTTTTGGAAGTTGTAAAATAACTCCTTAAATGTACACCACTGGTCATGTACCGTCTTACCCTTTAATCTATTTTCCCAGTCCACTCTCATTAATTCCGCTCTCATACCTTCATAGTCTCCTTTATTCAAGCTCAGCACGCTTGTTTGAGATCCAACCTTCTCACCCTCTAATTGAATATGGAACTCAACCATGTTATGGTCACTCATTCCAAGGGGATCCTTTACTAGGACATTTTTAATTAATCCTGTCTCATTACACAGGACCAAATCTAAGGTTGCTTGCCCCCTGGTCGGTTCAGTTACATACTGCTCAAGAAACCCATCCCTAATACACTCAATGAACTCTTCCTCAAGGCTGCTCTGCCCAATTTGATTTGTCCAGTTAATATGATAATTAAAATCCCCCATAATTATAGCTGTTCCCTTATTACAAGCCTCAACTATTTCCTGATTAATACTCCGTCCAACAGAGTTGCAACTGTTCGGAGGCCTATAGACTACACCCACTAGTGTTTTTTTCCCCTTATTATTCCTTACCTCCACCCAAACTGTTTCACTATCGTGCTCCTTTGACCCAATATCATTTCTCTGTATTATAGTGATTCCTTCCTTTATTAACATAGCCACCCCACCTCCTCTCCCTTCCTGCCTGTCCTTCCTGATTGTTAAATAACCTGGTATGTTTAATTCCCAGTCATGGTCACCCTGCAGCCATGTTTCTGTAATGGCCACAAGATCATACCCATATGTCATTATTTGTGCCGTTAACTCATTCATTTTGTTACGAATGCTACGTGCATTCAGATAAAGAACTTTCAAATATGTTTTGTAACACTTAGTTCCTGTTTTTTCCCTTTTTAGTACTTTACTTTTTACTCCATACCTTCTGTCCCTTCCTGACACATTCTGTTTTTTAATTCCCCCACTGCTACCTAAGTCTATGACCTTCTCTGTTGTCATTTCTATGATTTGCTCTCTAGAAACCTCCCCCCCACTAATTAGTTTAAAGCCCTCTCTACAGCCCTAGTTATATGATTCGCCAGGACTCTAGTCCCAGCACTGGCCAAGTGGAGTCCGTCCCAACAGAACAGCTCCCTCCTGTCCCAGTACTGGTGCCAGTGTCCCAAGAAGCAAAACCCATTTCTCCCACACCAGTCTTTGAGCCACGCATTTAACTCTTTAATTTTATTTATCCTAGCCAAATTCGCTCGTGGCTCAGGTAATAACCCAGAGATTATTACCCTTGAGGTTCTGTTTTTTAATTTGACCCCTAGCTGCTCATACTCCTTTAACAGAACCGTCTTCCTTGTCCTATCTACGTCGTTTGTACCAACATGGACCACGACAACTGGATCCTCCCCCTCCCACTGCAAGTTTCTTTCCAGCCCAGAAGAGATGTCCTTAACCCTGGCACCAGGCAGGCAACACAGCCTTCGGGACTCCCGCTCTTGACTGCAGAGAACCCTATCTATCCCCCTAATGATACTATCCCCTACCACTACAACATTTCTTTTTACTCCCTCCACTTGAATGGCCCCCTGTACCACGGTGCTGTGGCCAGGTTGCTCATCCTCCCTGCAGTCCCCGCTCCCGCCCTCACAGGGAGTAAGAACCTCGATCCTGCTGGACAAGAACAAGGGCTGCCTCTCCCTCCATGTAAACTCCCCAACCTATATTCACTGCCACCTCCTTGACCTTGCCATCTCTCGTGGCCTCGCTACTCCCATCATGTCAATTGCAGATAAAGCCATTGTGCTGTCTCTCTGTAGCAATTTATGTTAGTTTTCCAGTTAATTCAGGGGTTTGAGTAAGTTGGGTCGATTCCCATTGTGTGCTGCCACCTAGTGGCTATTTGGTACCTAGCAACTGCAGTAAAAGTGCAGTAAAGCACAGTAAGTGCAGTAAAGTAAACTACTGTATACTACAGACCTACAGCGGCACATGCTCTGGGAAGTTATATTGTTCCCACGCCTGAGTCTTGGATATTATTTGTCTGTAAGTACTTGAGAATGTTATAGATGATTAGTGTACACTGTATGTTGCAGAAAATGTTTAGTTTGTAACTTTTCTCTGTAAGCAAACTTACACAGCTAGCTGTGAAGTGCTTGCTCTCTGTCTAGCTGGTTAACTAGTAGCTGTATTTTGATGCACTATGTACAGGGCTAATTTAAAGAGAATGCCTTCCAGTTTGCTAAATGTATATTCACAGTAAGCTGTGTTTCCACGTGTTTGGTAATTTACATGCCAAATGTACTGTGTTGCTCAGGCGTACCTAAATTTGTGTATGCATATCAGTTATGCGCTTGTATACTAATGTGTGCTTCCATTTCTGTGTTGTATTTCAGTTTTACAATAAGAATCTTTCAGTAAAGCTTTACAAGAAAAGTCAAGCCTTGTGATTTTTATGGGAAGATATCAAGTTGTTAGCTACCTGTCTAGCTCTGCATAGGAACGCGCTGCCAGGGCAGAAAAGCCATCTCTGGCCATTTCCTCATATCGCTCTCCAACCACATCCCCCTTCCACCCGCCTCCCCCAGCCCTACTTCCTTCTGTGTCCGCCTCTGGAAAAAACTCTCTCCCAACTCTCTTTCTTCTTCTTCTTCTTAGGCAGTTCCTCGGAACTGAGGATGACTTGCTTCCACACTAAAAATGAGTTCTCAGGTGACTGATGAGTCCAATGCGGGACCTGCAGTCTCTGTCACAGGTGGGGCAGACGATGGTTGAAGGGGTGGGTGGGTGGGGTGCTTGGGTTGACGTGCGCTCCTTCTGCTGTTTGCGCTTGGCTTCCGCTTGCTCCCGGCGAAGAGACTCAAGGAGTTTGGCGCCTTCCCGGATGCTTCTCCTCCACTTACAACTGCACCGATGAAATCCCAACTGCCCAGCCTCTGGCCCTCCATTCACCATGACATTTCTGCAGCTACCAATCTGCTCAACCACACCCTCACCCCCACCTTTGATGCCCTAGTCCCTACTAAGACAATTACCCTCTCTCACCCAGGCTGTTCCCCCTGGTACGACTCTCATCTTTGCTCTCTTAAGTCCAAGGGACGCAGACTCGAATGGATATGGCAGACAACTGGTTTAGCCATTCACCACCAGATCTGGCTGGACCACATAAAGCATTATCGGGTCCTGCTCTCGTCTGCTAAAATTGCTCACTATTCCAGAATCATTCTGGAATGTAAAGATAAATCCCAGCTCCTATTCTCTACTGCTAACCGTCTTCTTAAACCCCTCTCCCCCGTCTCCTCCACCCTCACCTCCAACAGCAAGTGTGAGGAGCTCATGGACCTCTTTGTCTCTAAGATTGAGGCCATCCGTTCAGCTGCCTCTGCCACTTCCCTTCCTTCCCCTAGCCCATCGGGCCAAACTTTCTCTAAGGTTTCCCCCTGCCCTAGCCCTGAACTCACATCTTTCTCCAGTTTCTCTCTGATATCCCCTCATGACATCTCTGCACTCATCTTATCCATGAGACCCACTTCCTGCTCCCTTGACACTATTTCCACCAAACTGCTGACCACCCAACTTCCTTTTCTGGCTCCCATGTTAGCTGATATTGTTAACGGTTCTCTCTCCTCAGGTACTGTCCCCCTCTCCCTCAAATCTGCCGTCATCACCCCTTGATCCCTCCGTCCTTGCAAACTACCGCCCCATCTCCAACATCCCTTTCCCCTCCAAAGTCCTTGAACATGTTGTTGCCTCCCAAATCCGTGCCCATCTTTCCCGCAATTCGATGTTTGAATCCCTCCAAACAGGTTTCCGCCCTTGCCACAGTACCGAAATGGCTCTCATCAAAGTCACAAATGACATCCTTTGTGACTGTGACAAAGGTAAACTATCCCTCCTCGTCCTTCTTGACTTGTTTGCAGCCTTTGACACGGTTGACCACTCCATCCTCCTCCAACGCCTCTCCACCGTCGTCCAGCTGGGTGGGACTGCACTTGCCTGGTTCCATTCTTAGCTATCTAATCGTAACCAGGGAATCACCTGCAACGGCTTCTCTTCCCGCTCCTGCGTCGTTACCTCTGGTGTCCCCCAAGGATCTATCCTTGGACCCCTGCTACATGTTTCCCCTTGGCGACACCATCCGAAAACACAGTGTCAGTTTCCACAGGTACACTGACGACACCCAGCTCTACCTCACTACTTCTTCTCTCGACCCCGCCACAGCATCTAAATTGTCAGACTGCTTGTCCGACATACAGTTCTGGATGAGAAAATATTTTCTCCAATTAAATATTGGGAAGACTGAAGCCATTGTTTTCGGTCCCCACCACAAACTCCGTTCCCTAACCACTGACTCTGTCCCTCTCCCTAACATCTGTCTGAGGCTGAACCACACTGTTCGCAACCTTGGTGTTATATTTGACCCTGAAATGAGCTTCCGACCACATATCCACAGCATAACAAAGACCGCATACTTCCACCTCCGTAACGTCGCCCGTCTCCACCCTTGCCTCAGCTCATCCACTGCTGAAACCCTCATCCATGCCTTTGTTACCTCTAGACTTGACTATTCCAACGCACTCCTGGCTGGCCTCCCACATTCCACCCTACGTAAACTTAAGGTCATCGAAAACTCGGCTGCCCGTGTCGTAACTCACACCAAGTCCCATTCACCCATCTCCCCTTTGCTCGCTGAACTACATTGGCTCCCGGTTAAGCAGCGCCTCGATTTCAAAATTCTCATCCTTGTTTTCAAATCCCTCCATGGCCTCGCCACTTCCTATCTCTGTAATCTCCTTCAGCCCCACAACCCCCCGAGATATCTGCGCTCCTCTAATTCTGGCCTCTTGAGCATCCCTGATCATAATTGCTCAACCTTTGGTGGCTGTGCCTTCTGTTGCCTAGGCCCTAAGCTCTGGAATTCCCTGTCTAAACCTGTCCACCTCGCTACCTCTCTTTCCTTCTTTAAGACGCTCCTTTAAACCTACCTCTTTGACCAAGCTTTTGGTCACCTCCCCTAATTTATCCTTATGTGGCTCGGTGTCAAATATTTTGTCTTAAAATACTCCTGTGAAGCACCTTGGGACGTTTTACTACGTTAAAGGCACTATATAAATACAAGTGGTTGTTGTTGTTTAAGTGCTTAAATTGAAAACAGGCGATAGTGAAATTACTGAAGCAATATTAGCATGAGATAACAGGAGGCATAATGAATCAAATGAAAGAAATCAAGGACATTTACGAGATGCACAGAATGTGTGAATTGCTGAGGCTGTAGTGGGTAAGGCAAGTAGAAATGGAGATGCAAAAAAAATGGCAAAGCGGAGCAGGCTTCAGCAGCCCAGGAACTAGAGTAGGCCATCTCTACCATCTCGAGAATGCAGCCGTGCCAGGGAATGCCAAATGTAATCAACTCCTGGCCAGGGCCAGACAGGTTGTGAGTGATTCCCAGCCTGCACAGACCACCTTCAGCCACCAGCAGACAGAAATGAAAGTCATAATTATGACTTTCAAACTGCACGCACAAACATGCGCTTGCGTAGTTACTCTGTTCCTGCCGATGCTGTGGAATTCATCCTACAATGTAAATGGGGCATATCTTATATCAGGAAAAACCACAGCATCTTAAAAGAACTCAAATATAAATGGGGCATGAGCCTAGTGTGTGGCCAATTTGGCCTGGATTTTCCAGCCTGGAGGGTTTGGAGATTATCTGTAGTATAGTGTAGTAAGCAGCCTGTTGAAATTTAAGAACATAAGAATTAGGAGCTGGAGTAGGCCATTCGGCCCTTCGCACCTGCTCCACCATTTAATAAGATCATGGCTGATCTTTGACCTCAACTTCACCTTCCCACACTATCCCCATATCCCTTGATTTGCTTAATATCCAAAAATCTATCAATCTCTGTCTTGAATATACTCAACGACTGAGCCTCCACAGCCCTCTGGGGTAGAGAATTCCAAAGATTCACCACCCTCTGAGTGAAGAAATTTCTCCTCATCTCAGTCCTAAATGGCCGACCCCTTATTCTGAGACTGTGACCCCTGGTTCTAGACATCCCAGCCAGGGAAAACATCCTTGCAGCATCTACCCTGTCAAGCCCTGTAAGAATTTTATATGTTTCAATGAGATCACCTCTCATTCTTCTAAATTTTGGGAATATAGGCCTAGTCTCCTCAATCTCTCCTCATAAAACAATCCCCTCATCCCAGGAATCAGTCTGGTGAACCTTCGTTGTACCCCCTCTAAGGCAAGTATATCCTTCCTTAGGTAAGGAGACCAAGACTGTACCCAGTACCCCAGGTGTGGTCTCACCAAGGCCCTGTATAATTGCAGTAAGACTCCATTTGCAATTTTTTTTAATAAAACAATGCCATCAATCTATGCTCTGTGAACAATCTTCCCTTGTGCCCTGCATTGCTATAGTAAAGATGATGGGAAATGTATGCATTTCCATCATTTGTATGCAATTAAAATATGCCCACCCCTATCTGGGTTCTGCACTATATGCCCAATTTTACAGCTCCCAGAAAATACTGGAAATGGTGTGGTGAGTGGGGAGACAGAACAAACTTCTCACCTATGTCCACTTGAATGCAACTCAAGCAGAAAATCTGGATTCTGACATTTAGGATATGAGGTAAGAGGCATGATTATCAGCAAGATGGCCTGCCTTTCTCACCCCACTCTCTCTGTTTTTGAGGTATTGGTCTCACAATTTCTACCAAAAGCACCCAGATGCATTTTCCCTTTACATATTTTTTTAAATAAAAATTAAACCTTGCACCAGCTTCTTTTTGTTTGTTCCGAGGATGTGTGTGTCTTATCTAGAATTATCTGTACGCATTCCATGTGTTTCTCTAATCTGACACAGATTCTGACTTCTAACTCGCATACTTTCACATCTCACTTTATCACAATTCACAGCAGATTTTAGCCAGCTGCTATGATGCCTGACTCTTGTCAAGCTATGCCCTGCACTTTCTCTAGGAGATGGTTTCCAAACAGGTTTCAACACACACACTTCACTGCATGGGAAATGGCTTGGATTTTGTCACAGTAAATTGTATATCTCCCAGCAAATCTGAAAACTAGTGTAAACAGCATCAGGATTGATCGCACCTCTTATCCTTACTATGTGGCGGAGCCACTGAATGACTCTGGGCAACTGTACATAATTCCCTTTAACGATGTTCTAACACCAGCCTAAGCCTGTACCATTGTGTTAGACATTACTTCGTTTTGTATATAGTGTTTGTATGCACGGGGCGTGGCCCCTTTAAGAGCATGGGAAAACGCGGGTAAACGCGATGACATCATGTCGCAAACCACGTGACTGCCCAGGCAGTCCTCGTGGAAGCTCCATCTTGTTAAGACCTGTTTTGTGGTTCTCCTGTATCGATCTCATCAAACTGTTTGAACTAGTTTAGTTTTACATTAAAGACCTGTTTGATTTGATCTCCTGAGTCGACCTCAGTTATTAGTTAGGAATTCATCAGTTTGTGAACGTTTTTCGCAAAAAGGACACTGTATTGATTTCTTTGTGGGTTCAATGACGAGACATTTATGAAAGAGAATGTCTTTTAATCTAAAGCTTGTTCAACTCTTTATACAGCATTTACAGGAGACATCATGCTAGTGATGCATCTAGAACGAAACTGAAACTAAACTAAACTGCCTTGCTTGTCTCGGTCACATGCCCTCTGCTGGTCAGGCACAAGCAATCAATACATGCAAACATGCTGTTAAGGCATCATAATCGAACAGGCAAATACCATCTCTATTTGCTGATATCATTACATCTCCTTTTCTTAAAACAAAAGTATTTTACTTTTAACTAACAACATGTTTTCTTTGTATTAATCTGCATTTTAACTGTAACACTTAATGAACTTACATTATCATTATCATGATCAAGGTTTTTTAACCTTGCTTTGTGTGTTCACATGAAATATGTTAATACACTAGAACTTGAAGAAAGAATAAGATAACATTACTTCCTTCTATAACAATAGTCCTTAAATTTGCTCAATGAGTCTCTCAGGAGGCTTCACGTGTCTTGAGGATTTTCTGATTGATTGTCCTTGAATCTGAGTTGTTGCCTCAGATGATTGGTTCTCAGCTGTGTGATCAGGTTGTTCAACAGTATCAGTCTCTTGACCTGCTGTGGCTGGTCCCATGAGAAGATCTCGACGATTTCTTCTCAGAACAGCACCCTCATCTGTCTGAATGGTGTATGATCTTGGTTGAACTTCACTCAGGACAGTTCCCTTCTGAGTCCATGTGTTTGTTTTGTCTTTCAACCTTACTTGGTCACCAGTGTGGAGTTCAGGTAGGTTTTGTGTTCCTCTGTCATAGTAGTACTTTTGCTTTTCTTTCTGTTGTTCTTTGAACTTCCTCACTTTCTCCCCCTCTTTTGTTTTCAGGAGGTTCTCCGGGATGGGTAGGTTTGACCTTAGCCGACGTCCCATCAGGAGTTGGGCTGGTGACTTACCACACTCGAGCGGCGTTGTGCGGTATACAAGCATGCTTTGGTAGAAGTCAGTTCCACTGTCGTTTGCCTTGTACATCAGTCTTTTCACTGTCTGGACCGATTTTTCCACTAATCCATTGGACTGTGGATAGTGAGGACTTGACGTTGTGTGGACAAAGTCCCACTCTTTGGCAAAGTGTCGGAAACTTGCATTGTAAAACTGGGGTCCGTTGTCTGTGAAGACCTCGCTTGCAACGCCATGTCTGGAGAATATGGCTTTCATACATGTTATCACAGCATCTGCAGTGGTGGTGTACAGTCTACAAACCTCTGGATACAGGGAGTAATAGTCTGTGACTACAAGATAGTCCTTCCCTTGACCTACGAATAGGTCAGCGCCTACCTTCTGGTAAGGTCTGTCTGGTGCTGGGTGCGGCTTTAGTGGTTCTACCGGATTGCTTGCTCGATATTTCAGGCATATTGTGCAGTTTGACACCTCATTTGTCACATCTTGGTTGATTCGTGGCCAGTACATCACCTCTCGTGCTCTTTTCTTACACTTTTCGATTCCCAGATGTCCTCCATGGATCTTTTTTAACATCTCTTTTCTCAGACTCTTTGGGATAACTATTTTACTTCCTTTGTAGATGATGTCTTCGACCACTGATAGTTCCGCCCTGCAGTTCCAGTACTCTGCCATGTCAGGTGAGCAGTCTTGCTTCATGTTGGGCCATCCATCCAAGATGCTTTTCCTCAGTCGTCTCATTGTTTCATCTTTGTTTGTCTCAGTCTTTATGAGCTCCATTTTTGCATCTGCTATGGGCAGTGCACTTGTGATCATGTCCACGTAGGCGTTCACTTTTTCATCCATTGTGGTGTTTGCGGGCTCACTTGGGTCAACAGCTCTGGACAACGTGTCTGCTGTATACATCAGCTTACCCGGTGTGTACGCAACATTCAGTGTATAGCGTTGCAGCCTGATCATCATTCTTTGTATTCTAAGCGGACAGCTATTTAGTGGCTTTTGGAACAATGCAATCAGGGGCTTATGGTCAGTCTCTACACTGATTGCTTGTCCTGCCACAAACTGGTGAAATCTTTCACAGGCGTATGTGATGCTGAGCAGCTCCTTTTCTATTTGAGCATATCGCGTCTCCGCGTCTGTCATTGAGCGCGATGCATATGCAATAGGTTGCCAGTAGTCACATTTTTGCAGAAGAACGGCACCGAGCCCACTCTGTGATGCATCTGATGATATCTTGATGGGTCTCGCTGGGTCATAAAACCTCAGAACTGGTTCCTCTGTGAGCAGTTTCTTTAGATCGCTCCATGACTTCTCATGATTCCATTCCCATTCTATGTTCTTTTTAGTTAGTCTTCTCAGTGGCGCCATCTTTTCTGAGAGGTTGGATATGAATTTCCCCATGTAGTTGATCATTCCATTAAACCTCTGCACGTCCTTTTTGCATTGTGGCTTTGGCATATTCTCAATGGCGGACACCTTTCTGGGATCTGGTCTGATGCCCTCACTGCTAAGGATATCTCCCACGAATGTCAGTTCTGTCACCCCGAGCTGGCATTTCTCTCTATTCAGCTACAGGTTTGTTTTCCTTGTTGCTTCCAGCACTTTTTTCAGTCTCTCGTCATGCTCAGTTCTCGTGGTTCCCCATACTATGATGTCATCCATTGATGTATCAACTCCCTCCAGGTGCTCATAGATCATATGGATAGTCTTGTGATACACTTCAGGAGCTGAGGCAATGCCAAATGGTAACCTTAGGAATCTGTATCTGCCAAATGGACTGTTGAATGTGCACAGTCTTGAACTTGCTTCGTCCAGCTTCATCTGCCAAAATCCTGATGATGCATCTAACTTGCTGAAATATTTTGCATTTGCAAACTGTGCCATGATTTCCTCACGTGTAGGAAGCCTGAAGTGCTCTTGCTTTATTGCTCTGTTTAGATCTCTTGGATCCAGGCAAATTCTGAGCTTTCCATTCTTTTTGTCCACTACGACGAGGGAACTCACCCACTCAGTTGGCTCATCTATCTTCTGAATCACGTTCAGGCTTTCCATCCTGTCCAACTCTGCCTTCAGTTGCTTTTGAAGAGCAAACGGAACTTTTCTGCATGGATGTATGACCGGTGTCATACTTTTATCTACTCTGATCGTGTGTTCTCCTGGAATGCAGCCTAGACCCTTAAATAGGTCTTTGTACTCTTTCATGAGTTCATCATAGACTGTCTCTCCTTTGCTTTCCACAACGAGGACTCTCTTTACCAGGTTCAGTCTCTCACAGGCTTTTAAACCTAGTATGGCTTGCACATCCTTTGGTACCACGATTAATGCTAGCGTGTGCTCTCTGTCCTTGTGTGTTACTTTGACAATGCATCTTCCTTTCACTGGTATATCAGTACCTGAGTATCCTGTCACTTTCACTTTTATTCCATGTATCTTTGGTCTGGGTCTAATTTTCTTAAAATCAGTCTCTGATATCACATTAACTTGTGCTCCAGTATCCAATTTAAATGGAATGTGTATGTCATTCACTTTTAGTGTCAACATCCAGTCTCTTTCTTCTTTTTTGTTTTCAGACACAACATCTACATAGAACTCCTCTATGTCGCTTTCATCTACTGCATGGACCTTGCTTTGTTGCACTTGGTTCTTGCAGCAACGGGCATAATGGTTGTTTTTGTTGCAACTATTGCATGTTTTACCATATGCTGGACACTTTTTTGGTGGATGCTGTGTACCGCATCGACTACATGTCTTTCGATTGTCCCTTTCATTTTCGTTCGCTGGCCACGCCTCTTTTTTCACATTGGCGCTCTTTTTGTTAAACGGTTTATGTCCGTTCATTCTCACTGCATCCACGTTGCAGCTATTGTCACTGAACAGCTCCTTTGCCTGCAACTTCACAGTCTCTGTAGCCCTACACAGTGCTATGGCTTTTCCCAGGTCTAGATCTTGCTCTCTTAGCAGTCTTTTCCTTAGACCATTATTCGGAATACCACACACCATAGATACATAGATACATAGAAGATAGGAGCAGGAGTAGGCCATTCGGCCCTTCGTGCCTGCTCCGCCATTCGATGAGATCATGGCTGATCCTTTAATTCAGTATCCCGTCCCCGCCTTCTCTCCGTAACCCTTAACCCCTTTTGCCCGTAGAAATATATCTAATTCCCTCTTAAATATATTTAATGAGCTGGCGTACACTGCCCTCTGTGGCAATGAGTTCCACAGGTTCACCACTCTCTGAGTGAAGAAATTCCCCCTCATCTCTGTCCTAAATGGTTTAGCCCTTATCCTTAAATTATGTCCTCTAGTTCTGTTCTCACCCGCCAAGGGAAACATTCCTTCTGCATCCAGTCTGTCTAGACCTGTCAGAATTTTATACACTTCTATGAGGTCCCCTCTCAATCTTCTAAACTCCAGTGTGTACATCCCTAAACTACATAGTCTCTCCTCATAGGTCATTCCCGCCATTCCTGGTATCAGCCTGGTGAATCGCCGCTGCACCCCCTCCATGGCAAGAACATCCTTCCTCAGATGAGGCGACCAAAACTGTACACAGTACTCGAGGTGTGGTCTCACCAGTGCCCTGTACAGCTGCAGCAAGGTATCCCTGTTCCTGTATTCTAACCCTTTTGCTATGAAGGCCAGCATACCGTTTGCCTTCTTGACCGCCTGTTGCACCTGCATGCTCGCCTTCAGTGACTGGTGTACAAGAACACCCAGGTCTCTCTGTACTTCCCCCTCTCCCAATCTATTGCCATTTAAATAATAATTTGCCCTCCCGTTCCTGCACCCAAGGTGGATAACTTCGCACTTGTCCACATTATAGTGCATCTGCCATTTATCCGCCCAATCGCCCAGTCTGTCCAAATCGCTCTGGAGCTTCCTGGTCTCTTCCTCTGAGCCCACCCCCCCTCCTAGTTTAGTGTCGTCTGCAAATTTGGAAATGCTGCATCCGACTCCCTGATCCAGGTCATTAATGTAAATTGTGAACAGCTGGGGGCCCAGGACAGATCCCTGTGGTACCCCACTTGTTACTGCCTGCCATTCAGAAAATGAGCCGTTTATTCCAACTCTCTGTTTTCTATCTGACAGCCAGTTCCCTATCCACGCCAAAACTTTCCCCTTTATCCCATGAGCCTCAATTTTCCATGCTAATCTTTTATGTGGGACCTTATCGAAGGCCTTTTGGAAGTCCAGGTACACCACATCTACTGGCTCTCCCCCATCTATTCTACCAGTTACTCCCTCAAAAAATTCCAATAGATTAGTCAAGCACGATTTACCCTTTGTAAATCCATGTTGACTCTGTCCTATCCTGTCCCCATTTGCTAAGTGCTCCGCTATTTCATCCTTAATGATGGACTCCAGCATTTTGCCCACAACTGATGTAAGGCTTACAGGTCTGTAATTACCTGCTTTTTCCCTACCCCCCTTTTTGAATAGTGGGGTAACGTTAGCTACCCTCCAATCCATCGGTACTGTTCCCGAGTCTAATGAATTCTGAAAAATCATCCTTAGTGCATCCGCTATCTCTAGGGCCACCTCCTTCAGTACCCTAGGATGCATGTTATCAGGCCCTGGGGATTTGTCCACCTTCAATCCCTTTAGCTTCCTTAACACCATATCCTTAGAGATATTGATTTGCGTCAGTTCCTCCTTTGCCAATGTCTCTATTTTTCCCGATATCCCAGGGAGGTTTTTTGTGTCTTCCTTCGTAAAGACTGACCCAAAGTATGCATTTAGTTGATCTGCCATTTCCTTATTTCCCATTATATATTCCCCCGTATCTGACTGCAATGGACCAACTTTGGTTTTCACCAGTCTTTTCCTTTTGATATACTTATAAAAGCTTTTGGAGTTAGTTTTTATATTTTCCGCCAGCTTGTTTTCGTAAGCTATTTTGCCCCTCTTGATTATGCCCTTTGCCCTCCTTTGCTCTATCTTAAACTGTTCCCAATCTTCCGCTCTGGCGCTTTTTTTGGCTATTTTATACGCCCTATCTTTGGATTTTATGCTGTCTCTAATTTCCCCTGTTATCCACGGTTGAGTCACCTTTTTAGATTTCCTTTTATGCCAGATTGGTATAAACAATTTTTGCAATTTTGTCATTCTATCTTTAAATGTTTGCCATTGTTTATCTACCTCCAGTCCTCCCAGGAACGTTGTCCACTCAGACCTACTCAGTTCCCGTCTCATGGCATCATAATTCCCCTTGTTTAAATTCAGGACCTTAGTCTCTGAGTCAATTTCTTCGCTCTCCATTTCGAGTGAGAAATCGATCATGTTATGATCGCTCTGACCCAAGGGTCCCCGTACAACAAGATTACTGATTAGTCCCTTCTCATTGCACAGTACCCAGTCCAATATAGCCTGTTCCCGAGTTGGTTCCTCGACATATTGATCCAGATAACCATCCCTCAAACACTCAAGGAATTCCTCCTCCTCATTATTTTTACTGATTAGGCTAGTCCAATCTATATGTAAGTTAAAGTCACCTATGATGACAGCTGTGCTCTTATTGCACGCTTCTCTAATTTCCCTCGTGATGCCCTCCCTAACCTCTATTTTACTATTTGGAGGCCTATATACCACTCCTATTAATGTTTTTCGCCCCTCGCTATTTCTTAGCTCCACCCATATAGATTCTGTATTAACTGAGTTAATATCCTTCCTTTCAATTGCATTTATCCCCTCTTTTACTAGCAATGCTACCCCTCCTCCCTTTCTTTTTTGTCGATCCTTCCTAAATACTGAATACCCCTGTATGTTAAGCTCCCAGCCCTGCTCACCCTGCAACCATGTTTCCGTAATCCCAATTAGATCATAATTATTAACCTCTATTTCCACAGCTAATTCATCTACCTTGTTCCTGATGCTTCTCGCATTAAGGTATAAAACCCTCAGGCTTTTTTTATGCTCACATTTTTTATGAATTAGTTTGGCCCTTTGTTTTTTGTTCCTCACCCTTTTATCTGTCTTTTATCAGCGAGTCTGTCAGTCCCCCAATTCACACGATTTGCTTCTGTTTCTCAGTTCAGTCACATACTGATCAATAGTCTCACCCGTTTTCTGAACACATGTGAAAAATCTGTGCCTCTCAAATGTCACGTTACGTTTAGGTATGCAGTAGGCCTCAAACTGTTCCATTATTTTATCTAGCTTCATTTTGTCTCCATCAGCAGCGAATGTGAAGTTATTATACACCTCCAGCGCTTCATCACCCACGACATGTAAGAACAGTGACGATTTCCTTTTATTTCTTTTCTCATCAACTCCGATTGCTGATAAATACAACCCCACGCGTTGTTTGAATCTCCTCCAATTTTCAGCCCCATTACCCGTCAACTGAAGCATCGCCGGTGGGAGTAAACCTTCCATTTTTCACTTCGTTAGCTATTCTCTACTGGTAAGTAACGATGTTCTCTTTTGGCTTGCTAATCTGTGGAGAGCTGTTTTAACTTCAGATTTTTCCTCTTCATCTCTTTCAATCACTTCTGACACCATGTATTGATTTCTTTGTGGGTTCAATGACGAGGCATTTATGAAAGAGAATGTCTTTTAATCTAAAGCTTGTTCAACTCTTTATACAGCATTTACAGGAGACATCATGCTAGTGATGCATCTAGAACGAAACTGAAACTAAACTAAACTGCCTTGCTTGTCTCGGTCACATGCCCTCTGCTGGTCAGGCACAAGCAATCAATACATGCAAACATGCTGTTAAGGCATCATAATCGAACAGGCAAATACCATCTCTATTTGCTGATATCATTACAGACACAGCATGGAGGCCAACGCCGTTTCGCTGAAGCTACCACAGTTCTGGGAGCAGCAAGTGACTTCGTGGTTCAGTCAGGTTGAAGCCCAATTCGCCCTGAGGGACTTCGTTGCGGATCAGACCAAATATCTCTATGTGGTCTCCGTGCTCGACGGCTCTACCGCCTCGCAGATCGTCAGCCTCCTCGAGAACCCTGCGGCAGAGCGCAAGTATGAAACCCTCAAGGCGCGCTTGCTGCAAGTTTTCGGGCTCACTATGGCAGAACGCGCCCGTCGATTGCTCGCTATGCCTGGGCTCGGGGACTCCAAGCCTTCGGAGTTAATGAGCCAAATGCTCACACTCCTTGGGTCCAAACCGGAATGCTTCCTATTCCGGGAAATTTTCCTCAGCCAGCTACCGGAGCAGGTGCAAGCCGCCCTGGCCAGATCCGAAGTTGAGGACTGCGCAGCACTCGCGGCAGAGGCGGACAAAATTTTCGCGGTTACTCAGCAGCACTGCGCCGCCACGAGGCGCCCATCCCCCACAGTTACATCACCCCTTAATCTTCTATACTCAAGGAAATACAAGCTTGGTCTATGCAGCGCGGTGGCATAGTGGTTAGCACTGTTGCCTCACAGCGCCAGGGACCCGGGTTCGAATCTGGCCTCGGGCGACTGTCTGTGTGGAGTTTGCACATTCTCCCCGTGTTTGCGTGGGTTTCCTCCGGGTGCTCCGGTTTCCTCCCACAGTCCAAAGATGTGCGGGTTAGGTTGATTGGCTATGATAAATTGACCCTTAGTGTTAGGGGGATTAAATACGCGGGGATAGGGTGGGATGTGTCGGGGTTATGGGGATCGGGTGGGATATGTGTCGGTGCAGGCTCGATGGGCTGAAATGGCCTCTATCTGCACTGTGGGGTTTCTGTGATTTCTGTGAACCTGTCCTCATAATTGAACCTTTTTAGCCTCAGTATCATTCTGGTGAATCTGCACTGCATTCCCTCCAAGGCCAATATACACTTCCTGAGGTGCGGTGTCCAGGATCCTCCAGCTGGGGTCTAACCAGAACTCTGTACAGCTGTAACATAACTTCCAGTCTCTTGAGATAAAGACCAACATTCCATTAGGCTTTTTAATTATTTTTTGTACCTGTTCACTAGCTTTTAGTGATTTCTGCACTTGGACCCCTAAATCTACCTGCTCCTCCACAGTTCCTAGCATCTCGCCATTTAGAAAATACTCTGATCTACCTTTCCTAGGTCCAAAGTGAGTGACCTCACACTTTCCCACATCAAATTCCATCTGGCACAGTTTTGCTCACTCACTTAATCCATCAATGTCCATTTCCAACTTTATGCTCCCGTGTACACTATTTAGTGTCGTCAGCAAACTTAGATATATGGCTCTTTATTACTTCATCCAAGTCATTTATAAATATAGTGAAAGCTGAGGCCCCAGGGCAGATCCCTGGGGGACACTACTAGTCACATCCTGCCATCGGGTGCACGACTTCACTCGCATGCTGCAGTTCGGCTGGAGAAAGGAGACCATGCCACTGACATGCGGGGGCCTTATTTGCATTGAATTTTTATTCAAACAAGCCTCATGCTGAACCCTGCAACTGCGTGCTCAAGAAGCCTATTTAGAGGCAGCTAACACTTCCAGGTGCAGGTCATTATTTTGTGTGTTTTCTATTACATTTTGGTACATTTGGTTGCATGCATTAATTTATTTTGTAGGGTAGTTCACCATTTTTGTTTTATTTCACTACAATACCTTCATTATTCCAGGCTCCTTTTGGTATTTAAAATGCACTGTGATGTAGCTAATACAGATGATAGTTAGAGCTAGGTCATTTAGGAGTCCACGAGGTTTCAGTGGAAAAGGGGCAGGGACAGACAATGTTGCAGAGGTGGAAATAAACAATCCTTATCGTGGACATAGAAACATAGAAGATAGGAGCAGGAGTAGGCCATTCGGCCCCTCGTGCCTGCTCCGCCATTCAATGAGATCATGGCTGATCATCCAAATTCAGGACCCTGTCCCTGCCTTCTCCCCATATCCTTCCAATGTTGGGAGGACTCGTAAAAATCAACATTTCATTGTGCAGTACACATGTCTGCTGCATATATGACAAATAAAATTGAATTGAATTGAATTGAATATCCCTTGATCCCTTTAGCCTTAAGAAATATATCTAACTCCTTCTTGAATATATTTAATGAATTGGCCTCTACTGCCTTCTGTGGAGAGGTTAGGTGGTCTGAAACTAAGCTAAGTGTCAAACAGGACACTAAGGTTGGGGGCGGTCTGGTTGAGCCTGAGACAGTGGCCAGAGAGGGGAAGGGATCGGAGGCAAGGGTGAAGATTGCGGCAGGGGCCATAGATGATAGCTTCACTCTTTTGGATGTTTGGCTGTGACTCCTCCAAGGTGGATGCTGCATAGAGACAATTGAGGGATCAAAGCAGGTGGTGGAGACAGAGAGAGAGTGAGCTGGATCCATTTGGCACACATGGAAGCCAACCCCATGCCTGTGGATAATGTCACCAAGGGACAGCACGTGGACAAGGTCGAGGAGGGGCAAGGATAAATCTTTGGGGGAACTCTGGTCTGGAGGTGACAGTGCAGGGGAGAGAAGAGAAGCCATCGCTGGAGATATGTGGGCCTCATTTGGAGAGGTAGGAATGGAACCAAGTCAGAGCAGCTGGTTGGCAGAGGAGTGGCGTTACATTATAAAACAGATTAAGATCTTAATGCTGTTAGTCGTGATCTACTTCATAAATTAGTAAATGGGGGGGGGGGGGAGGGCTATAAATAATAGTTCAACAACAAACAAAAGGGAAGAGATTAGAGTAACAGTCAGAAATTGTGCTTTAGGCACTACAGGTAAAGGGAAAACTAAAAGATGTAAAGTGATTAAACCAGGAGAGAGAAATAAGAAACCTGTGAATAAAACATTAGAGCTGAAGGACAGGCTAGGGTGTATGGCCCAAATAAGGGTTCTTTATACAAATGCACAGATTAGAAGGAATAAATTGAATGAACTGCAGGCGCATATTCAACTTGGAGAGTATGACATGGTAGCCATTACTGAGACATGGCTGCAAGATGGTCAGGACTGGGAACTAAATATACCAGGTTATAAGGTCTACAGGAAAGATAGGGAAAATGATAGAAGGGAAGGGTAACCTTAGTGATTAAAGATGAAATCACTTCAATGATAAAAGAGGATATAACGAGAGGTAAGCAGGCAGTGGAGACATTATAGGTCGAATTAAGAAATAGGAACGGATTGAAGACTGTAGTGGGAGTTGTGTATAGGCCCTCTGGTAGCAGCTGCGAAGTGCTAGATTGTATAAATTCAGAGATTAGACAAGCGTGTAGTAAAAGCGGTGTGGTTTTAATAGGGCATTTAAAATTTCATATAGATTGGGATAAGCAGACTAGCACATGTCAGAAAGGTTGAGTGTATCCAGGATACCTTTCTTCAACAATATGTCCTAGAACCATATTAGATTTACTAATGAGTATTGAGCCAGATTTAGCTAACAGCCTAACGGTGTGTGAACATTTATCTACTAGCAATCATAACATGATCGAGTTCAACGTAGTGTTTGAAAGGGAAAAATGCAAAACAACTACAGTACTAAGATTTTAGTTTTAGGTAAGGCTGACTTCAATGTGATGAGACAAAGACTGTTCACAGTAAACTGGGCAAATCTGTTAATGGGTAAAATGACAGATGATCAGTGGGAAGTGTTCAAAAAGAATTTAATGTGATACAGAATCAGTTTATACCTCTATGGGGCAAGAGCTCTACTTGTCAAAAAGAAACAGCCATGGATGACTAAAGACGTAATGAACAACATAAAACTAAAAGAAAAAGTATATAAAAATACTTGATTGAATTTTTTGAAGAGGTGACTAAAGTAGTGGACGGGGGAATGTCTATGGCTGTTATTTATATGGCCTTCCAGAGGCAGTTGATAAAGTCCTTCATAAAAGACTGTTAGCTAAGGTTGAAGCCCATGGAATTGAAGGCAAATTATTGATCTGGTTAGGAAATTGGTTGAGCGGTAGGAGACTGAAAGTAGGGATAATGGGTAGGTACTTTAATTGGCAGGATGTGACTATTGATGTCCCGCAGGGATCTGTGTTGGGGCCTCAACTATTCACTGTATTTATTAATGACTTAGATGATGAGATAGAGAGCCACATATCCAAATTTGCCAATGACACAAAGATAGGTGGCATTGTAGGCAGTGTAGATGAAAGCATAAAATTACAAAGGTATTGATAGATTAAGTGAATGGGCAAAACTGTGGCAAATGGATTTCAATGTAGGCAAATGTGAGGTCATCTACTTTGGACCTAAAAAGGATAGAACAGGGTACTTTCTAAATGGTGAAAAGCTGAAAACAGTGGAGGCCCAAAGAGACTTGGGGGTTCGGGTACATAGATCATTAAAATATCATGGACAGGTACAGAAAATAATGAAAAGGCTACTGGAATGCTGGCCTTTATATCTAGAGGACCAGAATACTAGGGGCTAGAAGTTATGCTGCAGCTATACTAAGCCCTGGTTAGCCCACACCCAGAGAACTGTGAGCAGTTCTGGGCACCACACTTTAGGAAGGATATATTGGCCTTGGAGGGAGTGCAGCCTATGTTTACCAGAATGATACCTGGACTCCAGAGGTTAAATTACAAGGAGAAATTACATAAACTAGGGTTGTATTCCCTGGAATTTAGGTTAAGGGGTGATTTGTTTGAAGTTTTCAAGATATTAAGGAGAACAGATAGGGTAGAGAGAAACTATTTCCACTGGGTGGGGAGTCTAGGACTAGGGGGCATCGTCTAAAAATTAGAGCCAGACCTTTCAGGAGTGAAATTAGGAAACATTTCTACACACAAAGGGTGGTAGAAGTTTGGAACTCTCTTCCGCAAATGGCAATTGATGCTAGATCAATTGTTAATTTTAAATCTGAGATTGATAGATTTTTGTTAACCAAAGTTATTAAGGGATATGGGGCAAAGGCGGGTATATGCAGTTAGGTTGCAGACTAGCCAGGATCTCATTGAATGGCGGAACAGGCTCAAGGGGCTAAATGGCCTACTCCTGTTCCTATGTTCCTATAAAGAGATAGTGAAGAATATTTTCTGTTTAAACTGATGAACTAGTTACTGAATACAAAAGGATCAGAGTGGATACAATTTAGAGGGAACTTCCAGCCATATACAAGATACTTAACTGGATAAAGTAAAATGGGAACAATTCTTATGGGTATAGCAAGTCAGCAGGCCGAGAGGGCACAGGCTCAGGGATGTGAAATTAAGATTTAAGACAGATAATGGGGAGCATTTCTTTACACAAAGTGTGATCAACAACAAGGAAGGATGATTAAGGCTAGCACGCTGGGTACATTTAAGAAACCGTTAGATGTTGTAATGGGAAGATTGTTAAGTCTGTGTGTTATATTGCAAATTACTACACAGACCACAAAAGTAAACTTTAACAGGACTTTACTAGTTGAAGGTCAGGGCGGAACTGCCCAATAAATCATTACACAGCACTTATATACCGGTGTGGTCACCACCGGTATTACAGTATACAGCAGCCAAGATAAAGTAGTGCAACCCTTAAAATAGTTCTCTTAAAGGTGGAACGGTTACATACACTACAATCCTCCCTTTTTAGGTTAACAGTATATCTTCCCATTAAACATAACATCATAACATATATACACAACTTAATGTAAAAACAGTTCACAGATTCAGTCTCTCTGGAGGCTTCCTGACTCGGTCCGGATAACGCCTCGGTTGTGTGGTAGTTTTCGGTGGTGTAGTAGGTTCTTTTGGCAAAGTCGATTCGGCTTGAATGTCAGTGTCGGGTTCATCTGGTTCCAGTATCACCGGATCGGGGGTAGATACTATGGGTATCTCTGCTTCATCATTAGGCGTATAGGGTTGTGGTGTAGGTTGTCCCTTTTCGGATGACGCTATGATCTGGTCAGCATGGCGCTTTATTATGCTTTCACCAATGTCCACGGTATACATCAGTGGTCCTAGTCGTGTGCAAATAGTTCCAGGCTGCCATTTCTCGGTACGGTAGTCCCGGGCCAAAACTTGTTGACCTATCTGGAAGGTTCTAGTTGGCCTTTCATTCATGCCTTGAAATTGCCGGTTCTCTACGTCCCTTCTGATGTTTGGCTTGATCAAATCCAGCCGGCATCTTAGTCTTCTATTGAAAAACATCATGGCGGGAGTTTGGTTTGTGACCGCATGTGTTGCATTCCTGTACGCCAACAAGAAGTTATCTACCTTATGTTGTAGATTTATGTCTTCATTACCCATGGCCTTTATGGCCTTCTTGAAGGTCTGGACAAACCTTTCAGCTAATCCATTGGTGGCGGGATGGTATGGGGCAGACGTGTAGTGCTTAACCCCATTGTTTTTTAAGAACTTTCTGAATTCTTCGGACACAAATTGCGGTCCATTATCAGAACAGATCTGTTCCGGCAGCCCATTCCTGGCAAATATGGTCCTTAATACTGTGATGGTTTTTTCCGTGGTGGTGGAGGACATCTTTATTACCTCCGGCCACTTGGAGTGTGCATCCACCGCGATTAAGAACATTGAGTCCATAAATGGACCGGCAAAGTCGATATGTACCCTTTGCCATGGAGATGAGGGCCACTCCCATGGATGCAGAGGAGCTTGTGGGGGGGCGTTTTGGACCTTCTGGCATCCTAAACAGCTCTTGGTCATTTCTTCGATGTCTCCATCGATACCTGGCCACCACACGAACGCTCTGGCTAGGTTCTTCATTTTCACTCCACCCAGGTGCCCCTCGTGGAGCTCCTTTAGCACTTTTTGCTGGAGTTTGGGTGGAATCACCACTCTGGATCCACACATCAAAGTTCCCCGGCACACTGACAGCTGTTCTCTTCTTTGCGAAAATGCTGGCAACAGTGGTTCGCCATGTGCTGGCCATCCCTTCACCGTTAAATCGTAGACTCGTGAGAGAGTCGGGTCATTTCTTGTTTCCTTTTCGATCGTAGAATTTGTTACTGGTAGACATTCCACTATGGTTGAGTGGAACATCTCCACTGGGTCCACTGTAGGCGCCTCTTCTACCGTTGGCAACGGTAGGCGTGATAAACCGTCAGCATTCCCATGCTGTTTTGATCCTTTGTATTCTATGTCATACTGGTGTGCCCCTAGGAAAAGGGGCCACCTCTGTAGCCTTTGCGCTGTCATAGTGGAAACGCCCTTTTTAGGGTTGAATATGGATACCAACGGCTGGTGGTCTGTCAGCAGTGTAAACTTCTGGCCCTGCAGGTAATGATGAAACTTCTTTACTCCCCACACCAGGCTGAGAGCCCCCCTATCTATCTGAGCATAGTTGCGCTCAGCGGAGGTCAATGATCTGGATGCAAATGCGACTGGCCTTTCCGAGCCATTTGGCAACTTGTGTGAGAGTACTGCTCCAATACCATAAGGAGAAGCATCACAAGCTAAACGAATAGGTAACGTTGGGTTGAAGTGAGCCAACACTTCCTCTGAGGTGATCAATGTCTTGCTTTTGCGAAAGGCCTTCTTACAGTCCTCGCTCCACTTCCATGGTACTTCTTTCTGCAAAAGAGCATTCAGCGGGTGCAGCACCGTGGATAGATTTGGCAGAAACTTATGGTAATAGTTAATCAACCCTAGGAACGATCTCAACTGGGATACATTTTCCGGAGCGGGAGCCTTCACAACCGCTTCGATCTTGTCAGGTGACTTGTGCAGCCCCTCCTGGTCAATGATATGACCACAGTACGAGATCCGTTCCTGAAAGAACTCACATTTCTGGCGATTAACTCGAAGGCCATATTCCTTCAACCTGGTGAGCACCAGTTTCAAATTTGCAAGGTGTTCCTCATCGTCATCTCCTGTAATCAGGATATCATCCAAGTAACATTGAGTGCTTGGAATTCCCTGTAATACCTGCTCCATGGCCCTCTGCCAAATTGCCGGAGCCGAAGCCACTCCAAAAACCAGTCTATTATATCGATACAAGCCTCTGTGCGTACTGATTGTGAGATACTGGCGCGACTCTTCCTCAACTTCCATCTGCAAGTACGCTTGCGCCAGGTCTATCTTGCTGAAGCGTTTCCCGCCAGACAATGAAGCAAAGATATCCTCAATCCGCGGAAGCGGATATTGCACCGTGTGAAGCACCGGATTAACTGTGATCTTGAAGTCTCCACAGATGCGGACTTTCCCCGGTTCCCCTGGCTTGTTACTCAATGAACGCTTCATGACGGGCACAATGGGCGTGGCCCACTCACTCCAGTCCACCTTAGACAGTACTCCTGAACGTTCCAGCCCTTCCAGCTCAGCTTCCACAGCAGGTCGTATCGCACACGGTACCGGTCTGGCTTTGAAAAATTTTGGGTTTGCATGTTCTGCAATCTTGATTTTTGCCTTAATTCCTCTCAGTGTTCCCAGTCCCTGTTGGAACACCTCTTTAGCCTCATCCAATATTCTGGACAATCGTTCAGGTTTGACATCTTTTTTTCCGGAATCTACCGTTATTGCGTTTAGGGAGTGCCAGTCCATATTTATTTTCCTGATCCACTCCCGTCCCAGAAGTGGTGGACCTCCCTCAGGTAGTACATATAAGTCCATTCCTTGGTGTTCTTTGCCCTTGTGTATCACCTTGACTTTTATCTTTCCGATGGGGTATACTTTTTGCCCCGTGTATGTCTGCAATACTATCTCCGTATCCCGTAGGGGAATATGTTTGAATAACTTTTTGTAATCTTGCTTATTCATGACCGTCAACGCCGATCCGGTGTCCAATTCCATCTTCAGTTGGACTCCTGCTATCTGCAGTGTGACCCAGATAGTTTGTCGGTCAGCTTCCTTACTCACGTTGTGAATTCTCAGACTACCCAGTTCCTTGCTGTTGGAGTCTGAATCCGAATTCTGTTCATCCGAACTCTTCTCAGCCACCTTATGTACCTTTCTGCACTTTTCCTGTGGTGACTTTTTGTTGCTGGTCTTCTTTCCTGACCGGCATACTTTAGCTATGTGACCAAGCTTGCCACATTTTCTACATTCCTGGTTTTTAAACCGGCATTGGTTCTGATCGTGTGTTTTCTTCCCACAACGATAACATTTCGTTGTACCCGAAGCCATTTGATCTACGCTGAGTACCGCTGCCTTCAGCTGCATTTCCGTGGTGCCTCTCGCTGCGGCTTCGTGCGATGCTGCAATAGTGACAGCCTTATCAAGTGTAAGATCATTCTCTTCAAGCAACCGCTTTTGTGTTCCTTCTTTCGACAATCCACACACGAATTTGTCTCTCAGTGCCTCTGTCAGGCTTTCCCCAAACTGACAGTGTTTCGCTAGCTTGCGCAGTTCAATTAAATACTCCGCGTTGCTTTCCTCATTCCGTTGCGTTCTCGCATAAAATTTAAATCGTTCCGCTAACATCAGCGGTGTGGGGTTCAAATGATTCTTCAGGACAGCAACAATATTAGCGAAAGTCTGATCCGCCGGTTTAGCTGGTGATAGAAGATGCTTCAATAGCCCGTATGTCTTCGCACCCATTGAGTTTAGTAAGGTTAGTGCTTTATCTTCATCTGATATTTTATTTGCCTTACAATATATCTCTATGCGTTCTACATACGTGGCCCAATCTTCAACATCGGGATCGAAATCGTTGATGTTACCACGCTTAGGCATCCTCGCGATCTTCTTGAGAAACAAAAGAATTATTCTTTTTTTTCTTTTTTTTTACAAAATGGCGGTTTCCCGCGCTCGTCTTCTTCCCCCGCCTCCGAAAATGGCGGCTTCCCGCGTTTGCCTCTCTCCCCCGCTGGCTGTAATGGCGATTGCCGATTTGCTGCGTTCGCCCTCCCCCAGCGGTTTCAAATCGTGCCTCCCAGCCCCTCTTGCAGTCCGGTCCTTTCCCCCCCCGGCTGCGGCTGAGTTCTCCGCGGTTTTTTTATTTTCTCCCGCGCCTTACGATCCCGGTCGCTGCACCTCGCGGCCTCGGTAGCTGCCCGGCCTTTTTCACCGGTCGCGGTCAAGCTCTCTCTCTCGACGCTGTTGCGTCTCCCAGCCCGTTATTTTCTCCCGCGCCTTACGCTGTCCCGGTCGCTGCGCCTCGCAGCCTCGGTAGCTGCCCGGCCTTTTTCACCGGTCGCGGTCGAGCTGTCTCTCGACGCTGTTGCGTCTCCCAGCCCGCTTGTAGCCCGGTCTCTCACACCGGCTGCGTTCCCGCTTGTAGCCCGGTCTCTCACACCGGCTGCGTTCCCGCTTTCACCGCGGCTTCCGTGCCCTACGCTGCCCCAGTCTCAGCGCCTCTGGCCCCGACTTCTGTCCGGATCTTTTCCCCGGCCGTGGTCGAGTTCTCCGCCCTTATATCCTCCGTTTTTTTTGTTTTATTTTCTCCCCTACTCACAGTCAACGTGGCCGACTTGCTGCTCGTCGCTGATCGGCTTACCATCACCGTGATAGAGGGATGATCACTGCCTGTTGCTGATGGAAGGCTTCATGTCAGAATTCTTCCTTCTTCCTTTGCTCTGCAGACCCGAGTCTTTTCTCAGCAGAATGATGAGGGCGGATGCCTCCTCTCGACGCCCGTTAAGCTGCCTTGGATGTATCTCTGCCGCAGGGTAAGATCGAACTCGTCGCCATTGTTAAGTCTGTGTGTTATATTGCGAATTACTACACAGACCACAAAAGTAAACTTTAACAGGACTTTACTAGTTGAAGGTTAGGGCGGATCTGCCCAATAAATCATTACACAGCACTTATATACCGGTGTGGTCACCACCGGTATTACAGTATACAGCAGCCAAGATAAAGTAGTGCAACCCTTAAAATAGTTCTCTTAAAGGTGGAACGGTTACATACACTACAAAGATAGTAGGGTTCATGGAGACGAGATCAAATGGGCTTAGTAATCCTTTTCAAATGAAGCTTTGTGATCAAGGCTGTGCATGTTTTATGCCCTCACACAGTGGATGCTTGGGAAAAGATTTTGTAGCATCACAAAGGTACAGTACAAGTAAAGCATGATGATGCAGTTTTGCTAATGAAAACATGATACAAGTTAAGTTAAAACCACTGCTCTGCTCAACTCAATTGCCATGAACTCCATCCCTTCACTAGCCATTCACTCAGGCTATACCAGACTGTGTGAAACCCCGCCGTCTTGTTCAATCCAGAGCCAAGCTTCAAACCCTACACCTGTCCATCATCAAGACATTTTATTTCCACCTCTGCAACATTGCTTGCCTTTGCCCTTAACTCATCCCTGTAGTGTATGTACCTTTAAGAGAGAACTACTTTTACAGCTCCTGTATACTGTAGTACCGGCACTGACCACACCTGTATATAAGCCTTGCGCATGCCTCTGTACCCCAGTCTTGAGACTACCCTACTCCAGTAAATACCTGTTGATTGTAAAGTTACAGCATCCGTGTGGTTATTGAAAAACATCATACTCTCAGAATCACGGATCTAACAGTGGCGACGAGTGTCGATTCGAATCTACCTGCAACTCTGCATTTCCCTTCGAGGATTCGCGCCGGGAGGGCGGTGGAAGAAAGTTGAGGCCAGAAACACGGGCGTCGACCACGAGCAACCGCCCAGTCGTCCGGCAGAGAGTGAACATCGCAGGGGAGGCTGTGGAGAGCCGGGCTTGGTTCCCCAGCCATGACGATCAGCAATAGACTGACGACAGGTACAGCGCAGACCCTTCCCGGACAGCGGCAGCTGGAGCCGACCGACAGCGGCGAGAAAGCCGAGCAGCGTCGATGGGGTAAGACAGAGGGTGAAGCGCACAGGGCGCAGCCGGGGGTTGAAAACCGAGCAGCGCCGAGGAAAAACAAAATGGAGAGAGAGAGGGTAAAGCAACAGCCGGGTTCAGGACCGAGCGGCGGAAACAGGAAAGACGCACAAAAAAAAAGAACGCGCAGAGCACAGCCAGGGCTCAAGGGCTGAACAGTGTCCGCGGGGAGAAGAAGGGAGAGCGCGGGAGACGCCATTTTTAGAAGCCGCAGCGGAGAAGAAGGGCGAGTGCGGGAAGGAAGGAAAGTGCGGGAGACGCCATTTTGTGCCAGCAGAGAAGAAGGGGAAGCGCGGGAGACGCCATTTTTGACAGTTAAATCACACCCAGGGATGCAGAAGAGTGGCAGTATCTCTACATTCGACAATGAAGTCGAAGATTGGGCGACATATGTGGAACATATTGAGGTGTACTGCAGGGCGAATGCTGTGACAGATGCTAGGAAAGCACTGGTTTTGTTAAATTCCATGGGTGCAAAAACTTATGGCTTACTGCGAAACCTAAGAGAAGCCTGTGAACAAGAATTACGAAAGCATAGTAGAAATCCTACAGGACCACTTAAACCCCACACTGCTGCTGATAGCAGAATGATTTAAGTTCCATAAAAGGAACCAACACAAAGACGAAAGCAATGCTGAGTACCTAACGGAACTGCGCAAGCTATCGAAACACTGCCAGTTTGGAGCGGGACTAGCAGATACGTTAAGGGACAAGTTTGTGTGTGGGCTGCAAAGTGAAGGAACCCAGAAACGGCTTCTATCAGAAAAGGATCTTACGCTGGACAAGGTTTTCAGTATGGCAGTATCACACGAAGCAGCCGCAAGGGGCGCTGCAGAGATACAACGGAGACCGCAAGAATATGGCACCAATGAAATGTCCTATGGAACAGGGAAGTGCTATCACTGTGGCAGAACAACACATGACCAGAAGGATTGTTGGTTCAAGGACCAAGTGTGCAGACAGTGTGCAAAAACAGGACACATAGCAAGAGTCTGCAGGTCTGGGAAGAAAACCAACAGTAAGAAATCTCCACAGGAGAAGTACAAAAAGGTACACAAGGTGATGGACAGTAGTTCAGACGAACAGAAAAGTGACACAGACTCCGGAAGCAAGGAGCTGGGTTGTCTGAAACTACAGAAGGTAACCAAAATGGAGGATCACCAGACTATCTGGGTTACACTCAAGATAGACGGAGTCCAAGTGAAAATGGAATTGGACACAGGATCAGCCCTAACAGTCATAAACCAAAGGGACTACAAGCGGCTATTTTCACATATACCCTTGAAAGCTACAGAGATTGTCTTGAAGACGTACACGGGGCAAAAAGTCTACCCCAAAGGAAAAATAAGGGTGAAAGTGATATATAAAGGCCAGGAAATACCTAAAATGGACATATATGTATTGCCAGATGGAGGACCACCACTGCTAGGACGTGAATGGATCCGGAAGGTACAATTAGATTGGCATTCCATACAGGCACTGAAGGTTGAGGCCAAAAAGGATGATGACGTCACACCTGGACGACTGTCAAAAATGCTAACTGACGCAAAAGAAGTGTTCCAGGAGGGATTCGGAACACTAAAAGGCATAACAGCAACGATTAAAATAGAGGAAAATGCAAGCCCAAAGTTTCTTAAGGCCAGACCAGTGCCTTATGCGATCAGACCAGCTGTCGAAGCAGAGCTGGAAGGGTTGGAACGTTCAGGAGTACTGTCCAAAGTAGACTGGAGCGAGTGGGCTACACCCATCGTTCCTGTAATGAAGAGGTCGTTGAGTAATACGCCAGGGGAACCAAAGAAGGTCCGCATCTGTGGGGATTTTAAGGTGACAGTGAACCCAGTCCTTCACACGGTACAATATCCGCTTCCATGAATTGAGGATATTTTCACCTCGCTATCTGGAGGTAAACGCTTCACCAAAATTGATCTAGCCCAGGCGTACTTGCAAATGGAGGTAGAAGAAGCCTCGAAACAATACCTTACGATTAACACTCATAAAGGTCTTTATCAATACAACCGGCTGGTGTTCGGGGTAGCATCAGCTCCGGCTATTTGGCAAAGGGCGATGGATCAAGTCCTGCAAGGGATTCCAGGGACCCAGTGTTATTTGGACGACATCCTGGTCACGGGCAAAAATGACAGTGATCACCTCGCCAACTTGGAGAAGGTGCTCACCAGATTAAAGGAATATGGGCTACAAGCTAATCGCCACAAGTGCGAGTTTTTCCAGAAGCAGATCTCGTATTGTGGCCGCGTCATCGATGAAGAGGGGTTACATAAGTCCCCTGAAAAGATTGAGGCAGTAGTCAAGGCTCCAGCACCGGAAAATGTGTCACAACTGAGGTCGTTCCTCGGGCTGGTAAACTACTACCATAAGTTCTTACCAAATTTGTCCACGGTATTACACCCACTGAACACCCTACTGCAAACAGGGGTACCATGGAAGTGGAATGACGAACGTAGACGAGCTTTCCAGAAGTGTAAAGAATTGATCACATCAAAAGAGGTGTTGGCCCATTTCAACCCAGCACTACCAATTCGGTTGGCATGTGATGCATCACCCTTTGGTATTGGAGCGGTGCTGTCGCACAAATTCCCAGACGGATTGGAGAGGCCAGTAGCCTTTGCGTCTCGGTCCCTAACCTCAGCCGAGCGCAACTACGCCCAGATTGACAGGGAGGCCCTCAGCCTAGTGTGGGGAGTGAAAAAGTTCAATCACTATCTGCACGGGCAGAAGTTCACCTTGCTGACTGACCACCAACCACTTGTCTCCATCTTTAATCCTAAGAAGGGCGTTCCAGTGATGACTGCACAACAGTTACAAAGATGGTCCCTGTTTCTAGGGGCGAATCAATATGAAATAGAATATAAAGGCACGAAACAGCATGGAAACGCTGATGGGCTATCGCGCCTGCCACTGCCTATGGCGGAGGAAGCACCAGCAGTGGACCCTGTCGAAATATTTTATTCATCCATAATTGAACACTTGCCAGTAACGAACGTGGATATAGAGAAGGAGACCCGCAATGATCCGATGCTGTCTCGGGTATATGATTTGACGGTGAGGGGACGGCCAACACATGGCGACTCACTGTTGCCAGCATTCTCATCCAGAAGAGAACAGCTGTCAGTATGCCAGGGGACAGTGATGTGTGGATCCAGAGTAGTGATTCCACCCAAGTTAAGGGAGAGAGTGCTAAATGAGCTACATGAAGGTCATCTGGGGGGAGTGAAAATGAAAAGCCTTGCTAGGGCTTATGTGTGGTGGCCAGGAATCGATCAACAAATCGAAGACCTAACCAAGACCTGCTCAGGATGCCAGAAGGTCCAAAATGCACCACCACATGCCCCTCTACACCCATGGGAGAGGCCCTCCTCTCCATGGCAACGGGTGCATATTGATTTTGCTGGTCCATTCATGGACTCAATGTTCTTAATAGCAGTGGATGCTCATTCGAAGTGGCCTGAGGTGATAAAAATGTCCTCAACCACTACAGAGAAAACGATTGCAGTCCTACGGACCATATTTGCCAGAAACGGCTTGCCAGAGCAGATTTGCTCTGATAATGGACCACAGTTTGTGTCCGAAGAGTTTCGAAAATTTATGAGAAGGAATGGGGTAAGGCATTACACATCCGCCCCATATCATCCAGCCACAAATGGATTGGCTGAGAGGTTCGTACAAACCTTTAAGAAGGCGATAAAGGCCATGTGCGACAATGAAATTCCACTACAGCATAAGGCGGACAATTTCTTATTAGCCTACCGAAACGCGACACATGCAGTTACCAACCAGACCCCGGCCATGGTGTTCTTTAACCGAAGGTTGAGATCTCGTCTGGACTTGCTCAGACCAAATGTGCGAAGAAATGTTGAGGATAAACAATTCCAGCACATCAATGAGAAGCCGACAAGGAGCTTCAATGTAGGACAACCAGTCTTGGTCCGTGACTACCGAACAGAGAAATGGCAACCCGGAACGATATGCACAAGGCAGGGGCCATTAATGTACACAGTGGATGTCGGGGAGAACATTGTGAGACGCCACGTCGATCAGATCTTAGCGTCACAGGAAGGCGTCAACCCCATGTCCCGAGTACCTGGGGATGAACCCGACATACCGGTAGCATCTACCTCAGAAGCAGTAGCAATGGAAACCGATGAACTAACCGATGAAAAGGGGCCAGAATCACCTCCGCACCAAGAACAAGAACCTCAGGAAAGGCGCTATCCCGAAAGGATCAGGAAGCCGCCCCAAAGACTGAATCTATAAATGGACCATTGTTGTTTAATGTACATGTTAAAGTGTTAATTGTTATTTCAATATTATGGGTACTACTAATCTAAAAGGGGAGGAATTGTAGTGTATGTACCTTTAGAGAGAACTACTTTTACAGCTCCTGTATACTGTAGTACCGGCAGTGACCACACCTTTATATAAGCCTTGCGCATGCCTCTGTACCCCAGTCTTGAGACTACCCTACTCCAGTAAATACCTGTTGATTGTTAAGTTACAGCATTCGTGTGGTTATTGATAAACATCATACTCTCAGAATCACGGATCTAACAATCTCCACTACTGCTGAAACCTTTAATCACACTTTTGTCACCTCTACGCTCAGTTTCTTCAATGACCTCCTCGCCAGCCTCGTCCTTCCCCCTCCATAAACTGAGTTCAAATATCAGCCACCCGTATCCTGCCTGCACTAAATCTCACTTGCCCATCACCCACAGCCATACTGATTTAAATTGGCATTAAGCTTAGAACCCCGTCATCATCTTCAAATCCCTTGATGGTCTTTCCCCATTTTATCTCTCCAACCTTTTCTAGCCTTTATATCACCTACACTCTTCAGTTATCATACTCTGGCCATTTGTGTGCCCTCCATCACTTGTTATTAGTGAAAGAGCCTTATCTCTCCACCTTCAAAAATGTTCCCAAAAAAACATCTTTTCAGACAAATGTTTAGTTGTCCAATTCCAGCTTTTTTATCTGTTCCTTTATTCCTTTGATCCATTGTGTTATTTTCTTCTGTCCCTCCCTCTGTGAAGTGCCTTGGTACATTTTCTGCATTAGAGGCAATATATAAGGGCAAATGGTTTTTACATAATCTCAGGGCTCAGATATTTATAAGCCACTCAATGATCCCTTTGGGTATACGGTATCATCTAAGCCCCATGATTGTTGTGTATGTACCTTTAAGAGAATAACTGGTCTCAGACTGCAGTACCGGCAGTGACCACCCCTGTATAAAAGGCGCTAGCAAGCCTCTGTAGTTTCAGTTTCCCGATTGACTCCATTCTGTAAAGACTTGTTTTGTTCAACTCCCGCTGTCCGTGTCTCAATCATACACGGACATAATACTGGCGACGAGCAGATACGAACTTACCTACAGTCTGCACCACCTCCTGGGATCCATTCCTGAAGCGAAGTGAGCAGAGGTCGAGGCCAGAAGGAAGAAAGAAGCAGTAGAAACGGGCGTCGACCATGGGCATCCGCCCCTGAGTTAGCGGAGTTGAAGATTGCTGGAGAAGCTGTCGAAAGACGGGCCTGGTTCCTGTCGATGGTGCTTCAGCTCATCGGGCTGGTGGCAGGTAGTACAGTGATCCTTCCTGGGCTGCGGCGGTCGCGAACTCGAGCGGGTGGCTTGCAACGGGGCCGAGCAGCATTGTCGGGAAGAGGAGAGAGAGAGGGTGGAGCACACAGGGCGCGGCCGGTGCTACGAAGCCGGGCTGCGTACAGACCCAAGAAGAGGGAGGCAAGAGTCCCACAGGGTTGTTCCACGATGGGAAAATAATAAAAAAAAGAAATATTAAACGCGCAGGAAACCGCGAGGAGCTGCAGGTTACAACGGAAACCGCGGAAAGCAGCGCTAGCAACAGCAGGGAAGAAGGCAAAGCGCGGGAGGCGCCATCTTAATCAGCGGGGAAGAAGGCAAAGCGCGGGAGGCGCCATTTTGTTAAATCGGGGAAGAAGGCAAAGCGCTGGAGGCGCCATTTTAGATTTTCAAGATGCCGAAGACTGGCTGTATCACTGCCTTTGATAATACAATAGAGGACTGGACCACGTATGTGGAAAGAGTCGAGGTATATTGCGAGGCAAACGAAATAGCCGATGAGAAAAAGGCATCGGTATTGCTAAACTTAATGGGCGCTAGAACGTACGGCCTATTGCGGGACCTGATTACTCCAGCCAAACCGAAGGCGAAGAGTTTTAACGAAATTGTTGCTGTCCTACAGGAACACCTAAACCCTACACCGCTGCTGATAGCAGAAAGATTTAAATTCCACAGGAGAACTCAGCATAAAGATGAGAGCAATGCTGAGTACCTTACGGAACTACGCAAGCTATCAAAGCACTGCCAGTTCGGAGCAGGACTGGCAGATACCCTACGGGACAAATTTGTCTGTGGACTCCTGAGTGAAGGAACACAGAAGAAGTTACTCTCAGAGAAAGAGCTGACGCTAGATAAGGCTTTCAGCGTGGCAGTATCGTACGAAGCAGCAGCCAGGGGAGCTGCGGAAATACAACAAAAGCCACAGGAATACGGCACCCACGAAATGACATGGGGATTTGCAAAATGTTATCGCTGCGGCAGAACTAACCATGACCAGAAGGACTGCTGGTCCAAGGGCAAAATATGCAGGCAATGCGGAAAGATGGGACACATTGCACGAGTTTGCAGGTCTGGGAAGAAGACCAGCGACAACAAAAAGGCTACTAAGGAACCATACAAGAAAGTACAAAAGATGACGGACAGTAGTTCCGAAGACCAGATGAGCGATAGTGAATCCGGGAACAAGAGACTAAGCTGTCTCAAACTTCACAATGTAATCGCAAAAGAGGATCACCGAACCATTTGGGTCACCCTCACGATAGCAGGGTCCCAAGTTAAAATGGAATTGGATACAGGATCAGCGCTAACCATCATGAATCGACGAGACTACGAGCGGCTATTCTCACACATACCCTTGAGAGAGACATCCATCGTCTTGACGACGTATACGGGGCAAAAAGTATTCCCCAGAGGAAAAATAAGGGTGCCTGTCGAATACAACGGCAAGAAAATACGGAAATTGTATCTCTACATACTGCAAAATGGTGGACCACCATTATTGGGATGTGAATGGATCAGGAAGATAAGCTTAGATTGGCACTCCATTCATGCAATGATGGTGGATGGTAAAAAAGATGAAGACGTCACTCCTGGACGATTGTCAACAATCTTAGCTAACGCCAAAGAGGTATTTCAACAAGAACTGGGCACTCTTAAAGGCGTAACTGCCTCGATAAAAATAGAAGAGAATGCAATTCCCAAGTTTTTCAAAGCAAGACCGGTACCATATGCAATTCACCCAGCCGTCGAGGCAGAGCTGGAGAATCTGGAGAAGGCAGGCGTGTTGTCTAAGGTCGACTGGAGCGAATGGGCGACACCCATCGTTCTTGTCATGAAGAAAACGTTAAGCAATAAGTCTGAGGAGCCAAGGAAGGTTCGCATCTGTGGGGACTTCAAGGTGACGGTGAACCCAGTCCTTCACACAGTACAATATCCTCTTCCAAGGATAGATGACATCTTTGCCTCACTATCTGGAGGGAAGCATTTTACAAAAATTGACCTAGCACAAGCATATTTGCAGATGGAGGTTGAAGAATCCTCGAGGAAGTATCTCACGATAAACACTCACAAAGGTCTTTACCAGTATCATCGATTGGTATTCGGAGTAGCATCGGCTCCGGCGATATGGCAAAGAGCGATGGAACAAGTCCTGCAAGGGATTCCGGGGACTCAGTGTTACTTGGACGACATCCTTGTGACAGGTGAAGATGACAGTGAACACCTTAACAACCTAGAACAGGTGCTCACTAGACTACGGGAACATGGGCTACGAGCCAACCGCCCCAAGTGCGAGTTTTTTAAGAAACAGATATTGTATTGTGGCCACGTGATTGATGAAGAGGGGTTACATAAGTCCCCTGACAGAATTGAAGCGGTTGTTAAGGCCCCAGCGCCTGAAAATGTGTCACAACTGAGGTCATTCCTCGGATTGGTGAATTACTACCATAAGTTTTTGCCGAAATTGTCCACAATTCTGCACCCACTGAACGCCCTACTACGAACGGGAGTAGCATGGAAATGGAGCAATGACTGTAAGCGGGCCTTTCAGAAGAGTAAGGACTTAATCACTTCAAGAGAAGTATTGGCTCACTACAACCCAGCACTGCCAATCAGACTGGCGTGTGATGCGTCTCCCTACGGCATTGGGGCGGTACTGTCACATAAATTCCTTGATGGTTTAGAGAGGCTGATAGCTTTTGCGTCACGCTCGTTAACTTCTGCCGAGCGTAACTACGCCCAGATTGACAGAGAGGCCCTCAGCCTAGTGTGGGGGGTGAAGAAGTTCAATCACTACCTGCACGGTCAAAAATTTACTCTACTAACCGATCATCAACCTCTTGTCTCCATTTTCAACCCTCAGAAGGGCGTACCGATAATGACAGCGCAACGGCTGCAGAGGTGGTCCCTTTTCCTAGGGGCACACCAATATGACATCGAGTACAAAGGAACTAAACAGCATGGGAATGCTGATGGATTGTCGCGCCTACCGTTGCCGACGGTGGAAGAAGAAGACCTTGCAGTGGATCCAATGGAGATATTCCACTCGACCATAGTCGAATGTCTCCCTGTGACGAATGCAAACATAGAAAAGGAAACACGGAATGACCCGACACTATCCCGGGTCTATGATTTAGCGGTGAAGGGATGGCCAGCACATGGCGAACCACTGCTGCCAGCATTCTCGCCGAGAAGAGAACAGCTGTCAGTGTGCAGAGGAACCTTGATGTGTGGATCCAGAGTAGTAATTCCACCTAAGTTGACGGATAGCGTGCTCAATGAGCTTCATGAGGGTCATCTGGGTGGGGTAAAAATGAAGAACTTAGCCAGAGCGTTTGTGTGGTGGCTGGGAATCGATAGAGAAATCGAAGAGATGACCAAGAGCTGTGCAGGATGCCAGAAGGTCCAAAACGCCCCACCACAAGCTGCTCTACATCCATGGGAATGGCCCTCATCTCCATGGCAAAGGGCGCACATTGATTTTGCTGGTCCCTTCATGGACTCGATGTTTTTAATTGCGGTGGATGCACACTCAAAGTGGCCAGAGGTAATAAAAATGTCCTCAACCACCACAGAAAAAACTATCACAGTTTTACAAACCATATTCGCCAGGAATGGGCTGCCTGAACAGATTTGCTCTGACAATGGACCACAGTTTGTGTCTGAAGAGTTCCAGAGGTTCTTAAAGAACAATGGTGTTAAGCATTACACATCTGCCCCATATCATCCAGCCACTAATGGATTGGCCGAGAGGTTTGTTCAAACATTCAAGAAGGCTATCAAGGCAATGTGTAATGAAGATATACCCCTACAACACAAGGTGGACAACTTCTTGTTTGCCTACCGGAATGCGACACATGCGGTTACCAACCAAACTCCAGCCATGATATTCTTCAACCGAAGACTACGATGCCGCTTGGATTTGGTTAAGCCAAACATCCGAAGAGATGTGGAGAACAGGCAGTTTCAGAATATGAATGAAAGGCCGACCAGGAGTTTTAAGATAGGTCAACCAGTTTTGGCCCGGGACTACCGCACTGAGAAATGGCAGCCAGGAACGATTTGTACACGGCAAGGACCTCTCATGTATACCATGGACATTGGAGAGAGCATTGTAAGACGCCATGCTGACCAGATTCTAGAGTCACTGGAAAACTTCACACCACGATCTGATACACCTGGCAATGAAATCAACGTACCAATTGCAGCTACCGCAGAATCGGTGATATTGGAAGCAGATGAACCAAACAACAACATTGATCCCGACTCAACCTTGCCAGAAGAACCTGATACCCCAAAGAGACGTTATCCAGACAGAATCAGGAAGCCTCCTCAAAGACTGAACTTATAATTGCTTAAACTCAACCAATGTATCTAGCAACCGTAATTGTGATGGTAATTAGTTATCATTTAGTTGTTAAATGAATGTTATGTACTGTTTATCTAAAAGGGGAGGAATTGTTGTGTATGTACCTTTAAGAGAATAACTGGTCTCAGACTGCAGTACCGGCAGTGACCACCCCTGTATAAAAGGCGCTAGCAAGCCTCTGTAGTTTCAGTTTCCCGATTGACTCCATTCAGTAAAGACTTGTTTTGTTCAACTCCTGCTGTCCGTGTCTCAATCATACACAGACATAATAATGATTATACAATTAATTCATACCTTATCATGCACGCTACATGAGATTAACCAAAGGATGTATTGGCAAAACATATCCTAGTGGAAATATTGCTGTGGTGATTTTTGAGGTGAGAATTTGAAAGTGACAACTCTTTGTTGAGCATAGTAAAATATAACTAAGCTCATGGTCTACAGGGCAGCAGTGATACTTGCCCTGCTGTATGCCTCAGAGACATGGACCATGTACAGCAGGCACCTCAAAGCACTGGAGAGGTACCACCAACGCTGCCTCCGCAAGATCCTGCAAATCCACAGGCGCACCAACGTCAGTGTTCTTGCTCAGGCCAACATCCTCAGCATCGAAGCTCTGACCACGCTCGATCAGCTCCGATGGACGGGTCACATTGTCCGCATGCCCGATACGAGACTCCCAAGACAAGAGCTCTATTCGGAGCTCCGGCACGGCAAGAGAGCCCCAGGTGGGCAGAGGAAATGCTTCAAGGACACCCTCAAAGCCGCCTTGAAAAAGTGTAACATCCCCACCGACACCTGGGAATCCCTGGCCCAAGACCGCACAAAGTGGAGGAGAAGCATCCGGGAAGGCGCCGAAATCCTCGAGTCTCTTCGCCGGGAGCAAGCGGAAGCCAAGCGCAAGGAGCGCACATCAACCCAAGCACCCCACCCACCCGCCCCTTCAACCACCATCTGCCCCACCTGTGACAGAGACTGTAGGTCCCGCATTGGACTCATCAGTCACCTGCAAACTCATTTTTAATGTGGAAGCAAGTGATCCTTGGTTCCGAGGGACTGCCCAAGAAGAGAAGAAGAAAATATAACTAATCAAATTAAATCATACAGTATTTTTAGTTTTTCAGACTGGATAAAATAAACGGTAAAAAAAAAATCCTAAATAGACTGGGATCGTAAAAGTGTAAAGGGCAGAGAAGGGGAAGAATTTCTGAAGTGTGTTCAGAAGAACTTTCTTGATCAGTATGTTTCCAGCCAGACGAGGGAGGAGGCATTGCTGGATCTGGTTCTGGGGAATGAAGTTGGTCAAATGGAGCGAGTGTCAGTAGGTGAACATTTAGGGAACAGTGATCATAGTATCATAAAGTTTAGATTAGCTATGGAAAAGGACAGGGAGCAATCTAGAGTAAAAATGTTTAACTGGGGGAAGGCCAATTTCAGTGGGATGAGAACGGATCTGGCCCGGGTAAACTGGAATCAAAGATTGGCAGGCAAAACTGTAATGGAACAATGGGCTGCCTTTAAAGAGGAAATAGTTCAGGTACAGTTGAGGTACATTCCCACTGGGGGGAAAGGCAGGGCAACTAAAGTCAGCACTCCCTGGATGAAGACAGAGAGAGAATATGATGAAGCAGAAAAAGGGCGCGTATGACAGATATCAAGTTGCAAATACATCTGAGAATCAGGCTATATATATAGAAAGTTCAGAGGAGAAGTGAAAAAGAAAATAAGAGGGGCAAAGAGACGGTATAAGAATAAAATGGCAGCCAACATAAAACATAATCCAAAAGTTTTCTATAGGCATATAAATAGTAAATGGGTAGTAAGAGGAGGGGTGGGGCCGATGAGGGACCAAAAAGGAGACCTATGCATGGAGGCAGAGGGCATGGCTAAGGTACTAAATGAATACTTTGCATCTGCCTTCACCAAGGAAGAAGATGCTGCCATAGACATAGTGAAGGAGGAGGTAGTGGCGACACTTGATAGGATAAAAACTGTTAAAGAGATATTAGAAAGGCTGACTCTACTTAAAGTAGATAAATCACCAGGAGCGGATGGGATGCATCCAAGGATACTGAGGGAATTGAGGACGGAAATCGTGGAGGTACTGGCCATAATATTCCAATCCTCCATAGATACGGGGTGGGGGGGTGGGTGCCAGAGGACTGGAGAATTGCAAATGTTACACCATTGTTCAAAAAAGGGTGTAAAGATAAACCCATCAACTACAGGCCAGTCAGTTTAACCTCAGTAGTGGGGAAGCTTTTAGAAACAGTAATCAGGGACAAAATTAACTGTCACTTGGATAGGTGTGGATTAATTATGGAAAGCCAGCACAGATTTGTTAAAGACAAATCATGTTTAACCAACTTGATCGAGTTTTTGGATGAGGTAACAGAGTGGGTTGATGAGGGCAATGCAGTTGATGTAGTGTACATCGATTTACAAAAGGTGTTCGACAAAGTGTCACAGAATAGGCTTACCAGCAAAGTTGAAGCCCATGGAATAAAAGGGACAGTGGCAGCATGGATATGAAATTGGCTAAGTGACAGGAAACAGAGAGTAGTGGTGAACAGTTGTTCTTCAGACTGGAGGAAGGTATACAATGGTGTTCCCAGGGGTCGGTTCTAGGATCACTGCTTTTCTTGATATTTATTAATGACTTGGACGTGGGTGTACAGGGTACAATTTCAAAATTTGCAGATGACATAAAACTTGGAAGTACAGTGAGGAGGAGAGTGATAGGCTTCAGGAAGACATAGACAGGCTGGTGAAATGGGCGGACACGTGGCAGATGAAATTTAACGCAGAAAAGAGTGAAGTGATACATTTTGGTAGAAAGAATGGGGAGAGGACATATACACTAAATGGTACAATCGTAAAGGGGATGCATGGACAGAGAGACCTGGGGGTATGTGTGCATAAATCGTTGAAGGTGGCAGGGCAGGTTGAGAAAGCAGTTAAAAAGGCTTATGGGATCCTGGGCTTCATAAATAGAGGCATAGAATACAAAAGTGTGGAAATTGTGATGAACCTGTATAAAACACTGGTTCGGCCCCAACTGGAGTACTGTGTCCAATTCAGGGCACCACACTTTAGGAAGGATGTGAAGGTCTTAGAGAAGATGCAGAAAAGATTTACTAGAATGATTCCAGGGATGAGGGATTTCAGTTACGTTGAGAGACTGGAGAAGCTGGGGTTGTTCTCCTTGGAGCAGAGAAGATTGAGAGGAGATTTGATAGAGGTGTTCAAAATCATGAGGGGTTTGGACAGAGTAGATAGAGAGAAACTGTTACCATTTGCAGAAGGGTTGAGAACCAGAGGACACAGATTTAAGGTGATTGGCAAAAGAACCAAAGGCGACGCAAGAAAAACCTTTTTTACGCAGCGAGTGGTTAAGATCTGGAATGTACTGCCTGAAGGGGCGGTGGAGGCAGACTCAATCGTGGCTTTCAAAAGGGAGTTGGATAAGTATCTGAAGGAAAAAAATTTGCAGGGCTACGGGGAAAGGGCGGGGGAGTGGGACTAGCTGAGGTGCTCTTGCAGAGAGCCGGCACGGACTTGACGGGCCGAATGGCCTTCTGTGCTATAACCGTTCTATGATTCTATGATTTCTTTGTTCAGAATCCTCCAAGGTTAAAATGCTGAATTTTATTGCTGTAACATGGACCACGATTTTCTTTGAGGAGGTGGGTCGGAGCCGGGTTGCCTGGTGGGCGGGTTTCGGTCCCGCTGCCGGTTTTAGCCGCTCCCAATTCACAATTTTAAATTAAGTGGGTTCATTAAGGCCGCTGTGCGCGCTACCCAGCCCAATGAGTGGGAGCGGGTCTGCTGCTCGCCTCTGATGATGTCATTCCTTCAGTTGTTTTTAAGGGGCCCATGTAGTCTTAGCTTCTCATTTTGTTTGTGCTGCTCTGGAAATCGGCCCAGGTGACCATGACTGCTGCCAAAGCCAAGGCTGCTCCACGCTTTCACGAGGACTCTCTCCAAGCTCTTGTGGAGGGAGTAAGAGGGCGCAGGTAGATTCTGTTCCCTCCCGATGGCCTGGCTGCAAATTGCTGAGGAGGTCCTTGTGCTCACGCACCTGGGCGCAGTGCCGAAAAAGGTACAATGTATAACATCACACTTACCTTCAATCTGCTTCCCTTCTCTTCTCATCACCGACACTCTGCATTGTCCGCCTGCTCCTCCACATCCCACCTTACCTTTACTTCCCTTGCACCCTTACCTATCCCTCTCTCTCTATGTACTGAATCACCTCACCATCCTACTATGCACCCCTCACACTGTTATGCAATGACAACAACTAACAACGCACAGGGAGGCACTTTCCTCTTGGCACCTCACTCCATCTTGGTCTCCTCCTAAGCTTCTATATTATGGATTCTTCACAGTCACTCCATCACTCTCGCTGAAACTCCACTTGTGTCCCTCCTTGCAGGAAAAAAATAGCTCACAATAAGAGGGAGGGAGCGATGACAGGAGGAAGGCCACCATCCCTTGCAAGTTTTACAAGCGCTGAGGAGGCTGCTCACGACATCGTGGGAGGTGGCGAGGAGCTGGGGGCAGGAGACAGAATAGATTTTCAACCCTCTCATTTAGATTTCATGATTGTCTGAAATGGCATATGATGTTCATAGAGATTGACTTTTGATCATCTGCACAATAGGATGTGTCTGCTACCTAAATATCACATGTCTAACTCATACCCTTACTCTCCCACAGGACCATCGAGCGCCCCCCTCCCCACTGTCCAGGAGGAAGAGCCAGACAACTCCTCAGAGGGACCTGCAGCCTCTGAGGGAGCAGCGTCACCAGGACTCAGCGCACCCAGCACCAGCGCAGATACGCACACCTCGGCAGGTCCTTCGCGACATAGATTAGTGTTGTTACCTGGTGTATCTCAGCTCACAAGTGAGCACGAGCAGATGGTGGAGACAGCAACAGCAGTGGAGAGTCCTCGTCGGAGGGCGCTGGACGCTCCTAGAAACATAGAAACATAGAAGATAGGAGCAGGAGTAGGCCATTCGGCCCCTCGAGCCTGTTCCGCCATTTAATGAGATCATGGCTGATCATCCAAATTCAGTACCCTGTCCCTGCTTTCTCCCCATATCCCTTGATCCCTTTAGCCTTAAGAAATATATCTAACTGCTTCTTGAATATATATTTAATAAGTTGGCCTCAACTGCCATCTGTGGTAGAGAATTCCACAGGTTCACCACTCTCTGGGTGAAGAAATTCCTCCTCATCTCAGTCCTAAATGGCTTACCCTTTATCCTTAGCCTGTGACCCCTGGTTCTGGACTCCCCTGCCATTGGGAAATTCCTTCCTGCATCTAGTCTGTCTAGTCCTGTTAGAATTTTATAAGTTTCAATGAGATCCCCTCTCATTCTTCTAAACTCTAGCGAATCCTAGCTCTGCTCAGCTGCATGTGGACACTATGCCTTTGGGTCCATCCAGAAAGAGAGCAGTGCTGGAACTTCAACAACAAGTGCAGGAGGCTCTGACAGGGTTTGAATCCACGGTAACTGCGAGTGTGCAGAAAATGAAGGAGTCCATCATGAGCACTGCCTTGGTGGAGGCAATGGCGCATGAACATGCTGCCATGGAGAGGGTGGCAACCTCCTTGGAGGACATAAGTCGCCAGACTCAACAGAGCATGGTGACTCTTCTAAATAGATGGTCTGCTATGGAGGATAGATGGGCATCTATTGAGGAGAGACAGCAGAGGTACATGGACGTCCCCGTTATAAGGACTGTCAGTACAGAGACGGGTCCTCATGGCCCCACTGATGTGCAGCAAGGTGCTCTCCAGCCACTTGCTAGCAGTGAAGTGCGGGTGACCCATGAGAAGGATGTTGATGGCCGACAACCAGGAAGTGTGGGCTCCTCGCCAAGTGCTCACACTCCCATGCCACTGCAGAGCCCTCGGTCAGAGCCCCAGATTCCGCACCCAATTGAGATGGCTGTTTCAGCCCCTGCACAGCCGCAGGAGGAGCAGGCTGTTGCGGAGACCTCCCAGGCTCCCAAACCCAGAGGACGCCCGCCAAAGGCATCTAAGCAGGTGCAGCATCAAAGTGAGCAAGGTGCCTCTACATCTGCTGAAGCCACAGGGGAAGCACCATGTAGAACTGCGCGTAAGAGAAAGTTAACACACAAATAGTCACAAAGGTAGTCACTTGGGTGTTTTCTTGTGTAACAAAGTAGCGATTGTCATCCTGATTGTCAAGAATTGAAGATTTGGCCTGTGTATGCTGAGAAATGAAAGTTGCACAGTGAGGGCTCAGGGTGACTTGCATTTGTAATGATGGTGTGGAGATGCCGGTGTTGGACTGGGGTGGACAAATGTAAGAAGTCACACAACACCAGGTTATAGTCCAACAGTTTTATTTGAAATCACAAGCTTTCGGAGCGCTGCTCCTTCGTCAGGTGAAGTGGAGAGATGCATAAAGACACAACTTATATAGTCAGAGAATAATGCCAGATGATTACAGGTAATCTTTCTAACTGCCATTTATCACACCTCGGCAGAGAGATAATCACAGCAATCAAAGGTGTGGCTGGTGTCCAAACGGGTTAGTCAGGAAAACATTACATCAAAGAACAATGAGGTGGGGTCACAAGGGGTCAAATGTTGCAGATGCTGGGGTCTGTATGAAAAACAAAAAAGACAAAAAACATTTTTTTTGTGTGCTGGAAATCACAGCAGGTCCGGTCGCATCTGTGTAGAGAGAACAAGCCAACGACGACTCGAGTCTGGGTGACCCTACGTCAGGTGGGGTTACATGTAGCGTGACATGAACCCAAGATCCCGGTTGAGGCCGTCCTCATGAGTGCGGAACTTGGCTATCAGTTTTCTGCTCTACGATTTTGCGTTGTCGTGTGTCTCGAAGGCCGCTTGGAGAATGCTTACCCGAAGATCGGAGGCTGAATGTCCTTGACTGCTGAAGTGTTCCCCGACTGGGAGGGAACACTCCTGCCTGGCGATTGTTGTGCGGTGTCCGTCCATCCGTTGTCGCAGTGTCTGCATGGTCTTGCTGGCGTACCATGCTCCGGGGCATCCTTTCCTGCAACGTATGAGGTAGACAACGTTGTCCGAGTCACATGAGTATATACCATGTACCTGGTGGGTGGTGTCCTCACATGTGATGATGGTATCTGTGTTGATGATTTGGCATGTCTTGCAGAGGTTGCCGTGGCAGGGTTGTGTGGTGTCGTGGTCGCTGTTCTCCTGAAAACTGGGTAATTTGCTGCGAACGATGGTCTGTTTGAGGTTAGGCGGCTGTTTGAAGGCGAGTAGTGGAGGTGTGGGGATGGCTTTAGCAAGGTGTTCATCGTCATCGATGACATGTTGAAGGCTGTGAAGAACATGGCGTAGTTTCTCCGCTCCGGGGGGTCGCTGCCCTAAGCTTGACATGTATGCTCAAGCTGTCAGGAGATGCGTCAACGCCAGATTCATCAGCCGCATTCACAAGACAGTCCAGAATGTCACCCGAGCACAATGCAATGCCATCCACACTCTCAAGACCAACTGCAACATTGTCATCAAACCAGCAGACAAAGGAGGAGCCATCATCATACAGAACAGATTGCAAAGAAGCATACCGACAACTGGACAACCAGGAACACTACAGACAGTTACCCGCAGATCCGACCAAAGAACACACCCGCCAACTCAACAGATTGATCAAGACCTTCGATCCAGACCTTCAAAGCATCCTACGCGCTCTCATCCCACGTACTCCCCGCGTGGGAGACTTCTACTGCCTCCCAAAGATACACAAAGCCAACACACCTGGACGTCCTATCGTATCAGGCAACGGAACCCTGTGAGAGAACCTCTCTGGATACGTCGAGGGCATCCTGAAACCCATCGTACAGGGAACCCCCAGCTTCTGTCACGACACTACAGACTTCTTACAGAAACTCAGCACCCACGGACCAGTTGAACCAGGAACACTCCTTGCCACAATGGATGTCTCGGCACTCTACACCAGTATCCCCCACGATGACGGCATCGCTGCGACAGCCTCAGTACTCAACACCAAAAACAGCCAATCTCCAGACGCCATCCTACAACTCATCTGTTTCATCCTTGACCACAATGTCTTCACCTTCGACAAACAGTTCTTTACCCAAACACACGGAACAGTCATGGGGACCAAATTCGCACGCCAATACGCCAATATCTTCATGCACAAGTTCGAGCAAGACTTCTTCGCTGCACAGGACCTCCAACCAACGCTATACACCAGATACATCAACGACATTTTCTTCCTATGGACCCACGGCGAAGAATCACTGAAAAGACTACACGATAACATCAACAAGTTCCATCCCACCATCAAACTCACCATGGACTACTCCTCAGAATCGGTTTCATTCTTGGACACACGAATCTCCATCAAAGGCGGACACCTCAGCACTTCACTCTACCGCAAGCCCACGGACAACCTCAGGATGCTCCACTTCTCCAGCTTTCACCCTAACCACGTTAAAGAAGCCATCCCCTATGGACAAGCCCTGTGAATACACAGGATCTGCTCAGACGAGGAGGAACGCGATGGACACCTACAGACGCTGAAAGACGCCCTCGTAAGAACGGGATATGATGCTCAACTCGTCGATCGACAGTTCCGATGGGCCACAGCAAAAAATTGCATAGACCTCCTCAGAAGACAAACACGGGACACAACCAACAGAGTACCCTTTGTTGTCCAGTACTTCCCCGGAGCGGAGAAACTACGCCATGTTCTTCGCCGCTTGCAACGTCATCGATGACGATGAACACCTCGCTAAGGCCATCCCCACGCCTCCACTACTCGCCTTCAAACAGCCGCCTAACCTCAAACAGACCATCGTTCGCAGCAAATTACCCAGCTTTCAGGAGAACAGCGACCACAACACCACACAACCCTGCCACGGCAACCTCTGCAAGATATGCCAAATCATCAACACAGATAACATCATCACACGAGGACACCACCCACCAGGTACATGGTACATACTCATGTGACTCGGCCAACGTTGTCTACCTCATACATTGCAGGAAAGGATGCCCCGGAGCATGGTACATCGGTGAGACCATGCAGACACTGCGACAACGGATGAACGGACACCGCACAACAATCGCCAGGCAGGAGTGTTCCTTCCCAGTCGGGGAACACTTCAGCAGTCAAGGACATTCAGCCTCCGATCTTCGGGTAAGCATTCTCCAAGGCAGCCTTCGAGACACACGCCAACGCAAAATCGTAGAGCAGAAACTGAGCCAAGTTCCGCACTTATGAGGACGGCCTCAACCGGGATCTTGGGATCATGTCACGCTACATGTAACCCCACCTGACGTAGGGTCACCCAGACTAGAGTTGTCGTTGGCTTGTTCTCTCTACAGAGATGCGGCCGCACCTGCTGTGATTTCCAGCACAAAAAAAATGTTTTTTTGTCTGTTTTTTGTTTTTCATACAGACCCCAGCATCTGCAACATCTGACCCCTTGTGACCCCACCTCATTGTTCTTTGATGTAATGTTTTCCTGACTAACCCGTTTGGACACCATCCACACCTTTGATTGCTGTGATTATCTCTCTGCCGAGGTGTGATAAATGGCAGTTAGAAAGATTACCTGTAATCATCTGGCATTATTCTCTGATTATATAAGCTATGTCTTTATGCATCTCTCCACTTCACCTGACGAAGGAGCAGCGCTCCGAAAGCTTGTGATTTCAAATAAAACTGTTGGACTATAACCTGGTGTTGTGTGACTTCTTATATTTGTAATGATGGTGGGGAGAGTGATAGGAAAGCACCGTTTATTGGACAGATGATGTATGGCATGTTAAGAAGATCATCCATTCATCTCCATCTGCCAGCCACCTGTGGTTGAAGCGTGAGCTTACGCAAATCTGGCATGGATGAGTGCATCCCTTGCCTGATGGCCAGCAATGTAGTCGCGTGCTGATGGAATTGACACATCCGGCCCCGCAAGATGTCCCTCATCTGCCGCCTCCTCCTCCTCTTCTTCCGAGGAGGCTGTGCACTGAGCCATTTGTTCCTCAGGCAGCGCTAAGCTATGCTGCTGTGTGATGTTGTGCAGGGCACAGCAGACCACAATGATTCTGGAGACCCTGGCTGGCGCGTACTGCAGGGCTCCACCAGATCTGTCAAGGCCTCGGAATCACATTTTCAGCAAGCCGATGGTTTGCTCTATGATGCTTCTGGTGGAAATGTGGCTCACATTGTACCACTCCTCAGCCTCTTTTGATGGCCTCCTCATTGGTGTCATGAGCCACTTTTTCAAGGGATAGCGCTTGTCGCCAAGTAGCCATCCAGAAAGTTGGGTTGGCAGATTGAAGAGCTGAGGCACAGTAGACTGCCGCAGGAACAAGGAGTCATGGCAACTGCCAGGGAACTTGGTGCAAACATGCATGATGTTCTTCCTGTGGTTACACACCAGCTGGACATTAAGGGAGTGGAAGCCCTTGCGGTTGACAAATACAGCTGGCTTGTGATGGGCTGCCCTTAAGGCCACATGTGCAGTCTACGACATCTGCATCCTTGGGAAGCCTGCCATATTTGCAAAGCCAACCGCACGCGTGGTTACACTTGCTTCATCCGTGGAGAAGTAGATGTAATTGTGCGACTTTGCAAAGAGGGCATCGGTAACCTGCGTGATGCAGCCGACTGGAAGGTGTCACTGATGTCTGATGCTGTTCCTGGAAGGAGCCCGAAGAAAAGTTGTGACTTTAACAGCCATTGGTAAGGAGTGTCCACCCGCTCCTCTGGGCTGCAGGTGTTGGTGCAGCATTGTGCAGATGACTGCGACTACCTCTTGCAAAAGTCTCAGCCTCCTTTGGCACTGCTGCTCACTCGTGTTGAGGAAGCTCATCAATCAGCTTGTAAACCCTGTGGTGGGGGTATCTCCGGCAGCGAGGTGCAGCCCTGCGCTGATGCCCTCTGCATCATCATCATATGGCTGAGGAGAAGGTTGGCACTCTTGTTGTTGGTGCTGCTGTTGTGCCTGGCTGTGTTGCTGCCGCAGCTGCTCTTCCTCCAAATCTGACGACCAGGATAAGAGGATATAAATGGTTCCCATTCCGCTGGTGAATATCTCAGTTGAGCAATAGAGGTTGCAAGCGCTCAGTCAAAGTGGCCAGAGGGTCTTCCAAAGAGGTCAAACTGCAGATGGATCTCAACTTGAACACTCACCAGATCAGTAGAGCTGCAAAATGTTACTCAAAACCTCAAAGCACTAACTTGTGCCATCTCAAACTTAGCCATGGTGTAGGATTGCTTTTAAGCTGCCGGAGCAGCTGCTAACAATTCAACTCTTTGCTAAACCTGGCACAATGCAACTGGCGTGTTTGTCCGACAATGGGCAACACGCAGAAAAACCTCAAAAATCGGAACAGGCAGTTAAAATAAGATTAGCAAGACAGTTGACAAGCTGTTAAACTGCCCCAAGTGCCTCTGCCGCCGTTTGGTGTCAGATCTGATCGGGATTCGTAGACCCGACACTTGGCAAAGTAGCGTGGAGGTGGGATGGGGGTGGGTTCACAACCCACCGTCAATCATTTAGATTTTTACTCCCGACCTGCCCTCTGAGCACCAGCAAATTCACAGCCATGGTGGGTGGGGAAGTGGTTCAGGCCAGGCCCCCCCAATGGCTCTGTGGCATCGCATCAGTACTGAGCCCCATACCATAAGGTCCGAGATTCAGTTCCTGTTAAGTGTTGATTTAGCTGATCTTGTTTGAACTGGCAGGAGACTAGGGAGAAGGAAAATAATCAGGGTTCCTGACCATTATCCTGCAACCTCTGTAGAAATAGTATGAGTGTGTACATTGGACAAAGACAGAATTGGGCTTAGCTGCCCATGATGGAATCTCTTGCTAAGACTCACAGTCTGGGTCTAGGCATGAAGAATGGGTACTGAGAGCAGGTACTGGAGAACTGGCATTGCCTGTGGAACTATACTCCAGCCTAGGACAACTCCTTCAGGACAGGAAGGGGAAAAGAGAGGACAAAATTGAAAGGAAAAACAAAACAAAGAAAATACATAGATGAATGGCTACCTCAAGTAACCATTCAGTAGCTGTTCAGTGTGGGGAAGGAAGAACACAGTACTGTTTTAGCACAACTTTCATGTTTTGAAAGTTGAAAAAGTATCAATCTCAGCATTTTGTCTAACCATATAATACTGATGTGCTTATACAATGTTTGTATTGCTGCAGGCAGAAAATCATGGGCATCCACAGCTTGTACTTCACATTAGCAAAAACTTAGTATTCATTGTATGTGCTTGTGAGGTAATAGTGTTGGGCTCAATAGATGTGAGAAGTCACACAACACCAGGTTATAGTCCAACAGCTTTATTTGAAATCACAAGCTTTCGGAGCGCTGCTCCTTCGTCAGGTGAAGTCTGACGAAGGAGCAGCGCTCCAAAAGCTTGCGATTTCAAATAAAGCTGTTGGACTATAACCTGGTGTTGTGTGACTTCTCACATTTGTCCACCCCAGTCCAACACCGGCATCTCCACATCAGGGCTCAATAGACGCAACGCTATCATATCGCACCATCAAGGTATCTAGCTCTGGAGAGTGTACTTAAATATTTCCAGTCATGAGGTGATAGATCAGACAGCGCTCCCAAATCATTACCAGGCTTTTCCTACACATAGTGCAGTTTCCCATGGTATCTTTTATCCAAGTCCTTCTTCATTTTCCTATGTAGTCATAAACAAAAATGCATCAAAGTAACTTTGCAAATAAATAGTTTATTACAAAATACATGGACATTTTATATTTTGGTAAAAGGAGGCAGCTATGTTGGAATCAGCAAACAAACAGCTTATAATACAATCACAGTGGATGCCAGTTTTAATACATTATGTTCAGCCTGAGTGCACACTTCCTCTCCGGTGAGGAGTGCGTTGAGATTTTTTACATTCACTAGGAGGTCTCCTGTACTGTTGTCCATGGTAAATGGGAGGATGAGAGATTTTATAAGTGTAAGGGCATTATACTGTGTGATGCACAATGTGTTATCCCGTCACTAAAGAGACAACTGTGTGTTCATTGGAAGCTACAAGGTCCAATTGCTGTAACATCCAGATGTGAACTAGAAACTAACTGTTCTTAGGAACATCCAGAGTCATCAGCTCAATTAAAAAGGTATTTCAGTTGCTAGAATAGTTTCTATTGACTGGAAAGAAATGAATTTCTTTCTCCTTTTTATATGTGGTGCGACAAGAAATTTGCATGTGTGGCATCTCAAGTGTGGACAGATTGAAAAATGTTGTTTTCTATACACTAGCAGATCTGTTATAAATCAGACAATAAGCTATAAGGACAGGAGTGTTATGCTCTAAAATGCGCAAAGTATTATTCTGCTGCTAACATGAAGCGGTGTCCCTTTCAGTTCACGAAGCCTAATTTATGTTAAGTAAACACTGATTGAGTTGATTCCGATTTCAAATGCTATTTAGGCTGCAGGTCAGAACAACCAAGTTATTTATCTTTCTTTTAACTATAAAGTCAATTATGAGGTTGCAGACATTCTACCTCTGATATTACTTTTCCTGGACCTTCCAAATGATGGCTTCTGTTCCTTTATTTTTTTTTAAAAAAAACCTTGAATATGCACTTGAAATGTGACAGACATGAACAGAACACTAGACATCCCTTTCTATATATTATTTGCAGATCTCCTATAATATTGTTCACAGCAAGTCAAAGGATACACCATTTAGTAAAGACTCGGTTATATCACGTAATGCAAAATGTATTATTCTGATGTTAAGGTGAATCTGGGTCCTGTTATAGCAGTGAAGTCCAATGGGTATGTAAACACTCCACATCATTTAATTTTTGTTCATACTGCAGGTTACAAACCGAGATTCCACTTTAAAAAAAGTGATTGATTAGGATGCTTCGAAGTTACCGATATTCTGGCTTCTGTGACAAATGACTGCCTTTGTTTCTTTATACTATTCCTTTGGATGTGCGATAGAAATTTGAATGCAACATTTGACGTACAACAGACAGGAATTGCGCACCACCTAAACAAGGCAGTATTTTTCGTGTTCCCTGCTGCAACTGCCGCAGGCACAGCAGTAAGTTCAGTGGGAATCTGTTCTGCTGGCTCACCATGGGCCCAAGTCACTTCAGGGATTTCCCCCTCCCCCACACCACCAAAACATCAAGGGGCGTAGAAGACATCTGGCCGAATATTATAAAATAGGTAAATGATGGGAATATGTCATGCAACGTATATTGAGTCATTTGTGTCATGGCACCAGTGAGCATCCAGGGTTGCTATGTGGACGGAGGGGGCAGACATAACGTTTGAAAGGTTAACTTCCTCATGCAATTGATTGCTTTGCCCAATGCAGGTTTTTTAAAAAAATCTCCAACCAGCTACAAGCTATCTATGCTGTGTAGGCACCTGAGGTTTTCCACAGCCATTTCCTCATTTTTCCCCCCACCCAGATAGGAGGTGGAAATCCTGCCAGGGGCCTGCAAAAAAAATGTGAAAAATAGCAGGGGCCAGGAGGATGGGCATGGGGTAGGTGCAATGGGTGCCACCCCCTCCTCCTCCTCAGTTTATACTGGGATTCTGCCAGAGTGGAAAATCCTGCCTACAGTTTTAATATCAATAGAAAGATCGGTCGGTGAAAAAGAGCACAAGAGCTCACTTGTGCCTATTGCACTCCAGGCTCATGGATACTCAACATCAGTGGTTAAAGTGCAATTTGCTATTAAGAAGGGGTACTCATCCCCTGGACCTGTGTAACTTTGACCCTACTTAGAATCTTTGGTACTATACTGGTAACATTTAGTGCTGCCAGCAGTTCTGAGAGAGGTGCATCGTGACCAACTCCAAACCTTATTGATGAAAGCTGCCAAAAAAGATTAGAGCCAGGCTTGGCAGCTTGGGAAATAAGTCCAGAATCAGGCTTTGGCAAATTTAGACATTTGAGATTCCTTACCTAGGGACCATCTGTAGGTAATGCTGCCCTTCCCTTCATAAAACAGGCATCAACATTTTTTTTTTGACTTGGCAGGGTAGATGCAGGGAGGATGTTTCCCCTGGCTAGGGGGTCTAGAACCAGGGGTCACAGTCTCAGAATAAGGGGTCAGCTATTTAGGACTGAAATGAGGAGAAATTTCTTCACTCAGAAGGTGGTGAATCGTTGGAATTTTCTAGCCCAGAGGGCTGTGGAGGCTCAGTCGTTGAGTATATTCAAGACAGAGATCGATAGATTTTTGAATATTAAGGGAATCAAGGGATATGGGGATAGTGCAGGAAAGTGGAGATGAGGTAGAAGATCAGCCCTGATCTTATTGAATGGAGGAGCAGGCTCAAAGGACCAAATGGCCGACTCCTGCTCCTATTTCTTATGTTCTTATGTTGTGTCATTCTTTCACTTGGTCATTTATTTGCCAATATTCCTTTCCTATATCAATAATCAGTAATCTCTTGGAACTTTCTGCCCAATTCCTTTTTAACTGTCGTTTGTTGTTCCTGTACTTGAGTAGGTCTTGTTCAAGAAGAGCACCAAAAAAATATTATCCCCGAGTTTTCAATGCTTGCATTCAGTCTTCTCAAATACTGCCATTATCTCAAGATCTGTAATTTCCTTAATCTTCAAATTAGGCTTCCAAGAATTTTTTAAGTTCCTAAGGTCTATTTCTGTTCTGAACTTTTCACCCACTTGTAGCGTGTACTCTAAAACCTTTAGCTTGCCATTCTCCTGTTGGAGCCTTATAATTTCCTTGCTCAAGAGTTCAGACACACTTCCTTCATTTAATGGTGGATGTTTTGGTTTACTGATTTTTGAGCTGGTTTTTATTTCTTGATGAAGTAAATGTTGCCTTTGCTCCAAACAGTTTCTATTTTTTAGCTTGGAGGTGACAATCTGCAACTTTAGGTATCATTTCTTACCCTGAAAGAGCAGGTAAGCTAGAAATTACATGTAACCTGCACCTCTCCCCAACTCTGATCTCCTAGCAACCTCCCCAGCCTACTGGCATATTATACAGCTGACATTTCATTCAGCTGGGAGTTCCAGCTTGTCTATCACTGCCCAAATAGAGCCGAGTTTCACAGCTGATGAAATGCTGGTTGGCTGGCGAGATGTGGGGCAAAAACCGAACTGCTCTACCAGTGCCCAAACAGAGCTTTAAAAGCAAAAAAAAACCCCCCAACATTTTATTAATACTCAGCTTTGTTTGCGAGCCAGTACAACATTGCATTTCACAACTGTGTGAAATGCTGTAGGATGGAGAGATTCTTGAATTGAGGAGACAAACAGGCAACTGTGATACTTCGGTTCCCTGGATCTGTGATTTGGCTGCATTTCATTCCACTCTGAGACTCAGCTGTTTGATTGCTGCTCAAACAGAACCAAGTCTCACAGCTGAATGCTCAACTGCACGTGTGTCCCCCCCCCCTCCGAGTCTCCGTTGGCCCAGAATTTCAGACACTGGAGGGCTGAAAGATAGTGACATTATTAAAACCTGAAGCGGTAATCTTCCCCTGGCTGTGAGGGGCACTAGCAAGCAGCACTGTCCCAACAACAAGCAGCAGCGCTATGAAGTACATATTGGAACAGCATACGTTAATCTCTACTCCACATTGGTGAAACAGCCATGGCACCATTGCCACAAATGATACTCATATTGCCAAAGAAAAATATACAGCACAGATCTGGCATTTCAGTTTAAGGAGGGCTGGCTTGGGATGCGCAGAATTTGTCAAAGCATCAAAAGGCAGGGTTGGGAAATCAAATCTAGTGCTTCAGCTCAAACGCCATTACCTGCCATTGAGTGGCAGACCCCAGTGATAAAATAGACATTATTAGCTTTAAACAACCTTGGCTCCTAAGCCCATGGCCCCCAGGCCCCAGTCTTGCCAGGATCACACTTTGGGTCGTTATCTGGGTAAAAAATTGGCACCGCGCTGTCCTGATAGTATTGAAGTCTTGACAGCAGCTTCTCAACAATGCTGGGGAAGTGGTCTGAAAGGTCAACTCTCTCCTCTGGATCAGTCGCAATGTTAAAAAGCCAAAGATTTTTCTTTGGCGAGTCAGACGACAGTGGTTGCATTTGCTTGGACACGGATGGTGGTGGAAACCAGTAACTGCAGCCTACAGTAAACAAAACATTTCCTATTAGTTCAATCTAAACTTTCACTCTCATCACAGGACAATTTACCAATAATCTGGTGCAGTGCAAAGACTAATTCAAAACACTGGTGGTATGCATTATACAAACAAGGGCAGCTGCTGAGGAAAAAAAACATTACCCAGATGCTAAGGACTGCATAAGTTAATTTGTTATAACACAGAATTTCCACTGTAATGAACTACAGATTTTTGTCTCTGCTCACTAAACTAATGATGACATTATAATTGTTAATCCTCTTTAATAAATGTCATGACGTTCTAAGATATAGAATGCTTCAACTGATGCGAATGGGAAAACCTGAACCAAAAGTACGTACATGTGCATGGACATGGACATGCACTCACATACAGGCCCGATTTTAACAGGATGTCCCAAAGCACTTTACAGCCAATGAAGTACAGTGAAGATACATCTATTTGAAAACAAAGTTGACGCATCCCAATCTTCTAAACTGTAATAACTGATCAGAGATTTATTCAGGAGGAGGTCGTGTGCTGGCCAACGTCCAGAAAAGCCTTTGGGATATATAAAAAAAAGTTGCCCAACTTTGTGCCAGATGCTTTTTTAAACCAAAGAGGGCAGTTACTAGTTTCTTCAACTGTAAAGTGATTTTGTTGCCCTCTAAACAGAATTGATTAATAAGTAAATTAATATAATTGTAGTACCTCATACAGTCCTAGCAGAAAAGCTAATAAATTACACAGTGCAAATGAATGTTATCCATACCAGGATATCCAGTTAACAGCTTCCAGTTCCCAGATCGGATTGCGGAATGGATTGACACATTAAAGGTTGAATTCTGCCACTTAGTCAGTTGTACACTAGATGCAGCATTTTGATTGGGCAAGACGGGACCTACAGGAAGAACAGAAGAGCTGAGACACAGTGTGGGATGAAGAGATCAAACAGAACAGAAACTCGTAGGAACTTCTGTTACCAATATTTAAGATTTGTGGTTTAATACCAACCAAATAAACCACTCCAGGGCAATAAATGTACAGAGGGGATGACCACTGGAAAGAACACCAGTGACACACAACGTAATTCATGAATGCCACCAGCAAGAATGAGTTATACTAGCTGCAGCATGAGCGATTCATTTTATTTTTCCACTATCTTGGCATGTATTCTGTTTAGAACACATCTTAGAGTTGTTTCTTTAAAATAATAAAATTAATTGATATTTTCCTTTTGCGTGTACTATACCATGCAGTTTAGTGACAATCAATGGTTGATAAGCATCTCTGCTGTGACTCACACCATTGCATATGAATATAAAGGTTATGGCACAAGGCATATTTATACAATTGAGCTTGCTCCTTCCAACAGATCCCATGCAATTTTCATTGTACTGGACTCTCTGCAACTTATCTCCTGAAAAGGTACAATAACCAGAGATAAAACTTCTGAAGATCCCAGGAATTGTGACATTTCTCACTGGCCTTTGAAAGACCAACATTATTTCATTGCCACATGCAAATTTTCTTTCCCCCTTTCTCTCCCTTCAACCCCCACCCCCCCAAAAAAAAAACTAATTTTCTCCAGAAGGACTTGCTAGGAGCCCTGGGTGGCTTTCACTCAAATGACTTCCCGTCCTCACTGTTGAGTCTGTGCTTTCAAATGTAGTTATGCTGAATAACTGGACACAGACTACAGAATACTTAAACAGGTCTTTAGTAACTGAGGGTCAGGGCTGAACTGAAATACACTTTGCTCCACAGGGTTTATAGACCGGTGTGGTCACCACCGGTACTACAATGTACAGGAGCCATCAGAAAGTAGTCCATCACCTTAAAGTATCCTCTTAAGGTGGTACAGGTTACATACACTACAATTCCTCCACTTTTAGCTTAACAGTGTACACCCCAATTTAAACATATCATGGATAACATATATACAACTTTCACACAAAACTGTTCAAAGATTCAGTCTCTGAGGAGGCCTCCTGATCCGGGCCGGATAACGCCTTTCAGGGGTCTCTGGTTCTCATTGCTGGGGTGACTCATCCATTTGATCTCCTATGGATTGAACATCATCATGTACGTTCGAGTCTGAGGTAGATACTACAGGCTCAATAACCTCTTCAACTGGTGTCTCTGCCGTAGACATGGGGTCGACCCTTGTTCTCGATTCCACAAGTTGGTCAGCATGACGTCGTATTACGTTCTCACCAACGTCTACCGTGTACATCAAGGGTCCTTGTCGGGCACAAATTGTTCCGGATTGCCATTTATCATTCCTATAGTCCCTGGCCAACACTGGTTGTCCTATTTCGAAACTCCGAGTGGCCTTGTTATTTACGTGCTGGAATTGCTTGTTTTCGACTTCCCTACGCGCATTGGGTTTTAACAAATCCAACCGGGACCGCAACCTCCTGTTATAGAACATTATGGCAGGGCTTTGATTTGTCACTGCATGCGTGGCGTTTCGATATGCCATCAGGAAATTGTCCACCTTGTGTTGTAGTGGAATATGGTCTTCGCTCATGGCCTTTATCGCCTTTTTGAACGTTTGTACAAATCTCTCGGCCAACCCATTGGTAGCCGGATGATATGGGGCAGATGTATAGTGTTTCACCCCATTCTTTTTCATGAATTTCTGGAATTCTTCTGACACTAACTGTGGTCCGTTGTCTGAACATATTTGTTCCGGCAACCCATTTCTTGCAAATATGGTTCTTAGAACTGCGATCGTCTTTTCAGAGGTAGTGGTCGACATCTTAATCACTTCTGGCCATTTAGAATGTGCGTCTACCGCTATCAAAAACATGGAATCCATGAATGGACCTGCAAAGTCGATATGCACACGTTGCCATGGGGTTGAAGGCCATTCCCACGGATGCAGCAGTGCAATTGGAGGTGCGTTTTGAACTTTTTGGCACCCTGAGCAGCTTTTAGTCAGATCCTCTATTTGTTTGTCGATACCTGGCCACCACACATAAGCCCTAGCAAGGCTTTTCATCTTGACTCCCCCCAGATGACCTTCATGCAGTTCCTTCAGAACTCTCTCCCTTAATTTAGGAGGAATAATCACCCTTGTTCCATACATCAGTGTTCCTTGACAGACGGACAGCTGTTCTCGTCTGGCTGAGAATGCAGGTAACAGTGGTTCGCCATGTGCTGGCCATCCCATCACTGTCAAATCGGAGACCCGAGACAGTGTCGGGTCGTTTCGGGTCTCTCTCGATACTCGCATTGGTGACTGGTAAGCATTCGATGATGGTCGAGTGAAATATCTCGACAGGGTCAACTGCCGGTGCCTCTTCCGCTGTAGGTAGTGGCAGGCGCGACAGCCCATCAGCATTACCATGTTGCTTTGTACCTTTGAATTCGATATCATATTGATGTGCCCCTAGGAAAAGGGACCATCTCTGAAGCCTCTGCGCCATCATAACCGGAACACCCTTAGGGTTAAAAATGGAAACCAACGGCTGGTGATCTGTCAGCAGCGTAAACTTTTGGCCTTGCAGGTAATGGTTAAATTTCTTAACTCCCCACACGAGGCTGAGAGCCTCCCTATCTATCCGAGCATAGTTGCGCTCTGCGGAGGTCAATGATCTGGATGCGAACACGACTGGCCTTTCCAAGCCATTTGGCAACTTATGTGAGAGCACTGCCCCGATACCATATGGAGAAGCATCACAAGCTAAGCGAATAGGCAGCGTTGGGTTAAAGTGAGCCAACACTTCCTTAGAGGTGATCAGTGCCTTGCTTTTTTGAAAAGCCCGCTTACAGTCCTCGCTCCACTTCCATGGTACTCCCATTTGCAAAAGAGCGTTCAGCGGGTGTAACACCGTGGATAAATTTGGAAGAAACTTGTGGTAATAGTTAATCAACCCAAGGAACGACCTCAACTGGGATACATTTTCCGGAGCGGGAGCTTTCACAACAGCTTCGATCTTGTCAGGTGACTTATGAAGCCCCTCCTGGTCAATGACGTGGCCGCAGTACGAGATTCGCTTCTGAAAGAACTCACATTTCTGGCGATTAACTCCGAGTCCATATTCTTTCAATCTGGTGAGCACCTGCTCCAAATTCGCGAGGTGTTCCTTATCATCATCTCCTGTAATCAGAATGTCGTCCAGGTAGCATTGAGTGCTTGGAATTCCCTGCAATACCTGCTCCATGGCCCTTTGCCAAATCGCTGGAGCCGATGCCACTCCAAAAACCAGTCTATTATACCGATATAAGCCCTTATGTGTGTTGATCGTGAGATACTGGCGTGACGCTTCATCAACTTCCATCTGTAGGTACGCCTGCGCCAGGTCTATCTTGAAGTGTTTCCCGCCAGACAGCGAAGCGAAGATATCCTCAATCCGTGGAAGCGGATATTGCATCGTGTGAAAAACCGGATTAACAGTGATCTTGAAATCGCCACAGATGCGAACCTTCCCAGGTTCCCCCGGCTTGTTGCTCAACGAACGCTTCATGACGGGAACAATGGGTGTGGCCCATTCGCTCCAGTCCACCTTTGACAGTACTCCTGAACGTTCTAGCCCTTCCAGCTCTGCTTCCACAGCAGGTCGTATCACATAAGGTACCGGTCTGGCTTTGAAAAATTTTGGGTTTGCATGTTCTTCAACCTTGATGTTTGCCGTAATTCCTTTCAGTGTTCCAAGTCCCTGTTGGAACACCTCCTTAGCATCGTCCAATATTTTGGACAGTCGTTTAGGTTTGACGTCGTCCTCTTTACAGGAATCTACAGTTAGTGCTTGTAAGGAATGCCAGTCCACATTTATTCTCCGGATCCATTCCCGTCCCAGTAGTGGCGGACCTCCCTCAGGTAACACATACAAGTCCATTTCCTGACTTTCTTTACCATTGTAGACCACCTTTACCTTTATCTTTCCGATGGGGTATACTCTTTGCCCCGTGTATGTTTTCAATACAATCTCCGTATCCCTCAGGGGAATGTGTGAGAATAACCTTTTGTAATCTTGCTTATTCATGACCGTCAATGCCGATCCAGTGTCCAATTCCATCTTCATTTGGACTCCTGCTATCCGAAGCATGACCCAGATAGTTTGGTGGTCTGCTGTGTTACCCACATTATGTATTTTTAGACAACCCAGTTCCTTACTGCTGGAGTCTGAATCCGTCTTCTGTTCATCCGAACTGTTCTCTGTCATCTTGTGTACTTTTTTGTACTTCTCCTGCGGCGACTTTTTGCTGCTGGTCTTCTTTCCTGACCGGCATACTCTCGCTATGTGACCAAGTTTGCCACATTGCCTGCATTCTTTATCTTTGAACCAGCACTGGTTCTGGTCATGCGTTGTCCTTCCGCAACGATAGCACTTTACTGCGCCCAATGCCATTTCATTGGTGCTGAATTCCAATGGCCTTTGCAGCATTTCTGCAGTGCCTCGTGCTGCTGCTTCGTGCGATGCTGCAATGCTGAAAGCTTTGTCCAGCGTAAGATCCTTTTCCTCTAGCAGTCGCTTCTGGGTTCCTTCCCTTAGTAGCCCACACACAAACTTATCTCTCGGAGCATCTGCTAGTCCTGTACTGAACTGACAGTACTTTGATAACTTGCGCAGTTCGATTAAGAATTCAGCATTGCTTTCCTCTTTAAATTGAATTCTTTTGTAAAATTTAAATCGTTCCGCTATCAGCGGCAGCGTGGGGTTTAAATGCTCTTGCAGGATAGTAACAATATCCGCGAAACTCTTTCCTACCGGTTTATCTGGTGTTACAAGGTGCCTTAATAGCCCGTATGTCTTCGCACCCATCGAGTTTAATAGGGTTAGTGCTTTCTTATCCACCGGTACCTCATTCGCTGTACAGTAAACTTCAACGCGTTCCACATAAGTGGCCCAATCTTCCACATCGCTATCAAAAGCAGTGATGTTACCCGTTTTTGGCATCCTTGTCGAGTTTCCTTTATTTTATTTTATTTTTCAAAATGGCGGCTTCCCGCGCTTGGTGGCTTTTCCCGCGCTTGTCTTCTTCCCCCGCCGACTAAAAATGGCGATTACCGCGCTGTTGCCGTTCTCGCCTCCCAGCGGTCCTTTATTTCCCCCGACGCTGCTGCTCTTGTTCCGCCGCTCCCGCGGTCCTCGTGGACATCAACGCTTTTCTGGCTGCTGCGCGTCTCTGCCCCGATTGCAGTCCGGCGCCTGACACCGGCTGCGGTCGTGTTCTCCGCCCTTTTCTTCGTTTTCCCCTCCCCTTCTCCCACTGACAACTCGGCCGACTTCCCCTCCGTGCCGCTCGATCGGGCTTACCCGCAGCTGTTGTAGAAGGGATGATCACTGCCTGCTGATGGTGGACTTCGTGGTCAGCAAACCAACCCGGGTTCCCGATGGCCTCCCGTGCGATGCAGTGCTCAGCAGGATGTTGAGGGCGGATGCCCCTTTTCGACGCCCGTTCTGAGGACGAAGCTTCCTTGGATGCAAAACTGCCGCTAGGTATGATCAGACTCGTCGCCACTGTTTAGTCTGTGCTTTCAAATGTAGTTATGCTGAATAACTGGACACAGAATACTTAAACAGGTCTTTAGTAACCGAGGGTCAGGGCTGAACTGAAATACACTTTGCTCCACAGGGTTTATATACCGGTGTGGTCACCACCGGTACTACAATGTACAGGAGCCATCAGAAAGTAGTCCATCACCTTAAGGTATCCTCTTAAGGTGGTACAGGTTACATACACTACACTCACCTTGACCAGCAGCATCCCACCGCAATTGGCATTTCCATAGATGCAGTGGGACTGGGAATATAAAATTCCATACAATGTTTGATTAGCTAAACTCTTCCTTCGAATAGGTCCCATTCTTAACCAGATATTTATCCAGTTTTTTTCTAAAAAAAAGTTAACTAACAGCATTAATTGCTGTTGATGGGACTCTGGTTAACAATTCAGTTGCTCTACAAAAAGGTGGAAAAAGCATTCTTTCCAGTCTCGGTTAATCCTACCAATTTTGTACTTATGTTCTCTAATCCTGTAACCATTACATTTGCATGATCCACAAAATTCCACATTTTAGATACCTAGATCATGACTCAATGCTCTTTTGGAAGGAGAGCCAGGGAGAAGCAGGCCCCAGGCCGTCGGTACCACGGCAGCTGAAGATTGTCGGGCAGGAGTGCGGGAAAGGCGGAGCGAGGCGAGAGCGGACCCTATTGTGATGGCGCCGATGAAGATGGCTGCCGTCCTTGCGGGCTCCGTGCGTACCAGGCAGCTAAGTGTCCTTTGCTGCTTGGTGCGCTCGGCTCGTTAAGAAAAAAGCATTTCACTGACTGGATTTCACTTGTTGTATTTGGTTATGTGACAAATAAAATTTAAATTGAAATTGAAATTTTGTCCAATGAGAAGATGTATGATGCCTGAAGGTTAGAACTTTGATGGGCTAGTGGATGTGCTGGAGAGATTATGAGGGGACGCGTATATCAAGACTGCCTGTTTCAACCTGGCCCACATCTGCCCCCATCAGCACCTGCACCCATGTCCAGACTACTCTATGGCTCTTCTTGCTGGCTATCATACATAGAAACATAGAAGATAGGAGCAGGAGTAGGCCATTCGGCCCTTCGAGCCTGCTCCGCCATTCAATGAGATCATGGCTGATCATCCAAATTCAGTACCCGGTCCCTGCCTTCTCCCCATACCCCTGGATCCCTTTAGCCTTAAGAAATATATCCAACTCCTTCTTGAATATATTTAATGAACTGGCCTCCACCGCCCTCTGTGGCAGAGAATTCCACAGGTTCACCACTCTCTGGGTGAAGAAATTCCTCCTCATTTCAGTCCTAAATGGCTTACCTCTTATCCTTAGACTATGACCCCTGGTTCTGGACTCCCCGGCCATCAGGAACATCCTTCCTGCATCTAAACAAACTCATCCATATCTTCTCCACCTGCATCCCATCTGCTTAAATTACATCTTTCTTCCAATAAGTACCTCAGGGCAGTATCCTAGGCCCAACCATTTTCAGCTGCTTCATCAATGACCTTCCCTCCATCATAAGGTCAGAAGTGGGGATATTCGCTGCTAATTGCAGTGTTCAGTTCCATTCACAACTCCTCAGATTCCCTTTCACTCCTGAAGCAGTCCATGCCCACATGCAGCAAGACCTGGATGACATTCAGGCTTTGACTGACAAGTAACATTCACACCACACAGGCAATGACTATCTCCAACAAGAAAGAGTCTAACCACCGTCCCAGACATTCAACGGCATTACCTTCGCCGAATCCCCCACCATCAACATCCTTGGGGGTCACCATTGACCAGAAAATTAACTGGACCAGCCACATAAATACTGTGGCAACAAGAGCAGGTCAGAGGCTGGGAATTCTGCGGTGAGTGTCTCACCTCCTGACTCCCCAAATCCTTTCCACCATCTACAAGGCACAAGTCAGGAGTGTGATAGAATACTCTCCACTTGCCTGGATGAGTGCAGCTCCAACAACACAAGAAGCTCCACACCATCCAGGACAAAGCAGCCCCATCCACCACCTTAAACATTCATTCCCTCCAGCACCGGCGTACCATGGCTGCAGTGTGTACCATCTACAAGATGCACTGCAGCAACTCACCATGGCTTCTTCGACAGCACCTCCCAAACCCGCGACCTCTATTATCTAGAAGGATAAGGGCAGCAGGCGCATGGGAACACCATCACCTGCAAGCTCCCTACAAGGTACACACCATCGTGACTTGGAAATATGTCGCCATTCCTTCATCGTCACTGGGTCAAAAACCTGAAACTCCCTCCCTAATAGCACTGTAGAAACACCTTCACCACACGGACTGCAGCGGTTCAAGGTGGCGGCCCTCACCACCACCTTCTCAAGGGCAATTAGGGATGGGTAATAAATGCTGGCCTTGCCCACATCCCAGGAACGAAAACAAAATTCCTACATTACAACAGTGACTATACTTCAACAGTACTTCATTGGCTGTAAAGCACTTTAGGACGTCCTGTGGTTGTGACGGGCGCTATTTGAATGCAAGGCTTTTTTTTCTTTCTTTCCATCAAGTCTGGGTCTCCTATCACCCGTTTCCATCTTCCACTGGCCTCTTGCCCCTAGTGTATCCAATGCAAAATCATTGTGTACTAGTAGTCCCATTGCTGTGCCCATTCCCATCTCTGCAAGCTAGCATATCCTCCAGCATATGCCGTCTACTCTTCTGACTTTGTGTTAAGTTACATTCCATCGTTGGTGGCAGAGCCTTCAGTTATCTTAGCCCATCGAACACGCAACCTCAATCCCTCCATTTTGCTGCCTCTCTCCCATCCTTCAAAATCCTCCTCGGACTATGCCTTTTGGTCCCAAACCCTACTCCTATCACTTCTGTGAAGTGCCTTGACATGATGCTGCCTGACCTGATGAGTGTTTCCAGCATTTTCTGCTTTTATTTCCAAGAGCAGCAACGTTGTGGGAACACCATCACCTCCAAGTTCCCCTTCAAGTCACACACCATCCTGACTTAGACATATCCTGCCATTCCTTCATGGACTCTGGGTCAATATCCTGGGATTCCCAACCAAACACCATTGTGGGAGCACCATTGCCACAAAGACTGCAGTGTTTAAGGAAATAAAAAGCTGCTATCAGTAAAAATGACATGAACCCAACTGGTTCACTAATGTCCTTTAGGGACAGAAACCTGCAGCCTTACCCGGTCGGCCTTATACATGACTCCTGTCCCACACCAGCATGGTTGACTCCAAACTGCTCTCTGAAGTGACCGAGCAAGCCACTTGATCGTCAGAGCTACATGGATGGGCAATAAAATGTGGCCTTGCCATCCGCATCCCATGAACAAATAAAAGGGCAATACCCCAAAGTGGTCAGACCAGAATAATTACAAATTAAGAGTAAAGTAGAGAAAATTTCAGAGGTGATCAGTGACTACTGCTTAACACAAGATGGGAAGCAGTATCCTAGGAGGGATATGATGTTAGGTTTAATATTGGGCACAGGAGAACATTAGTAACCTTGGAAAAAAGTGGACGAAGAGGTTGGACTCAACTGACTATAACAGTCAGATGAATATTGCAAGGCCAAAAAAAACAATCCCTTACTTTGGAAGAGAAAACATTGGAGCTATGAAAAGGGTACTAGGGAAGATTAGGCAGGAGACAAGAGATGGAATGTATGAAAAGCGGAAAAGATGTAGAATGGAATGCAATCGTTATGGGAAAAATAACTAGCAATGTCACAGTGGCTCAATGAGGATATCAAGAACAACATCTGGGTGAGTTTCTAGAAGTGTGTAAAGTCGTACTGTTTGAAACAAACACACACACACAACTGCAGAGTCCTGAAAAATGCTGACCGTGTCTACATTTTATTGTTTCTACACGTTTCAGACAGCCCAGGTTTTTCCTTCACCAGTAATGCTCCCTAAGGCGTCTTCAAACTGATCTGTTTAAGATATTAGCTGTTGAAAGCTGTGAGGTCAATACCTTGGGAAAAGGGAAGTTACATTATGGAACACATTATCCAGTGTGTGACTGTTGTAAGAATCATCTTACAGTAAGTGTTTTGGCAGCTTGCAAAATAGAGCATGATGATTTCAATCATACAGTACTTCACCAAATGGGAATTTGCCTTATTACTGCAACAAAGATTAAATGACAATAAAAAGCAGAACATTTGGAACATTTCATTCTGGTGTTCATTAGAGAGACAGATGATATATTCTGGAAAGTGCTACGTATCTTTTTTTAAAATTTGCACCCACAAATTATTTAGCATTCCACAACCATAAAATTCATTTGAGCTCTTCAAATCTGTTTAAAATTAAAATCCTTTGCATCATGGAACACTGAAGGCTACAGACAAAGTTTGATCCCAGCTCTGTGCCAAGTTAACTGATCTTGCCCTGGATAGCAGTATAACTGGCCTCAGCACCTCTGTGCTAGGAGGGGGAAAAGTATCTGCCAGTGGTTCCCATTCCGGATTGTTGTCCAATGATCCTAGCTGTAAAGTGCACATGTGGTTGTCAGGTGAATACCGGATCAAGTTCAACTGTGAAGCTCCCATAGCCAAATAACTTGTCGACATTAACTGAACTGGACTCAAATACAAAACTCCCGATTTTAACTCTGGGCGCATATAGGACGATGGGTGGCCGGGGGGGGTGGGGGGGGGGGGGGAAGAATGGGAGGAGGATGGGGCCAACAGACAGCCCACATGGCATCACCAGCATGCAGCCTGGGCAATTTTAACTTCCAAGCTTCATTTCAATAATGAATGACAGGCTGCCGACTTGATCGTTTTGGGAAATAGGTAGCTTAAAGACTTGCATTTAAATAGCTCCTTTAGCATAGTAAAACATCCCAAAGCATTTCACAGGAGCGCCATCAGAAAAAAATGACACTGCTCTCTTTTTTCCTCCTCCCCTCCAACTCTGCAATTCACTCCCCCCCCCCCCATCCCACCCTTCAGAATACAATCACAAGGCATACTGCACCACCACACTCTCTCATTCCAAGCACACCCATCTCTTCCTTTGCTCTCTTCATACCCCACACTAACATCTTCTCACGTTCACAACCAACAACTGCTCCCTGCACTCCTTCCTCACTTCATATTGCACACACTTGGCTGTACATTCATCACCTCCCCATCCTCAATCCATCTCGATTCTTCTCCAGCTCTCACCACATGTACAAGCATCTGTACTGACCTTTTCAACAGCCACTCTCTTTCTCACCAAGCTACACAACATCAAGCTGCATTCTCAAGACTGCCACCTACTAAATGTCCAGGTTTCAGTGCCATCCTCTCTCTTTGTCCCTTTTCACTTCCCTCTAAGTTTTTTCTTCAGGAAGCTGCTGCTGCTGCGAAGACATCTCAGTTAAGGACAATCCTCCTCAGGCTGCACTGCCACACATTCCAACCCTCCCAAGCACCAGCACAGACATGGGCACTCTGCGTGGGTTAGTGAGACAAAGGGAGCTGCACGCGGTGAAACAACCAGCACGCGTGAGGAGCAGCAGCAGGTACTGATGGTAGGGGCATCCCAGAAAGAGGGGTCGCGGGCAGGCAAAATCCTCTTCCAGCTTTGCTGAGCAGGACAGAGACGAGGACTTCAGAATCCCAGCTATGAAAAGAAAACTGCTTGCCTTACCCAAGCTGTCACACCAGGTATTGGAAGGCCTGCCAAGAAGTTTCAGCGCTCTGCAGTCTACCCTGGAGAGTGTGACCACCTCCAGGGACACTGCATCTGGGCTTAATGCAGCTGTGAACTGGGTGATGGTTCCCTGCAACAGACTGGAAGGAGCAAATGGCAAAGTGAAGGGCTGTGGTAACTGTGACAGCCCCTGGCAAAGCATGATCCCCCCCCCTGGTCCAGCAGGTAAGCAGCAGGTCCTGTTGCAGGAGGCTGAAGAGGTCTGCAACTGCCTGACTGGAGAAGTGCAGCCTCCTGATGCACTGCTCCTCAGATAGATCCAAGAAAGTGTACACCCTGTGTGCTGGGTATTACCTGCTACGAGCAGCCACCATCCCCCAGCTGCTGTTGCTACTGTTCCTCCAAGTCTAACTGAAATTGGCATGGACTTGTTGGGGCGAATGGCCTGTTTCTGTGCTGTAAATACTATGTAAATAGCACCCATGACAATTAGATAAGATTTATTAAGAGTAAGTTCAAAAAAAAATCAGGAAGGAGACGATCTGGAAGCGGGGAAACTCTCCTCGAAATCTAAATAGTAGAAAGATCCTATATTCCAACGATCTGGAGATGACTGCCCCATTAGATACTGCTTCAGTGGCTCAAAGAGATCAATCCTGCTAGGTTTTACAGGCAGGTTTGTCACGGGCCAGGATTTCCATGATTTTGCATAAAAATGGCGAGGGGGTCCTAATTGCATCATAAGACCTCGATTTACATGTATTCACAAGGCCCCTGCTGCTAATTTATACAACCAACAAAGCAAGCAGGCGGAGTTAAAATTGGTCCTAAAGAACAGGCATTTGGAACAAGTACTGGTTGTTGGTGCTAGAGGAACCTCATGCCCTAGTATAGCTACCATCTTCAGGCAGAGGGGTAAAGAAAATTAAAAACAATATTTCAAATGTTCTGTTAATTACTCAGCCTTCGCAAAAATAGACTTAGAACCTGCTAAATGAAAATGAATTTTCAGTAGGACATAAAGCAAACATGATACAAGCCCTAATAAATGTGAAAAGGTAGAATGCAGATAGAATACTGGCTACACAGTAAAACAGAATATTCTTACAAAGATGGGTCACATTCTAATGAGTGTTCTGCAACAATAGGTGATATACCTATCAACGGTCATTGAGGCACTTAATGACCGTGCTACTGGTCATGTCGGGGCAGGGGAAGGCAAAGGGGAAACGGGAGTACTCATCAACGATGTTGAGGAAGTACACATTACGGTCAGAGGACGGGAGGGGCCCCTTAAAGTCGATGCTCAGGCGCTCGAAGGGGCGGGTGGCCTTGATCAGGCTTGCTCGGTCCGGCCTATAGAAGTGCGGTTTGCACTCCGCACAGGTCTGGCAGTTCCTGGTCATGGTCCTGACCTCCTCGATGGAGGTGGTCAGGTTGCGGGCCTTAATGAAATGGTAGAGTCTGGTGACTCCGGGGTGGCAGAGCTGGTCGTGGAGGGTCTGAAGCCTATCGATATGCGCGCTGGCGCATGTCATTCGTGAAAGGGCATCAGGGGATTCGTTCAGCTTGCCTGGCCGGTACAAGATCTCATAATCGTAGGTGGAGAGCTCGATTCTCCATCTCAAAATCTTGTCATTCTTGATTTTGCCCTTCAGCTTGTTATTAAACATGAAAGCCACCGAACGCTGGTCGGTGAGGAGGGTAAATCGTTTGCCTGCCAGGTAGTGCCTCCAGCGCCGTACTGCCTCCACGATCGCCTGGGCCTCTTTCTCGACCGACGAATGTCGGATCTCGGGGCCCTGTAGGGTCCTTGAGAAGAAGGCCACTGGCCTCCCCTCCTGGTTTAGGGTGGCGGCTAAGGCGAAGTCGGATGCGTCGCTCTCCACCTGAAAGGGGATGGACTCGTCCACTGCGTGCATCGTGGCCTTGGCTATGTCTCCCTTAATGAGGGAGAAGGCCGCGCACGCCTCCTCCGTGAGGGGGAAGGAAGTGGCTTTCAGGAGGGGTCTGGCTTTGTCCGCGTAATTGGGTACCCATTGGGCATAGTAGGCGAAAAGCCCCAGGGTTCTCCTAAGTGCTTTAGGGCAGTGGGGGAGGGGTAGCTCCATGAGGGGGCGCATTCTTTCTGGGTCGGGGCCGATGATTCCGTTCTCCACTACGCAGCCGAGGATGGCAAGGCGCGTGGTGTTAAACACGCATTTCTCCTTATTGTAGGTGAGGTTCAGCCGTTGGGCCGTACGGAGGAATTTCTCCAGATTCGCGTCATGTTCCTGCCGGTCGCGGCCGCAGATAGTGACGTTATCTAGGTAGGGGAATGTAGCCTGCAGTTCGTTCTGGTCAACCATCTGGTCCATCTCCCTTTGGAAGACCGAGACCCCATTAGTGACACCGAAGGGGACCCTAAGGAAGTGGTATAGGCGCCCATTCGCCTCGAAGGCGGTATACTGGCGGTCCTCAGGGTGGATAGGGAGTTGGTGGTAGGCCGACTTCAGGTCGATGGTCGAGAATACTTTATACTGTGCAATCTGATTGACCATGTCAGATATGCGGGGGAGGGGGTATGCGTCCAGCTGGGTATATCTGTTTATGGTCTGGCTGTAGTCGATGACCAGGCGGTTTTTATCGCCGGTCTTTACGACTACGACCTGGGCACGCCAGGGGCTGCTGCTCCCCTCGATAATGCCCTCTTTCAGGAGGCGCCGCACCTCAGAGCTAATGAAGGCTCTGTCCCCGGCGCTATACCGCCTGCTCTTGGTAGCGACGGGTTTGCAGTCAGGGGTAAGGTTAGCAAACAGAGAGGGTGGCGGGACCTTGAGGGTGGAGAGGCTGCAGGTGTTACGCGGTGGGCGGTTTAACGTTTGCTGGTTGTTGACTGTGAGCGGGGGGAGGGGTCCACCGTATGCTAGGGTTACGCTTTGGAGGTGGGATTGGAAGTCCAGCCCTAGTAGGACGGCAGCGCAGAGATGGGGGAGGACGAGGAGTTTAAAGTTTTTATACTCCGTGCCCTTAACCGACAGGGTCACGACACAGTAGCCGCTGATGTCCGTGGCGTGGGACCTCGATGCCATCGAGATTCGGCTGCGCGTTGGTAGGACAGAGAGGGAGTAGTGGCTCACCGTGTCTGGGTGGATGAAGCTCTCCGTGCTTCCGCTGTCGAACAGGCAGGTCGTGGCGTGGCCGTTCACTTTGATGTCCATCATTGACTTGGACAGATGGTGCGGGCGGGCTTGGTCCAGGGTGACGGAAGCTAGTGTGTAGCTGAGCGAGTCGTTGTCATCTGCGGGCGAGGCGGTCGGGCGTGGTGAGTAAAATGGCGTCTCCCACGAGGTAGGGCCCCATGAGGCACTATTGGGGTCGGTTGCCTTAATCAAAGATGGCCGCCCCCATGACTCATGTGGGGATGCTGGCCTCAGTTGCCCTAAACAAAGATGGCCGCCCCCATGACTCATGTGTGGGGATGCTGGCCTCAGTTGCCCTAAACAAAGATGGCCGCCCCCATAGTTCGCATGCGGCACTGCTGGCCTCTGAGGATCCGCTCCTGCAGGCCTTGGAGAAGTGGCCTTTCTTCAGGCAGGTTTTACATATGGAGTTCTTGGCTGGGCAGCGCGACCTCGGGTGCTTCTCCTGGCCACAAAAAAAAGCCGGCGGCCCGATCGCGGATGCCCGATGTCGGGGTCGGTGCCGGGGGTGGCGGGGCCGGTCGGGTCCGGGACGCCGACGCAGAGGTAGGTCCCGGGGGCGGCGCTGGGAAGGGTGCTGTGGTAGGGGTCGGGCCCGAGTCCCAGGGTCGCGAGCAGTACCTGGTGAATGCTTCCTGATCTTGGTGGGCCACTTCCAGGGAGATAGCGAGGGCTTCAGCTTTTTCCATGCTGAGGTCTTTAGCTTCCAGCAGTCTTTGCCGTGAGTACTCGGACCGTAGGCCTTTCAGGAATGCGTCGCGGATATTATCTTCAGTATTTTCGGCTGCCGACACCGATTTAAAGTCACAGTTCCTGGCGAGTGCATATAGCGCCTGTGAGAATTCGGCTACTGATTCTCCTGGCTGTTGCGGCCGTGATCTTAGGAGGTGCCTAGCGTACATGTAGTTTACCGGGGTCCGGTACTTCTGTTTCAGCAGGTTGATGGCGGTCTCGTAGGTAGTCATGTCCTCGATGAGAGTGTATACTCTCGGGCTCAGTTGTGCCTGCAGGACACTTAGTTTGGATGCCTGAGGGACGCTGGATTCTCTCAGGTATGATTCGAAGCAGACCAGCCAGTGTTTAAAGTCTGCGGCTGAGTTTGCTGCTCGTGGGTTCAGGTCCAGGTACGGCGGTCTGAGGGCTCGCAGCCAAGCTGGCTGGTGTGGCTGTGCTCCTGGGAGCTGCGCTGGTGGCTCCTCCGCCGGTTGTGACTCGTTGTCGGACATCATTAAATTTAGTCAATAAAATTGATATACCTATCAATTCCTCCAATAAAAGGCGAAGAGTTACGAAGGTGACTAAAGGTTTTTATTGACTAAATAACAGAGCCCACTCTCGTGGGTGATCCGATCCAAGCAGGAGGAATACCAGCCAGTCGCTCACCTTTATACCTGGCCTGGTGGGTGGAGCCAAGGCGGAGTCGGCAGTGGTCATCCCAGGTATAGCAGTGTGGCAAGAGGCGACCTCGTACCGTGATACAATAGTGGTCAGTGATACAGTTATAACGAACAGTGGTGAACAGTGCTAACTACTAACAGTGATACGATAGTGAACGTGGTTTACCACAATAGGGTGTAACTGTAGACAACTGTAACAAGGACAAAGGTATCATGAATTTGACCCTGGCATCTACTGGGGGCGGGGTGTGTAGCACAGAAAATTTGGGAGAAAATGGTACTGAGGCAGCAAAGACAACATCGATTTCCTACAGTCTAATGCAAATTCCAGCAACCCTGGATCAGGAAGTGATGGCTAACTCTGCAGCTGAACATTTCCACAGAAAGAACAGGGTTCCACAACACTAGGAGACAGTTACAAGGTCAAGAAACCTTGGCTGCACTGCCACACATTCCAAACCTCCCAAGCACCAGCACAGACATTGGCACTCTGCGTGGGTTAGTGAGACAAAGGGAGCTGCACGCGGTGAAACACCCAGCACGCGTGAGGAGCAGCAGCAGGTACTGATGGCCGGGACATCCCAGAAAGAGGGGTCGCGGGCAGGCGAGATCCTCTTCCAGCTTTGCTGAGCAGGGCAGAGACGTTTATGAACAGCCTTGGTCCAAACACGGACAAAGGAGCTGAATTCCAGAGGTGAAGTGAGAATGACTGCCCTTGACATCAAGGCAGCATTTGACCGAGTGTGGCATCAAGGAGCCCTAGTAAAACTGAAGTCAATGGGAATCGGTGGGGGGGGTGGGGGACTCTCCACTGGCTGGAGTCATACCTAGCACAAAGGAAGATGGCTGTGGTGGTTGAAGGTCAATCATCACAGCTCCAGGACATCGCTGCAGGAGTTCCTCAGAGCAGTGTCCTAGGCCCAACCATCTTCAGCTGCTTCATCAATGACCTTCCCTCCAACATAAGGTCAGAAATGGGGATATTCGCTGATGACTGAAGTGTGTTCAGTGCCATTCACAACTCCTCAGATAATGAAGCAGGCCATGCCCGCATGTAAGAAGACCTGGATGACGTTCAGGCTTGGGCTGATAAGTGGCAGGTAACATTCGCGCCACAGAAGTGCCAGAGAATGACTATCACCAACAAGCAAGAGTCTAACCATCGCCCCGTGACATTCAACGGCATTACCTTCACCGAATCCCCCAACTTCAACATCCTAGGGGTCACCAGAAACTTAACTGGACCAGCCACATAAATACTGTGGCAACAAGAGCGGATCAGAGGCTAGATATTCTGCGGTGAGTGTCTCACCTCCTGACTCCCCAAAGCCTTTCCACCATCTACAAGGCACAAGTAAGGAGTGTGATGGAATACTCTCCACTTGCCTGGATGAGTGCAGCTCCAACAACACTCGAAGCTCGACGCCATACAGGACAAAGCAGCCCGCTTGATTGGCACCCCATCCACCACCTTAAACAGTCACTCCCTCCACCACCAGCGTACCGTGGCTGCAGTGTGTACCATCTACAAGATGCACTGCAGCAATTCGCCAAGGCTTCTTCAGCAGCGCCTCACAAACTCATGACCTCTTCCACCTAGAAGGACAAGGGCAGCAGGCGCATGGGAACACCACCACCTCCAAGTCACACACCATCCTGACTTAGACGTATATCGCCGATCCTTCATCGTCACTGGGTCAAAATCCTGGAACTCCCTACCTAACACCACTGTGGGAGTACCTTCACCATTCGGACTGCAGTGGTTCAAGGCGGCAGCTCACCACCACCTTCTCCAGCGCAATTAGGGACGGGCAATAAATGCTGGCCTTGCCAGTGACGCCCACATCCCATAAATGAATTTTAAAAAATGAAGTTCTGTTGCTGGCATTCCAAGTTTTTGGATGGCTATAGAATCTTGAGCTACAAAGAAAACAGGCAATCGAAGTGTGTCTGCCTGAAAGACATCAACATACGTGTTGCCATAAGATTGAGGAAGTGACGAATTCAGTGCAGCACCTCACCAGACCTGCCACAATCCACTCAATGAGGCTGGGATACCATACTAGTTTTGGAAATATATTGGCAGTGTGGTGTTGTACAGCACAGTAGCATTCCTTCAGTTTAAAGTTTAATGATCTAAAACAACCTGGCAGCAAACTTAAACTCAGCTGGAGCCATATATTACATGCCAAAAAAAACAGCAGCGTATGGAGGGACGGAAAGAACGATCATTACGAATACATTAACTGTCACTTGCGTGTTCCACTGATGGGTTACACGATGACATTCGCAAGACCAGACAGTGGGTTGCTGACCTTTGCACATCCTCTGTGGTCAGCATGTGCTGAACAAGGACAGAGTAGAGAAAAGTTAAAATTTTTCTTAAAAAAAATATAGATTTAGCAGTTTAACAATATTATCTGGACATGTGCAAATAATGTTTTTAAACTACAAAATAATGTATTTTACAGAAGGTTACACGAAATACAAATTTGTATTTTGGAGGTGATGTTGCGTTTTCCACTGCCTAACCTGCACTGTAGAGTTCCTAAACTCCGCCTGAAGTGCAATTTTCATTCTCTTCTATACTTTAACCGTGTGTTAGTGTAGAACTACAGAGAAATTAGCAGCAACTCAATCACCAACTACAACCAGCAGTGAAGCACAAGATTTCACATTTAGGTTACATTTTAACCATTGTTCTGCCTATTCCATAAATCGCCTTGTAACAGAGATTACATTTCGAAAGTAATTAATTAAATGGAAGCACTTTAGGACATCCCAAAGATGTGATAAGGTATAATATAAATGTAAGTCTGTTTGTTCTTTCTTTCCAGTATCTACCCACCCCCCTTTCAGTATTAGATTTTTTTTTACATATGCAAGTTTCTAATAACATCTGGAAAAATGTAATACAAATCTCATGTGATGAAATACTGCTACAGAAATATATGGAATCATTTCTGCAACCACAGTATTTTGGATTAAACAAATAAAACCTCAACTTAAAAAAAAAAAAAAAAATTGGTATGGAAAGTTTTCACAGAGCTTAAAATAACCCATTGGTTAGGAAATAAAATGGCTAGTGTAGTGCGATTCTCAATCACGAGACCTCAAGAAAAAGGAGTCGGCCATACGGTCCCTCAAGCCTCCGCCATTCAATAAGATCATGGCTGATCTTTGACCTCAACTCCACTTTCCCACCCTATCCCCTTCATGTCCAAAAATCTATCGCTCTCAGTCTTGAATATACTCAATGACGGAGCATCCACAGCCCTGTGGGTAGAGAATTCCAAAGATTCACAACCCTCTGAGTGAAGAAAGTTCTTCATCTCAGTCCTAAATGGCCAATTCCTTATCCTGAGACTATGGCCTAGAAATTCAGTGGGCTGCGCCACCCGTTAGCGCCTTAAGAGGGCGCTAAGTGGGTCGGAAGCCACTGGCCACGCCTCCCGCTAAATTCAGTGGGATGCTAATGGCGGCGCTAGCCGTTAGCGCTGCGCCACCGATGGAGTCATCGGTGTGCGCAGCACCCCGCTAACGCCCCGATCGCGATATTTAGATGCGCCCCCTGCTTTAACGCCGGGCACTATTTGCGACCGGTTCAGGGGGGCCTACCTGCAGCAGTAAAGGCGCTAATTAAAGGAGAGGTGTGGGGCGGCCATTTTTTTTGCTGGCCGCCTGCCAGCTCCTCTCCGCGCTGCCGTCCCCGGCCTCCTGAGCTCCCCCCCGTGGAATGCCGACTGCGTTCCAAGAGCCCGGCACTTCTCGGTGCCGGGCTCTTTTGCTGGCACTCGCGATCCTTGATCGCGCTGCACAAGGCCCCTCCCCTTTTAGAAGGGGAGGAAGGCCTGCAGTACCGCAGCGCGCCGTGCTGCAGCACGTGGTGCTGCGGCACGTTGCGCAGCGATATTCAGCTGCAGCGCCCCAAGAGGGATGCGGGGCGCCTCCAGTAGCGTCGCGCTTCCCTCTGGGGCGCGCGCAAACTGAATTTCCGGTGGGCGGCCGCGACTGCTTCCGGGGCACTACTTTTAGCACCCTGGCGAGGCTCGCGCCCCAAACGGGGCTATAGCGAATTTCTAGGCCTATGTTCCCTAGTTCTAGATTCTCCAGACTGGGGAAACAGCCTCTCAGCATCTACCCTGTCAAGCCCTGAGAGTTGTATACATTTCAATGAGATCACCTCATTCTTCTAAATGCCAGACAGTATGTAGGCCCAACCTACTCAATCTCTCCTCATAGGACAGCCCCCTCATCCCAGGAATCAATCTAGTTAGACTTGTATGTGTTTGAACATTGGATGTTGCAAGTTCAGCTGTGTGACTCCCTGCAGTCAAACAGACTACTGACATTCACTGTCACTGCGAAGGGGATCTAGCACATGTGGAACTGTACTCCAGTATCAAGGAAGAGAGAAAAATCACAAAAGAATCACAGAATTTACAGCACAGGAGGCGGCCATTCGGCCCATTGTGTCTGTGCAGGCCAAAAAAGAGCTATCTGGCCTAATCCCACTTTCCAGCTCTTGGTCCGTAGCCTTGTAGCTTACGGCACTTCAAGTGCCTATCCAAGTACTTCTTAAATGCGATGAGGGTTTCTGCCTCTACCACCCTTTCAAAAGAAAGATCAAGTAGAATGGGCCAAGAAAGACAGAACAAAATTAGCTGGCTATAGAAATTTGTTTTTATTTGAACTATTGACATTTTTCACACAATTTTCTCCTCTCATCTCACGAAGGCTGCGACCCAAGGTTTGGTACAGTTCCATAGATGCTAGTGCCAAAGTGGATAGTCTTCATGGGTAAGCTCAGTCAGCAAGTGTAAAAGGGCTTTGCAACCATGGGGTGGGGGTGGGGGTGGAATATACCAAAATCAAGCTTGATTCAGTTCTCATCTACATACATCCATAATGCCCACATACATACACTTTTCATGAGTCAACGATAGTGATTAGGAGCAGCAACCATTGCTGATTCTTCCTTTCCCCAGCCCAGGGACAGATTTCCATGTTTGATTTTTCTCCATTTGTACACTAATGGCAGTTGGGTAGTATTAAATCCGTGAATCTTAAGGTATGTTGTTCTTCAATAAATAGACAGAGACTGCAGATCAACAATCAACAGGTGTTTACTGGATGAGGGTAGTCTAATAACTAACAGTACAGATGCCTGCTCAGGGCTTATATACAGGTGTGGTCACTGCCGGTACTACAGTATACAGGAGCTGTAAAAGTAGTTCTCTCAAAAAGGTACATACACTACAATTCCTCCCCTTTTAGATTAACAGTACCATAACATTCAAATAACAGTTAACACTTAACATGCACAGTAACTGAAATAGTCCATTTATAGATTCAGTCTTTGGGGCGGCTTCCTGATCCTTTCTGGATAGCGCCTTTCCTGAGTGTCTTGTTCTTGGTGCGGAGGCGATTCTGGCCCCCTGTCGTCGGTTAGTTCATCAGTTTCCGATGCTACTGTTTCTGGGGTAGATGCTACCGGTATGTTGGGTTCATCACCAGGTACGCTAGACATGGGGTTGACTCGTTCCTGTGACGCTAGGATCTGGTCGACATGGCGTCTCACAATGTTCTCCCCGACATCCACTGTGTACATTAGTGGCCCCTGCCGTGTGCATATCGTTCCGGGTTGCCATTTCTCTGTTCGGTAGTCGTGGGCCAAGACTGGTTGTCCTACATTGAAGCTCCTTGTCGGCTTCTCATTGATGTGCTGGAATTGCTTATTCTCAACATTTCTTCGCACATTTGGTCTGAGCAAATCCAGACGAGATCTCAACCTTCACTTAAAGAACATCATGGCCGGGGTCCGGTTGGTAACTGCATGTGTCGCATTTTTGTAGGCCAACAGGAAATTGTCCACCTTGTGCTGCAGTGGAATGTCGTCATCGCACATGGCCCTTACAGCCTTTTTAAAGGTTTGAACGAACCTCTCAGCCAATCCATTTGTGGCTGGATGATACGGGGCGGATGTGTAATGCCATACCCCATTTCTTCTCATAAATTTCCGAAACTCTTCGGACACAAACTGTGGTCCGTTATCAGAGCAAACCTGCTCTGGCAAGCCATTCCTGGCAAATATGGTCCGTAGGACTGCAATCGTTTTCTCCGTAGTGGTGGAGGACATTTTGATCACCTCAGGCCATTTCGAGTGCGCATCCACTGCTATTAAGAACATTGAGTCCATGAATGGACCAGCAAAATCAATATGCACCCGTTGCCATGGAGAGGAGGGCCACTCCCATGGGTGTAGAGGGGCATGTGGTGGTGCATTTTGGACCTTCTGGCATCCTGAGCAGCTCTTGGTTAGGTCCTCGATTTGTTGATCGATTCCCGGCCACCACACATAAGCCCTAGCAAGGCTTTTCATTTTCACCCCTCCCAGATGGCCTTCGTGAAGCTCATTGAGCACTCTCTCCCTTAACTTGGGTGGAATTACCACTCGGGATCCACACACCACTGTCCCCTGGCATACTGACAGCTGTTCTCTTCTGGATGAGAATGCTGGCAACAGTGAGTCGCCATGTGTTGGCCATCCCTTCACCGTCAAATCATATAACCGAGACAGTGTCGGATCATTTCGGGTCTCCTTCTCTATATCCGCGTTAGTTACGGGCAAGCGTTCAATTATCGACGAATAAAATATTTCGACAGGGTCCACTGCTGGCGTTTCCTCCGCAGTAGACAGTGGCAGGCGTGATAGCCCATCAGCGCTTCCATGCTGTTTCGTGCCCTTATACTCTATTTCATATTGGTTCGCCCCTAGAAAAAGGGACCATCTTTGTAGTCGTTGCGCAGTCATCACCAGAACGCCCTTCTTTGGATTAAAGATGGAGACAAGTGGTTGGTGGTCAGTCAGCAAGGTGAACTTCTGCCCGTGCAGATAATGGTTGAACTTTTTTACTCCCCATACTACGCCGAGGGCCTCACTGTCAATCTGGGCGTAGTTGCGCTCGGCTGAGGTTAGTGACCGAGATGCAAAGGCTACTGGTCTCTCCAACCCGTCTGGGAATTTGTGCGACAGCACCGCTCCAATATCATAGGGTGATGCATCACACGCCAACCGAATTGATAGTGCTGGGTTGAAATGGGCCAACACCTCTTTTGATGTGATCAATTCTTTGCACTTCTGGAAAGCTCGTTTACATTTGTCATTCCACTTCCATGGTACCCCCGTCTGCAGTAGGGTGTTCAGTGGGTGTAATACTGTAGACAAATTTGGTAAGAACTTATGGTAGTAGTTCACCAGCCCGAGGAACGACCTCAGTTGTGACACATTTTCCAGTGCTGGAGCCTTGGCTACTGCCTCAATCTTTTCAGGGGACTTATGTAACCCCTCTTCATCAATAACGTGGCCACAATACGAGATCTGCTTCTGGAAAAACTCGCATTTGTGGCGATTAGTTCGTAGCCCATATTCCTTCAATCTAGTGAGCAACCTGCTCCAGGTTGGCGAGGTGATCACTGTCATTTTTGCCCGTGACCAGGATGTCGTCCAAATAACACTGGGTCCCTGGAATCCCTTGCAGGACTTGATCCATTGCCCTTTGCCAAATAGCCGGAGCCGATGCTACCCCGAACACTAGCCGGTTGTATTGGTAGAGACCTTTGAGAGTGTTGATCGTGAGGTATTGTTTCGAGGCTTCTTCTACCTCCATTTGCAGGTACGCCTGGGCCAGATCAATCTTAGTGAAGCGTTTTCCTCCAGATAGCGAGGCGAAAATATCTTCAATCCGCGGAAGCGGATATTGTACCGTGTGAAGGACTGGGTTCACTGTCACCTTAAAGTCCCCACAGATGCGAACCACCTTTGGTTCCCCAGGCGTATTACTCAACGACCTCTTCATTACAGGAACGATGGGTGTAGCCCACTCGCTCCAGTCCACTTTGGACAGTACTCCTGAACATTCCAAACCTTCCAGCTCTGCTTCGACGGCTGGGCGGATCACATAAGGCACTGGTCTGGCCTTAAAAAACTTTGGGCTTGCATTTTCCTCTCTTTTAATCGTCGCTGTTATGCCTTTTAGTGTTCCGAGTCCCTCCTGGAACACTTCTTTTGCGTCAGTTAGCATTTTTGACAGTCGTCCAGGTGTGACGTCGTCATCCTTTTTGGCCTCTACCGTCAGTGCCTGTATGGAATGCCAATCTAATTGTATCTTCCGGATTCATTCATGTCCTAGTAGTGGTGGTCCTCCATCTGGCAATACATATAGGTCCACGTTTGGTATTTCCTGGCCGTTGTAGATCACGTTCACCCTTATTTTTCCTTTGGGGTAGACTTTTTGCCCCGTGTACGTCTTCAAGACAATCTCTGTAGCTCTCAAGGGTATATGTGAGAATAGCCGCTTGTAGTCCCTTCGGTTTATGACTGTTAGGGCTGATCCTGTGTCCAATTCCATTTTTACTTGGACTCCGTCTATCTTGAGCGTGACCCAGATAGTCTGGTGATCCTCCATTTTGATTACATTATGTAGTTTCAGACAACCCAGCTCCTTGCTTCCGGAGTCTGTATCACTTTTCTGTTCGTCTGAACTACTCTCCGTCACCTTATGTACCTTTTTGTACTTCTCTTGAGATTTCTTGCTGCTGGTTTTCTTCCCCGACCTGCAGACTCTTGCTATGTGTCCTGCTTTTCCACACTGTCTGCACACTTGGTCCTTGAGCCAACAATCCTTCTGGTCGTGTGTTGTTCTGCCGCAGCGATAACACTTCCCTGCTCCATATGACATTTCATTGGTGCCATATTCTTGCGGTCTCCATTGTATCTCTGCAGCGCCCCGTGCGGCTGCTTCGTGTGATACTGCTATGCTGAAAGCTTTGTCCAGCGTAAGATCCTTTTCTGATAGAAGCCGTTTCTGGGTTCCTTCACTTTGAAGCCCACACACAAACTTGTCCCTTAACGTATCTGCTAGTCCCATTCCAAACTGGCAGTGTTTCGATAGCTTGAGCAGTTCCGTTAAATACTCAGTATTACTTTCGTCTTTATGCTGGTTCCTTTTGTGAAACTTACATCTTTCTGCTATCAGCAGCGGTGTGGGGTTTAAGTGGTCCTGTAGGATTTCCACTATGTTTTCGAAATCCTTATCCACTGGCTTCTCTGGGGTCATTAGGTTTCGCAGTAAGCCATACGTTTTTGCACCCATGGAATTCAACAAAACCAGTGCTTTCCTGGCATCTGGCACTTCATTCGCCTTGCAGTACACCTCAATGCATTCCACATGTCGCCCAATCTTCGACTTCATTGTCGAACGCTGTGACACTGCCACTCTTCGGCATCCCTGGGTGTGGTTAGACTGGCTAAAATGGCGTCTCCCGCGCTCTCCCTTCTTCTCCACTGGCTCAAAATGGCGTCTCCCGCGTTTCCCTTTCTTCCCGCGCTCGCCCTTCTTCTCCGCTGCGGCTTCAAAAATGGCGTCTCCCGCGCTCTCCCTTCTCTGCGGCTCAAATGGCGTTTCCCGTGCTTCCTTTCTTCCCCCGCGGACGCTGCTCAGCCCTTGAGCCCTGGCTGCGCTCTGCACGTTTTCCTGTGCGCCTCTCTCGTTGCCGCCGCTCGGTCCTGAACCCCGGCTGTGCTTTACCCTCTCTCTCTTTGGTTTCCATCGACGCCACTCGGTCTTCAACCCCCGGCTGCGCCCTGTACCCTCTCTCTTACCCAGTCGACGCTGCTCGGCCTTTTCTGTGCCGTCGGTCGGCTCCAGCCGCCGCTGTCCGGGAAGGGTCTGCGCTGTACTTGTTGCCAGCCTGTTGCTGGATCGTCGTGACTGGAGAACCAAGCCCAGCTCTCAACAGCCTCCCCTGCGATGCTCACTCTCTGCCGGATGACTGGGCGGTTGCTCGTGGTCGATGCCCGTGCTTCTGGCCTCTACTTTCTTCCACTATCCTCCAGGAGCGAATCCTTGGGAGGAAATGCAGAGTTGCAGGTAGGTTCGAATCGACCTCGTCGCCACTATTAAATCCGTGAATCTTAAGGTATGGTGTTCTTCAATAAATAGACGGAGACTGCAGATCAACAATCAACAGGTGTTTACTGGATGAGGGTAGTCTAATAACTAACAGTACAGATGCCTGCTCAGGGCTTATATACAGGTGTGGTCACTGCCGGTACTACAGTATACAGGAGCTGTAAAAGTAGTTCTCTCTTAAAGGTACATACACTACAGGTAGGTCAAATTATTTCTTACTCTTCCAAAGGCTGTAATTGCAAATGAAATGGCAGAAGTCCTTTCTCACTAGTTGTACTCACTACCTTTACCCAGCCTGATCCATACTACTATCTGGCAATGCTAGACGCAAGTGCCTGTTCCCAATTTCGGATAGGGGTGCCACTCAGTTCCAGTTCCTCTTACCCCTTTGATGGATGTTTACACACTGATGATCATCTGGAAATATCCAGAACAACTAGATCTAACATGATTGTACATTTCATCTCCTGAAATTTCTTGCCCACTTAGGCCAAATGAAATAATCTTCAAAAGTCCCATCAGCCAGGAAGAGAGTGTTACAAAAATAATGTTACGGCAGAAATAATCGTGAATTTATCAACGGGGTCAAAATTAACACTTTGCTCCATTCCAGTTATTACTTTTTGAATCCCTATTTTCCTTAATTGTACTTCAAAACCGCCTCTCCACTAATGGATTTTGGAGCAAAACCAATCTTGAATCAGAGACCTTCATCTTTCACAAAGACCCTGAAGCCTGGCTTTGCCCCAGCATTTTCCAATTATAAAGGTTTTTGCGGTTAGATCCAGAATCCAGTTTTCTGAAGGTCCTTCTCAGCTTTTCCTCACTCAGACACAGTTGTACCAAGTGTTTGGAGGTCTATTTGCATAGAAATGGAGGCAGCCATTTGGCCCTCAATGCCTGCACTGGTGCCAGCTCTTCAGCTCAAACTATTTACTCTAATCCCATTTCCCTGTATCCTTTTATTTATTTTTTTGCTTTTAAATCAAAGGCCGTTAGTACTGAGGAATGAAACACTTCCACATGGTGTCAGCACTCCCAGGTGGTCAGGTATAGCAGAGCTAGATGCAAAATATAGCTCCCTTTACTCAACCCTAAACAAAAGCTCCAATCTCAGAAAAGCACCACATACTGCACCATTTTTCCCCACTTTCCACATCAGCCATCCTTGGGTCTATCTGAGAGATACTGCCAATGACTGTTAATTAGAGGCAGTTTTGTGCTATACGCCCCATACTCACCAAGGGCTGGATCAGCTGTGTTGAAACTCATTTCACATAGGATCCTTACAATCTGCAGATAGAATTGAACTTCATCAATCCGTCTGGGCTAGATTTAAACCCAGGTCCCAGAGATGAAAGGCCTCTAACCCACTTGGCCACCTACTTTCCATTCCAATTCTCTTTTTAAAATTATGTTTTAGTCTCTGCCTCAATAATTACTTGTAGGGCAACATTTGACATTCTGACCTCTGAAGATATCTTCCAACTTCCCACTTTATTCCTTTTGATCATTCCGCTCTGGTGAGATTCTCCTGTGTGCATGCGAGTGCACACGGGCTTGCTAGAGGGCCAATGCACCATACCGATTTGAAAACCTTTGGTGCAAGGATGAAGTCTAGGATACTGGAGGCTGGTACAACGCGGCAACGCTGTTGTTTATCTTGGGCCTAGATCTCTTCACTATTTAGGAGAACTGCACTCTTCTAGTTCACATACTTTCTAATCGCTTACAGTTCCTAACCAAACATTTGAGAGAATCGTGCTGAAATGTACTTGGGGGGTCCCATTTTTTAAAATGCTGCCACAGCACAAATATCTTCTGTTCCAAGCAAATCAGATCTAAAATTGATCTTTTCTGCAACAGATTTCGGTACGAGATTTGAAGTTCTCAAAAAGCACTGGACAAATTTGTGGACCTGAAGTCACATTTATTGATTTTAAAGTTTAAAATATCAGTGCAAATCTGTACCCATTTTATAATTATTGCAATAGTGCTGAAAATAGTAAGCTTATACCTTGAGACAAATGAGGGGGCAGTTTTCCCCCTGAAGTTGGCACCTTTTCTGCACAACCGGGCTTCGTGAGCGCACCTACTACTGACCCTGCTGGAACATCCAGGATCTGCTCTAATTAATATACATAGTGGTCCCCCAGCTGAGAGCTATATTCTGGCTCTGTTGCAATTCAGAGTGCTACACCAGGCATTTAAAGGGATAAATACAAGTGCTTGCATGAGTGCAAGTGTTTGTTGGGTGGGGTGGGGGGGTGGGGGGTGGGGGGTGGGCGGTTTGGTGGTGGCGGATAGGTAGGCAGAGGCAACCAATGATTTTTCCTGGCCATCAATAAGCTGCAATCAGCAAAAGAAATGGCTGGCAAAAACCAGTGTGTGGCAAAAGGACACATTCTTTACTATGAAGCATTTCCACCATGATACACTGTTATGTGGGGCACCTTAGAAGCAACCCCCATTAATTTTACAATAGCAAAAGACTGCGGATGCTGGAAATCTGAAATAACAAAGTGCTGGAAATACTCAGCCGGTCAGGCAGCAGAGGAGAGAGAAACAGAGTTAACGTTTCGGGTTGAACCCTTCGTCAGAGCGTCGGACGAAGGGTTCGGCCCGAAACTCTGACTCTGTTTCTCTCTCCTCGATGCTGCCTGACCTGCTGAGTGTTTCCAGCACTTTGTGTTGTTATTCCCCATTAATTTTATATTGACTCGACAACTGCACAAGACTCTGTAGCTTGCCATTAGATGCCTTGTGTCTCCGAGCTGCAGTTAAAGTCTGCATTCTAAAATCCCCTTTTATAAGCCCTCTTCTTTTGAAATCTTACTACTCTTTTGAACTTTTGCAAGTACCTTAAATTTTTTTCTTAATGTTAAAATCGCAGGAATTTAAGAAAATAACAGTCAAGTCTGACACCCTAACATTCCCTGTTCTGATGTTTTAACTATATTTAACAAAAAAAAATCCCCCACCCCATTAACAGTTCTTTGCACTTCCCTTCACTCCCGCCCCAGAAAGGCAGGTCAAAAAATGCACGTGATCCAGAGCATCTATTTACACCACTGTGTCAGCCAATGAGTTGGCAGCGGGGGCAGGACTCACGGCAAACAGTCTATTTACTCAGCAAAGTCTATTTAAAAACAGCATACTACAGCAAACTGTCTACAGTGTCAATTTAAAGAGAGTCTCTACAAAACATAGAAGATAGGAGCAGGAGTAGGCCATTCGAGCCTGCTCCGCCATTCAATGAGATCATGGCTGATCATCCAAATTCAGTACCCGGTCCCTCCCTTCTCCCTATATCCCTTTAGCCTTAAGAAATATATCCAACTCTTTCTTGAATATACTTAATGAACTGGCCTCCACCGCTCTCTGTGGCAGAGAATTCCACAGGTTCACCACTCTCTGGGTGAAGAAATTCCTCCTCATTTCAGCCCTAAATGGCTTACCCCTTATCCTTAGACTATGACCCCTGGTTCTGGACTCCCTGGCCATCAGAAACATCCTTCCTGCATCTAGTCTGTCCAGGCCTGACAGAATTTTATAGGTTTCGATGAGATCCCCTCTCAATCTTCTAAACTCCAGTGAGTATAAGCCCAATCGACAATCTCTCCTCATACGTCATTCCTGCCATCCCAGGTATCAGCCTGGTGAATCTTCGCTGCACTCCTTCCATGGCAAGAACGTCCTTCCTCAGGTAAGGCGACCAAAACTGCACACAATACTCAAGGTGTGGTCTCACCAAGGCCCTGTACAACTGCAGCAGGACATCCTTGTTCTTGTACTCGAACCCTCTTGCTACGAAGGCCAACATACCATTTGCCTTCTTAACCGCCTGCTCCACCTGCATGCTTACCTTCAGCGACTGGTGCACAAGAACACCCAGGTCTCTGCAATTCCCCTTCTCCCAATCTATTACCATTCAAATAATAATCTGCCTTCCTGTTTTTGCCACCAAAGTGGATAACCTCACATTTATCCACATTATAGTGCATTTGCCATGTTTCTGCCCAATCACCCAACCTGTCCAAATCGTGCTGGAGTTTCACGACATCCTCCTCACAGCATACCCTCCCACCCAGCTTTGTGTCGTCTGCAAATTTGGAGATATTACATCCAATTCCCTCGTCCAGATCATTAATATATATTGTGAACAGCTGGGGTCCTAGGACCGATCCTTGCGGTACCCCACTAGTCACTGCCTGCCACTCGGAAAACGACCCGCCAACCAGTTCTCTATCCAAGTCAATACCTTGCCCCCAATCCCATGTGCCTTAATTTTGCACGCTAATCTCTTATGCGGGACCTTATCGAAAGCCTTCTGAAAGTCCAAATACCCCACATCCACTGGCTCTCCCTTATCTATTTTACCACTTTTTAGGCAAGTTGGAAAATCTACCCTTTTGCATCCAGGAAGCCAGAATCTATTTAAAAATTGAGCCCCAGACTACGGATAGCAAACAGAACTCCTGACCGAAGCAGAGCGATTATGTCTCCTGAAAGAAGCAGGGCGATTTCGCCAGAAAAGTGCAATACAAATTACGTGTACATGTGCAAATTGACTCTTGCTCTGCGGCACTGAATCCGTAGTCTGGGGCTCAATTTTTAAATAGATTCTGGCTTCCTGGATGCAAAAGGGTAGATTTTCCAACTTGCCTAAAGAGTGCCCCCATTCTGTGTGAGGGTGTCTTTTTAATAAGGAGGAAATTGTTTGAGAAATAAGAAAATCAATCCCAGGCACATACAGCAGTGATTGACAGGGGAATTACCCAATCATTTCCATTCTGGCTGGGAACAGTGGCGTCACTAAAACAACTGGAAATTGCCCAAGGAGTCATTTCAAACAATTTCCTTATGATAAAGACACACTCACACAGGATGGGGACACACTTTAGGCAAGTTGGAAAATCCACCCTTTTGTATCCATGAACCAAGAGTCTATTTAAAAATTGAGCCCTGGGCTCTGAATTCAGTGCAGCAGAGTAAGAGCCAATCAATTTCACTTACAGAAGACCTGGTTTGCTCTTATTGATGTTAACCTCATCTGAGCCAGGAATGAAGACGGTTTAGCACTTCAGTGTGACCTTCTTGCATATTTTTAAAAAAATATTATTCGTTCATGGGATCTGGGCATCGCTGGCAAGGCCAGCATTTATTGTCCATCCCTAGCTGCCCTCGAGAAGGTGGTGGTGAGCTGCCTTCTTGAACCGCTGCAGTCCGAGCGGTGAAGGTACTCCCATAGTGCTGTTAGGGAGGGAGTTCCAGGATTTTGACCCAGCGACGATGAAGGATCGGCGATATACTTCTAAGTCAGGATGGTGTGTGACTTGGAGGGGAACATAGATTCATAGAAGATAGGAGCAAGAGTAGGCCATTCGGCCCTTCGAGCCTGCTCCGCCATTCAATGAGATCATGGCTGATCATCCAATTTCAGTGCCCTGTCCCTGCCTTCTCCCCATATCCCTTGATCCCTTTAGCCTTAGGAAATATATCCAACTCTTTCTTGAATATATTTAATGAACTGGCCTCCACCGCCCTCTGTGGCAGAGAATTCCACAGGTTCACCACTCTCTGGGTGAAGAAATTCCTCCTCATTTCAGTCCTAAATGGCTTACCCCTTATCCTTAGACTATGACCCCTGGTTCTGGATTCCCCAGCCATCAGAAACATCCTTCCTACATCTAGTCTGTCCAGACCTGCCAGAATTTTATAGGTTTCAATGAGATCCCCTCTCAATCTTCTAAACTCCAGTGAGTATAAACCCAATCGACACAATCTCTCCTCATACGTCATTCCTGCCATCCCAGGTATCAGCCTGGTGAATCTTCGCTGCACTCCTTCCATGGCAAGAACGTCCTTCCTCAGGTAAGGCGACCAAAACTGCACACAATACTCAAGGTGCGGTCTCACCAAGGCCCTGTACAACTGTAGCAAGACATCCTTGTTCCTGTACTCGAACCCTCTTGCTACGAAGGCCAACATACCATTTGCCTTCTTAACCGCCTGCTGCACCTGCATGCTTACCTTCAGCGACTGGTGCACAAGAACACCCAGGTCTCTTTGCACTTCCCCTTCTCCCAATCTATTGCCATTCAAATAATAATCTGCCTTCCTGTTTTTGCCACCAAAGTGGATAACCTCACATTTATCCACATTGTAGTGCATTTGCCATGTTTCTGCCCAATCACCCAATCTGTCCACATCATACTGGAGTTCCTCGACATCCTCCTCACAGCTTACCCTCCCACCCAGCTTTGTGTCCCAATAAGATCATGGCTGATCTTCTACATCAACGCCCCTTTCCCACCCTATCCCATATCACTTGATTCTGTTAGTGCCCAAAAATCTATTGATCTCAGTCTTGATTATACTCAACGACTGAGCATCCACAGCCCTCTGGGGTAGAGAATTCTAAAGATTCACAACCCTTGGAGTGAAGAAATTTCTCCTCATCTCAATCCTAAATATCATGAGACTATAAGACCTAGTTCTAGACTCTCCAGCCAGGGGAAACAGCCTCTCAAGCATCTACCCGGTCTAGCCCTCTAAATATGTATAATTGTTCTCATTCTTCTAAATTCTAGAGAATATAGGCCCATTCTACTCAATCTCTCCCCATAGGACAGCCCTCTCATCCCAGGAATCAATCTAGTGAACCCGCGTTGCACTTCCTCCAAGGCAAGTATATCCATCCTTAGCTAAGGAGACCAATATCTTACACAGTACTCCAGGTGTGGTCTCACCAAAGCCCTATATAACTGCAGCAAGACTTCCTTACTCTTATACTCCAACCCTCTTGCAAAGGAGGCCAACATACCATTTGCCTCAGTATATTGGTATAAACATGTTTAAAAATATCGAAAACTGAAATCAGGAAATTTCTCATTCTGTAATAGTAAGAGGATTAGAACTTCTGGACCCACTTAGAAAGAAAGAAATCATTATGTAAACACTCCTGAAGGGCTGTTACAGTGTACACTTGTCTAAAAAAAGATTACCCCTATTGTGCAACACTCCGATCAGCTGCACTTGACACTTGATGGTACTACACCTGTATCACACCCACAACTCCCCATACAACTACTTCCCAATCCCCAAGGCTTTCCTAAAGGGAGGAAATTGCAGTCCTCAAGGCCTACTCCTACACACCTCCACGCAGCCTCCCAAAAGTACCAATAGAAGGAGTTTGGGAGTAGATCACTCTTGTGGATAATGAAAGCTGTAGGTGCTATGGAGATCTAAAATGTGGTGGGGAGGGGGGGGGGATTCTAACTGAAAGATCAACTATGCAGGCAAATTAAGACCTTGGATTCAGAAGTGTCAACATTCAAATCCCCTCACTCTTAATTTATAAACATTTAAGCCACAAATATTTATGACAAACTGGTGCTCTGCCAGATTATCCCCAGCAAAGGACTGCATTATGAAGAAAGACTGGAAAAATCTATCTTGTTCGGCCTTGAAAGGAAGCAACTGAGGGATATCACTGAGGAATACGAGAGAGTAAATGGTATAAAAAGGTAAAATTGGGATATCGCTTCCAAGTTAAACCAGAAACAAGGGGTCACAGATTCAATGGCGAAAAATCTAATTTAGAACTCATTAGGAAATTATTCTTCACACAAAGAAATCAATGTGCAAAATGGACCTCTCGGTAGGTCAACAAAGAAAATAACCATGGAACAAAGGATGTTTCCCCTGGCTGGGGAGTCTAGAACCAGGGGTCACAGTCTCAGAATAAGGGGTCGGCCATTTAGGACTGAGATGAGGAGAAATTTCTTCACTCAGAGGGTGGTGAATCTTTGGAATTCTCTACCCCAGAGGGCTGTGGAGGCTCAGTCGTTGAGTATATTCAAGACAGAGATCGATAGATTTTTGGATATTAAGGGAATCAAGGGATATGGGGATGGTGCAGGGAAGTGGAGAGGAGGTAGAAGATCAGCCCTGATCTTATTGAATGGCGGAGCAGGCTTGAGGGCCAAGATGGCCTGCTCCAGCTCCTGCTCCTATTTCTTATGTTCTTAGGTTTTGTTGGTTTATCCTGAATGGGTGAGTTTGGATGGACTCAATGACATTCACCCAAAGCTATTTTATGCAAACAGAAAATGCTGGAAATACTCAGCATCTGTGGAGAGAGAAACAGAGTTAACATTTCAGGTCGATAACCCTTCGTCAGAACTGGAAAAAGTTAGAGATGTAACAGACAAGTTAAGAAACAAAAGATGAGTCAAGTTAAGGTGTAAATGGGAATGGCAGAATCATCATCAGCTGCCATGTGGAAAAAAAATGGGGGCAGAGATCCCATGGTCTGAAATTGTTGAACTCTATGTTGAGTCCAGAAGGCTGTAAAGTGTCTAAATCGAAAGATGAGGTGCTGTTCCTCGAGCTTTGTTGGAACAGTGCAAGAGGCCAAGGACAGAGGTCAAAGTGGGAGTGGAGCAGAGAATTAAAGTGACAGGAAGCTCGGGGTCACCCTTACAGACTGAACGGAGGTGTTCCACAAAGCGGTCACCCAATCTGCGTTTGGTCTCCCCAATGTAGAGGAGACCGCATCGTGAGCAGGGAATACAGGATACTAAATTGCAAGAAGTACAAGTAAATCAATTTCACCTGGAAGGAGCGTTTGGGGTCCTGGACAGTGAGAAGGGAGGAGGTAAAAGGACAGGTGTTGCATCTCCTGCACTTGCACAGGAAGGGATGTTGGGGTTAATTGAGGAGTGGACCAGGGTGTTGCGGAGGGAGTGGTCCCTTCGGAATGCTGAAAGGGGCAGATGTGTTTGGTGGTGGGATCACGCTGGAGGTGGCGGAAATGGCAGAGGATGATACGTTGAATGTGGAGGCTGGTGGGATGAAAGGCAAGGGCATGTTATTGACCTGAAATGTTAACTCTTTCTCCACAGAAGCTGCCTGACCTGCTGAGTATTTCCAGCATTCTGTTTTTATTTCAGATTTCCAGCATCCGCAGTATTTTATTTTTGGATTGCTATTTTATGCGATCTTGTCTGGGACTTCGACACACACAATTTCCTCTGTACGAGAGCTGGACTTATTCTGACAGGGACAGAACACCAGATGGGAAGCGATCAGATATACAAACATCCCCACATTCTCCTGAACAAATGGACCAGAACATGACTGTAGTCATAGATCTCCAACCCAACATGGAAAGATGCCATTAGTGGGAAAGCCCCATTTTATGTATGTCAAACACACACACAGTTTTAGGGAATACGAATCCAAACTGAGGCAAATCTGGAATTTTCCAGAATGAATAAAATTGGTTGTATTTAGTCCAGTTCGAGATTGACATTCTCACCATACGTAAACTTCAACTACCTTAAGAGTCATTTCAAATCAATGGGCCAGTAATTCTGGTCCCAACGCACGAGTACGGACGGTGTACTCACGCGTGGGCCCGATGGAAGTGCCGGTTTTCAGGATGCACAGCGCATGTGCTGAAAACCGGCATTTCCTGTCCTCTGAACCAAGGGGCTAAGAGGCGGAACGCATACGATGTATCAGGCAGCGCGTGTGCGCTGAATTTCCTTTTTTGGTAAAGAGTTGCCCGTGCGTAAAGGCCTCCGGTTTTTACGCTTGAAAAAAACCAGACGTAAGTACTTAGTTTTACAGGTAAGTGGTCTATTAATACAATTTAGAATTTTTTTTCCACAGGTTTATTATTTTTAAAGAATTTACAGTAAGGTTTTTAGACCCTATTTGTTAAAAAATTATTTTTTTAAATTTGATTAATTGTTTAAAATAGTTTTTTTTTTTTTTTTAAAAACAGTTATTCATAGTTCATTTATTTAGTGGGATTTTTTTTAACTTTTATTTGTAGTTTAAGTGTTGTTTTGGGCGCCCTGAGTTTTCATGAGTTTGCCAGTTCTTACTATCAAACTCATGAATGAACTTTTGCAACCTCCCATTGGTTGCCTAGTGCCCACGTGATCCCAGCCAGCTCATCAAAATAACTACGCTTTAATTCTGTTTAAAACTACTTTACATTCTTCAAAATAATTTAAAAGTATTTAAAACTTTATAAAAGTTACCTAAAGATTAATAAAAATACAAAAAATGTCTTTAAAATGCTGCTCTGCATGTAGAATTGCTTTGCAGCTTGTGTTAAAAATTGGGGGCGTGGCCTATGTTAAGGAGACCTCAAGGGGCGTGTCTAACTTAGACTCCGCGCTCGAGGCTTCGCGCTGGCTGCACTCCTGGGCGGCGTGACGTCAGACGCTGCCCGGGAGTAATCAACTGAAAACAGGAATTGCAAGCGTCCCGGGAGCCGAACGGCAGGCGCTCATCGGGGGCTTGCACGCGCAGCAAGCCCCCGAGCCTAATTTCTGGGCCAATAAATACATATACTGTTAAGTCTGTGTGTTCCAGTTATGGTTAATATGAATCACTGCACACAGACCACAAGAATAACTAACAGGTCTTTACTAGTCGAAGGTCAGGGCTGAACTACTCAGCAAATTACTACACAGCACTTATATACCGGTGTGGTCACCACCGGTATTACCGTATACAGCAGCCAGAGAAAGTAGTACATCTCTTAAGGTGGAACAGGTTTAAGTTCTCTTAAGGTGGAACAAGTTACATACACCACAATCCTCCCTTTTTAGCTTAACAGTTATATCCCCATTTAACATAACATAATAACATATATACATATACAACTTCATGTAGAAACAGTTCAAAGGTTCAGTCTCTCAGGAGGCCTCCTGATTCGAGTTGGATAACGCCTTTCAGGGGTCTCTGATTCTTGTTGCTGAGGTGACTCCTCTAGTTGGTCTCTTATGTCTTGGACATCATCATCAGGTACATTTACTGCCGAGGTAGATGCTTCAGGTTCACTAACTTCTTCCACGGTTGTCTCTGTCGTAACCCTTGTTCTCGATTCCACCAGTTGGTCAGCATGACGCCGTATTACATTTTTACCAACATCTACCGTGTACATCAGGGGTCCTAGTCTGGCCCGAATTGTTCCGGATTGCCATTTCTCGTTTCCATAGTCCCTGGCCAACACTGGTTGTCCTACCTCGAAACTCCGAGTGGTCTTGTTATTTATATGCTGGAACTGTTTGTTTTCAACTTCCCTCCGCACATTTGGTTTTAACAAGTCCAACCTGGACCGCAGCCTCCTGTTATAAAACATCATGGCAGGACTTTGGTTTGTCACTGCATGAGCGGCGTTTCGATATGCCAGTAGAAACTTGTCCACCTTATGTTGTAGTGGAATCTGATCCTCGCTCATGGCCTTTATTGCCTTTTTGAATGTTTGTACAAATCTCTCGGCCAACCCATTTGTAGCCGGATGATATGGGGCAGAGGTATAATGTTTCACCCCATTCTTCTTTAAGAATTTTTGGAATTCTTCTGACACGAACTGTGGTCCGTTGTCGGAACATATTTGTTCTGGCAATCCGTTCCTTGCGAATATCGTTCTTAACACCGCAATTGTCTTTTCTGAAGTAGTGGTAGTCATCTTGATCACTTCTGGCCATTTAGAATGTGCGTCCACCGCAATTAGAACATGGAGTCCATGAATGGACCAGCAAAGTCAATATGTACGCGTTGCCATGGGGCTGAAGGCCATTCCCATGGATGCAGCGGTGCAATCGGAGGTGCATTTTGCACTTTTTGGCACCCTGAGCAGCTTTTCGTCAGCTCCTCTATCTGTTGGTCGATACCTGGCCACCACACAAGCCCTAGCAAGGCTTTTCATCTTGACTCCCCCCAGATGACCTTCATGCAGTTCCTTTAGAACTCTTTCCCTTAACTTAGGAGGAATAATCACTCTCGTTCCATACATCAATGTTCCTTGACAGACGGACAGCTGGTCTCGTCTTGCCGAGAATGCCGGTAACAGAGAATCACCATGTGCTGGCCATCCCTTCACTGTCACCTCGTAGACTTGGGACAGTGTCGGGTCGTTCCTGGTTTCTCTTTCAATACTTGCATTGGTGACTGGTAAACACTCGATGATGGTCGAGTGAAATAACTCAACAGGGTCAACCTTCATTGTCTCCTCTTCAGGTAGTGGCAGGCGCGACAGCCCATCAGCATTACCATGCTGCTTTGTACCTTTGAATTCTATCTGATATTGATGTGCCCCTAGGAAAAGGGACCATCTCTGGAGTCTCTGTGCTGTCATCACCGACACACCCTTCTTAGGGTTAAAAATGGATACCAACGGCTGATGGTCTGTCAGAAGCGTAAACTTTTGGCCCTGCAGATAATGATTAAACTTCTTTACTCCCCACACAAGGCTGAGAGCCTCCCTATCTATGAGCATAGTTGCGCTCAGCGGAGGTCAATGATTTGGATGCGAACGCGACTGGCCTTTCCGTGCCATTTGGCAACTTGTGTGAGAGTACTGCCCCAATACCATATGGAGAAGCATCACAAGCCAAACGAATAGGCAGTGTTGGGTTGAAGTGAGCCAACACTTCCTGAGGTTATCAATTCCTTGCTTTTGCGAAAGGCCCTCTTACAGTCCTCGCTCCACTCCCATGGTACTCCCTTCTGCAAAAGAGCGTTCAGCGGGTGCAGTACCGTGGATAAATTTGGCAGAAACTTATGGTAATAGTTAATCAATCCTAGGAACGACCTCAACTGAGATACATTAACCAGAGCGGGAGCCTTCACAACCGCTTCGATCTTGTCAGGAGACTTATGAAGTCCCTCCTGGTCAATGACATGGCCACAGTACGAGATCCGCTTCTGAAAGAACTCACATTTCTGCCGATTAACTTGAAGTCCATATTCTTTCAATCTGATGAGCACCAGTTCCAAATTTGCGAGGTGCTCCTCATCACCCTCTCCTGTAATCAGAATATCGTCCAGGTAACATTGTGTGCCTGGAATTCCCTGTAATACCTGCTCCATGGCCCTCTGCCAAATTGCTGGAGCCGATGCCACTCCAAAAACCAGTCTATTATACCGGTACAAGCCTCTATGCATGTTGATCGTGAGGTACTGGCGTGACTCTTCCTCAACTTCCATCTGTAAGTACGCCTGCGCCAGGTCTATCTTGGTGAAGTGTTTCCCGCCCGACAATGAAGCGAAGATATCCTCAATCCGCGGAAGCGGATACTGCACCGTGTGAAGCACCGGATTAACAGTGATCTTGAAATCTCCACAGATGCGAACCTTCCCTGGTTCTCCCGGCTTGTTGCTCGAAGGACGTTTCATCACGGGAACAATGGGCGTAGCCCACTCACTCCAGTCTACCTTAGACAGTACTCCTGAACGTTCTAGCGCTTCCAGCTCCGCTTCCACAGCAGGTCGTATCGCATAGGGTACCGGTCTGGCTTTGAAAAATTTTGGTTGTGCATGTTCTTCAATCTTGATGTTTGCCGTAATTCCTCTGTGTTCCCAGTCCCTGCTGGAACACCTCTTTAGCATCGTCCAATATTCTGGACAATCGTTTAGGTTTGACATCTGTTTCCCTGGCATCTACCATTAGTGCTTTTAAGGAATGCCAGTCCATATTCATTTTTCTAATCCACTCCCGTCCCAGTAGTGGTGGACCTCCTTCAGGTAGCACATATAAGTCCATTCCTCGGCTTTCTTTGCCCTTATGGACCACCTTTACCTCTATCTTTCCGATGGGGTATACTCTTTGCCCCGTGTATGTTTTTAATACAATCTCCGTATTCCGTAGGGGAATATGTTGGAATAACCTTTTGTAATCTTTCTTATTCATGACGTCAATGCCGATCCAGTGTCCAATTCCATCTTCACTTGGACTCTTGCTATCTGAAGTGTGACCCAAATTGTCTGGAGGTCTGCTTCCTTACCAACGTTGTGTACTCTTAAGCAACCCAGTTCATTACTGCTGGCGTCTGAATCTGACTTCTGTTCGTTCGAACTGTTCTCTGTCACCTTGTGTACCATTCTGTACTTTCCCTGCGGTGACTTTTTGTTGCTGGTCTTCTCTCCTGACCGGCATACTTTAGCTATGTGACCAAGCCTGCCACATTTTCTGCATTCCTTATTTTTGAACCAGCACTGGTTCTGATCATGCGTTGTCTTTCCACAACGATAACATTTTACTGTACCCAAGACCATTTGATTTGTGCTGAGTTCCGGTGACCGTAGCTGCATTACCGCCGTGCCTCTCGCTGCGGCTTCGTGCGATGCTGCCATAGCGACAGCTTTATCAAGCGTCAGCTCATTCTCCTCAAGCAGTCGCTTGTGTCTCTTCTTTTAACAATCCACACACAAATTTATCTCTTAGCGCGTCTGTCAGTCCTGTTCCAAACTGACAGTACTTTGCTAGCTTATGCAATTCAATTAAAAATTCAGCATTGCTTTCATCTTTCAGCTGCTTTCTGCTGTAAAATTTAAATCGTTCCGCTAGCATCAGCGGCGTGGGGCTTAAATGATTTTTCAGGACGGTAACAATATCCTCGAAAGTCTTATCCGCCGGTTTCTCTGGTGATAGAAGGTGTTTCAATTGCCCGTATGTCTTCGCACCCATTAAGTTTAATAAGGTTAGTGCTTTATCCTCATCTGATATCTTATTTGCTTTACAATAAACTTCTATGCGTTCTACATACGTGGCCCAATCTTCAACATCGGCATCGAAATCGTTGATGTTACCACGCTTAGGCATCCTTGCAAACTTCTTGAGAAACAAAAAAAATTCTCTTTTATTTTTTTTTCTTTTATTTTAAAATGGCGGTTTCCCGCACTTGTCTTCTTCCCCCGCCTACGAAAATGGCGGCTTCCCGCGTTTGCCTTTCTCCCCCGCTGGCTGTAATGGCGATTGCCGTATTGCTGCCGTTCGCGCCTCCCCAGCGGTTCTCAATTCGTGCCTCCCAGCCCCTCTTGCAGTCCGGTCCTTTCCACCGGCTGCGGCTGAGTTCTCCGCGGTTTTTTAAATTTTCTCCCGCGCCTTACGCTGTCCCGGTCGCTGCGCCTCGCGGCCTCGGTAGCTGCCCGGCCTTTTTCACCGGTCGCGCTCTCTCTCGACGCTGTTGCGTCTCCCAGCCCGCTTGCAGCCCGGTCTTTTACACCGGCTGCGTTTGCATTCACCGCGGCTCCCGTGCCTTACGCTGCCCCAGTCTCAGCGCCTCTGGCCCAGACTTCTGTCCGGCTCTTTTCCCCGGCCGTGGTCGAGTTCTCCGCCCTTATATCCTCCGTTTTCCCTCCCCTACTCCACAGCCAATGTGGCCGACTTGCTGCTCGTCGCTGATCGGCTTACCCACCACCGTGGTAGAAGGGATGATCACTGCCTGTCGCTGATGGAAGGCTTCGTGTCAGGATTCTTCCTTTGCTCTTCAGACCCGAGTCTTTTCTCAGCAGGATGATGAGGGCGGATGCCTCTTCTCAACGCCCGTTAAACTGCCTTGGATGTATCTCTGCCGCAGGGTAAGATCGTACTCGTCGCCACTGTTAAGTCTGTGTGTTCCAGTTATGGTTAATATGAATCACTGCACACAGACCACAAGAATAACTTTAACAGGTCTTTACTAGTCGAAGGTCAGGGCTGAACTACTCAGCAAATTACTACACAGCACTTATATACCGGTGTGGTCACCACTGGTATTACCGTATACAGCAGCCAGAGAAAGTAGTACATCGCTTAAGGTGGAACAGGTTTAAGTTCTCTTAAGGTGGAACAAGTTACATACACCACATATACCAGAACTGGAATGTAGTTTATTTTGAGAAACCAAGGTAAAGGACCACTCGCCAAGATTGAAAAGTGGACGAGGTAAATGAAGTGATGCCAACCTAATGTTGCAAAAGCCCACATACTGTAGGAGGAAGGGAAGACTGAAGTTCCATATTTCTGTGGTGCTGGGAAAGAATGAGTAGAAGGCAGTGCATATATGATTTGTAAAATTAATTCACAGAATGTGGGCGTTGCTGGCAAGACCAGTATTTATTGCCCATCCCTAATTGCCTTCAAGGAGGTGGTGAGCTGCCATTTCAGAGGGCAGTTCAGAGTCAACTACATTGCTGTGGGTCTGGAGTCACATATAGGCTAAAACAGGTAAGGGTGGCAAATTTCCTTCGCTGAAGGACATTAGTGAACCAGATGGGTTTTTATGACAATCCGGTAGTTTCATGGTCACCATTACTAATACTAGCTTTTTTTTTTTTTAATTCCAGATTTATTTAATTAACTGAATTTAAATTCCCCAACTGCCATGGTGGGATTTGAACTCATGTCCCTGGATCATTAGTCCAGTCCTCTGGATTACTAGTCCAGTAACATAACCACTACGCTACAGTACCTGTGAACCGAGGATATATGTGCAGCAGTAGTAGACAGTGCATATATCTGAACAGGGGATAAATGTGCAGCTTAATTTCTAAAGACTTGCGTTTTAAATGAAATACGACACTTCCTACAATCCTTTAGATACTTGTGGGAGGTGGGGCGGGGTAGTTTCAAAGCCAGAAACTGAAATCATTAGGCACCTTTTAGATCCAAATTGAACAACCTATAAACTCTCCTTAAATGAGTCCTGTAGGGAATAGAAATTTGTAATAGTTTCTTTGGTGTCATCACTCCCATCGCTAACTGCAAAGCTATCAGAATTAATTTATCAGCTCTTCAGTAACTATGCCCAGAAGAGGTGACTCATCCAAAGCCAGCTCATTTAGACGGCAAGAGGCGGCCCCAGAAACAGAGGTAATTTCAGCCCTGTGCCATCTCTATGTAGACACCCATTCTTTTTGCAGCTTGTCTATATTCATCAATTAGAAAATTGCTGCAGCATTCTGCTGCTTATTAACCAAACCCTGTTTATTGTTCACACGAGTCAGAGTGGTATAATTAATTCCAGCTAGCAAATATGTCAGTGTTTTAGGCACTGTTATTCATTGAAGTGATCCCATTAACTTGGTTGGGCTCTTTGGACATGCCTGTAATCAAAAATTACAGTCACTCAATCCAAACAACGTATAGAGACAATAATGAAACAAACGGTATGAAAAGTCCAACACTGATTGGGACTCTGCTAGCTTTGGTTACAGGATCCAACACGAGCCAATTGGACCTCTGCACACCAGCAGATTTCAATTAAATTGAACATTCCTGTATAATGGATTATAAATTGGCACACTCAAGTAATGGAACTTGCCTCTTTGCTTGGGGGGCAGGCAGGAAACTATATGTACTGTACATGTAAAATATACGTGGGATGAGAAGGAGTGAGAGAGAATGAACATCTCTGACGAGTGCAAGAAGCTGTAAAGGGGGAGGGATGGGGGGGGGGGGGCGGTGGAAATAGGGGAAGTTTGCATGTGCATGTGCCCACATGGGTTTCTGGGCAAGAGGTGTATTGGGAAGATGAAGTGATGGGGATTTTGAAACGGAGGGTTGTGCATGTGTGCTCTTTTCCAGGGCTGAGGGGTGATAATTAACCTATTTTGAAAGCTACAGATATTCTTACTTCTTCAGTGGTTGTCCTACCATTTGTAGCATGATGGATGTAGGTGAAAACCAAGCAGGATGTAATTAAGCACCTGCTTGATATCTGTTACATCTCCAGCTTTTTCCAGTTCTGATGAAGGGTCCCAGACCTGAAACGTTAACTCTTTCTCTCTACGGATGCTGCCTGGCCTGCTGAGTATTTCCAGCATTTTCTGTTGTTATTTCAGATTTCCAGCATCCGCAGTATTTTGCTATTGTATTAGTGTTTGGTTCACTGCCACCCGCTTTCTAAATTCTCGTTCTACTTGGACCCCTCCCTCTGGCCTCTTGCCCTCTCTAGATCTTTTCATTGCTAACTGCCGACGTGACATCGGCCATCTCAATTTCTCTGCTCCCCTCTCACTCCAACCTACCTCCCTCTGAATTTGCAGCACTCCGTTCTCTCTGATCCAACCCTAACATTATCATTAAACCTGCTGACAAGGGTGGTGCTGTTGTTGTTTGGCGAACCCACCTCTACCGTGCGGAAGCTGAACGCCAACTCCCCAACACCTCCTCCTAACTCCGCCTGGACCATGACCCCACTAGCAAACATCAAGCCATTGTTTCCAAGATGGTCAATGACCTCATCTCCTCTGGAGATCTTCCCTCCATGGCCACCAACCTCAGTCCCCCAACCCCACACAGCCCGCTTCTACCTCCTTCCCAAGATCCACAAACAGGACTGCCCTGGTAGACCCATCATTTCAGCCTGTTCTTGCCCCACAGAACTGATCTCTATCTATCTCGACTATTTTTTCTCCCCTTGTCCAGTATCTCTCCACCTACATTCGCGACTCTTCCGACACCCTCCATCACTTTAACAGTTTCCAGTTTCCAGGTCCCAACCATCTCCTTTTCACTATGGATGTCCAATCCCTCTACACCGCCACCCCCACCAGGATGGCCTGAGGGTGCTCCGTTTCTTCCTTGAACAGAGGCCCAACCAGTCCCCATCCACCACCACCCTCCTCCGCCTGGCTGAACTTGTGTTCTCATTGAACAACTCCTCTGACTCCACTCACTTCCTCCAAATTAAAGGCGTTGCTATGGGAACCTGCATGGGCCCTAGCTATGCCTACCTGTTCATGGGATATGTGGAACATTCTTTGTTCCAGTTGTACTCAGGTCCCCTCCCTCACCTCTTTTTCTGGTACATCGATGACTATCGGTGCCGTTTCCTGCTCTCGCCTTGAACTAGATAAGTTCATTCACTTTACTTGCAATTTCCACCCTTCCCTCACCTTCACATGGTCCATCTCTGACTCTTCCCTTCCCTAACTTCTCTGTCTCCATTTCTGCCGATCAGCTTTCGACAAACATCAAGTCCACTGACTCTCACAGCTACCTGGACTACACTTCCTCCCACCCTGCTTCCTGTAAGAACTCTATTCCATTCTCCCAGTTTCTCTGTCTCCGCCGCGTCTGTTCTGACGATGCCACCTTCCATACCAGTGCTTCCGACATGTCTTTCTTTTTCCTCAACCGAGGATTCCCCTCTACGGTGGTCGACATGGCCCTTGACCGTTACATTTCCCACACTTCTGCTCTCACCCCTTCCCCTCCCTCCCAGAACCACGATAGGGTTCTCCTTGTCCTCACCTTTCACCCCACCAGCCTCCACATTCAACGTATCATCCTCCGCCATCTCCAACGTGATCCCACCACCAAACGCATCTTCCCCTCACCTCCCCTTTCAGCATTCCGAAGGGACTGCTCCCTCCGCGACACCCTGGTCCACTCAAGCACCCCTAACAGCCCTTCTCCTTCGCCCGGCACCTTCCCGTGCAAGCGCAGGAGATGCAACACCTGCCCTTTTACCTCCTCCCCACTGTCCAGAGCCCCAAACACGCCTTCCAGGTGAAAGAGATTTACTTGTACTTCTTGCAATTTAGTATACTGTATTCGCTGCTCACGATGTGGTCTCCTCTACATTGGGGAGACCAAACACAGATTGGGTGACCGCTTTGCGGAACACCTCTGTTCAGTCCGTAAGGGTGACACGGAGCTTCCGGTCGCCTGTCACTTTAATTCTCCGCTTCACTCCCACGCTGATCTCTCTGTCCTCGGCCTATTACATTGTTCCAACGAAGCTCAACATAAGCTCGAGGAACAGCACCTCGGGGGAGAAATTGGGTGAGTAGCGCCACCTGTTAGCGCCTAACGAGGCAGTCAGTGGCTGTAGCGCCACTGGCTGCGTCTCCCGTGATATTCAGCAGGGGCGCTAATGGTGGCGTTAGGCATTTGCGCTGCACTGCCACCGATGACGTCATTGGTGTGCGCAGCGCCCCATTCGCGATATTTGGTAGCGAACGCCGCAGTTGCGCCGTTCGCTACCCGCACCCGGTTCACGGGGCCTTACTGTGCCGGTAGCGGCGCAAGTTAAGGTGGAGGTGCGGGGCGGCCGTCTGCCAGCACCTCCGTCCCCGGCCTACTAACCACCCCCCCGCGGTATTGCCGGCTGTTTCCTGAGAGCCCGGCACTTCTCCTTGGTGCCGGGCTCATTTGCCGGCACTCGCGAGCAGGGATCGCGCTGTTGCAGGCACCTCCCCCTTAACAGTGGGAGGAAGGCCTGCAGTACCGCAGCGTGCCGTGCTGCGTGTGGCGCTGCGGCACGTTGCGCTGCGATATTCAGTTTCAGCGCCCTAAGAGGGACGCGGAGCGCCTCGAGCCTCGCCCCGTGTCCCTCGAGGAGCAATGAAACTGAATATCTGACGATCGCTAAAGCCTCGAACGCTGCGCTAAATCCTGCGCTCAGGCGACTTTTGTGCCACTTTGGCGCCCCAACCCAATTTCTAGGCCCTCATCTTTCGATTAGGCACTTTACAGCCTTTTGGACTCAACATGGAGTTCAACAATTTCAGATAATAATTGCTGCCCCTATTTTTCATGCTGTATGATTTTGCCATTCCATCTTTCCTGCCTCTTACATAAGCACAGTATGTTCTTTCAATTCCTTCCTCCCCTCCTAAACCCTACCCCCCCCACCCTTGTCTCTGCACCTGTTTAATATCTGTTACATCTCCAGCTTTTTCCAGTTCTGATGAAGGGTCCCAGACCTGAAACGTTAACTCTGTTTCTCTCTCCACAGATGCTGCCTGGCCTGCTGAGTATTTCCAGCATTTTCTGTTATTATTTCAGATTTCCAGCATCCGCAGTATTTTGCTATTGTAGTAGAATGACATTATTCAGTGCAAGTCTCTTACAGTTAAGGACACTGCATGAGAACTGATAGGCACACTCATTAACTTAGGAAGAATCAGTAAATATCTTCAGATTGTTGCACTTACATGGAGCATCATCAACAAACAGCGGGTCGATGTTGTGAAGCAGTTCAATTCTGGGTGAGGGATGTCCTTCACTGAAAGAGAGACGAGTGAAGTTTACTTTTTAAAACCTCCGGCACAACTGAACGTCATACAGGCCAATACTCCAAATTGCATTAGCTCCAAGTTGTTTATTCACAATTTAAGGGAAGGGAATATTTATCTGAGCAATAAACTCCATTAATATAGAATTGCAATTTAAACAAATGTGGTCACTGGCCTCCATCTAGACATTGTATCAGAAGGCCAATTCTTTAGAAAGCAGTAACAACCAGTACTCAAACTGTTAGAGATGGCTATGTCCACAGTTCCTTCTAAGTAAACATGTTGGGTACTGCCTATGCCTTCTGTCTCAGTTCTATGGAAAAGGAGATTCCTAGGTGCCTTCCATGACTAGGTAATTTAGCTGAGCTATCTTGGAATGGTGGTGCTCTGTCAATACTTAAGGTCACCTAGACTTTTTCACTTTGGGACACTTGGAGGATGTGAAAGCCACTGTATAAATGCAAGATCTTTCTTTTCTATGTTGGCCATGCTAGCAAGTGATGGGGTGCAGGTCCGCCGTACTCAACGGGTTTACTTAGAAGGAACTGTGGACATAACTGTCTAACAGTTTGAGTAACGGCTGTTACTGTTTTCTAAAGAATTGGCCTTCTGATACAATGTCTAGACAGAGGCCAGTGACCACATTTGTTTAAAATTGCAATTCTATATTAAATGGAGTTTATTGCTCAGATAAATATCTTCTCACCCCCCCCTTTCATTTCTGGTGTGGAATGATCAGCTTTCATAATTATAGATTTTATACCATGTAACAATAGCTATTGGTCAGCTCAATAATATTGTTTTGTTCCTTTTATCCTTCTCATGTATCACTGTCATAAAAAAAAAAATCAATAAAATGTATGCTTACATACACACATTAAAATGCTCCCTTGCACCACCTTCACAGCAGTGAAGGTCACTGGTGTATTTGGTACAGATACCAGGAGGTTTATGGTATGTTTCCATGGTCAAGCCCAGTCCTTAATGAGTGTCGGATTCTGTAGACTGGCTCGCTAGCTACAGCAGCGAGGCCTGTTACTGCCCGTTAAGTGTATACAGTTGATATTAGATTACTGCATTTGGAGAGCTTCGGGAGCGAGGAGAAGATTACACTCCACTTTATTTTAGCTGTGTTGGGAGGGGGGAAGAGGGAAAAAGGAGGAAAAAAAAAGAGGGCTGTAGCTCATTGCAGGATAACAATTTGCCTTCCAATTCCTCCCCCACCTCATTTGTCCCTACTCTGTTCTCCCTGGGCCACGCATCATCCCTCAATTCAAGGGGGCGATTGGATCATTTGTTCCCAGAACCCTGCTAATGCTGCTCTAAACTGGAGCCCCAGAGGTGCACAATGGCGTCCCGGACAGGACTGTCCTGGAGATGAAAGTCCTTCCAATTTTCTCTCCATGTGTTGAGTTGCCTCCTACTGTGTTATGACTGAGATCAGGGATTCAGTGAAGGGGGGGGGGGGGGGGGGGACAAACCTGCACCCCATCAATTGCTAGCATGGCTAACATAGAAAAAAAGATCTTGCATTTATACAGTGGCTTTCACATCCTCCAAGTGTCCCAAAGTGAAAGAAAGGCTTGTATTTATATAGTGCCTTTCACAATCTTAGGACTTCCCAATGCACTTTACAGCCAATTAAGTACTTTTGAAGCGTAGTCACTGTTGTAATATAGGAGACGCGGCAGCCAATTTGCACACAGCAAGATCCCACAAACAGCAATGTGCTAATGACCAGATAATGTGTTTAGTGTTGCTGGTTGAGTGATAAATATTGGCCAGGACAATAGTGCTATGGGATCTTTTATATCCACGTGAGAGAGCAGACACGGCCTCGGTTTAATGTCTTATCCGCAAGACGGCACCTCCAAAAGTGCAGCACTCCCTTCATTGGATGCAAAAGTGATTCACATTCAATGAATTACTTCAAAGTAAGATAAAATACAGTTTTTAAATTGGGAGGAAAAAAAGTTTAAAATATAGTTTTCTATATTTCAACTTCATAACCAGAATGAAAGAGTCACATTTTAAATTACTGTTGAAAATAACATTCACTATAAATCAACAGATGCCCAAAACCTACCTAAGCAAGCATATCTAATCTTGCCGAGAAACAAACCCAGCATTGTTCACCCAACAGGTCATTTACAGCACAACAGCCAACACTACTGTAACAAGGTTAATTCACACATTCCTAGATCACTGCGAAACTCAGATATCACAAGAGAGGGGATGCCTTAAAACCCACACTTACACGTCACCACATACCAATTCAGACTCTAATTTTGCAGAGAGAGGCACCGAGTTAATAAATAACATAAGTTGTTAATGCAGTGACCCACCATCCCCATTACAACATTCTCACATACCAGGTGCAGCATTTCAGTGGCCATCTTTGTAACCCAGTGCAGAAGGAAAAAAAGTAAAATTAACAACCTCAACTCAATGACTGTGCAGAAATTAGTAAATTGAGTTTCAAGTCGCCTCCAAAGTAATTGTTTGTTTACCCTGTGTGTATTAAAATAGGCCAGGGTTTGAAATAGTATCAGGCCCTTTGAGAGAAACCTAGTAGTTAACAGGGTATAAAATAGATGTGCCGGTCTCCTGCTTCCCCCGACCCTGCTTTTAGTGTGGGTCGCTCCTGTTCTCACAATGCTTCCCAGCCGAAGGGGCTAGGCAAGTGACCTGCTTTCAGGCCTTCAGTAATGCTGTTCTTGAGTTGAATGCATGGAGGTGCAATTGGCAAAATAAAAACAGGCAATGAAACCAGGAAGGACAGGAAAGGGACCGTCAAAGTCTCATAATTTTTTCATAGCCATTGATCTTGAATTAAAAGATTTATTTTTGCCCAGCTTTATACTATTTGTTGAAACAGCCTTCCATGGCAACATATTCCATGCATCTATTACCCTTTTTGTCAAGTAGTTCTGCCTCAATTTCCTATTTATTTTTAAATTACAGAATAATATTGATTAGAACACCTCCTCTAATAAGAAAAAAACCTCACAAACACTCCACAACACATATCTGGCTATTATGTGCATTATAAGAATATAAAGAAATAGGAGCAGGAATAGGCCATAGGCCTCTCGAGCCTGCTCTGCCATTCAATAAGACCATGGCTAAACTTCTACATCAACTCTACTTTCCTGCCCTAATCCCATATTCCTTGATTCCCTTAGTGCCCAAAAATCTATCGATCTCAGTCTTGAATATACTCATCAACTGAGCCTCCAAAGATTCACAACCATCTGAGTGAAGAAATTTCTCATCTCAGTCCTAAATGGCTGACCCCTTATCCTGAGACTATGACCCCTAGTTCTAGACTCTCCAGCCAGGGGAAACAGCCTCTCAGCAACTACCCTGTCAAGCCCTGTAAGAATTTTATACATTGCAATGAGATCACCTCATTCTTCTAAAAGTCAGAAAATATAGGCCCATTCTACCCAATCTCTCCTCAAAGGACAGCCCTCACATCCCAGAAATCAATCTCGTGAACCTTTGTTGCACTCCTTCCAAGGCAAGTATATTCTTTCTTGGGTAACGAGACTAAAACTGTACACAGTACTCCAGGTGTGGTCTCGCCAAAGCCCGATATAACTGCAGCAAGACTTCCTTACTCTTGTACTCCAACCCCCTTGCAATAAAGGTTGATATACCATTTACCTTCCTAATTGCTTGCTGTACCTGCATGTTAACTTTGTGATTCGTGTACAAGGACCCCTAAATCCCTCTGAATACCAACATTTACTAGCATCTCACCTTTTAAAAAATATTTTGCTTTTCCATTCTTCCTACCCAAGTGGATAATTTTACACTTCCCCACATTATACTCCATCTTGTCACCTGTTTACCCAATCACTTAACAGATCTATATTCCTTTGCAGCCACTCTGAGTCTTCCTCACAGCTTACTTTCTAACCTAGCTTTTGTATCATCAGCAATCTGGGATATATTACACTCGGTCCCCTCCTCATTTAAGCCATTGATACTAAATAGATGAGGCCCAAGCACTGATCCTTGTGGCACTCCACTAGTTACACCCGGCCATCCCAAAAATCACCCGATTATTCCAACTCTGTTTGCTGTCCGTTAACCAATCCTCAATTCATGCCAATATATTACCCCCAATCCCATGAGCCCTAACTGGTGTAACAACTTCATGGCACCTTATCGAATGTCTTCTGAAAATCCAAATATACTACATCCACTGGTTCCTCTTTATCCACCCTGCTAGTTACATCCTAAAAATAGATTTGTCAAACACAATTTCCTTTTCATAAAGTAGTGTTACTCTGCCTAATCATAGTGATTTTCCAAGGGCACTGTTGCCTTGTCCTTAATAGATACTTGCAATTTCCTACTACTGATGTCAGGCTAACTGGCCTATAGTTCCCTGTTTTCTCTCCCTCTTCTTGAGCAGTGGGGTTACATTTACTACCTTCCAATCTACAGGGACCGTTTTAGAATCTATGGAATTCTGGAAGATCAAAACCAATGCATCCACTATCTCTGCAGCCACTTTTTAAAACCCTAGGATGTAGACCAGCAGGTCAAGGGGATTTGTCAGCTTTTAGTCCCATTAATTTCTCCAGTACTTATTCTTCACTAATATTAATTACTTTAAGTTCCTCACTCTCATTAGACCCTTGGTTCCCCACAATTTTGTTAGGTTCTGTCTTCTACAGCCGAGGCATAGAATATAAGAGCAGGGAGGTTATGATGGAGCGGTACAAAATGCTAGTTAGGCCACAGCTGGAATACTGTATGTAGTTTTGGTCGCCACACTATAGGAAGGATGTGATTGCATTGGAGAGAGTGCAGAGGAGATTCACCAGGATGTTACCTGGGCTGGAGCGCTTCAGCTATGAAGAAAGACTGGACAGGCTGGGGTTGTTTTCCTTAGAGCAGAGAAGGCTGAGGGGGGACCTGATTGAGACGTACAAAATTATGAGGGGCATAGATAGGGTAGATAGAAAGGAACTTTTCCCCTTAGTAGAGGGGTCAATAACCAGGGGGCATAGTTTCAAGGTAAGGGGCAGGAGGTTTAGAGGGGTTTTGAGGAAAAACTTTTTCACCCAAAGGGTGGTTGGAATCTGGAACTCACTGCCTGAAAGGGTGGTAGAGGCAGGAACCCTCACAACATTCAAGAAGCATTTAGATGAGCACTTGAAACGCCATAGCATACAAGGCTACGGACCAAGTTCTAGAAAATGGGATTAGAATAGATAGGGCTTGATGGCCAGCACAGACACGATAGACCGAAAGGCCTCGTTCTGTGCTGTATAACTCTATGACTATAACTCAATAGGAAATTCAATTATATTATGATCACTCTTCCCCAGAGGATCTTTACTGCAAGGCTACTAATTAACCCTGTCTCGTTACACAATACTAGATCTAAAATAGCCTGTCCCCTAGTTGGTTCCTCAGTGTGTCCAACACCTAAAGGCAGCCAGACCAAGGGTCTTATATTCTATACAGTAAAGATCTTAATACCGGTATATTGTTTTGAAGTAGATCTTGTGATTTCTAATCAGGAGACATTCTAGATTTTCGTCTTTTAATATGAATTTTAGCTAGGTTTAGTTTCCATTATTGCTTGCTGAGAATAGAATAGTCTGTGTAAGATGGAATATACATCAAGTTGTCTAGGTTAGGGCTCCAGTAATCTCTGACCCATGACTATTCAAAAAGTTTAACTTTTGAAAGTAAAATGGATTTCTTCTGATAACTCCAATTACTTGTATATGTGTATGACTTTGAACTAACTTTATTTGCCATCAGGATGTGGGCAACACCGGCAAGGCTGTATTTATGCACCCCTTAGTGGTACAGGTCAAGAACAGCATTGTCAGGGGAACACCATCACCTCCAAGTCACAAACCATCCTAACTTGGACATATATTGTTGTTCCTTCATTGTTGCTGGAATTCCCTATCTAACACAAATGTGGCAGCACCATGACCACAAGGACTGCAATGGCTCAAGGTGAAGGCCCACCACCATCTCAAGGCAATAAATGTGGCTTTGCCAGTGTCTCCCACATTCAAAGAAACAAAAATAAAACACGACCTTGGGAAGTCCTAAAGCGTTTCACAGCCGATTAAGTACTTTTGAAGTGTAGTCTCTATTGTAACACAGGCAAATGCACAGCCAACCTGTGCAAAAATAAGCACAAGAGGAAAAGGAACAGAAGGGTATGCCGATAGGGTTAGATGAAGAGGGGTGGGAGGATGCTCGTGTGGACCAGAATGGCTTGTTTCTGTGCTGTAGACTTGATGGAACAGCAAAGTCCCACAAACAGCAATGACCAGATAATCTGTCATACAGCTATTAGTTGAGAGATAAATATTAGCTGGTCCCCAGAATTCTTCATCTCTTCAAACAATGCCACAGGATCTTTTCCATCCACCAAAGATGGCAGATGGGGCCTTGGTTTAAAGTTTCATCTGAAAGACAGCCCCTGTGATGGTGCAGCATTTGCTCAATACTGCAACGTCAGTCTAGGTTAAGTTCTGAAGTGTCTGGAGTGGTGCTTGGAACCCATGATGTTCTGATGCACAGACAAGAGTACTACCATTGAGCCAAGGCCAACATCAAGTTAAACTTTTTGAACAGACGTAGGCCAGATATTACTGGAAGCCTAACCTACAAACCATTGGAGTTTGACAGAGTGTCAACTGCAAAACTCAGATCACAAAATTGACAACCTTACCCAGAGGTCTAAGGATGGCTACTGCCGTGAGGTGGAAATGTTGATACTTCAGTACAGAATGGTGCGGTACAGAATGGTGAGGTACAGAATGCTCTCCCACTAATCTTACTCCCTCAAAAGAGTACCGACATGAATCTTCTCATTCATGTTTAAATGACTTATGAAATAACACTGGGCGGCCTGCTGGCGGCGCTGTCCAGGGAGAGTATAAATACTTGGGCATGGGCCCAGCTTGCTCAGGACATTCTTTAACAGGAACTAGTGAAGGACACAACTAGACTTCCATGTTGTAAAACAGTTGATTAAAGCTTTGTTTAACGCTTAGACCAAGTGCCTAGTAGTTTTCTTACGTCAAGTACTAAATATTTTTACTGAACATTTTATTTTTTGCTCTGCAATTCTGGATACACGGTACCTGATGGTCTTCCACACGTCAAAGCCATCCAGTGGTTTGGTGCCATTAGTGGATCCTTCAGCCAGAGACACTAAAGTAGGGAGCCAGTCAGAGATGTGAATGAGTTCTCGGTTAACTCTGCGCTTCTGCTTTAGCAGGGGGCTGGTGACGAAACCCACTCCGCGGACACCTCCTTCCCACAGCGTCCACTTCCTTCCTCGCAGGGGCCAGTTGTTTCCACCCGCCAAGGTCTGTCCTCCGTTGTCTGAAAGAGAGTTGGAAAAAGAAACACTGTTGAAGTCCTGGAGATGCCCTGATGCAGATTAATTCACTCCCTTTGTCAGAATCATCCCACAAAAGCACAAATTTAAATAAGAAAACATGCAAGAAAGAAAAAAAGTGATGGACTTGCTGAAACATCTATTCTTAATTCAAAGTTACTTAATTCAAATGCTCTTGATTCAAAATTTTGCTGCACTAAATCTACTGTGATATTTACATTGCTTAATTCGAATTATTGGATAATTTAAATGTCTTGGCGCATAAAAAGTGCCTTTGAATTAACATTCAAAGTCTGCCTATAACGCCCTTCACACCCTCAGGGGATCCCAAAGCACTCTGCATCCAAGGATTACTTTTGAAGTGTAGTCATGGTTATGTCGGCAAGTGTGGTATCCAATTTGCACACAGCTAGACCCCCACAAAAATCAAAATGAGAGACACGACCAATTAATCTGTTTCTTGGTGGTGTGTGGTGTTGGTTGAGGGAAGAATGTTAGCCACCACAGTGGGAGAACTTTGTGCTCTTCTTCGAACACCATGGCATCTTTAATGTCCACCAGAGCAAGCAGATAGACCTCAGTTAAACATCCCATTTGAAAGCTCACCACCACCTCTCAACCCTTCCACTGCCTCTGTGTTGTCAGACTGCTTAATCATCATTCAGTCCTGCATAAGCCACAATTTCCTCCATTTCAATATTGGGAGACATCGTCTTCGGCCTCTGCCACGAACTCCGTTCTCTCGCCACCGATTCCATTCCCCTCCCTGGCCGCTGTCTCGGGCTGAACCAGACCGTTTGTAATCTCGTCTTTCGATTTGATGCCAAGTAGAGCTTCCAACCCCAAATCCTCTCCATTATAAAGACCACCTACTTCCACCTCTAATATTGCCCGTCTCTGCCCTTGCCACAGCTTATCTGCTGCTGAAACACCTCATCCATGCTTGTTACCTCCAGACTCAACCATTCCAACGCTCATCTGGCCGGCCTCCCATCTTCCACCCTCCATAAACCTGAGCTCATCCAAAACTCTGCTGCCCACGTGCTAACCGGCACCAAGTCCTGTTCACACATCACCCCTGTGCTCGCTGACCTACAATGGCTCCTGGTCCACCAACACCTCAATTTAAAAATTTTCTCATGTTCAAATCCCTCCATGGCCTTGCCTCTCCTCATTTCTGTAACCTCCTTCAGCCCTACCAGAGGCCTGACCAGAGCGGACCTGCGAGCGAGCAGCTGAGGAGTTTCAAAAACCGGCGGCAGTTGGGGAGTGGCAGCTGATTCAGCGAACGAGACCCGACCAGAGCGGGCCTGCGAGCGAGCAGCTGAGAGGAGTTTCAAAAACCGGCGGCAGTTGGGGAGCGGCGGCTGATTCAGTGAACGAGGCCCGACCAATTCAACAGCAGGGGAGAGAGGTAAAAAGTAATAAGTGTGACGTCACCAGGAAGCAGGTAAGTGATTGGTTGGTGAGTATTTCTCTCTTTTAAACTTTAACTCTGGTTTATAGTTTCTAAGGTCTCTCTAGTGTAGCAGGGATTGTTGGTAAACCAGTTAACTGTAGTGCAATTAGTGGGATTGATTAATTAATTGAATTTAAATTAAATCAAAGGGTAAGTCATGGCAGGACAGCCGGGCCCCGTGATCTGCTCCTCCTGCGATATGTGGGAACTCAGGGACACTTCCTGTGTCCGACAACTACATGTGCAGGAAGTGCGTCCAGCTGCAGCTACTGACAGACCGCATTGCGGCGCTGGAGCTGCGATTGGATACATACTGGAGCGTTCACGATGCTCAGGACATCGTGAATAGCACATTTACGGAGTTGGACACACCGCAGGTAGAGGTTGGACAGGAAGAAAGGGAATGGGTGACCAACAGGCAGAGTACTAGGCGCAGGCAGGGGTTCTCTGTGGCCATCCCGCTCTCCAACGGATACACCACTTTGAGTACTGTTGGGGGGATGGCTCATCAGAGGAAGGCAGCAGCAGCCAACTTCCTGGCACCAGGGGTGGCTCTGCTGCACAGAATGGGAGGAAAAAGAGGGGTAGAGCTATAGTAATAGGGGATTCAATTGTAAGGGGAATAGATAGGCATTTCTGCGGCCGCAAGCGAGACTCCAGGATGGTGTGTTGCCTCCCTGGTGCAAGGGTCAAGGATGTCTCCGAGCGGCTGCAGAACATCTTGGAAGGGGAGGGTGAACAGACAGTTGTCGTGGTGCATATAGGCACCAACGATATCGGTAAAAAGCGGGATGAGGTCCTAAAAGCGGAATATAGGGAGTTAGGAGATAAATTAAAAAACAGGACCTCAAAAAGGTAGTAATCTCAGGGTTGCTACCAGTGCCACGTGCTAGTCAGAGTAGAAATAGAAGGATACTTCAGATGAATACGTGGCTAGAGGAATGGTGCCAGGGGGAGGGATTCAAGTTCCTGGGACATTGGAACCGGTTCTGGGGGAGGTGGGACCAGTTCAAACCAGACGGTTTGCACCTGGGCAGGGCTGGAACCAATGTCCTAGGGGAAATGTTTGCTAGTGCTGTGGGGGAGGGTTTAAACTAAAATGGCAGGGGGTTGGGAACCTGAGCAGGGAGACAGAGGAAAGGGAAACAAGGATAAAAGCAAAAGATAGGAAGGAGAAAAACAAAAGTGTCAGTCAGAGAAATCAACGGTTTAAATCAAACATGGCCACAGTAAATAATAATTCTAATAGGTCTAAGAGCGTTAAAAAAACAAGCCTGAAGGCTTTGTGTCCTAATGCGAGGAGCATTTGTAATAAGGTGGATGAATTGGCTGCGCAAATAGAAGTAAACAAATACGATTTGGTTGGGATTACGGAAACGTGGCTCAAGGATGGCCAAGACTGGGAACTCAACATCCAGGGGTATTCGATATTCAGGAAAGATAGGCAAAAAGGAAAGGCAGGTGGGGTAGCATTACTGGTTAAACAAGAGATTAACACAATTGGAATGAAGGATATTAGCTCTGATGAGGTGGAATCTGTATGGGTAGAATTGAGAAATACTAAGGGGAAAAAAATGTTAGTGGGAGTGGTTTATAGACCTCCAAACAGTAAGGCGGAGGTTGGGGATGGCATTAAAAGGGAAATTAAAGAAGCGTGCAATAAGGGCACAGCAGTCATCATGGGTGACTTTAATCTACATATAGATTGGGCCAACCAAATTAGTAACAATACTGTGGAGAAGGAATTCCTGGAGTGTTTATGGGATGGTTTTCTGGACCAATATGTCGAGGAACCAACCAGAGATCAGGCCATCTTAGACTGGGTATTATGTAATGAGAAAGGATTAATTAGCAATCTTGTTGTACGAGGGCCCTTGGGTCGGAGCGATCATATGATCGAATTCTTCATTAAGATGGAGAATGAAGTAGTTGACTCGGAGACTAGGGTCCTCAATTTAAATAAAGGAAACTACGATGGTCTGAGGAGCGAGTTGGGTAGGATTGATTGGGGAATGGCACTCAAAGGGCTGACGGTGGATAGGCAATGGCAAACATTCAAAGACCGCATGGATGAACTACAGAATTTGTTCATTCCAGTTTGCCATAAAAATAAAACAAAAAAGGTGACCCAACCGTGGCTAACAAGGGAAATTAGGGATAGCATAAGGTCCAAGGAGAGGGCATATAAATTGGCCAGAAAAAGCAATAATCCTGAGGACTGGGAGCAATTTAGGATTCAACAAAGGAGGACAAAGGGATTAATTAAGAAAAGGGAAAATAGAATAGGAGTAAGCTTGCAGGGAACATAAAAACTGACTGTAAAAGATTCTATAGATATGTGAAGAGAAAAAGATTGGTGAAGTCAAGCGTAGGTCCCTTGCAGTCAGAATCGGGGGAATTTATAATGGGGAACAAAGAAATGGCAGACCAACTAAATACATATTTTGGTTCTGTCTTCACAAAGGCGGACACAAATAACCTCCCAGGGATGCCGGGGAACATAGGGTCTGATGAAAGGGTGGAACTGAAAGAAATCAGTATTTGTAGGGGAATGGTGTTAGGAACATTGATGGGACTGAAGGCCGATAAATCCCCAGGGCCTGATAATCTACATCCCAGGGTACTTAAGGAAGTGGCCCTAGAAATAGTAGATGCATTGCTGGTCATCTTCCAGAACTCGATAGACTCTGGAACGGTACCCATGGATTGGCGGGTAGCTAATGTTACCCCACTATTCAAAAAAGGTGGTAGAGAAAAGGCGGGGAATTATAGACCGGTAAGCTTGACATCGGTAGAGGGGGAAATGCTAGAGTCCATTATAAAAGATGTAATAGCAGAGCACTTGGAAAGCAGTGACTGGATCGGACAAAGTCAACATGGATTTACAAAAGGTAAATCATGCTTGACTAATCTACTGGAATTTTTTGAGGATGTAACTGGTAAAATAGATAAGGGAGAACCAGTGGATGTGGTGTATTTGGACTTTCAGAAGGCTTTCGATATGGTCCCACATAAGAGATTAGCGTGCAAAATTAAGGCACATGGGATTGGGGGCAAGGTATTGACTTGGATAGAGAACTGGTTGGCGGACGGAAAGCAAAGAGTTGGAATAAACGGGTCGTTTTCCGAGTGGCAGGCAGTGGCTAGTGGGGTACCGCAAGGATCGGTCCTAGGACCCCAGCTGTTCACAATATATATTAATGATCTGGACGAGGGAATTGGATGTAATATCTCCAAATTTGCAGACGACACAAAGCTGGGTGGGAGGGTATGCTGTGAGGAGGATGTCGTGAAACTCCAGTACGATTTGGACAGGTTGGGTGATTGGGCAGAAACATGGCAAATGCACTATAATGTGGGTAAATGTGAGGTTATCCACTTTGGTGGCAAAAACAGATTATTATTTGAATGGCAATAGATTGGGAGAAGGGGAATGTGCAGAGAGACCTGGGTGTTCTTGTGCACCAGTCGCTGAAGGTAAGCATGCAGGTGCAGCAGGCGGTTAAGAAGGCAAATGGTATGTTGGCCTTCGTAGCAAGAGGGTTCGAGTACAAGAACAAGGATGTCTTGCTGCAGTTGTACAGGGCCTTGGTGAGACCACACCTTGAGTATTGTGCACAGTTTTGGTCGCCTTACCTGAGGAAGGACGTTCTTGCCATGGAAGGAGTGCAGCGAAGATTCACCAGGCTGATACCTGGGATGGCAGGAATGACGCGAGGAGAGATTGTGTCGATTGGGCTTATACTCACTGGAGTTTAGAAGATTGAGGGGGGATCTCATCAAAACCTATAAAATTCTGTCAGGTCTGGACAGACTAGATGCAGGAAGGATGTTTCTGATGGCCGGGGAGTCCAGAACCAGGGGTCATAGTCTAAGGATAAGGGGTAAGCCATTTAGGACTGAAATGAGGAGGAATTTCTTCACCCAGAGAGTGGTGAACCTGTGGAATTCTCTGCCACAGAGGGCGGTGGAGGCCAGTTCATTAAATATATTCAAGAAAGAGTTGGATATATTTCTTGAGGCTGAAGGGATCAAGGGATATGGGGAGAAGGCAGGGACAGGGTACTGAATTTGGATGATCAGCCATGATCTCATTGAATGGCGGAGCAGGCTCGAAGGACCTATCTTCTATGTTTCTATGTATAACCCCTCAAGAACTCTGCATTGCTACAACTACCGCCCACCCCCAGCTGATGAATCAGTACTCCATGTTGAACACCACTTGGAAGAAGCACCGAGGGTAGCAAGCGCACAGAATGTACTCTGGGTGGTGGACTTCAATGTCCATCACCAAGAGTGGCTTGGTAGCACCACTACTGACCGAGCCCTGAAGGACATACCTGCCAGACTAGGACAGCGGCAGGTGGCGAGAGAACCAACACAAGGGGAAAAACCTACTAGATCTCATCCTCGCCAATCTATCTGTCACAAATGCATCTGTCCATGACAGTATTGATCGCAGTGACCACCGCACAATCCTTGGAGACAAAGTCTCATCTTCACACTGAAGACACCCTCCATTCGTGTTGTGTGGCACTATCATCGTGCTAAATGGGATAGATTCAGAACAGATCTAGTAGCTCAAAACTGGGCATCCATGAGGCACTGTGGGCCATCGGCAGCAGCAGAATTGTATTCCACCACAATATATAACCTCATGGCCCGACATATCCCTCACTCTACCATTACCATCAAGCCAGGGGACCAACCCTTGAGGAGACGGCACTTACTCTCCAATAACCTGCTCACTGATGCTCAGTTTAGGTTCTGCCAGGACCATTCAGCTCCAGACCTCATTGCAGCCTTGGTCCAAACATGGACAAAAGAGCTGAATTTAGAGGGGAAGTGAGCGTGACTGCCCATGACATCAAGGCAGCATTTGACCAAGTGTGGCATCAAGGAGCCCTAGTAAAATTGAAGTCAATGGGAATCGGGGAAAACTCTCCACTGGCTGGAGTCATACCTAGCACAAAGGAAGATGGTTGTAGTTATTAGAGGTCAATCATCTCAGCCCCAGGAGTTACTCAGGGCAGTATCCTAGGCCCAACCATCTTCATCCGCTTTATGAATGACCTTCCCTCCATCATAAGGTCAGAAGTGGGGATGTTCGCTGATGATTGCAGAGTGTTCAGTTCCATTCACAACTCCTCAGATAAATGAAGCCGTCCATGCCCGCATGCAACAAGACCTGGATGACATTCAGGCTTGGGCTGATAAGTGGCAAGTAACATTCGTGCCACACAAGTGCCAGGCAATGACCAACTCCAACAAGAGTCTAACCACCGCCCCTTGACATTCAATGCCATTGCTATCACAGAATCCCCCACCAACAACATCCTGGGGGTCATCATTGACCAGAAACTTAACTGGACCAGCCATATAAATACTGTGGCAACAAGAGCAGGTCAGAGGCTGGGTATTCTGCGGCGAGTGTCTCACCTCCCGACACCCCAAAGCCTCTCCACACCATCTATAAAAGGCACAAGTCAGAAATTTGATGGAATACTCTCCACTTGCCTGGATGAGTGCAGCTCTAACACCACAAGAAGCTCGACACCATCTAGGACAAAGCAGCCACAATTGCATTGAGTTTAAGCAGACTTTGGTAAGTGGCAGAAAAAGTCTTTTAAGTGCATTTACTGAATTTTAGTGAGTAGAAATGTGAATTATTTGAAGTAAGTTTAATTTTTTTTAAATTTTTATAAAGAGTAAATTAAGCTGTTGGGGAGTTGAAACCGGAAGTAGAATCCGGGTATAAAAAGGAACGGCCTTAGTGCGGTAGCACTGAGTGCGGTCGCATTGAGTGTAAGTAGAGTTTGGTAAGTGGCAGAGTTCGGGCAAGTGGGAGGTGAGGGGGTGCTTGCTCTGTTTTGCTTCCCTCTCTCAAGCTAATCCAACACTGCGGACGTGGAGCAGAGAGACAATTCAACCGGACAGGTCCCCCAGACAGCACCCACGAGGGAGGTTGGTGATCAGCTGGTTGGTAGGTTCTCTTCCTTCTCTTCTATACCTTTAAGTTGGTAAGTCCTATTAAATAGTGGTGTAATATTATCATTTATATTGGGGCAGAGGGTCTTCATAACTAATAATAAGAAATTTAATTAATTTACACAGATATGGGTGAACAAGTGATGTGTCACTGTTGCGAAATGTGGGAGCTGGTGGACCCCATTGAGGCTCACGGTGATTACATTTGCGATAAGTGTTTGCTGCTAGAGGAACTCAAGCTCCATGTTAAAGAGCTTGAGACCGAGCTTCAGGCACTGCGACACATGAGGGAGGGGGAGAAGTTCCTGGACTCTGTTTCAGGAGGTGGTCACACCTATGAAATTAATTACTGCAGATGTAGTCCGTGGGCAGGGACAGGACGGTGTGACTACGAGTGAGGAAGGTACAGGGATCCAGGATGTAGTGTTGAAGGAGCCGCAGCCCTTGCTCTTGTCAAGCAGGATCGAGGTTCTTACTCCCTGTGAGGGCGGGAGCAGGGACTGCAGGTAGGATGAGCAACCTGGCCACAGCACCGTGGTACAGGGGGCCATTCAAGTGGAGGGAGTAAAAAGAAATGTTGTAGTGGTAGGGGATAGTATCATTAGGGGAATAGATAGGGTTTTCTGCAGTCAAGAGCGGGAGTCCCGAAGGCTGTGTTGCCTGCCCGGTGCCAGGGTTAAGGACATCTCTTCTGGGCTGGAAAGAAACTTGGAGTGGGAGGGGGAGGATCCAGTTGTCATGGTCCATGTTGGTACAAATGACAGATAGGACAAGGAAGAAGGTTCTGTTAAAGGAGTATGAGCAGCTAGGGGTCAAATTAAAAAACAGAACCTCAAGGGTAATAATCTCTGGGTTATTACCTGAGCCACGAGCGAATTTGGCTAGGATAAATAAAATTAAAAAGAGTTAAATGCGTGGCTCAAAGACTGGTGTGGGAGAAATGGGTTTTGCTTCTTGGGACACTGGCACCAGTACTGGGACAGGAGGGAGCTGTTCCGTTGGGACAGACTCCACTTGGCCAGTGCTGGGACTAGAGTCCTGGCAAATCATATAACTAGGGCTGTAGAGAGGGCTTTAAACTAATTAGTGGGGGGGGGGGGGGGGGGAGGTTTCTAGAGCGCAAATAACAGAAATGACAACAGAGAAGGTCATAGACTTAGGTAGCAGTGGGGAAATTAAAAAACAGAACATGTCAGGAAGGGACAGAAAGTATGGAGTAAAAGGTAAAGCAGTAAAAGGGGAAAAAACAGGAACTAAGCGTCACAAAACGTATTTGAAAGTTCTTTATCTGAATGCACATAGCATTCGTAACAAAATGAATGAGTTAACGGCACAAATAACTACATATGGGTATGATCTTGTGGCCATTACAGAAACATGGCTGCAGGGTGACCATGACTGGGAATTAAACATACCAGGTTATTTAACAATCAGGAAGGACAGGCAGGAAGGGAGGGGAGGTGGGGTGGCTATGTTAATAAAGGAAGGAATCACTATAATACAGAGAAATGATATTGGGTCAAAGGAGCAGGATAGTGAAACAGTTTGGGTGGAGGCAAGGAATAATAAGGGGAAAAAAACACTAGTGGGTGTAGTCTATAGGCCTCCGAACAGTTGCAACTCTGTTGGACGGAGTATTAATCAGGAAATAGTTGACGCATGTAATAAGGGAACAGCTATAATTATGGGGGATTTTAACTATCATATTAACTGGACAAATCAAATTGGGCAGCGCAGCCTTGAGGATGAGTTCATCTAAGTGTATTAGGGATGGGTTTCTAGAGCAGTATGTAACTGAACCGACCAGGGGGCAAGCAACCTTAGATTTGGTCCTGTGTAATGAGACAGGATTAATTAAAAATGTCCTAGTAAAGGATCCCCTTGGAATGAGTGACCATAACATGGTTGAATTCCATATTCAAGTAGAGGGTGAGAAGGTTGGATCTCAAACAAGCGTGCTGAGCTTGAATAAAGGAGACTACGAAGGTATGAGAGTGGAATTGATTAGAGTGGACTGGGAAAATAGATTAAAGGGTAAGACGGTACATGATCAGTGGTGTACATTTAAGGAGTTATTTTACAACTTCCAAAAAGTATATATTCCACTGAGGAAAAAAGGGTGTTAAAAAAAAGATAGCCATCCGTGGCTAAGTAAAGTAATTAAGGATAGTGTCCAACTAAAAACAAGGGCATATAAGGTAGCCAAATCTAGAGGGAGGATAGAAGATTGGGAAGTCTTTAAAAGACAGCAAAAAATAACTAAAAGATTGATTAAGAAAGGGAAGATAGATTATGAAAGTAAATTAGCAAAAAATATAAAAACAGATAGCAAAAGTTTCTATAGTTATATAAAAAGAAAAAGGGTGCCTAAAGTAAATGTTGGTCCCTTAGAGGATGAGACTGGGAAATTAATGGTGGGAAACATGGAGATGGCAAAAACGCTGAACAAATATTTTGTATCAGTCTTTACGGTAGAGGACACTAAGAGTATCCCAACACTGGACAAACAGGGGGCTCTAGGGGGAGAGGAGCTAAATACGATTAAAATCACTAAGGAAGTGGTACTTGGTAAAATAATGGGACTTAAGCCGGATAAATCCCCTGGACCTGATGGCTTACATCCTAGGGTCTTGAGGGAAGTGGCGGTAGGGATTGTGGATGCATTGGTAATAATTTTCCAAAACTCCCTGGACTCGGCAAAGGTCCCGGCAGACTGGAAAACTGCTAATGTAACACCCTTATTTAAAAAGGGCAGTAGACAGAAGGCTGGAAACTATAGACCTGTTAGCCTAACATCTGTGGTTGGTAAAATGTTAGAGTCCATTATTAAGGAGACAGTAACGGGACATTTGGATAAACATAATTTAATAGGACAAACTCAGCATGGTTTCATGAAGGGGAAGTCATGTTTGACACATTTGCTCGAGTTCTTTGAGGAAGTAACATACAGGGTGGATAAAGGAGAACCAGTGGACGTAGTGTATTTAGACTTCCAAAAGGCATTTGACAAGGTGCCACACAAAAGATTATTGCTTAAGATAAAAAATCACGGGATTGGGGGTAATATTCTGGCGTGGGTGGGGAATTGGCTCTCTAACAGAAAGCAGAGAGTTGGAATAAATGGTTCGTTCTCAGACTGGCAATCAGTAACTAGTGGTGTTCCGCAGGGGTCAGTGCTGGGTCCCCAACTCTTTACAATCTATATTAACGATTTGGAGGAGGGGACCGAGTGTAACATATCAAAGTTTGCAGATGATACAAAGATGGGAGGGAAAGTAGTGAGTGAGGAGGACATAAAAAAACCTGCAAAATGACATAGACAGGCTAAGTAAGTGGGCAGAGATTTGGCAGATGGAATACAATACTGGAAAGTGTGAGGTTATGCACTTTGGCAGGAAAAATCATAGAGCAAGTTATTATCTTAATGGCAAGAAACTGGAAAGTACTGTAGTACAAAGGGATCTGGGGGCCCTGGTGCACAAAACTCAAAAAGTTAGTATGCAGGTGCAGCAAGTGATCAAGAAGGCCAATGGAATGTTGGCTTTTATTGCTAGGGGGATAGAATATAAAAACAGGGAGGTATTGCTGCAGTTATACAAGGTTTTGGTGAGACCGCACCTGGAATACTGCATACAGTTTTGGTGTCCATACTTAAGAAAAGACCTACTTGCTCTCGAGTCAGTACAAAGAAGGTTCACTCGGTTAATCGAGGGGATGGACATATGAGGAGAGGTTGAGTAGATTGGGACTCTACTCATTGGAGTTCAGAAGAATGAGGCGCGATCTTATTGAAACATATAAGATTGTGAAGGGGCTTGATCGGGTGGATGCGGTGAGGATGTTCCCAATGATGGGTGAAACTAGAACTAGGGGGCATAATCTTAAAATAAGGGGCTGCTCTTTCAAAACTGAGATGAGGAGAAACTTCTTCACTGAGGGTGGTAGGTTTGTGGAATTTGCTGCCCCAGAAAGCTGTGGAAGCTACATCATTAAATAAATTTAAAACAGAAATAGATAGTAGAAGTAAAGGGAATTAAGGGTTACGGGGAGCGGGCAAGAAATTGGAGTTTAGGTTCGGAATGGTCATGGCCCTGTGGGTAGTGGAGCGGGCCCAGGGGCCGTGTAGCCTGGTTCTGTTCCTACTTCTTGTGTTCTAATTCGGTGTTAGATTTCAGGAGATGGTTTTATTCCTGTTCCTGGCTGGGGTGGAGATCGCTTTTACAGAAGGTAAGTACTGTAGAAAATATAGGGACAGAGTGATCTCCTGGAAGAGTTTCGATCGCCTAGATGGGTCGGAGAGGAATTTCCCAGATTTTTTCTCCCAAATTGGCCATTGGGTTTTTTAACTGGTTTTTCGCCTCTCCCGGGAGATCACATGGGTTCGGGTGGGATGGAGAGTGATAGAAGATTTGAGGTTAGGATCAGATCAGCCATGATCTTATTGAATGGTGGAGCAGGCTCGAGGGGCCGATTGGCCTACTCCTGCTCCTATTTCTTATGTTCTTATGTTCTTATGATTGGCACCCCATCCACCAACTTAAACATTCACTCCCTCCACCACCGGCACAGCATGTCTGCAGTGTGTACCATCTACAAGATGCACTGCAGCAACTCGCCAAGGCTTCTTCGACCGCACCTCCCAAACCAGTGACCTCTACCACCTAGAAGGACAGGGGCAGCCGGTGCATGGGAATACCATCACCTGCAAGTTCCCTCCAAGTCACACACCATCCTGACTTGGAACTATTGCCGATCCTTCATCGTCACTGGGTGAAAATCCTGAGACCCCCCCTCCGTAACAGCACTGTGGGAGTACCTTCACCACACTGACTGTAGCGGTTCAAGGCAGCTCACCACCAATTTCTGAAGGGCAATTAGGGATGGGCAATAAATACTGGCCTTGCCAGCAATGCCCACATCCCAGGAACGAATAAAAAAAAACTCAGGACTTGTGCATCTCCCAATCCCTTCGCCCCACCATTGGCGGCCGTGCCTTCCGGCCCTAAGCTCTAATTCCCCCCTTAAACCCCTCTCTCACCTCGTTCTGCTCCTTTAAGATCTGCCTGAAAATTTACCTCTGACCGAACTTTTAGTCAGGAAGGATTGCAAACCTGTAACTGGGCTGATCCAATTTTCCATCTAGTTAGTATGGGTAGACTCCTATGGATGTATGATCATCCTGCCCAATTTTCTTCTATGTGCTCCGCCCAACCAACAGCAAAAGAATTATGTGCCCCTCTGCCTTCAACTGATGTGTGCATGCACACAGACACACCTTCCGGCAGGCGTCAGTGGATAGCGATCAGGAGCATGCACCTCCGTTGCTTTTTTTTTTTTTTTTAAAACCTCCTTTGTAGCTCGGGACAGAGTTGGATTGTAATACACCTACTGTTGTCCTGGTCATGATCAGCTGACTCAGGACAGAAGAGCGATCAAGCTTAGAATCCTCTACCTGCATGGCTGAATACCACAATGCATCTACGCATTGAGCAATTGGGCTTGTGTTTTTTTTAAAAAATAAAACGCCAATTTATTTTATTGTGTTTTATTTGGATCTATAGCTTTCCCATCTCCAGACTGGAGATCTCCTGTTACAGGCTACTCCCAATCATGAATTCGCTGTGTGAGAATAATTGCAGGTGTGAGGCTGTTAACACTGTGTTGCAATAGATTGTGTTACCATCAACGCAATGAGGATTGTACCACAAAAATGAAGCATTTTTGTCTATACCAGATTATTTATTGGTTTCTTACTTGCTGATCACAGTACACATGGGTTAAAGCGAGGTAGGACTTTAACACGGTCAGCTGATTCATCACGCTGCAGGGAGTATAATTATGGTCTGGTATGTCAAATGCATTAATGTGACTAGAGTTTGTTCCTGTCAAGCAAAAGGGGGTTTAACATGTTAATATGTGTTACGTGCAGGGCTTTGGTGCTATTCTGTCCAAAGTGAGAGTCTCACATAGCCGACTGGAGAAGTGAATATCCTGTAACCGCAGATTGATCAAAGTATTGGGAAATGATTAATGGGTCAAGTCATTCCATTCAATCCAAACATCCTCTATGATTGACATCCCAGGGGATCTTTTAAAGGATTTTGTTTTGATTGGCAGCAGAGTTGGACAAATATATGGTTTTAATGTCCTTTGTTCCAGGATTTCTTCCTAAGAATTTGTGGTAAATCTATGCCTAATTGCAGGCAGAGTGTAAATCTGGAGCCAGTGGAGATACAGGGCTCGTCAGAGACTCCAAGGTAGCATTTTGCTATCCAAGTGTGTGGCCATGATTTAAGGGTCATTTTGTTTTGAGGGTTAGCACAGAAGAAGGGTCTTTGCCAGTGACAGAATAGTAAAGATTGTAATTACTACAAATATACTGCTTGTACTGAATACTGTTCATTTGCCCAAGCTTAAGAAATTTGCCCAGTGGTTTATAGTTTGAGCCTCAGTCTGAGAGCACATTCTTCTGCTTGCCAAAGATGAAAAGATCATGCGGCGTCACAGTTATCTTAAGGATTCTCTGACACCAGAGTCTCACTACATTTATCTGGGGGCAGATAAAAGCATGCTGGCTCGATGGAGACATGAGGTCCGCTTATAGGAGTGTCTGGCAACGCCAAATCCAAGGAGAATATCTAGTGTAAAAATCCAAAAAAGCAATAGACTGCAGTGCCTCCACTCCTACCCGCACCCCCTCCCCCACCCCCACCCCCAACCAACCCAAGTGTCAGGGGATATTGTTCTTGATTGATTATAGCATCACATGACCAGCAGAAAGGTTCTTTTAACCTAGTACAGGCTGGATTATTCACTGTCCAATTTCTTACGAGAATCCAGTTCGGAGTACTTTGGACACATGGATTCTGCATTGGTCCCCTTTATACAGAAGCAGGTTTCAACATGTGCTGAAATATCCAGACAAAACTTAATAAAATTCCACAATGGTGATGTCCATGCTGCCAACATACAATGTGATAAAAGGCACGATATCAATTACAGAGCTGATCAAAGGATATTACCAGGCTGTAATATATAACTGCAAAATAACCAGTCATCCTGTACATGTCATTACAACAAGAATAACTGTCATTTATATCACACCTTTAACGTGGCAAAATGTCCCAAGGTGATTCACACCAAACTACACAAGATATTCGGACAGGTGACCATAAACTTGGTCGAAGAGGTCGGTTTTAAGGAGCGTCTTAAAAAGGAGAAGAGAGGTGTGTAGAGGGGCGGAGAGGCTTAGGAAGGGTATTCTATAGCATAGGGCGAAGGCAGCTGACGGCACGGCCGCCAATGGTGGATCGATTAAAATCGGGGATGCGCAAGAGGCCAGAATTGGAGGAGCGCAGAGATCACCAAGGGTTGTAGGGCTGGAGGAGGTTACAGAGACAGAGGGGCGAGGCCATGGAGGGATTTGAAAACAAGGATAAGAATTTTAAAATCGAAATTTACTTCCATACTAAACCATCTTGTTTGTCAAGAATAGGAAATGCTTTGTATCATGCTTTCACAGCAGTGGAAAATAATATTATAATTGAAGCAGTATGAGTGAGTACAGGGGGCCTGGCTGCCTTGTGATATTGGATTTTTGTTGAAGAAACAGTGAAGATATTACCGTCCTCCCACCATGCAATGGATTTGTGCATAGCCACCGTCTCACTGCTGGCAACAGTTGCAGACAGCGTTGTGCCAAGAGCTTGAACGAGAACAGTACAGCTTTTGTGGAAGCAGCGTTACAATCTGCAATTATACAGGAACCATGGAGAAACCCCCCAGGCCCCTGTTTTACCATGACTTGCCAGTTAGTAAAATGCAGCATAAAGGAGCTATAATCGTTGTGTCATGAAGCATAGCAATGGGCCAGTAACCATGAAATTACTATGGCACTGGCCAAAAATAGATCACGTATACACTGTACAACTCATGCAAAAGCCCTTTTTCGTACAAATGGGAACCTTGATCTGAACAGATATCCACAGCTTAGTAATGGGGAACATAAGAGCACCACTTCATGCCACCAGATGTCATAAGTTCACTCAGTAACTACTTCTTTGTAGAACATTTTCACAGTATGCTCAAGACACCTAGTGGCAGCCAATGGGTGCTGCACCAGGGGTGTTACATCAAAATCACTAAGGGTATGTTTTCCTCCTAATGTTAGTGACATAAGTACATGGAAGTGGTGTTCCCTGTTTTATACTCATGTCTACTTTCTTTTTTGGCTAAAGATAAGGAAAATGCAGCCCTAATGAGCAAGTGACCAATTAAACCATGCAATGCGAGAAATTTTCAGTTTAGCAGCATGGTAGACAACACATCTATTTTACAAACAAATTTAATCTAATGCTCAGACACTGCCGATTTACAGGAAGGGATGACTCACCAGAAGGCATTTAGGTACGCTGTTTGAACTAATTTTCTAGGACAAAGTTCAAAGCAAAAATGAGATTTACATGAAGAAAAATTATTTTGATTCATTTTTGCAGGGTTGAAGCACTTCTCACTGGTTCTTCAGCACACGTCTAGACAGTCTTTCACAATTCAGGTGTACTAATCACTACAACACGCCTTTTACTGCCGTCTAGAAACCCAGTCTCATCATCTTTCACGCTTCAAGTCTGTTATTAATCATGAATAAGTTCCTCGATAATGATTAACATGAGAGAGATCAATTGTTAAATTACAAGGCAGTTGAGGCCAATTCATTAAATATATTCAAGAAGGAGTTAGATATATTTCTTAAGGCTAAAGGGATCAAGGGATATGGAGAGAAGGCAGGGACAGGGTACTGAATTTGGATGATCAGCCATGATCTCATTAAATGGTGGAACAGGCTCGAGGGGCCAAATGGCCTACTCCTGCTCCTATCTTCTATGTTTCTATGCTTCTAAAATTATTGCACAGGAATAGTGATCGGGACAAAATTCTCAAGATACAAGATTATCTTACATTGTAGTGTAATCAGGGCCTTTATACAGCCCAGGGGGATTTTTTGCGCAGAATGCCAAAAAATCTGTGGGTTTTGGTGCCGTGATATTTTACATCAACACTTTACACCTCGAACACACCAGTGATAAGGTCAGGCAGGGAAGATGTAGTAATGTACCAGGTCAGAACCAAACAAACAATAAATCAGGAGCAGTTTATCAGCAGCAAATGGCGCTCTGAGCGTCACTCGTTGGGAATGACAGCTGCTCATTATAACTTAAAAATGTGAATTAGAAGGACTTCTGGTGTCTGAGTAAATTAACCAGTGTGTCACCGAGCCATACAAAGCAGGAAAGTCACTGATTTGCTCCAAGTCTGTGCTGACTTCGTTGTGGGGGTGCTACAACTGATCTCACTAGGAGGAATAAAAATAATTAGCCAGGCTCTTGCTCCCGATTATTCACCAACCCTTGCTTAGTTTGCGTGCGCGTCAGTTACAAATTTCAGGTCTGCGATAAATATGCTCTTGGGTTCAGTGTAACCGATCACGCCTGTAAACATCCCCTACGATCAGGAGTCTGCTTTTACAGCCGAATATTTAGTTATATGACCCAGGGATTGTTGCAATAAGGCTCCTTGTAGGTACTGGATTCTTCACACATGCCCCAACGTCCGTTATCCTATTGTTTGGAAGACAAATTGAGGAGCACTCTAATGAGATGAGAGAGTAGTAAGATATTTCACAGTGAAATTTATCCATTTCCTATTAGCCGGCACAGGCACGACACACCAAATGGCCTCCTTCTGTGCTGCAAGATTCTAAAATTCTATTGTTTCTTGTAAAATAAAATTATGCAAACTTTGTCCTTGATGTAGGCACACCTCATTTTATAAGTCAGTATCATTGATTGACTAGTGTTTAGGTAAAGAGGGAGCTTGCTGCCTCTCACTCTGAATGTACCAGACACAAACCTCCTGCAGTGTGGCCTAGATGTGACTCCAGTCCCACTCTGTGATTAACTCTGTCTGCCCCTGCCACACAGTACTGCCCCCCCCGATTATCAAAATCCACGACAAGGCCTTGGACAACGTGGACCACTTTCCATACCTCGGGAGCTTACTGTCAACAAGGGCAGACGTCGACGACGAAGTCCAACACCGCCTTCAGTGTGCCAGTGCAGCCTTCGGTCACCTGAGAGAGAGTGTTTGAAGACCAGGACCTCAAACCCGGCACTAAGCTCATGGTCTACAGAGCAGCAGTGATTACCGCCCTGCTGTATGCCTCAGAGACATGGACCACGTACAGCAGGCACCTCAAAGCACTGGAGAAGTACCACCAACGCTGCCTCCGCAAGATCCTGCAAATCCATTGGCAGGATAGGCGCACCAACGTCAGTGTTCTTGCTCAGGCCAACATCCCCAGCATCGAAGCTTTGACCATGCTCAATCAGCTCCGATGGATGGGTCACATTGTCCGCATGCCTGATGTGAGACTCCCAAAACAAGCACTCTACTCGGAACTCCGGCACGGCAAGAGAGCCCCAGGTGGGCAGAGGAAACACTTCAAGGACACCCTCAAAGCCTCCTTGAAAAAGTGTAACATCCCCATCGACACCTGGGAATCCCTGGCCCAAGACCGCACAAAGTGGAGGAGAAGCATCCGGGAAGGCGCCGAACACCTCGAGTCTCTTCCTGGGCAGCAGGAGCACCCCCAGTGCCAGGAAGTTGGCTGCTGCTGCCTTCCTCTGGTAAGTCATCTCCCTCAACAGTATCCAAAGCAGTATACCTGGTTGAAAGGGGGATGGCCACAGGGGTCTCCTGCACTACCTGCCTGCTTCTATTGTTCCGCCTGGTGGTCACCCATTTCCCTTCTGCCTGTGCAGCCCTACCCTGCGGTGTGACCAACTCAGTGTACGAGTAATTCGCGACCCTCTCAGCATCGCGAATGCACCACAACCCATCCACCCGCAGCTCCAGCGCCGCAAGACGGCCCGTTAGTAGCTGCAGCTGGATGCATTTCTGGCACACGTGTTGGTCAGGGACACTGGCAGCATCCCTGAATTCCCACATAGAGCAAGAGGAGCACATCACGGGGCTGGGCTCTCCTGGCATGACCTACCCCTTTAATCAATTTAAATTAACTTAGTTCAATACCACCAGTAAAGTAAGCCTTACCTGGTCTCTGGAGCCCTTTGTAGGCCCGCTCTGCCGATGAAGCACCCGCCGAAGCTCTGAGGCCCTGCCTCACCTAACTCCCTGACTCACCCAACTCTCAGCACTCTGTTGAAAATCGCATTAGTGCAAAGTCGCACTTCAAAGCCTGTTTTTATAGGCCCTGAAACAAAGACTTGCTGAGCTGAGCCCAGCTACAGGAGAACCAGGTTAACCAGATTACTCCAGTTTCCCTTGTTAACTGCCTTCCAAAATTCTATAGATTCTGGAACAGTACCCATGGATTGGAGAATAGCTAATGTAACCCCACTATTTAAAAAAGGTGGTAGAGAGAAAACGGGGAATTATACACCGGTAAGCCTGACATCGGTAGTGGGGAAAATGCTAGAGTCCATTATAAAAGATGTAATAGCAGAGCACTTGGAAAACAGTGACGGGATCGGACAAAGTCAACATGGATTTACAAAAGGTAAATCATGCTTGACTAATCTACTGGAATTTTTTGAGGATGTAACTGGTAGAATAGATAAGGGAGAACCAGTGGATGTGGTATATTTGGACTTTCAGAAGGCTTTCGATAAGGTCCCGCATAAGAGATTAGCGTGCAAAGTTAAAGCACGAGATTGGGGGTAAGGTACTGTCTTGGATAGAGAACTGGTTGGCAGACAGAAAGCAAAGAGTTGGAATAAACAGGTCTTTTTCCGAGTGGCAGGCAGTGACTAGTGGGGTACCGCAGGGATCGGTGCTAGGACCCCAGCTATTCACAATATATATAAATGATCTAGATGATGGAGCTAGATGTAATATCTCCAAGTTTGCAGATGACACAAAGCTGGGTGGGCGTGTGTGCTGTGAGGAGGATGCAGAGAAACTCCAGTATGATTTGGACAGGTTGGGTGATTATACTGCATTTGCCATGCATCTGCCCAATGTGGATAAATGCGAGGTTATCCACTTCGGTGGCAAAAAGAGGAAGACAGATTATTATCTGAACGGCAATAGATTGGGAAAAGGGGAAGTGCAACGAGACCTGGTGTCCTTGTGCACCAGTCGCTGAAGGTAAGCATGCAGGTGCAGCAGGCGGTTAAGGCGGCAAATGGTATGTTGGTCTTCATAGCGAGAGGATTCGAGTACAGGAACAAGGATGTCTTGCTGCAGTTGTACAGGGCCTTGGTGAGACCACACCTCGAGTATTGTGTGCAGTTTTGGTCGCCTTTATCTGAGGAAGGATGTTCTTGCCATGGAGAGAGTGCAGCGAAGATTCACCAGACTGATACCTGGGATGGCAGGAATGAGGTATGAGGAGAGATTGGGTCAATTAGGCTTGTATTCGCTGGAGTTTAGAAGAATGAGAGGGGATCTCATTGAAACTTATAAAATTCTAACAGGACTAGACAGACTAGATGCAGGAAGGATGTTCCCAATGGCGAGGGAGTCCAGAACCAGGGGTCACAGTCTAAGGATAAGGGGTAAGCCATTTAGGGCAGAGATGAGGAGGAATTTCTTCACCCAGAGAGTGGTGAACCTGTGGAATTCTCTACCACACAAGGCAGTTGGGGCCAATTCATTAAATATATTCAAGAAGGAGTTAGATATATTTCTTAAGGCTAAAGGGATCTAGGGATATAGGGAGAAAGCTGGGACAGGGTACTGAATTTGGATGATCAGCTATGATCTCATTAAATGGCGGAACAGGCTGGAGGGGCTGAATGGCCTACTCCTGCTCCTATCTTCTATGTTTCTATACAAGTTTAACGTAACTTCTCTGCTTCTCAATTCTATCCCTCTAGAAATGAACCCTAGTGCTTTGTGTTTTTTTTTTAATGGCCTTATTAAACTGCGAAGACATTAATAAACTTGCAGAATGGGCATGTAATTGGCAAATTAATTCTAATATAGACAAGTGTCAGGTGGTACATTCTGGTAGGATGAAAGGGAGGCCACATACTCCTTAGAAAATAAGCGTCTAAATGGGGTAGAGGAGCAGAGGGATCTGGGAGTACAGATACACAAATCACTAAAAATAGTGATGCATTTTGGGAGGACAAACAAGGCAAGGGAATACACAATGAATGGTAGGATCCTAGTAAGGACAGAGGATCAGAGGGACCTTGGTGTGCATGTACATAGATCCCTGAAGGCAGCAGGACAGGTAGATAAGGTGGTTAAAAAGGCATATGGGATACTTGCCTTCATTAGCCGAGGCATAGAATATAAGAGCAGGGAGGTTATGATGGAGCTGTACAAAACGCTGGTAAGGTCACAGCTGGAGTACTGTGTGCAGTTCTGTTCGCCTCACTATAGGAAGGATGTGATTGCTTTGGAGAGGGTGCAGAGAAGATTCACCAGGATGTTACCTGGGATGGAGCGCCTCAGCTATGAAGAAAGACTAAACAGGCTGGGGTTGTTTTCCTTGGAGCAAAGAAGGCTGAGGGGGGACCTGATTGAAGTGTACAAAATGATGAGGGGCATAGATAGGGTAGATAAAGAGGAACTTTTCCCCTTAGTAGGGGGGTCAATAACAAGGGGGCATAGATTCAAGGTAAGGGGCAGGAGGTTTAGAGGGGATTTGAGGAGGAACTTTTTCACCCAGAGGGTGGTTGGAGTCTGGAACTCACTGCCTGAAAGGGTGGTAGAGGCAGGAACCCTCACAACATTCAAGAAGCATTTGGATGAGCACTTGAAATGCCATTGCATACAAGGCTATGGACCAAATGCTGGAAAATGGGATTAGATTGGACAGGGCTTGATGGACGGCGCAGACACGATGGGCCGAAGGGCCTCTTTCTGTGCTGTATAACTCTATGACTCTAAGATGACCAGCAATGCATCCACTATTTCTAGGGCCACTTCCTTAAGTACCCTAGGATGTAGATCATCAGGCCCTGGGGATTTATCGGCCTTCAATCCCATCAATTTCCCCAACACCATTTCCCTACAAATACTGATTTCATTCAATTTCTCCCTCTCATTAGACCCTATGTTACCCGACATCTCTGGGAGGTTATTTGTGTCCTCCTTTGTGAAGACAGAACCAAAGTATGTATTTAATTGGTCTGCCATTTCTTTGTTTCCCATTATAAATTCCCCTGATTCTGACTGCAAGGGACCTATGCATGACTTCACCAATCTTTTTCACTTTACATATCTATAGAAGCTTTGAGTCAGTTTTTATGTTCCCTGCAAGCTTACTCTCGTACTCTATTTTCCCCCTCTTAATTAATCCCTTTGTCCTCCTTTGCTGAATCCTAAACTACTCCCAATCCTCAGGTTTGCTGCTTTTTCTGGCCAAATTATATGTCCTCTCCTTGGATCTTATGCTATCCCTAATTTCCCTCGTTAGCCACGGTTGAGTCACTTTTTTTGTTTTATTTTTATGCCAAACAGGGATGAACAAATTCTGTAGTTCATCCATGCAAACTTTAAATGTTTGCCATTGCCTATCCACCGTCAACCCTTTAAGTAGCATTCCCCAATCCATCCTAGCCAACTCATGCCTCATACCATCGTAGTTTCATTTATTTAAATTCAGGACCCTAGTCTCTGAATCAACTACTTCACTCTCCATCTTAATGAAGAATTCTATCATATTATGATCGCTCCTCCCCAAGGGGCCTCGCACAACAAGATTGCTAATTAATCCTTTCTCATTACATAATACCCAGTCTAAGATGGCCTGATCTCTAGTTGGTTCCTCGACATATTGGTCCAGGAAACCATCCCGTATACACTCTAGGAATTCCTCCTCCACAGTATTGTTACTAATTTGGTTAGCCCAATCTATATGTAGATTAAAGTCACCCATGATAACTGCTGTGCCCTTATTGCACGCGTCTCTAATTTCCCATTTAATGCCATCCCCAACCTCAGCATTACTGTTTGGGTGTCTGTACACAACTCCCACTAACGTTTTCTGCCCCTTGGTATTTCTCAGCTTTGCCCATACAGATTCCACATCATCAAAGCCAATATCCTTCCTTACTACTGTGTTAATCTCCTCTTTAAGCAGCAATGCTACCCCACCTCCTTTTCCTTTTTTCCTGTCCTTCCTGAACCTTGGTTAGACCACACGTGGAGTACTGGGCATATTTCTGCTCTCCGTATTATAAAAAGGATATAGAGATACTGGAGAAGGTGCAAAAAAGATTTACTAGGATGATACCCATCAGGAAAGGTTGAACAGGCTGGGGCTCTTTTCTCTAGAAAGGAGAAGATGGAGGGGTGATCTGATAGAGGTCTTTAAGATTATGAAGGGGTTTGATAGGGAAGACATAGAGAAGATGTTTCCACTTGGGGGAAGAGACCAGAACTAGGAGACATAAATATAAGTTAATCACTAATAAATCCAACAGGGAATTCAGGAGAAAATTCTTTATGCAGAGTGTGGTTAGAATGTGCAACTCGCCGCCATAAGGAGTCGATGAGGCGACTAGCATAGATGCATTTAAGGGAAAGCTAGAGGGAGAAAGGAATAGAAGGATATGTTTATGGGATTAGACGAAGAAGGGTGGGAGGAGGCTGGTGTGGAGCATAAACACCAGCATGGACCTGTTGGGCCGAATGGCCCGTTTCTGTGCTGTAAATACTTTGTAATATTATTTAGTACAGTGATGAAAGTTCTCATCAATAATGCCACAAAGTGACTCCTACTCACCCATAACCTGCTCAGAGACACTCCGTTTACCGTCCGCCAGAACACTTGGCTCCAGCCCATGCCACAACCTTGATCCAGATATGAATGCAATAGTTGTTCTCAACAATAATTGGGACAGACAGCCAGCTGATAAATGAAAAGTACTACACATAGGTTGGAAAAAATGTGGGGTGTGCAAGTATTCAACAACTGGAAGTAAAGTCGCACAAGTAAACTGTGAAAACAATGTGTCGAAGTTTGCTCCCAGGTCCCTTCGATGTTCAGTGTGGAGAAGCAGTTAAAAGGCTAGAAGAATGCTGGGGCACATAGTTGGAACAGTAGAATATTAAGTTTATAGAAGTTATGCGAGGCTTTACAGTCCACTAAACAGATTACACTCGCGAATGTACAATTCAAGATTCTTAAAAAGGTATCGGCAAATTGAACCCCAAGAAAGTATTTACCATGGCCCCACAAACAACTGATGGGAAGGGGAGTGGGGTGGCGGCATGGGACAAAGCTCAGAAAAGGGGAAGTGAATGGACTAATCAGGTACAACTATTATCTATAGAATGTGGTGAATGTTTGGAATGGACTGGCCAGGGGGACAACTGGGGCTGATAACATCATTAACATTCAGAGGGAGTTGGAGAAACATTTGGCAAGAAACTCACTTGAGAATAGGTAATAAACTATGTATTCTGATCTTAGGCTCTGTTTTTTCAGTCCCCTACATTCCTATGCCCCTATTACATAATTTTTCATTACCATACCACAAGAGAAAAAAACAAACGAGATATATTTGCATTAGAAAGGGGATTGAAAAGAGCAACAAAACAGATTTCAAAAAAGGTGGGGGGGGGGGGGGGGGGAAAAGGAGGGTTGAGCTGAGGAAACATTTGAGAAGCCTAAACTGCATAGCCTAGGGAGAAAACAGCAGCAAAGGGACTGACAACAACTTGCATTTATATAGCGCCTTTAATGTAACAAAACATCCCAAGGCGCTTCACAGGAATGGTTATCAAACAAAATTTAACACTGAACCAAATAAGGAGATATTAGGGCAGATGGAGGCAGGTCTTAAAAGGAGGAGAGAGAGAGGTAGCGAGGCAGAGAGGCTTAAGGAGGGAATTCCAGAGCTTAGGGCCTAGTCAACAGAAGGCATGGCCACCAATAGTAGTGCGATTAAAATCCGCACCGACCAACAAAGAGCTATCCAGCCTAATCCCACTTCCCAGCTCTTGGTCTGTAGCCCTGCAGGTTAGAGCATCCCAAATGCACATCCAAGTACTTTTTAAATGTGGTTAGGGTTTCTGCCTCTACCACCCTTTCAGGCAGCGAGTTCCAGACCCCACAACACTGAAGAAATTTCCCCTCAAATCCCCTCTAAACCTTCCCCCAATTACTTTAAATCTGTGCCCCCTGGTTTTTGACCCCTCTGCTAAGAGAAATAGGTCCTTTCTATCCACTTTATCTATGCCCCTCAATTTTATACACCTCAATAAGGTCTCCCCTCAGCCTCCTCTGTTCCAAGTAAAACAAACCCAGTCTATCCAGTCTTTCCTCATAGCTAAGATTCTCTACTCCTGGCAACATCCTTGTAAATCTCCTCTGAACCCTCTCTAGTGCAATCACATCTTTCCTGTAATGTGGTGACCAGAACTGCACACAGTACTCTAGCTGAGGCCTAACTAGTGTTTTATACAGTTGAAGCATAACCCTCCTGCTCTTGTATTCTATGCCACGGCTAATAAAGGCAAGCTAAAAAAGGTATGCCTTCTTAACCACCTTATCTACCTGGCCTGCTACCTTCAGGGATCTGTGGAGATTCAATGCGATCATGGCTGATCATCCAAATTCAGTACTGTGTCCCTGCTTTCTCCCCATATCCCTTGATCCCTTTAGCCTTAAGAAATATATCTAACTCCTTCTTGAATATATTTAATTAATTGGCCTCAACTGCCTTCTGTGGTAGAGAATTCCACAGGTTCACCACTCTCTGGGTGAAGAAATTCCTCATCAGTCCTAAATGGCTTACCCCTTATCCTTAGATTGGTCCCTTTGTTCCTCTACACTACTCGGTGTCTTACCATTTAATGTGTATTCCCTTTCCTTGTTAGCCCTCCCCAAATGCATTACCTCACACTTCTCCGGATTGAATTCCATTTGCCACTGTTCTGCCCACCTGATCAATTTATTGATATCTTCTTGCAGTCTACAGCTTCCTTCTTCAGCATCAACCACACAGCTGATTTTAGTTTCATCTGCAAACTTCTTAATCATACCCCCTATATTCAAGTCTAGATCATTGATATATACCACAAAAAGCAAGGGACCTAGTACTGAGCCCTGCGGAACCCCAATGGAAACAGCCTTCTAGTCACAAAAACACCCATCAACCATTACCCTCTGCTTCTTGTCTCCGAGCCAGTTTTGAATCCAACTTGACACTTTGCCCTGGATCCCATGGCTTTTAACTTCGTGACCAGTCTACCATGTGGAACCTTATCAAAAGCCTTGCTAAAGTCCATATACACTACATCAAACACACTGCCCCTCATCTAGCCTCCTTGTTATCCCCTCAAAAGATTCAATCAAGTTTGTCAGACACGACCTTCCCTTAACAAATCAGTGCTGTCTATCCTTGATTAATCCGTGTCTTTCTAAATGAAGATTTATCCTGTCCTTCAGAATTCTTTCCAATAATTTTCCCACCACCGAGGTTAGGCTGACTGGCCTGTAATTACTCGGTCTATCCTTTTCTCCCTTTTTAAACAAGGGTACCACATTAGCAGTCCTCCAGCACCACACCTGAAACCAGAGAGGATTGAAAAATGATGGTCAGAGCCTCTGCCATTTCCTCTTTTGCTTCACTTAACAGCCGGGATACATTTCATCCGGGCCTGGGGATTTATCCACTTTTAAAGCTGCTAAACCCCTTAATACTTCCTCTCTCACTATGTTTATTTCATCTAATATTTCGCACTCCTCCCCCCCGATAGCAATGTCTGCTTCGCCCCTCTCCTTTGTGAAAACAGACACAAAGTATTCATTAAGAACCCTACCGACGTCTCCCGCCTCCACACACAGATTACCCTCATGATCTCTAATAGGCCCTACCCTTTCTTTAGTTATCCTCTTGCTCTTAATATATTTATAAAACATCTTTGGGTTTTCCTTGATTTTACTTGCCAAGAATTTTTCATGCTCTCTCTTTGCTTTCCTAATACCCTTTTTAATTACACCCCTGCACTTCTCTAAAGATTCTGCAGTATTTAGCCCTCGGTATCTGTCATACACCTCCCTTTTTTTCCTTTAACCTACCCTGCATGTTCCTAGACATCCAGGGGGCTCTAGATTTGTTAGTCCCACCTTTTTCTTTAAGGACACATATTTGGTCTGAACCCTCCGGATCTCCTCCTTGAATGCCCCCCACTGCTGACACTGATTTACCTTCAAGTAGCTGTTTCCAGTCCACTACGGCTAACTCCCCTCTGAGCTTAGCAAAATTTGCTTTTCCCCCAATTTAGAATTTTTATTCCTGGTCTATCCTTGTCCTTTTCAATAACTACCTGTCATTTAACCAACTCCTATTTGCCCTTTCCAATTCATTCTTTCCCCCCCCCCCCCCCCCACCCCCACTTCTGTATGTGGTCTTCCCCTTTCCTTTCGCTTGCTCTGTTCCTGCTTATAAGCTGGCCATCTGTAATATCTTCCAGTTATGGCAAAATACTGCAGTTGCTGGAAATCTGAAATAAAAACAGAAAATACTGGAAACACTCAGCCGGTCGGGCAGCATTTGTGAAGAGGGGGAAAAAGTTATGGTTCCAGGTATTAGAGATTATTTAAATATAGTTAGATGCCAACGAGGGAGAGTTAATGTGCTCGAGACTTGAGCTCTAATGGGCTGAATGGCCTTTTCACATGACTTTCCTTGCGTTATACATACATATAGAATCATACACGTTTACAACACAGGAGGGTATTCTGCCCGTCGCGCCTGCTCTTAGCACGACTCGTGCTTAGTCCCACATCCCTGCTTTTTGTCCATAACGCTGTAAGTTCCTGCTCCTGATGTACCTGTCCAACTCCCTTTTAAAATTATTTATGGAATCAGCTTTCACCACCTTTTCAGGTCAGGTGTCAGGGCCCCTTTGCTATTTAGACCAGTGTCAGGGCCCCTTTGCTATTTAGACCAGTGTCAGGGCCCCTTTCCCTTCCAGACCAGCCTCGGCATTTGTTCAGCAGCTGTTTCATTTCATTTTTGAAAACACATGCAAATAAAGCAGCCACTGTATTCTGCTGGCTTTTGGCGTCTCCCCACTTGTCCACAGTGTCTGTGAGCCACCATTCAGTGGTATGCAAGAAGCTGTTTGAAGCATTTGCGGCCACAGTGCTGTGAAGCTTCCTGTGAAACGTTTGGCGAGTGCCGTCTACCTTGAACTCAGCGGCAAGCGCACCCGGGGGAGGGGGGTTAGTGAAGAGAGGGGCACTCGGATGTTGTACCTCTGAACCATTTACTGAAAAATACAAATAAAATGAAGCTAATATAAGCAAGTTTCAGATCAGGATACAGATGGGAAAGATTTTAAGAAAGGACGTGTGAACAATAGCTTCTGCAGCAAAACAGCAGAGAGTACAGGAAGAGTGCACAGACAGAATGGCAGCCCGCTCCTGGTCTCTAAAATAACAACGCATTCATCCAATGAAAATCCTGCTCTCTGTCTAGGACTCCTGCCAACATGGGAACACAAACTATATAAACATAGGATTAAAAGTTCAGAATTCCTAAAGCAGGAAGATTGAAAAAAAAAAGGTCCTGGTTAAAAAATCCCCGTTGTATATTTTGGGAGCCCATTGTCATCTCCTTCTGTATTTAGCCACCAGGACAACCAAAACAGCTGCTGTATTTGTGCCCTCCACATAAATCTCAAGAAACTACTATGCAATCGAACAGGGACAACATTCGCTGGTCTCAGGAATGATGGGATCGCAGTCAATGTCATCATCGAGGAACAAAGTATGTTACAGGGAGGAATTCTGGGTCAGAAGAACAAGTTGTGTCGCTGGTTTAAAACAACAACAAAGGCGCCACACGATATGGGAGAAGTATCAGATCCACAAGAGGACAGTCTTCTCATGTAACTTCGTAACAAGCAGATAAATATTCTAGCATTAAGCTGGCAAAATAATTTTAAATACCATTAATTTAGTTACAACAAGGTAGGCAAACAAAGATGAAAGACGCGGGACATTTGGTGCTAGACATAGGCGAGGCCTGATGAGATGGTCGTGCTCTTGTGCATTGTTTACGGGGCTAATGTCATCATCAGAACACCAACGTGCTCACAAAAAAGTGCTTGGGAATTGAAGGGAACCATGCTTTATTCATGGCATGATGGAGTAACATGTAAGTGACACGATAATGAAGTAAGTCCCATTAATGCACTAGGTTGTCAATTACATTAGGGAGTTAAGTTTGTGAAGAAACAAAAAAGTTTGCCAAACACTTTCTGCATAAAAGCAAGTTACCAAGAATTGTTATTAATGTTAACATATTTTGGTCTATTCCTGCCTTTGGTAGCTGCTTTAAACAAGTGCTGAGAATATCATCAAGACCCCAACTATTCACAATATATATCAATGATTTGGATGAGGGAACCAAATGTAATATTTCCAAGTTTGCTGATGACACGAAACTAGGTGGGATTGTGAGTTGTGAAGAGGTTGCAAAGAGGCTTCAAGGCCATTTAGGCAAGTTGAGTGAGTGGGCAAATACATGGCAGATGCAGTATAACGTGGATAAATGTGAAGTTATCCACTTCGGTAGGAAAAACAGAAAGGTAGAGTATTATTTAAATGGTGATAGATTGGGAAATGCTGATGTACAAAGGGACCTGGGTGTCCTTGTACACCAGTCACAGAAAGCAAACATGCAGGTGCAGCAAGTAGTTAGGAAGGCAAATGGTATGTTGGCCTTCATTGCAAGAGGATTTGAGTACAGGAGCAAGGATGTCTTACTACAGTTATACAGGGCCTTGGTGAGACCACACCTGGAGTACTGTGTGCAGTTTTGGTCTCCTTACCTAAGAAACGATATACTTGCCATAGAGGGAGCGCAGTGAAGGTTCACCAGACTGATTCCTGGGATGGCAGGACTGTCGTATGAGGAGAGATTGGGTCGACGCGGCCTGTATTCACTAGAGTTTAGAAAAATGAGAGGGGATCTCATTGAAACATATAAAATTCTGACAGGGCTAGACAGACTGGATGCAGGGAGGATGTTTCCCCTGGCTGGGGGGTCTAAAATGTGGGGTCACAGTCTCAGGATACGATATTTAGGACTGAGTTGAGGAGAAATTTCTTCACTCAGGAGGGTAGTGAACCTGTGGAATTCTCTACCACAGAGGGCTGTGGAGGCCAAGTCAATGAATATATTTAAGAAGGAGATAGATAGATTTCTAGACACAAAAGGCATCAAAGGATATGGGGAGAGAGTAGGAATACGGTATTGAGATAGAGGATCAACCATGATCATATTGAATGGTGGAGCAGGCGCGAAGGGCCGAATGGCCTACTCCTGCTCCTATTTTTCGATGTTTCGATGAAGACTGGCTGGAAGGAGTAACAGAGTCTAACATTGTCAGGAATGAATCAGCATGAGCAGAGGTAGAAGCCATTAACCCTGGGGCAGAAGGCCGATAAATCCCCAGGGCCTGATAATCTACATCCCAGGGTACTTAAGGAAGTGGCCCTAGAAATAGTAGATGCATTGCTGGTCATCTTCCAGAACTCGATAGACTCTGGAACGGTACCCATGGATTGGCGGGTAGCTAAGGTTATCCCACTATTCAAAAAAGGTGGTAGAGAAAAGGCGGGGAATTATAGACCGGTAAGCTTGACATCGGTAGTGGGGAAAATGCTAGAGTCCATTATAAAAGATGTAATAGCAGAGCACTTGGAAAGCAGTGACTGGATCGGACAAAGTCAACATGGATTTACAAAAGGTAAATCATGCTTGACTAATCTACTGGAATTTTTTGAGGATGTAACTGGTAAAATAGATAAGGGAGAACCAGTGGATGTGGTGTATTTGGACTTTCAGAAGGCTTTCGATAAGGTCCCGCGTAAGAGATTAGCGTGCAAAATTAAGGCACATGGGATTGGGGGCAAGGTATTGACTTGGATAGAGAACTGGTTGGCGGACAGAAAGCAAAGAGTTGGAATAAACGGGTCGTTTTCCGAGTGGCAGGCAGTGACTAGTGGGGTACCGCAAGGATCGGTCCTAGGACCCCAGCTATTCACAATATATATTAATGATCTGGACGAGGGAATTGGATGTAATATCTCCAAATTTGCAGACGACACAAAGCTGGGGGGGAGGGTATGCTGTGAGGAGGATGTCGTGAAACTCCAGTACGATTTGGACAGGTTGGGTGATTGGGCAGAAACATGGCAAATGCACTATAATGTGGATAAATGTGAGGTTATCCACTTTGGTGGCAAAAACAGGAAGGCAGATTATTATTTGAATGGTAATAGATTGGGAGAAGGGGAAGTGCAAAGAGACCTGGGTGTTCTTGTACACCAGTCGCTGAAGGTAAGCATGCAGGTGCAGCAGGCGGTTAAGAAGGCAAATGGTATGTTGGCCTTCGTAGCAAGAGGGTTCGAGTACAAGAACAAGGATGTCTTGCTGCAGTTGTACAAGGCCTTGGTGAGACCGCACCTTGAGTATTGTGTGCAGTTTTGGTCGCCTTACCTGAGGAAGGACGTTCTTGCCATGGAAGGAGTGCAGCGAAGATTCACCAGGCTGATACCTGGGATGGCAGGAATGACGTATGAGGAGAGATTGTGTCGATTGGGCTTATACTCACTGGAGTTTAGAAGATTGAGAGGGGATCTCATCGAAACCTATAAAATTCTGTCAGGCCTGGACAGACTAGATACAGGAAGGGTGTTTCTGATGGCCGGGGAGTCCGGAACCAGGGATCATAGTCTAAGGATAAGGGGTAAGCCATTTAGGACTGAAATGAGGAGGAATTTCTTCACCCAGAGAGTGGTGAACCTGTGGAATTCTCTGCCAGAGGGCGGTGGAGGCCAGTTCATTAAGTATATTCAAGAAAGAGTTGGATATATTTCTTAAGGCTAAAGGGATCAAGGGATATGGGGAGAAGGCAGGGACAGGGTACTGAATTTGGATGATCAGCCATGATCACATTGAATGGCGGAGCAGGCTCGAAGGGCCGAATGGCCTACTCCTGCTCCTATCTTCTATGTATCTATGTATCTATGCAAGTTCAGCTGTTCACATTACCTCAGCTCACTCACACTAGCTACAACACAATTCCCAGACTTTTGATTGGTCATCAACATTCTCTGTTTTGACAGACATGCCGAAAAACACCACAAGCAGATGGATTGATGTAATCAGAAGAATTTAAGTGATTGTTTTTGTAAACCATTTAATTTTTTGGACTCCTTTCAGTTGCTCGATCTCTCGTCAACTGATGGTGTTTTTTTTTTTTTTTTAAAAACAAGAGTACAAACTCAAAGCACCTTCCCCATGATGGCGATGGAAGTACAGAACTGAACATGCCTCCTCCTCTTTCTGGCCCTTCCCCCACCCAATCCTACCACTCCATTCAGAAGCACTTGGAACTCCAAAACACATCTCACCACTCGGGAACTGAATCCTTTACCTCACACCCTACGAGAAGGCTGGTAAATCGCGTACATCAAGCCCGTGAGCATATCTATCCCTTCTCAGAGAGTTGCGGTAAACCAGGACAGCCCAGGGTGGACTGCACAGTACAGGAGTTAATCAGAGAATCAGATTTTTTAACAGCACAGAAGGAGGCCATTCAGCCCATCATGCCTGTGAAAGAGCCATGCAATTAGCCCCACTCCCCTGCTCTCTCCACGTAGCCCTGCAAATGTTGCCTTTTCCAGTATATATCCAATTCCCTTTTGAAAGTTACTACCAAATCTGCTTCCACCACCCCTTCAGGCAGTGCATCCCAGGTCACAACAACTCGCGGAGTAAAAAAAAAAAAAAAAAAAAAAAAAAAATTCTCATCCTCCCCGATTCTTTTGCCAATTATCTACGCATAATGTAACCAGGATAAAAGTAAATGTTTGAGTGGTTTTCCTCAGCCAATTAAGGACTGTATACACCATTTAGTGATAATACACTGCAGCTGGGAGGAGTATTATATCATAAGTTAAAGACTGCCAAGACTGCACATCATGCTACAGAACTGCTGTGTACCAGAACCATGTGGGCCTCCCTCATCCACATAAACAATGAGAACTCAGCTGCATTAAACAGCCAGCATACGACTAACCGAGAGAAACCACCGTACTCAACGACTGGACTGACAGCGGCCATCATTTCAAACTCCGCGATTGCCAGCACAGGCAGCGAATCCGGCGCACCGACTTTACTTACCACAGATTGCTACTTCAGCCTCTTCATCTGCACTGCTACAGTTAACTCCTGTTAACAGGCCCGCTGCTGGAAGCAGCAAGCTAGAATTCTGATTACGCTCCAAACATTTGTGGTTTAAACTAGAACTGTTCACATCTGTAGGGCATTCCATGAATAAACTACACACACGCCACATGTAATTCAACATTCATTTTTCCAATATCATTTCAAAATTGAACAGAAAAAGCAAGACTGTATAGGAACTTTACAATAATTGGAAGTCAGCGCTCCACCGAGAGCTTCCTCTGGGTCTGTATGCACTGCGCAGCACTATGGGACTAAGGCACAGAAAGGTCCATTCTGCTGATGTCACCCTTCAGATTAGTATGTGAGGAAACAAAAGTGATCTTTAGGGTTCAGTCAGTCAGTCAGCCTACCACAAAGCAGAGGGTCTAGCAAATGTGGAAAGTCAATGCAGTCTACACAACCTGATGCACTTGCAGGGACAAAGGGCTGACTCTTAACTCCCCAAAACAGGTGGGGGTTGGGGTTGCGTCACAGGTTAAAATGCAAAAAATCTGGAACAGCAACCGAACCCGCCCACTTCCGGTTTTAACAGAGGCAGGATGAGGGGCGAGTGATAAATCTGCTTGTGGGAAGTGGGTTGGACATTTAAATATGATATTGAGGCTGCCTGCCTTCATTTTAACAGTGATTCTATTTTTAACTACGGGCGACTGGGTTTCCCCAAGCCTCTGGAAACCCGGCAGCTGAAAGCATGAGGTAAGTGTCTTTACAGCACTGCTTATGGGCCAGGAGGAGCAGGAGTCCTTCATCCTGGGCCAACAAGCTAGCCAGTAAACCCACCCCCCAGGTTAAAATCCAGGCCAAAGTGTCAGATTTGGAAGAAGAAATGTGCTGAAGTTAGCAGTGAGGGTCAGTTATGTCACAGGTATAGTTGTCATCTTCATGCTGCTATATATGGATACAAGTGCCAATAAATGGTAGTCGTCAGCCAGTTTTGCCTGCAGTTTCACACAAGAGCATGGTTAACTGATATTTAGCCAGCACCTTGCTGGAAGCAAATCACACAAGAAAATTAATGGCTATTTTTGAACACATCAATCATATCAAGCTAGAAAAGACAGACCTGCTTTACTAGTAGCCGAAAAAGATTATTCATTAACTCTAATTCACAGCCTCAATCTAGAAGTTAGAAATTGCCTTCACCTACCAGACAGTGGCTACGTAGAACAAACTCAGAGAAAGTAATTGATTCGGGCTCAATTGGCACCGTTACAAAAAGGAGCTGGATTGATATCTGTTGAGAAGAGGGATTGAGGATCAGACATATTTAACAATGTCCCTCAATTATCCACCCACCCCCAAAAGAGATTTTTCAGGGAAGGAAATTAGTGTTCAGTGGAGTAGATCAACAGGTTCTGCTGATTCCCTTACAGAAAGGAAGTCCATGAATAATTATACATGGGCTCTGGATGAATGGGGTGAATGCTTTCTCTCAGCTTGGATTTTCTGATGTAATTATCCATGTACACAGATAAAGTTGACAGCACAGGACTCACTCAGATTTCCCACCTTTAATTAGCAAAAAGTTTAACGCAAGCAATGCATACTGCTAAAGAGAGCCTTCAACAGTGGCCAGCTGGTAAGCTGCAGGTAAAACCTCTTGCACAGTAAAAGTTGTCCATTTTGGATACCACACAGCTGGGACATTGAACTTTGAAGAGACACACACACAAACGTTCTTGGGTCGTCAAATCATTGAAAATAACTGCTTATGTTCACTGTGGCAATGTTTACGTTTGTTAGATACGGTAGCATTGTGGTTATGTCACTGGATCAGCAATCCAGAGAATGAGTCCAAATCCCACCATGGCAGTTTGTGAATTTAAATTCAGTTTAAAAATTTAAAAATCTGGTATCCAGAGAGGAGTGCAACAAAGGTTCACCAGTCTGGTTCCTGGGATGGGGGGGGATTGAGTAGACTAGGCCTATATTCTCTAGAGTTTAGAAGGAGAGGTGATCTCATTGAAACATACAAAATTCACAGGGCTTGACAGGGTAGATGCAGGGAGGATGTTTCCCCCTGGCTGGGGAGTCTAGAACCAGGGGTCACAGTCTCAGAATAAGGGGCTGGTCATTTAGGACTGAGATGAGGAGAAATTCCTTCACTCAGAGGGTGGTGAATCTTTGGAATTCTCCACCCCAGAGGGCTGTGGAGGCTCAGTCGTTGAGTATGTTCAAGACAGAGATCGATAGATTTTTGGATATTAAGGGAATCAAGGGATATGGGGATAGTGCAGGAAAGTGGAGTTGAGATGGAAGGGCCCAATGGCCTACTCCTGCTCCTATTTCTTATGTTAAAGTGACCAGGAAGGTATCAGATTGTCATTAAAAAAAAAAACTGGTCACTAATGTCCTTTAGGGAAGCAAACCTGCCCTCCTTATCTGTCTGACCTATATGTGACTCCAGACCACTTAACTGCCCTCTGAAGTGGCCTAGCAAGGCCACACAAGAAAGCCCACTGCTACCTTCTCAGGAAATCTAGGGACGGGAAAAAAATGCTGACCATACCAGTGATGCCCACATACGAGAATTATTTTTTTTAAAAAGCTTGTACTCTCAGTACAACAATATACACAACAGTACCAAGCAGAAAGGCTTCAAGCCCAGGAGGAAGAAATCAGAACTGTAGGACTGACACCCACATCACTAACCAACCCAGATACACACCTTTTGGAGGTTAGTAATGAGTTGGTGAGGCAACAAGACAAATCATGATTACAGTTGAGAAATGAGAAGGGTTAGCTGTGCGTAGGCACAACATAGCCACCGGCTCCGATGAATTGCTCCACAATTCAAACTTCATGGTGCCACTGATGAAAGAGAATCCTTTGTGAACTGATGAGCACGTCACCTGCTTCACTACACAAGACAATACGAACGAGTTTGGGCAGAGTGCTACATTCTACCTTCCAGTTGGCCGCGGTCATGAAGCAAGGGTTATCTGCTAGCAGAGCACCACGGAGAAGTTTATCGCCACAGTGGTGTCTGCAGGGGAGACTTCGGCCATGCAGGTGCCAAATGTTGTTGGCGCATTGGTCAGGAATGAAGATATGATGGAGTTGAGGCCCACAGTCCAAGACATAATAAAAAAAGGGCAGATTCTGCTGCGATTGGAACACACTTGGGACAAACATCAAAGGAGGGATTCAAGACCCTGCAACAGTGCAGTGGTCTCTGCACACAGATTAGTAGCAACAGGCATGCAGCAGCACAGCTACCCAAGTTGTGGCTCTCAAGTTGTCACCAGTACTTTCCAGCTTCTGCTTCCTGGCAAGTGACAGGGGAAGCACCCCAAGTATGCAGGTCCAATAGCCAGAATAGGACAGGCTATGCCCAGCACATAGGCAGGAGTGTCTGGATCTGCAGCATAGAGGTAGCAGCCAACAGAATTGCAAACAGCAGATCTCCACTCCTTCCAACAGATTATCATTTCGGAGCGGTGTACAAGAACGAACAAGGCACACTAAGCTCATGAACCATAAGGGGACAAAACAGTCAGATTGAACATGATATATGCATGCACTCTTAATTTGCTAAAAGCAAATGTTGAACAGTACAAAGTTCACAGTTAGTCTAACAGGACAGGGCAGAAAAATTAGCAGAGGGACAAAGCGCTCTCTGTTGCAAAACAGACAGTAGCCAGGCAACCTTCCCACTGAATTCATAACTCCCATGTGACTACCACAATAGACAACTCTGTACCATGAAGCAGACAGCAGTCTTCCTCCATGGAAAGTTCATAAAATTATAAAGCCACAGAAGTCAGGGTGTGAAAATTTCCTACTCCAATATTTTCACTCTAACGGCCAACTAATTACTTTAAACTGGCCATCATGCCAGTTCACACCAAGATAGTAAAGCTTTAATTTGGGAAACTAAATTAGTGTCCAGTACAAATGTTGTGCACATTTGATGGCTTACCTCACAAACGCCTTTAGTAGAGGCCTGGAAACAGGTGGTCCACCTGTGCACTTAATGGTAGAATGCTGAGTGGCAAAGGAACTGAAATGACCCACAGTTCTTTAGCAGTCAATGTAAGCTGTCACAGGATGAAGTGTTACCCAAGTCACTTGGCCTACCTGTGGAGAAGATTAAGACAGTATTGTTCCAGAATCCATACTGCTGCAGAGCGTCAGTGATGTTCCCCACAGCTTCATCCATCACCGACACCATCCCTGCATAGTGGCGCCGATGCACATCGTGGATTAAACTATACGGCTTCATGTACTTCTCAGGCACCTGAAGTGGTTCGTGAACCGACTGGAAGGCCAGGTACAGAAACAGAGGCTGCAACAGAGCACACAGAGTGCGGAAAGATTACTTGGGCTTGTGAAGGATTATTCAAGTGATAATTACAGATCATGTGGTTTGAGGCCACTGAAGTTCCTGTGTTCCAGAGTCAAGCTGCCCATCGTTCCAGCCTGTCCACTCAGTGGCTGTTCCTGGTCAGTCCTTGGAAGCAGGATGGACTATTTTTACCAAGGCTAAAACAAGACAGGAGGTAGGACAGGCAGATTTATGACGGGGGTCTGTTGTTTACTTAGCAGTTGACAACATCTGTTGAAATCCTTCATAACAAATTTTTCCACATAGAATCACACAGCATAGAAGGGGGCCGTTTGGCCCATCCTGCCTCTGCCGGCTCTTTGTAAAGAGCTGTCCAATCAGTTCTAGTCAATCTCATTGAAACGTACAAAGTTCTGACAGGGCTAGACAGACTAGATGCAGGGAGGATGTTTCCCCTGGCTGGGGGGTCTAGAACGAGGGGTCACAATCTCAGAATACGGGATAGGACATTTAGGACTGAGACGAGGAGAAATGTCTTCACCCAGAGGGTGGTGAACCTGTGGAATTCTCTACCACAGAAGGCTGTGGAGGCCAAGTCACTGAATATATTTAAGCAGGAGATAGATCGATTTCTAGACACAAAAGGCATCAAGGGGTATGGGGAGAGAGCGGGAATATGGTAGAGATAGAGGATCAGCCATGATTATATTGAATGGTGAAGCAGGCTTGAACGACCGAATGGCCTACTCCTGCTCCTATTTTTCTATTCCTCTGCTCTTTCCCCATGGCCCTGCTAATTTTCCCTTTTCTAGTATATCCAATTCACTTTTGAAAGTTTTATTGAATCTGCTTCCACCACCCTTTCAAGGTAGTGCATTCCAGACTTGCTGCGTAAAAAAAAAATTCTCATTTCCCTTCTAGTTCTTTTGCCAATTATCTTAAATCTGTGTCCTCTGGTTACCGACCCTCCTACCAGTGGAAAGAGTTTCTTATCTACTCCATCAAAACCCTTCATAATTTTGAACACCTCTAGTAAATCTCCCCTTAACCTTCTGTGCTCTAAGGAGAGCAAGCCGAGCTTCTCCAACTTCTCCACATAACTGAAGTCCCGCATCCCTGGTATCATTCTGGTAAATCTCCTCTGCATCCTCTCCAAGGCCTTCACATCCTTCCTAAAGTGTGGTGCCCAGAATTGGACACAGTACTCCAGCGGAGGCCTAACCAGTGTTTTATAAAAGTTTAACATAACTTCCTTGCTTTTGTACTGTATGCCTCTATTTATAAAGCCCAGGATCCCATATGCTTTTTTAAACAGCCTTATCAACTTGTCCTGCCATGTTCAAAGATTTGTATCTGAACCTCCAGGTCTCTGTTGTTGAGCTCCCTTTAAAATAGTACCATTTAGTGTTTATTGCCACATCATAAGAGTAGAAAAAAATGGATTTCTGTATTTAAAAATAGACAGACTTCTGCTTTACATTTTAGCAATGCTACTTGGAAGGAATACCACACACAGGCGAGAGAGAGAGAAGTTAAGGAAAGGATGCTTTAAGGTATTAAAATGTGATATATCTATAATAGAAATATCCATAAACATCAACCCATTGGCAAATTTTAAAATTCCAAGTACCTTTTGCTAATACACCAATAAATATTGCTAATACAAGTCAAAATGCCAGAAATCAAATTTGCATGGACTGTTAAACCACAGATAAACTGTATCGGCTGCCTAGTCTGAATGTACTTTTTCCTCCCATTTCCTAAACAAATTTTAAAATAAAGAACAAACATTGTGTGGGGAACAGAAAGGACAGAAGAGCAATTTACTGCCTCAATAGTTTTTACTTGAGCTAATATTGTTTAAAGAAATGAAAATCAGTATCTGAGCTTTCAGATAATTGGAGACGTTTTTGATGGATTAAATCAGAGGTCACTTTCATCCCAGGGAATTAAAATTAAAACCTTCTAGCTCCGAAGTACCTTACTCACAGCTCTGCGGGCAGAAGCTAGGCAGGTGCACTACACGTGAACAATGCACATGTCCACATGCTTTAGAAATTTGCCTCCCTGTAATTCCATCAAGGTTTCAGAGCTTTGTGAGATCATACTTTTTTTTTTTTTTTTTTGCATGATGTTTATCTGCAAGAAGCACTTAAACTAAAACAAAAATTACAGCCAATCCTAGTTGGACATGATTGTGCTGTTTTTCTCTGAAATCCTTTGTTCCCTGGTTCCATACAGTCACCCTGACCTCTCCGTTACTGACGCAGGTACAATAATCAACTCATCAGGGTCAGTTATTTCAGTACTTAGGTTATATTACCTCAAATATCTAGCCTGCCACTACACTTTATTTCAATCCCTTCCTTCTGTATTTTTCTTTCACAACTTCCTTCTGTCATATTCCTTAATGGCTTCTTTCCTCCCTGTGCACATCAGTTAAAAAAAAAAATGAATAAACCTATTGTTTAACACATTGTGGGAAAAATTTGGTTGCTTTGCACCTCCTGTTAGTGCCCTAAGAGGGTGCTAATGGGGTGCAAAGCAACTAGCGCCCAGGCACGCCGATATTTGTGCCTCTCGTGAAATTGACCAGACATTTTGCAGCGGCGCTAAACACTACCACCATGATTGCCTGCGCCCGCAGATTGTGACATCAGTCGAGCGTGCAATGCCCCGGTAGCGCCCCGGACCGGATATTGAGTGGCGCCCCCTGCCTTACCGCCTGCTGCTAGCAACGACAGGTTGAGGGGAGCGTTTTGCAGTCGGGAAGGGACTGGGGGACCGCTAGTTAAAGGTGACCGCTTCCTGCCTTTTTTTGTCGGTGACATTTTTGCACCACGCATTCTGAGACACACACTTCTGGAGAGATTCAACACTGTGTGAAGGAGTTTTGGGTACTGAGGAGCACTTTGCAGGTTCATTTTGATTTGACCTTCCTTGCATCGATTTAGAAGAGACTATGGGGGCTGCACTCGGAGCTCTTTCCCTGGGCCTCTCCATTGTTCTTTCCAGCAGATTTGATGTACAGGTCTCTCCAGGCCAAGATTCAAGGCTGCAACGAACAGGGTGTGGATGGAGAGCAAGATCAACCCTTCCCTTTAAGAACTGGCCGGCGCAGCATGTCTGTGTTCCATTGCTGACTGACATCATATGAGCTTCGCCAGCGCTGATGTGGCGCCTCGCTCCTCGGTGTTAGCGCTGAGAGATGTGTAGCGCCTGATTTAGCACTCCAATCACCTCCAGGGGCGACAGAAGCCAAGTTTGCAGTCGGAGGCAATAATTAGTGCCAGGCGATAATTGCGCCCCAAACGGGGCGATACTGAATTTCTCCCCCATTGTGTTTGTGTCCATTTCTCCCCTTGCTTTAGAAATGAGAGCTTGACAAGTGAAGTACAAAAATGGACAACCTTAGCAGTTACACTAGTTTCTAGAAAATTTGGCTGCACAGTCTCGTTGCTGGCGACCATAAAATGGCAGCTCCATTAACAAAACTGGCCAGTTAAAGTCTATGGTGTGTAGCTACCTGCGCAGGGTCATGCTTGGATAGAAGGTCAGTAGTTCTCTGCGTAAATAAATGCGTCGAATACATGTCTGTAAATCCAGTAGCAACTTCTTCTCCGTCACGCAAGTCCAATGCACAGCGAGTGACGTTTAGTGGCGCAATGAAATAACAGCGCTCGTGAGTGTAATAATCCTCGCTGCCCAACAGGTAACCTAAAATGTAAAAGGAACACTTATTAAAGCAATACAACACTTGCACCCCTGAAGCAAAGATGTGGAAAAATGATACACTGGTACAGAAGATTATTGGCTTGCATGATAACTTTTAAATCCAAGGGTAGATTATCAAGGTGCATCAGCCAAGGTTCCAAAAAAACCGCACACTATTTAACACATTCCTTTCAAAAAACAGAAACACATTTTGCATGAATACATTGAAAAATTACAAACTGCCATGCTCAATCGAATAACTTATTGGAAAGGGAAAGGCCATCTCTAATTGATGGCATACTCGATGGCTGAATGAATAAGCATACCCATGAGCCACACAGCTCAGGAAAGTCACCAGCTTCAGTCCCTGGTCTGTGCGGAGTTAATCTCAGATCTTGAGCTGAGCTGATCTCAGCCAAAGTGGACGTCAGTGCCCCGAGGTTGGGTGGGCTGTGAGTTTGGGGGGGGGGGGGGGGGGCGGGGGCGCAGCGGGTGGTGGAAAGAAGCGGATAGACAACAAGGGATATTGCTCCTGATTCAGTGACATACTGGAGAGTGCACAGGTGTGGGTCACCGGTGCTGGCAGGATTGAGATCAGCTGTAATGTTGCCATGGCCTCACGTGAAGAGTGACCACTTGGGTGAGGTACCAGAGGGCTGCCGACACCAGCAGAGCTGTACCCCCAGCAAAAGTCTTGAGGTCTGGGAGGGGAAACAGACAGAAGAAAAAGGGGAAAAAAAATTGAAAGCAAAACCTCAGTGTGCAGAAATGATATGATTAAACTCAAACCCTACCATCCCCTGGTACAGCGTAGTGGGGTTCTAGCACACAATGTAACCATGCTACCATAAATCACAGTTTCTCCAAGCGAGTACAGCTGAAGTGAGGTTCTTTCTAGTGTTTAAAAATGGGATTTGGCATATTGGAAATAATATTGCAAAACACCAAACTGGTGCAGCCAACAGGCAACGTGCAGGTTCCCCTCCAAGTCACACACCATCCTGACTTGGAAATATATCGCCGATCCTTCATCGTCGCTGGGTCAAAATCCTGGAACCTAACAGCACTGTGGGAGTACCCTCACCACACGGACTGCAGCGGTTCAAGAAGGCGGCTCGCCACCACCTTCTCAAGGGCAATTAGGGATGGGCAATAAATGCTGGTTTTGCCGGCGAAGCCCACATCCCATGAACAAATAAAAAAGAGAAAAAAATATATACTTCTTGGGAGGTGGTTGTTGAGGTGGCATTTCAGTGCACCATTTCTGGTGAAACTGTCCCCATTTGAGGTCTAGGATAATCACTGCAGGGATACATTGTCCTGCATTACAACAGTGACTCCACTTCAAAAGTACTTCATTAGCTGTGAAACGCTTCGAGGCGTCCGGTGGTCGTGAAAGGCACTATATAAATGCAAGTCTTTCTTTTGCATGTGTAAAGTTACAAAAATGAACTGACTTCACAGGAAGAATTCGGTCACTCACGATTAAAACTGTACAGTGAACTGAAAGAATGTAGTTACCAAAATAGGAATCAAATCCTCTCCGCGTCGGGAGGCACTCCTTCTTGTACATGCCCAGGTGCCATTTCCCCACCATGTGAGTACTATAACCAGCCTCCTTGAGCAGTTGAGGCAGCAGCTTTTCATCTAATGGGAGGCAGTGTGGTTGACAGGGCCAGATGATTTCATGTTGAAAACCTGTGCGGATCTGGAGAGAAACCATGAATAATTGAGCTGGAGATGGCTAGATGTGAAAGCACAGTTGCTATGCAACACATAAGAAATAGGAGCAGGAGTAGGCCAATTGGCCCCTCGAGCCTGCTCCGCCATTCAATAAGATCATGGCTGATCTGATCCTAACCGCCAATCCACTATGACAGGACTATCTCCTGAATCTAACAGAATTAGACACACAAAATAGCAGCAGGATCAGGCTACACGGCCCCTGGGCCTGCTCCGCTACCCACAGGGCCATGACTGATCCGAACCTAGACTTATGTCCAAATTCCTGCCCGCTCCCCGTAACCCTTAATTCCCTTTTCTTCTAGGAAACTGTCTATTTCTGTTTTAAATTTATGTAATGATGTAGCTTCGACAGCTTTTTGGGGCAGCGTATTCCATGGACCTACCACCCTCTGAGTGAAGTAGTTCCTCCTCATCTCAGTTTTGAAAGAGCAGCCCCTTATTCTAAGACTATGCCCCCTAGTTCTAGTTTCACCCATCATCGGGAACATCTTCCCCACATCCACCCGATCCAACCCCTTCACAATCTTATATGTTTCAATAAGATCGCCTCTCATTCTTCTGAACTCCAATGAGTAGAGTCCCAATCTACTCAACCTCTCCTCATATGTCCATCCCCTCGATTAACCGAGTGAACCTTCTTTGTACTGACTCGAGAGCAAGTAGGTCTTTTCTTAAGTATGGACACCAAAACTGTATGCAGTATTCCAGGTGCGGTCTCACCAATGCCTTGTACAACTGAAGCAATACCTCCCTATTTTTATATTCTATCCCCTTAGCAATGAAAGCCAACATCCCATTGGCCTTCTTAATCACTTGCTGCACCTGCATACTAACCTTTTGAGTTTCGTGCACCAGGACCCCCAGATCCCTTTGTACTTCAGTACTTTCCAGTTTCTTGCCATTAAGATAATAACTTGCTCTACGATTTTTCCTGCCAAAGTGCATAACCTCACACTTTCCAGTATTGTATTCCATCTGCCAAATCTCTGCCCACTTACTTAGCCTGTCTATGTCCCCTTGCAGGTTTTTTATGTCCTCCTCACTCACTACTTTCCCTCCCATCTTAGTATCATCTGCAAACTTTGATATGTTACACTCGGTCCCCTCCTCCAAATCGTTAATATAGATTGTAAAGAGTTGGGGACCCAGCACTGACCCCTGCGGAACACCACTAGTTACTGATTGCCAGTCTGAGAATGAACCATTTATCCCAACTCTCTGCCTTCTGTTAGATAGCCAATCCTCTATCCATGCCAGAATATTACCCCCAATCCCGTGATTTTTTATCTTGAGCAATAATCTTTTGTGTGGCACCTTGTCAAATGCCTTTTGGAAGTCTAAATACACTACGTCCACTGGTTCACCTTTATCCACCCTATATGTTACTTCCTCAAAGAACTCCAGCAAATTTGTCAAACATGACTTCCCCTTCATAAAACCATGCTGACTTTGTCTTATTAAATTATGATTATCCAAATGTCCTGTTACTGTCTCCTTAATAATGGACTCCAAAATTTTACCTACCACAGATGTTAGGCTAACCAGTCTATAGTTTCCAGCCTTCTGTCTACTGCCCTTTTTAAATAAGGGTGTTACATTAGCAGTTTTCCAGTCTGCCGGGACCTTTGCTGAGTCCAGGGAGTTTTGGAAGATTATTACCAATGCATCCACAATCCCTACCGCCACTTCCCTCAAGACCCTAGGATGTAAGCCATCAGGTCCAGGCGATTTATCCGCCTCGAGTCCCATTATTTTACCGAGTACCACTTCTTTAGTGATTTTGATCGTGTTTATCTCCTCCCTCCCCTATAGCCCCCTGCTTGTCCAGTGTTGGGATATTCTTGGTGTCCTGTTGTACCATTATTAGTGCTTTAAAATTATTTGTACACATTGACTGCTTTTGCAGGGGTCCATTTTCTTCTTCACGCTGCACAAAAATTGCTGGAGGATGTAACAACATTTTAATGGCGCTCCTTAAAACCTAACCACTGAGCAAGCTTTTGGTCATCTGTCCTAATACCGCCTTATGTGACTCGGTGTCAAATTTTGTTCGATAACCTTCCTGTGAAGTGCCTTGGAACAATTTACTACGTTAAAGGTGCTATATAAATGCAAGTAATTGTTGTTTAATGCTGTAATATTTATTGCAGTTTAAGATGTACAAAATCAAGCAGGATGAGCGAGCTTCTCGTGTGGCATTTTAATTTAGATGTGAGCATGGATGGTTAAAACACATTAGTAACAAACTGCTGATGTCACATTGTTCTAGGCATTGAAGAGCAAAGTCATTTTATTCAGTTCCTTCCAAAAACTCTACACTTCCCCACAACTCAGTTCCACCCCCCCTAAAACTCTGTGCCCCAGTTCTATTCCCCTCCTCGGTTTGACCCCGAGATGAGCTTCAAACCCCATATTCTGTGCATCACCAAGGCTACCTCTGCCCATACCTCGCTCCCACTGCTACTGAAACTCTTGTCCATACTTTGCCTATCTCCAGAATTGACTTCACCAATGCCCCTCCTTGCCAATTTCCCAAGCTGTACCCGAGAGAAACGCCAACCTATTCCAAACTATGCCATCTATATCCTGTCTTGCTCACTTCCTGCCTCTGCCCCATACATCAAATTGAAAAATCTTTATTTACAAGTCTTTACATGCTCTCACCACACCCGACCTGTGGAAGCTTCTTCAGTCCTACACCCCAGTCCTCCTTCTATGATCTTCTGACTTAGTCTTACTTTCTATCTCCCCTCCCTCTGCTCCACCAGACTTGGCAAAGTCTTAAACTATCGGCCCTATTCTCTGGAACTCTTATCTAAACCTCTCCCTTTATACAATCATAGAATCTTACAGCAAAGGCAGCCATTCGGCCTGTTGTGCCTGTGCTGGCTCTTTGAAAGAGCTGTCCAATTTAGTCGCATAACCTGGCAAATGAGTCCTCTTCAAGTACATGATCATGTTACTTCTCTCCCACCTCAACGCCTTCTCAAAATCGCTCCCAACTCTTCCACTACTGCTCTGTGAAACACCGTGGTACCCACTTACATACCTCAAATGAGCATTGATACTAAAACACAGCAGCCCGAGAGAAAGAAATTGAAAATGCCACTTGGTGCCCTGACGTTTGGTTAAAAATAATTTTGTTATGCAAGAAAAAATGTCTATTGTAATTTTATCTTTGTGCAAGTCTTCCGTTTTCCTGTTGCTGTGTCCCCCTAGTATCTTTTGTTTATTTGTCTGTCACTAGTCTATTTTCTTTTTAGTGCCTTTTGACATTCTGCACAAAGGCTGTGTGTCCTGGAAACTGTTTTTCTGTAGCTCATGATTAGTTATCTAGTGTTACTGAAAGCCTTGATCCCACATCACTGACTGCTTACAGAGATAGAGTTTCTGCACATCGCATCTTCTGCAGCCTCTAGTAGGCAATCTACCCAAGCATTGCGTTAGCCGATTGGAAAAAATCAATGAATGCTGCTGGCATGTTAGAGTGTTAAAGGGGCACTTTGTGATTTGGAGGAGTTTCGGACAGGTTCAAGTTCTAGTTCTAGAAACTTCAACTCCAAAAACTCTTCAGAGCTGGGAAAGTTTGCAGACAAAATTGTTTTAGCAGCACACACACACACACACACACACACACACACACACACACACACAGTGATTAAATGACAGGCCTGATGTGCCTCAATAATCCCGAGACTCGATGTTAGCGGAACAAAACAAGGCTTTTATTAACTTAGAAGATAACACGCAGTGGAGAGAGGTATCTTCCATCTGGAGCTCTGCAGTACTGGATATGAGGCCAGACTGAGCTGGCTTACATAGAGGCCAGGTATGGGCGGAGCCCTACACACAACACATTCCATACATTCCAATATACAATGGTGAGGAGAAACCTGAAACCAACCACAGTCACAGGCAATACAATGGTGAGGGGGAACCTGAAACCAACCACAGTCACAGGCAGTGATGAATGGAATATTTCATCACAAGACCCACCCAATCTCACTTATTTTCAGTGAGACTCATTGTTCACCTTAACCAGCTTAGCCTACCACAGCCACTCCATTAATTTCCATTGGTTTTCAGGCCACTGCGCCCATGCTCTTGTACTTCCTTCAATTTATTAAAGACTTCTTTTGTGTAAATTGTAAACCCTTTAGATGTAGCCTACACATTTTTCTGCCTAATCTGGGTTATTACTGCACATCTGAGAGGAAACATTACAAGAGGCCCCTTGGGGCAGATAAGGATGATCTAACTGTGCTCACAGAAATCACAGAAACCCCACAGTGCAGATAGAGGCCATTTCGGCCCATCGAGCCTGCACCGACACATATCCCACCCGATCCCCGTAACCCCTACACCAACACATATCCCACCCTATCTCCGTAACCCCACACATTTTAATCCCCCTAACACTAAGGGTCAATTTATCATAGCCAATCAACCTAACCTGCACATCTAGTCTCCCAGATAACCCTGCTCTGATAAGCTCATGTTAGCAGATATACAAACAACATCAAACAGCACGTTCTCTCCTGGCAATACCATTCTTGTAGCTGACTTTTCCTAATGTTAACTATTTAAAGCAGTCCCGTTGGCTTGCTAACCATCTGCAGTTCTACTTTATTCAGCAGAGAAAAGAACAAAGTAGTACAGCAGAACAGTGGATGTGTGGCACCGTACTTTAGAACTGTTTTTTTTCACCTTTAGGATTTAAAATCTCCTCTTTTTAACCAGATAATCAAGGAAATAATTTTGGATAGTCTCAAACGTAATTCAAATCCAAAACAGCGAACTGGGAACAATTCAATACAAATAATCACCAAATTACCGATTTCATTCAGGGTGGCCATAAGGAAGACTGGACTGAGAAATGGAAAGATTCACACTGGTGCAGCAGTGATCTTCTGCAGTTGGGACATTGCTGGGTCAGAGTAAAGGGAACTTTATTCTGCATATGCCTCGTGCTACAGCTGACACACTAGAGCATTAAAAAGACACTGCATACAAACAGTGGAGAATTGTGCAGGAGCAGCACCACCTAGTGTTTCTATTTTTAAAATGATGCTGCCATTGTCGTGGGAACCAAACGCGATCGCCACACCTGGAATAAATTACACCATTACCATAGCAAAATACTGCAGATGCTGGAAATCCAAAACAACAACAGAAAATGCTGGAAAAACTCAGCAGGCCAGGCAACATCCGTGGAGAGAGAAATAGAGTCAACGTTTCAGGTCGAAGCCCTTTGTCAAGAGTTCTACTACACCAGAAGCATTGTAAAATGTTCTTAAAAACAAAATCAAAACACCACCATGATTGATGTGAACCTAAACAAACAGCTTATAAGCAGTGATCTTTCCTTGTTTTGAATTTTGTCTCCCCCACTTTCCCCAGAGTCTAACTCTAATTACCTCCTCATTCCATGTGTTATTTCTCCCAGGTCATCTCTCAACTCCATTATTTCCCTAGACTATTCCCTGCTTTTTTTTTTTGCAGGCCGATAACTAACTGAAGATTCATATCCAGTGTAGCTTTCATTCCCGGTCAGGCCTCGACTAACACTCTCGGGCTCCCCCCCCCCCCCCCCGCCCCACCCACCATCACTAATGGTCCAGCTGCTCACTGTCCTATCACCCTCTAAATAGGCAAGCAGATTTTGGGCCTTGGCAGTCAGGGCATCAAGTCCAAATAAATCACGTAAAACAACTTGCATGTTCGCTCATGCTTCTCTTCCTCGTACAAACTACAAGCTTGGCATGACTGAATTTTTACTTTTGATCTACTTCATCTTTTCTGCTACTTTTTTCAAACTTGGCGATATCCTGTACTACAAGCCTCAAAAGTACAAGAAACAAAAAGTCCCAGCGCTGTAGAATCTGTGGTCAGCACATAGAAAAAGCCAACGGCTGATTTGTGGAGCAGCTCCACTTATACTTGGAATGTTCAGCGAGTCGCTTCGCACAGAACTCTTTTTGTAAGCCTTTTTTTTGTTTGAAATATCACTTTCATTTACAGCAGGGCTGCACCAGCTGACTAGTGAATGCCGATGCTACATCATATGGTAGGAGAGGGTACAACAGGAGGAACAGAGATTTGGCACAAAGTCCCCCCAAATGATTAGTGACAAAAAGTCAACTCTCGAGTCAAGTGTGCTCGACAGCAGCACTGATTTGGCACCTGCCACTCCAGTACAATTGCAAAGCTATTCAAATAAAACAAGTACCAACTGGATGGTTAATTTAGGTAAAGAAGGGGAAAAAAACACATTAAAACAGTCAATAAAGTACAAAGGCCTATAAATAAAAGGAAAACTATACTCAAAACAATCAAACCGAGCGTAATGTAAAATGGAGAAGGAGTTAGGTGACCTGGTAAACGGCCTTTTAAATGGTTGTAAACTAGCACACGGTCACTACAGAGGTTACTGTCAATTGGTCTTGCAGTTTAACCCTGCAGCAGACATCAGCTGTGGCTGAATTACTGCCGGCACAAGCTAAGCTACAGGCTAAGTGCATGGGCATTCCCCAAAATTGCTCACTAGTAATAATCTGCAAAGATTTTGAAATAAAAACAAAAAAAATGCTGCAAATACACAGCAGTTCTGCCACTACCCATCCAGCTGCTGTGTATTTCCAGTATTCACTGTCTTTATTCAAGAATTCCAGCATCTTCCCAGTTCCTACCAAGAGATTTTGTCTAAATTAACCTTCCCTTTTACCCCCCGCCAATCAGTCTGAGTAGGGTTGTCACCTTTAGTCAACTCTAAAATTTGATTGGCGGCACAATCATATTTTGCTGCTGAGGAAAATTTACTGAAAACTTAAACTGATTCTTTCATCAGAAACAGAAGAGTGCAGTAAATTCTGAAAATATCACTTCTGGATTAGAAGAGAATATTGTATATGTGATACAGACAGACACTAATAAAATACTTCCCTCCAGCTACAATGAAATACATCCCAATATCACTAATTTTGACACTATTTCGGTTCAAGTCAATGATTCGATCTGTCTATCTATACCTGGCTGTCATGACAACGTTATGATTGTATATATTGGAAAATAACACAACACAGTGGGAGTTCTCAAAACCAGCAACATACTTTGGGAGGAGGGCGTTAATGAGGTCACCTCAATCCCCTAATGCTTGTGGGTTCAAATTCCACTCCAGGATTTGAGCACATAATCTAGGCTGACACTTCAGTGCAGTACCAAGGGAGTTGTGCATAGTTAGAGGTGTCATACCGGAGATGAGATGTCAGGTCCCGTCTGCCTGTTCAGGTGGGCAGTAAAGATCCCATAGCACTATTCAAAGGGCAGGGAATTCTCCCGCCCAGTGATCTGGCCAAGATTTTTCTCTAAACCAATATCAATTAGATCATTGAAGAAGGGTCAAACCCGAAACGTCAACTCAAATTTCTCTCCACGGATGTTGCCTGACTTGCTGAGTTTTTCCAGCATTTTCTGTTGTTATTTCAATTAGATCAACTGATCATTCATCTCACTGCTGTTTATGGGACCTTTCTGTGTAAAAATGGCTGCCATGTTCACCTACATAACAGCACCTAAAAGTAATTCATTTTCATTCTGGGATATCCTCAGATACTTAAAGACACAATATAAATGCAAGTTTGTTCATTCTTAAAACACTGCTGTCTGTGCATTATCCCATGAAAAATGATGCCGTCTTAAGACTTAAATATACACACACACACATTTTTATCTATATTACATAGTAGTTGCCCCACTATGAAAACTAGTTTATCACGAAAATTCATTTACCTACACCATAATCATTCAAAAGCCTTGGCTGCCACTTTGGAGGCTCTCAATTATGGTTAGTTTGGTTCTTAAGTACTTTAATATCCAGAAGCTATGATGCAGAGCAGATATATGCCTTTCACGACCTCAGGATGTTCCAAAGCGCTTTACAGCAAATGAAGTACTTCTCAAATGTAGTCGCTGGGGTAGAAATTAGACCGAGCTCGTTTTTTGGGCCTATTTTCAGTGCTGTGTGAGCGCGTGCCCATTCTGAGAGGCGCAAGGCCAGCCCGAAATTGAGCTTCGGCCCCCATCTAAATATTCTGGACAAACTGCTGGCACTTGATGCGTCTCCACAGGCAGCTCGCACTTCAGAATGAATGAATTTTGGGCTACTTGCCTCACCGACAGCAGCCTTAGAGAAGTCCTGCAGAGGGGGAGAAGTGGGGTGGGGGGGGGGGGGGGGGGGGGGCGGCAATCACAGCCGGCAGGAGTACTGTGGAGCTGGGAGGAGCAATCATGCTCTCACCACATTAAGAACATTAAAAACATTATTTTTATTTACCTTTTTGGTGGCGGTCTCTTGATGGGTTTTGCTGGCGTGGATGCGGCCTGAGTAGGCCTGGCATCGGCTCCGCTCAGGGCAGCCGTCTTTCCCCAGAGGGGTCCTAAAACAGGCTTTATGCCCTTCATTAGGATAAGCAAGGGGCCCAATGCCAGTTTTAGGCAGCTGCCTAGAAGGCTGCAAATCGTCAGAAGACAATATGGCGCCGGACCTTTTTTTTTAAAAAAGCATCTTGGGGCACAGAACAGAGCACTGCAAAAAATTTTGACCCCATTTTCTGCCCAGAAAACAGACCAATATTTCAATGTAGGGAAATGGGGCAGCCAATTTACACACAGCAAGGTCCCACAAACAGCAATGAGATAAATGACCAGATAATCTGTTTTAATGATGGCTAGGACACCATGAGAATTCCACGCTCTTCTTCGTACAGTGGCATCTAATCTTTTACATCCAGATAGGGTGCTTTAACATCTCATCAGAAATATGGCACCTCCGACAGTGTGGCACGCCCTCAGTGCTGTATGGAATTGTCAGCCTAGATTATGGGCTCAAGTCTCTCGAATAGAGCTTGAACCCATGATTTTCCAACTCAGGTGAGAATGCTGCCACTGAGCTACATGCAATTCCAGTTACCTGCTCCCCACCATGATGGCAGATATAAATGCCAATTTTGCAGCAATCGCCTTTAGGCACCAGATTTACATGGACGCGACTCGCATGAGGCTTGAGCCCACGAACTTCTGACTCAGCGGTTAGTGGCTGCCACTGAGCCAAGGCTGACACCTTACATGACTGCAATGTTCTATTTTTTTTAAATTTTTTTATTTAAAGTGGTTATGTGACATTCTGTCACTATCCTTTTGTCCCTAAAGAAAGAAAAAAACTTGCATTTATATAAAAACATAAAATGCTGGAAATACTCAGCGGGTCAGGCAGCATCCATGGAGAGAGAAACAGAGTTAACGTTTCAGGTCGATGACCTTTCATCAGAACTGGAAAAGGTTAGAGATGAAACAGGTTTTAAGCAAGTAGAGAGGGGCAGGGAAAGGGGGGAGGGGAGGAAAGAATAAAAGGGAAGATCTGTGATAGGAGGGAAGGCATAGAAGATAGGAGCAGGAGTAGGCCATTCAGCCCCTCGAGCCTGCTCCGCCATTCAATGAGATCATGGCTGATCATCCAAACTCAGTAACCGGTCCCTGCCTTCGCCCCATATCACTTGATCCCTTTAGCCTTAAGAAATATATCTAACTCCTCCTTGAATATATTTAATGAATTGGCCTCAACTGCCTTCTGTGGTAGAGAATTGCACAGGTTCACCACTCTCTGGGAGAAGAAATTCCTCCTCATCTCTGTCCTAAATGGCTTACCCCTTATCCTTAGACTGTGACCCCTGGTTCTGGAATCCATGACCATCGGGAACATCCTTCCTACATTTAGTCTGTCTAGTCCTGTTAGAATTTTATAAGTTTCAATGAGATCCCCTCTCATTCTTCGAAACTCCAGCGCGTATAAGCCCAATCGACCCAATCTCTCCTCATACGTCATTCCTGCCATCCCAGGTATCAGTCTGGTGAATCTTCGCTGCACTCTCTCCATGGCAAGAACATCCTTCCTCAGATAAGGCAACCAAAACTGCACACAATACTCGAGGTGTCGGCTCACCAAGGCCCTGTACAACTGCAGCAAGACATCCGTGTTCCTGTACTCGAAACCTCTCGCAACGAAGGCCAACATACCATTTGCCTTCTTAACCGCCTGCTGCGCCTGCATGCTTACCTTCAGCGACTGGTGCACAAGGACACCCAGGTCTCGTTGCACTTCCCCTTCTCCCAATCTATTACTATTCAGATAATAATCTGCCTTCCTGTTTTTGCCACCAAAGTGGATAACCTCACATTTATCCACATTATAGTGCATTTGCCATGTTTCTGCCCAATCACCCAACCTGTCCAAATCGTACTGGAGTTTCACGACATCCTCCTCACAGCATACCCTCCCCCCCAGCTTTGTGTCGTCTGCAAATTTGGAGATATTACATCTAGTTCCCTCGTCTAGATCATTAATATATATTGTGAATAGCTGGGGTCCTAGGACCAATCCCTGCAGTACCCCACTAGTTACTGCCTGCCACTCGGAAAAAGACCCGTTTATTCCAACTCTTTGCTTCCGGTCTGCCAACCAGTTCTCTATCCAAGTCAGTACCTTGCCCCCAATCCAATGTGCCTTAACTTTACACGCTAATCTCTTATGCGGGACCTTATCGAAAGCCTTCTGAAAGTCCAAATACACCACATCCACTGGTTCTCCCTTATCTATTCTACCAGTTACATCCTCAAAAAATTCCAGCAGATTAGTCAAGCACAATTTACCTTTTGTAAATCCATGCTGACTTTGTCCGATCCGGTCACTGTTTTCCAAGTGCTCTGCTATTACATCTTTTATAATGAACTCTACTGATGTCAGGCTTACAGGTCTGTAATTCCCCGTTTTCTCTCTACCACCTTTTTTGAATAGTGGGGTAACATTAGCTACCCTCCAATCCATGGGAACTGTTCCAGGGTCTATAGAATTTTGGAAGACGACCAGCAATGCATCTACTATTTCTAGGCCCACTTCCTTAAGTACCCTAGGATGTAGATTATCAGGCCCTGGGGATTTATCAGCCTTCAATCCCGTCAATTTCCCTAACACCACTTCCCTACAAATACTGATTTCATTCAGTTCCTCCCTCTCATCAGAGCCTATGTTCCCCGACATCTCTGGGAGGTTATTTGTGTCCTCCTTTGTGAAGACAGAACCAAAGTATGTATTTAAATTGGTCTGCCATTTCTTTGTTCTCCATTATAAATTCCCCTGATTCTGATTGCAAGGGACCTACGCTTGACTTCACCAATCTTTTTCTCTTCACATATTTATAGAAGCGTTTACAGTCAATTTTTATGTTCCCTGCAAGCTTACTCTCATAATCTATTTTCCCCCTCTTAATTAATCCCTTTGTCCTCCTTTGCTGAATCCTAAACTGCTCCCAATCCTCAGGTTTGCTGCTTTTTCTGGCCAATTTATATGTCCTCTCCTTGGATCTTATGCTATCCCTAATTTCCCTTGTCAGCCACAGTTGAGTCACCCTGTTTTATTTTTATGCCAAACAGGGATGAACAAGTTCTGTAGTTCATCCATGTGATCTTTAAATGTTTGCCATTGCCTATCCACCGTCAACCCTTTGAGTAATATTCCCCAATCAATCCTACCCAACTCACGCCTCATACCATCGTAGTTTCCTTTATTTAAATTCAGGACCCTAGTCTCAGAGTCAAATACTTCACTCTCCATCTTAATGAAGAATTCTATCATATTACGATCGCTCCGCCCCAAGGGGCCTTGCACAACAAGAATGCTAATTATTCCTTTCTCATTACAGAATATCCAGTCTAAGATGGCCTGATCTCTAGTTGGTTCCTCAACATATTGGTCCAGGAAACCATCCCATATACACTCCAGGAATTCCTCCTCCACAGTATTGTTACTAATTTGGTTAGCCCAATCTATATGTAGATTAAAGTCACCCATGATAACTGCTGTGCCCTTATTGCACACGTCTCTACTTTCCCATTTAATGCCATCCCCAACCTCTGCATTACTGTTTGGGGGTCTGTATACAACTCCCACTAACATTTTCTGCCCCTTGGTATTTCTCAGTTCTACCCATACAGATTCCACATCAGAGCGAATATCCTTCCTTACAATTGTGTTAATCTCCTCTTTAACCAGCTACCCCACCTCCTTTTCCTTTTTGCCTGTCTTTCCTGAATATTGAATACCCCTGGATGTTGAGTTCCCAGCCTTCGTCACCCTGGAGCCATGTTTCCGTAATCCCAATCATATCCTATCCATTTACATCTATTTGCGCAGCCAATTCATCCACCTTATTATGAATGCTCCTCGCATTAAGACACAAAGCCTTCAGGCTTGTATTTTTAACACTCTTAGACCTTTTAGAATCATTATTTACTGTGGCCATGTTTGATTTAAACCCTTGATTTCTCTGACTGCCACTTTTGCTTTTCTCCTTCCGGTCTTCTGCTTCTATCCTTGTTTCCCTTTCCTCTCTCTCCCTGCACAGGTTCCCAACCCCCTGCCATTTTAGTTTAAACCCTCCCCCACAGCAAAGGGGCGGGGGGGGGGGGGGAAGGCAGGAGAGATTAAATGACAAAAGGGATGATGGTGCAAGGCAAAAGACGATGGTACTGGGATGAGTAAAGAAACAAAAAGATGGGTTTAGAGGAGGCATGAATGGAAATAGCAGAATCATTACCAAAAGCTGCTGTCCGAAAAAATGGGAGCAGTGGTTATGATTTGAAATTGTTGAACTCAATGTGGAGTCCAGAAGGGTGTAAAGTGCCTCATTGAAAGATGAGGTGCTGTTCATTGAGCTTCTGTTGAGCTTCATTGGAACAGTGTAGGAAGCCAAGGGCAGAGAGCTCAGAGTGGGAGTGGGGCAGAGAATTAAAATGATAGGTGACCCAAAGCTCAGGGTCACATTTGCGGACTGAATGGAGGTGTTCCGCAAAGCAGTCACCCAATCTGCATTTGGATTCCCCAATGTAGAGGAGACCGCATCATAAGCAACGAATACAGTATACTAAATTGCAAGTACAACAAGTAAATCATTGTTTCACCTGGAAGGAGTGTTTAAGGCTCTGGACAGTGGGAAGGAAGGTGGTAAAAGGGCAGGTGTTTCATGTCCTGCGCTTGCACGGGAAGGTGCTGTGGGAAGGGGAGGGGGTGACAGAAGAGTGGACCAGGGTGTAGAAACAGAAAAATAGGAGCAGGAGTAGGCCATTCGGCCCTTCGAGCCTGCTCCGCCATTCAATATCATGGCTGATCCTCTATCTCAATACCATATTCCCGCTCTCTCCCCATTCCCCTTGATGCCTTTTGTGTCTAGAAATCTATCTATCTTCTTCTTAAATATATTCAGTGACTTGGTCTCCACAGCCTTCTGTGGTAGAGAATTCCACAGGTTCACCACCCTCTGAGTGAAGAAATTTCTCCTCATCTCAGTCCTAAATGTCCTACCCCGTATCCTGTGACTGTGACCCCTCGGCCAGGGGAAACATCCTCCCTGCATCCAGTCTGTCTAGCCCGGTCAGAATTTTATACATTTCAATGAGATCCCCTCTCATTCTTCTAAACTCTAGTGAATACAGGCCGCGTCGACCCAATCTCTCCTCATACGACAGTCCTGCCATCCCAGGAATCAGTCTGGTGAACCTTCGCTGCACTCCCTCTATGGCAAGTATATCCTTTCTTAGGTAAGGAGACCAAAACCACACACAGTACTCCAGGTATGGTCTCACCAAGGCCCTGTATAACTGTAGTGAGACATCCTTGCTCTTGTACTCAAACCCTCTTGCAATGAAGGCCAACATATTATTTGCCTTCCTAACTGCTTGCTGCACCTGCATGTTTGCTTTCAATGACTGGTGTACAAGGACACCCAGGTCCCTTTGTACATCAGCATTTCCCAATCTATCACCATTTAAATAATACTCTGCCTTTCTGTTTTTCCTAGTAAAGTGGATAACTTCATATTTATTCACATTATACTGCATCTGCCATGTATTTGCCCACACACTCAACTTGTCTAAATCACCTTGAAGCCTCTTTGCATTCTCCTCACAACCCCACCTAGTTTTGTGTCGTCAGCAAACTTGGAAATATTACATTTGGTTCCCTCATCCAAATCATTGATATATATTGTGAATAGCTGGGGCCCAAGCACTGATCTGTGCGGTACCCCACTAGTCACCGCCTGCCACCCCGAAAAAGACCCATTTATTCCTACTCTGTTTCCTGTCTGTTAGCCAATTTTCAATCTATGCCAGTATATTACCCCCAATCCCATGTGCTTTAATTTTGCACACTAACCTATTATGTGGGACTTTATCAAAGGCCTTCTGAAAATCCAAATACACTACAGCTGCTGGTTTTCCCTTATCTATTCTACCAGTTACATCCTCAAAAAACTCCAGTAGGTTTGTCAAACACGATTGCCCTTTCATAAATCCATGTTGACTTTGTCTAATCCCATTGATATTTCTAAGTGTCCTGTTATCACATCCTTTATAATAGACTCCAGCATTTTCCCTACTACTGACGTTAGGCTAACCGGTCTGTAGTTCCCGGTTTTCTCTCTCCCTCCTTTTTTAAATAGTGGGGTTACATTTGCCACCCTCCAATCTATAGAATTTTGGAAGAGGACAACCAATGCATCCACTATTTCCACGGCTGCCTCTTTTAGTACTCTGGGATGCAGATTATCAGGCCCTGGGGATTTATCAGCTTTCAGTCCCATTAAATTCTACAGCGCTATTTTTTTTACTAATACTAATTTCCTTTAATTCCTCCTTCTCACTAGATCCTTGGTTCCCTAGCATTTCTGGGAAGTTATTTGTGTCCTCTTCCGTGAAGACAGAACCAAAGTATTTGCTCTGCCATTTCCTTGTTCCCCATTATAAATTCTCCCGTTTCTGACTGTAAGGGACCTACATTTGTCTTCACTAATCTTTTTCTTTTTACAGACGTGTAGAAGCTTTTACAATCCGCTTTTATTTTCCCTGCAAGTTTACTCTCATACTCTATTTGTCCTCTCAATCAATCTCTTGGTCCTTTTTTGCTGAACTCTAAACTGCTCCCAATCCTGAGGCATGCTACTTTTTCTGGCAACTTTATAGGACTTCTCTTTGGATCTAATACTATCCTTAATTTCTTTTGTTAGCCATGGTTGGGCTGCTTTTCCTTTTGTGTTTTTGCACCAGAAAGGAATGTATAACTGTTGCAACTCATGCATTCGTTCCTTAAATGTTAGCCATCCACCGTCATGCCTTTTAAAGAAGCTCCCCAACCTATCATAGCCAACTCACTCCTCATACCTTCGTAGTTTCCTTTGTTTAGATTTAGGACCCTAGTTGCGGAGGGAACGGTCCCTTCAGAATGCTGAAAGGGGAGGGGACGACGCGTTTGGTGGTGGCATCAGTCTGGAGGTGCCGGAAATGGCGTAGGATGATCTGTTGAATGTGGAGGCTGGTGGGGTGGAAGGCGAGGACAGCATTTATAATCGAACCTTTCACAACCTCACGGTGTCCCAAAGCACTTTACAGCCAATGAGGCACTATTATACTAACCAGATCTTATTCAGCTCAATGTGCCCTCTATGTTGCTTTATTGTAAAACTTCACACCATACTTCCATTGGTTGGAATCATACCTAGCACAAAGGAAGTTGGCTGTGGTTGTTGGAGGTCATTCATCTCAATCACATGACATCACAGCAGGAGTTCCTCAGGGCAGTGTCCTAGGCCCAACCACCTTCAGCTGTTTCATCAATGACCTTCCCTCCATCATAAGGTCAGAAGTGGGGATGTTCGCTGATGATTGCACACTGTTCAGCACCATTCGAGACTCGTCAGATACTGACGCAGTCCGTGTCCATATGCAGCAAGACCTGGACAACATTCAGACTTGGGCTGACAAGTAACATTCGCACCACACAAGTGCCAGGCAATGACCATCTCCAACAAGCGAGACTCTAACCATCTCCCCATGACATTCAATGGCATTACCATCGCTGAATCCCCCACTATCAACATCCTGGGGGTTACCATTGATCAGAAACTGAACTGGACCAGCCATATAAATACTGTGGCTACAAGAGCAGGCCAGAGGCTGGGAATTCTGCAGTGAGTGTCTCACCTCCTGACTCCCCAAAGCCTTTCCACCATCTACAAGGCACAAGTCAGGAGTGTGATGGAATACTCTCCACTTGCCTGGATGAGTGCAGCTCCAACAACACTCAAGAAGCTCGACACCATTCAAGATAAAGCAGCCCGCTTGATTGGCACTCCATCCACCACCTTCAACATTCACTCCCTCCACCACCGGCGCACTGTGGCTGTAGTGTGTACCATTTACAAGATGCACTGCAGCAACTCGGCAAAGCTCCTTCAACAGCACCTTCCAAACCCGCGACCTCTACCACTTAAAAGGACAAGGGCAGCAGACGCATGGGAACATCACCACCTACAAGTTCCTCTCCAAGCCACACACCATCCTGACTTGGACCTGTATCGCCGTTCCTTCACTGTCACTGGGCCAAAATCCTGGAACTCCCTTCCTAACAGCATTGCGGGTGTACCTACACCATATGGACTGCAGCGGTTCAAGGCGGTGGCTCACCACCATCTTCTCAAGGGCAATTAGGGATGGGCACTAAATGCAGGCCTAGCCAGCGACGCCCACATCCCACCAATGAATTAAAAAAAAGTAACATTCATTTTCCTTCAATTTGTTTCCTACATTCCTCTACCATCAGATATGTGAAGAGAAAAAGATATATGTTATAGATACGTGAAGAGAAAAAGATTGGTGGAGTCAAGCGTAGGTCCCTTGCAGTCAGAATCGGGGGAATTTATAATGGGGAACAAAGAAATGGTAGACCAACTAAATACATATTTTGGTTCTGTCTTCACAAAGGAGGACACAAATAACCTCCCAGAGATGCCAGGGAACATAGGGTCTGATGAAAGGGTGGAACTGAAAGAAATCAGTATTTGTAGGGAAATGGTGTTAGGAAAATTGATGGGATTGAAGGCCGATAAATCCCCAGGGCCTGATAATCTACATCCCAGGGTACTTAAGGAAGTGGCCCTAGAATTAGTAGATGCATTGCTGGTCATCTTCCAGAACTCGATAGACTCTGGAACGGTACCCATGGATTGGCGGGTAGCTAATGTTACCCCACTATTTAAAAAAGGTGGTAGAGAAAAGGCGGGGAATTATAGACCGGTAAGCTTGACATCGGTAGTGGGGAAAATGCTAGAGTCCATTATAAAAGATGTAATAGCAGAGCACTTGGAAAGCAGTGACTGGATCGGACAAAGTCAACATGGATTTACAAAAGGTAAATCATGCTTGACTAATCTACTGGAATTTTTTGAGGATGTAACTGGTAAAATAGATAAGGGAGAACCAGTGGATGTGGTGTATTTGGACTTTCAGAAGGCTTTCGATAAGGTCCCGCATAAGAGATTAGCGTGTAAAGTTAAGGCACATGGGATTGGGGGTAAGGTATTGACTTGGATAGAGAACTGGTTGGCAGACAGAAAGCAGAGTTGGAATAAACGGGTCGTTTTCCAAGTGGCAGGCAGTGACTAGTGGGGTACCGCAAGGACCGGTCCTAGGACCCCAGCTGTTCACAATATATATTAATGATCTGGACGAGGGAATTGGATGGAATATCTCCAAATTTGCAGACGACACAAAGCTGGGGGGGCCGGTATGCTGTGAGGAGGATGTCGTGAAACTCCAGCACGATTTGGACAGGTTGGGTGATTGGGCAGAAACATGGCAAATGCACTATAATGTGGATAAATGTGAGGTTATGCACTTTGGTGGCAAAAACAGGAAGGCAGATTATTATTTGAATAGCAATAGTTTGGGAGAAGGGGAAGTGCAAAGAGACCTGGGTGTTCTTGTACACCAGTTGCTGAAGGTAAGCATGCAGGTGCAGCAGGCGGTTAAGAAGGCAAATGGTATGTTGGCCTTCGTAGCAAGAGGGTTCGAGTACAAGAACAAGGATGTCTTGCTACAGTTGTACAGGGCCTTGGTGAGACCACACCTTGAGTATTGTGTGCAGTTTTGGTCGCCTTACCTGAGGAAGGACGTTCTTGCCATGGAAGGAGTGCAGCGAAGATTCACCAGGCTGATACCTGGGATGGCAGGAATGACGTATGAGGAGAGATTGTGTCGATTGGGCTTATACTCACTGGAGTTTAGAAGATTGAGAGGGGATCTCATCGAAACCTATAAAATTCTGTCAGGCCTGGACAGACTAGATGCAGGAAGGATGTTTCTGATGGCCGGGGAGTCCGGAACCAGGGGTCATAGTCTAAGGATAAGCCATTTAGGACTGAAATGAGGAGGAATTTCTTCACCCAGAGAGTGGTGAACCTGTGGAATTCTCTGCCACAGAGGGCGGTGGAGGCCAGTTCATTAAGTATATTCAAGAAAGAGTTGGATATATTTCTTAAGGCTAAAGGGATCAAGGGATATGGGGAGAAGGCAGGGACAGGGTACTGAATTTGGATGATCAGCCATGATCTCATTGAATGGCGGAGCAGGCTCAAAGGGCCAAATGGCCTACTCCTGCTCCTATCTTCTATGTATCTATGTATCAGGACTACTCTACTGGACATCACCAAGATTCAGCTGCCGTGACTCTGCTCCGCTACTCTGTTGCTTCAAGTTTTATGGTAACCTGTTCTAGTCTACGGTGCACATCCCCCACCTGCTGAGCTTTAGGCCTGTACTGTAATACACTGTTGGCATCTCAGCTTTACTCTGTTGCTGTGTAGGATTCTGGACAGAAAACCACTTTCTCCTGGACCAAAATCCATTTCTCTGCTGTTTTCTGGACCTTGTAGTAACCTCCACTGCCGCACTGCTTCCTACAGGGACAGCCAGCTCCACCTCTCCATGTCGTCAGTCAGCTTGTGCAACATCCAGTCCTGGAAGTGCTGCAATTTCCTCTAACCATTGGGAAAACCAAAGCCGCTGTCTTCGGCCCCACCACGAACGTTTGTACCACTGCCACCGATTCCATCCCCCTCCCCTGCCGGTGTCGCAGGCTGAACCAGATTATTCACAAACTTGGCAGCCTGTTCAATCCTGAGCTGAACTGAGCTTCCAATTCCATATTCTCTCTAGCACAAAAAGCACCTGCTTCCACCTCCAGAAAATTACCCGTCTCTGCTCCTGCCTCAGCCCATCTGCAGCCGTAACCCTCAACCTTCAACCATGCCTTTGTCACCTCCAGACTCAACTATTCCAATACTCTCCTGGCCAGCCTCTCATTCACCACCTTCTGTGAACTTAAGCTCATCTAAACCTCTTCCGCCTGTACTCTATCCCGTACTAAGTCTAGGTCATCCATCATCCGCTGACCTACATTAACTTCTGGTCCCCCAAACATCTCAAATTTAGAATTCTCAACCCGTTAAAATCCCTCTGTGGCCTCACCCCGCTCCATCCCTATAACTTTCTCCAGCCCTACCACCCTCCAGGAACTCTCAGTTCCTCTATCTCTGGCTTCTTGTGCATCCCCCACTCCCTTGCCTTCAGCCATTTAATCCCTAAACTCTGGAATTCCCTCCTTAAACCTCTGCATCATTAAGACTTAAAAAAATAAGTCCTGCACACACCAGTCACTCTATTCCACCAACCTTCAATTGCTTCCCATCCCCTAGAATACTCTCATACTCATTTTTAAATCCCTCTATTCGCTTGCACTACATCCCAACTTTACTCTTCCAACTCAGATGTATGTTGTAGCTTCCCCTCTCCAAAATTGGTAGCAGAGCCTTCAGTATATCACAGCCTTGCAACCAAATTCTCCCCCTAAAGCACTCCATCTTATCATGTCTCTCCCCACGATCAATAGTGTCTTCAAAATTATCTCAATCATACTTTCCTCCATCATCCCCCAACCTTCCTCACAAACTTGGTATTACTGTTTTTAAAAAAAATTAAAAGTGCTAGGTTAAAGGCGCTGTGTAATTGCAAGATGCTGCTGTTGTTGACAGTGTTGCCCGTCACTGCCATTACCCTACCTGGTACCTGCCGCTCAGGAGCTGGCTGCGGGACGGCGTGCACAGGGGCTGCACATAGTAATTCTCCAGTCTGACCCCCTCGGCCGACAGCTTGTCCAGGACCGGGGTTCGGATCTGGGAGCCGTGATATCCGATGTCATTCCAGCCATAATCGTCGGCCAGAATGAAGACAATGTGCGGCTGGGAACCGTCGGAAACAGAAAACAGCAATAAAAAGTAAAGCAAACGGAGCGCAGACTCCAGCCTCATCCTCGCAGCCCCGAACTTGAGCCCGTCCTCCCAGCAAGAACAAAAAAACCACCCGGAAGACAGCTTCCAGCCACGCTGTCACATGATTGGTCCCGTGATCATTAAATATCCACTTTGCGGAGCATAGTACACTTAGTGTTGCATTTTTCACAGTGCGACCAAAGTCCATATTTGGCCACATCAAAAATATATTTATTTTAATAGCATGTAGCTCATCCTTTGCTTAATGCACTAACCTTTGCTGTAATTAGGTCGAAGGTGGAATAAAAGGCACCCTCATTTAGTTTTATATAACTACATAATATATGTAAAGATATAAACAATTGCAAAGTTTTTCAAGACAGTGATTAAATCGACCGAAACATTATTGCCAACCACTTGCAATTAGAACGAGTGATTAGGGTTTGTGGCTCCTATCTGCACTCTTGGTACGGTGCCCCCAAATTTTCACCCCGCACAATATTTTGTGATAGAATCATCGAGTGATACAGCGCAGGAGGAGCCCATCGTGCCTGTGCCTGTGCCTGCGCCAGCTCTTTGAAAGAGCTCTCCAATTAGTCCCGCTCCCCATAACCCTGCAAATTTTTCCCCTTCAAGTATTTATCCAATACCCCTTTGAAAGTTGTTATTGAATCTGCTTTCCACCACCCTTTCAGGCAGCGCTTTCCAGTAAGAAAATGTTTCCTCATGTCGCCTCTGGTTCTTTTGCCAATTACCTTTGTTGTGTATGTACCTTTAAGAGAGAACTGTTTTACAGCTCCTGTATACTGTAGTACCGGCAGTGACCACTTCTGTATATAAAGCCGGAGCAGGCTTCTGTACTTCAGTCTTGAGACTACCCTACTCCAGTCAATACCTGTTGATTGTTAAGTTACAGCATCCGTGTAGTTCTTGGGGAAACATCCGATTTAAAGAATCATGGATCTAACAGTGGCGACGAGTGTCGATTCGAATCTACCTGTAACTCTGCATTTCCCTTCGAGGATTCGCTCCGGGAGGGCGGTGGAAGAAAGTCGAGGCCAGAAACACGGGCGTTGACCACGAGCAACCGCCCAGTCATCCGGCAGAGAGTGAACATCGCAGGGGAGGCTGTGGAGAGCCGGGCTTGGTTCCCCAGCCACGACGATCAGCAACAGACTGACGACAGGTAGAGCGCAGACCCTTCCCAGACAGCAGCGGCTGGAGCCGACCGATGGCAGAGAAAAAGCCGAGCAGCGTCGACGGGGTAAGATAGAGGGTGAAGCGCACAGGGCGCAGCCGGGGGTTGAAAACCGAGCGGCGTCGAGGAAAAACAAAACGGAGAGAGAGAGGGTAAAGCAGCAGCCGGGTTCAGGACCGAGCGGCGGAAATGGGAAAGGCGCACAGAAAAAAAAAAATGCGCAGAGCGCAGCCAGGGCTCAAGGGCTGAACACTGTCCACGGGGAGAAGAAGGGAGAGCGCGGGAGACACCATTGAGCCGCGGAGAAGAAGGAAGAGTGCGGGAGATGCCATTTTTAGAAGCCGCAGCGGAGAAGAAGGGCGAGCGCGGGAAGAAAGGAAAGCGCGGGAGACGCCATTTTGTGCCAGCGGAGAAGAAGGGAACGCGCGGGAGACGCCATTTTTAACAGTTAAATCACACCCAGGGATGCCGAAGAGTGGCAGTATCTCTACGTTCGACAATGAAGTCGAAGATTGGGCGACATATGTGGAACGTATTGAGGTGTACTGCAGGGCGAATGAAGTGCCAGTTGCTAGGAAAGCACTGGTTTTGTTAAATTCCATGGGTGCAAAAACTTATGGGTTACTGCGAAACCTAATAACCCCAGAGAAGCCTGTGAATAAGAATTTCGAAAGCATAGTAGAAATCCTACAGGACCACTTAAACCCCACACCGCTGCTGATAGCAGAACGATTTAAGTTCCATAAAAGGAACCAACACAAAGACGAAAGCAATGCTGAGTACTTAACGGAACTGCGCAAGCTATCGAAACACTGCCAGTTTGGAGTGGGACTAGCAGATACGTTAAGGGACAAGTTTGTGTGTGGGCTTCAAAGTGAAGGAACCCAGAAACGGCTTCTATCAGAAAAGGATCTTACGCTGGACAAGGCTTTCAGTATGGCAGTATCACACGAAGCAGCCGCAAGGGGCGCTGCAGAGATACAACGGAGACTGCAAGAATATGGCACCAATGAAATGTCCTATGGAACAGGGAAGTTTTATCGCTGCGGCAGAACAACACACGACCAGAAGGATTGTTGGTTCAAGGACCAAGTGGGCAGACAGTGTGGAAAAGCAGGACACATAGCAAGAGTCTGCAGGTCTGGGAAGAAAACCAACAGCAAGAAATCTCCACAGGAGAAGTACAAAAAGGTACACAAGGTGATGGACAGTAGTTCAGACGAACAGAAAAGTGACACAGACTCCGGAAGCAAGGAGCTGGGTTGTCTGAAACTACATAAGGTAACCAAAATGGAGGATCACCAGACTATCTGGGTTACACTCAAGATAGACGGAGTCCAAGTGAAAATGGAATTGGACACAGGATCAGCCCTAACAGTCATAAACCAAAGGGACTACAAGCGGCTATTTTCACATATACCCTTGAAAGCTACAGAGATTGTCTTGAAGACGTACACGGGGCAAAAAGTCTACCCCAAAGGAAAAATAAGGGTGAAAGTGATATACAAAGGCCAGGAAATACCTAAAATGGACTTATATGTATTGCCAGATGGAGGACCACCAGTGCTAGGACGTGAATGGATCCGGAAGATACAATTAGATTGGCATTCCATACAGGCACTGAAGGTTGAGGCCAAAAAGGATAATGACGTCACACCTGGACGACTGTCAAAAATGCTAACTGACGCAAAAGCAGTGTTCCAGGAGGAACTCGGAACACTAAAAGGCATAACAGCAACGATTAAAATAGAGGAAAATGCAAGCCCAAAGTTTCTTAAGGCCAGACCAGTGCCTTATGCGATCAGACCATCCGTCGAAGTAGAGCTGGAAGGGTTGGAACATTCAGGAGTACTGTCCAAAGTAGACTGGAGCGAGTGGGCTACACCCATCGTTCCTGTAATGAGGAGGTCATTGAGTAATACGCCTGGGGAACCAAAGAAAGTCCGCATCTGTGGGGGTTTTAAGGTGACAGTGAACCCAGTCCTTCACACGGTACAATATCCGCTTCCACGAATTGAGGATATTTTCGCCTCGCTATCTGGAGGTAAACGCTTCACCAAAATTGATCTAGCCCAGGCGTACTTGCAAATGGAGGTAGAAGAAGCCTCGAAACAATACCTCACGATCAACACTCATAAAGGTCTCTATCAATACAACCGGCTGCTGTTCCGGGTAGCATCGGCTCCGGCTATTTGGCAAAGGGCGATGGATCAAGTCCTGCAAGTGATTCCAGGGACCCAGTGTTATTTGGACGACATCCTGGTCACGGGCAAAAATGACAGTGATCACCTCGCCAACTTGGAGAAGGTGCTCACCAGATTAAAGGAATATGGGATACGAGCTAATCGCCACAAGCGCGAGTTTTTCCAGAAGCAGATCTCGTATTGTGGCCACGTCATCGATGAAGAGAAACATAGAAACATAGAAGATAGGAGCAGGAGTAGGCCATTCGGCCCTTCGAGCCTGCTCCGCCATTCAACGAGATCATGGCTGATCATCCAAACCCTAGCACCCAGTCCCTACACCGACAGCCATCCCACCCAAGCCCTATCCCCGTAACCCCACGTATTTAATCCCCCCTAACACTAAGGGCCAATTTTTATCATGGCCAATCAACCTAACCCGCACATCTTTGGACTGTGGGAGGAAACCGGAGCACCCGGAGAAAACCCACGCAAACACGGGGAGAATGTGCAAACTCCACACAGACAGTCACCCGAGGCCGGATTTGAACCCGGGTCCATGGCGCTGTGAGGCAACAGTGCTAACCACTATGCCACCGTAACCGAGGGGTTACATAAGTCCCCTGAAAAGATTGAGGCAGTAGTCAAGGCTCCAGCACTGGAAAATGTGTCACAACTGAGGTCGTTCCTTGGGCTGGTAAACTACTACCATAAGTTCTTACCAAATTTGTCCATGGTATTACACCCACTGAACACCCTACTGCAAACAGGGGTGCCATGGAAGTGGAATGACGAACGTAGATGAGCTTTCCAGAAGTGTAAAGAATTGATCACATCAAAAGAGGTGTTGGCCCATTTCAACCCAGCACTACCAATTCATTTGGCATGTGATGCATCACCCTATGGTATTGGAGCGGTGCTGTCGCACAAATTCCCAGACGGGTTGGAGAGGCCAGTAGCCTTTGCGTCTCGGTCACTAACCTCAGCCGAGCGCAACTACGCCCAGATTGACAGGGAGGCCCTCAGCCTAGTATGGGGAGTAAAAAAATTCAACCACTATCTGCATGGGCAGAAGTTCACCTTGCTGACTGACCACCAACCACTTGTCTCCATCTTTAATCCTAAGAAGGGCGTTCCAGTGATGACTGCACAACCGTTACAAAGATGGTCCCTGTTTCTAGTGGCGAATCAATATGAAATAGAATATAAAGGCACGAAACAGCATGGAAACGCTGATGGGCTATCACGCCTGCCACTGCCTACTGTGGAGGAAGCACCAGCAGTGGACCCTATCGAGATATTTTATTCGTCAATAATTGAACGATTGCCAGTAACGAACGTGGATATAGAGAAGGAGACCCGCAATGATCCGACACTGTCTCGGGTATATGATTTGACGGTGAGGGGATGGCCAACACATGGCGACTCACTGTTGCCAGCATTCTCATCCAGAAGAGAACAGCTGTCAGTATGCCAGGGGACAGTGATGTGTGGATCCTGAGTGGTGATTCCACCCAAGTTAAGGGAGAGAGTGCTAAATGAGCTTCATGAAGGTCATCTGGGAGGGGTGAAAATGAAAAGCCTTGCTAGGGCTTATGTGTGGTGGCCGGGGATCGATCAACAAATCGAGGACCTAACCAAGAGCTGCTCAGGATGCCAGAAGGTCCAAAATGCACCACCACATGCCCCTCTACACCCATGGGAGTGGCCCTCCTCTCCATGGCAACGGGTGCATATTGATTTTGCTGGTCCATTCATGGACTCAACGCTCTTAATAGCAGTGGATGCTCACTCGAAATGGCCTGAGGTGATAAAAATGTCCTCAACCACTACAGAGAAAACGATTGCAGTCCTACGGACCATATTTGCCAGGAACAGCTTGCCAGAGCAGATTTCCTCTGATAATGGGCCACAGTTTGTGTCCGAAGAGTTTCGAAAATTTATGAGAAGGAATGGGGTAAGGCATTACACATCCGCCCCGTATCATCCAGCCACAAATGGATTGGCTGAAAGGTTCGTACAAACCTTTAAAAAGGCGATAAAGGCCATGTGCGACGATGAAATTCCATTACAGCATAAGGTGGACAATTTCTTATTAGCCTACAGAAATGCGACACATGCAGTTACCAACCAGACCCCGGCCATGATGTTCTTTAACCAAAGGTTGAGATCTCGTCTGGATTTGCTCAGACCCAATGTGCGAAGAAATGTTGAGGATAAACAATTCCAGCACATCAATGAGAAGCCGACAAGGAGCTTCAATGTAGGACAACCAGTCTTGGCCCGTGACTACCGAACAGAGAAATGGCAACCCGGAACGATATGCACAAGGCAGGGGCCATTAATGTACACAGTGGATGTCAGGGAGAACATTGTGAGACGCCACGTCGATCAGATCTTAGCGTCACAGGAATGAGTCAACCCCATGTCTCGAGTACCTGGGGATGAACCCGACATACCGGTAGCATCTACCTCCGAACCAGTAGCAGTGGAAACCGATGAACTAACCGACGAAAAGGGGCCAGAATCACCTCCGCACCAAGAACAAGAACCTCAGGAAAGGCGCTATCCCGAAAGGATCAGGCAGCCGCCCCAAGACTGAATCTATAAATGGACTATTTTCAGTTAATGTTGCATGTTAAAAATGTTAATTGTTAAATGAATGTTATGGTACTGTTAATCTAAAAGGGGAGGAATTGTTGTGTATGTACCTTTAAGAGAGAACTGTTTTACAGCTCCTGTATACTTTAGTACCGGCAGTGACCACACCTGTATATAAAGCCGGAGCAGGCTTCTGTACTTCAGTCTTGAGACTACTCTACTCCAGTAAATACCTGTTGATTGTTAAGTTACAGCATCCGTGTAGTTCTTGGGGAAACATCCTATTTAAAGAATCACGGATCTAACAACCTTGGCTCTTGGCATTGACTGAAACAATGCCCATATGCAAAAGAGCCAAACTGCTATACCTTATGGGGCGAGTCTGATATGCTTATTTTGAAGAGTGCGAACAGGTTTTGAGGAGAGTAGGGTCCAGGTAAATCCAGCGTCTGAAGGCTATTACTGCAAAAGTGGTGTTCACATCTGCCACCTTGGCGAGGAGCAGGTAGCTGTACTTACGTAGGTAATCCGCGCATCAGACTTTAAGCTTTCCCGACAGATTTGGTGTTCGCCTTGGCTCAGTGGCAGCACTCTCACCTCTGAATCAGAAGGTCATAGGTTCAAGCTCCACTCCAGCGACTTGAGCACATAATTTCGGCTGGCAGTACTGAGGGAGTGCTGCACTGTTGGAGGCGTGGATGGACATAAAGATCCCGTGGCACAATTTTGAAGAAGAGCAGGGGAGTTCTCCTGGTGTCCTCGTCAACATTTATCCCTCAACCAACATCACTAAAAAAGCTGCCACGGCAGCTTCCCCACTCAAGCCCTGGTTAAAACTACACCGGAGACCTGTTAATGTAATAGGACTCCGATTTGCATAGATTGCACTCTGTGTACAGTTCTGGTCACCACATTACAGGAAAGATGTGATTGCACTAGAGAGGGTACAGAGATTTATGAGGATGTTGCCAGGATTGGAGAATTTTAGCTATGAGGAAAGATTGGGTAGGCTGGGTTTTTTTTCTTTGGAACAGGGAAGTTTGAGGGGAGACTTAATTGAGGTGTATAAAATTATGAGGGGCCTAGATAGAGTGGATAGGAAGGACCTATTTTCCTTAGCAGCATGGTCACTAACCAGGGGCCATAGATTTAAAGTAATTGGGGGAAGAATTGGAGGGGAGTTGAGGAGAAATTTTTTCACCCAGAGGGTGGTGGGGTTCTGGAACTCACTACCTGAAAGGATGGTAGAGGCAGAGACTCTCATCACATTTAAAAAGTACTTGGATATGCACTTTTAAGTGTCATAACCTACAAGGCTACGGACCAAGAGCAGGAAAGTGGGATTGCCTGGATAGCTCTTCTTTGGCTGGCACAGACACGATGGGCTGAATCACCTTCTTCTGTGCTGTAAACATCTATGATTCTATCTACATTTATGAGACTCACAACCGCTTTTCAATGAGACAGCTAATTATAGGCTGGCACCATAAAAATAAATATCAATGAAAGCTACTGATTGTTGAAGGAAACAATATGATTCAGTAGTGCCCTTCAGTAACTTGCAATCCTCCCCAATCTGGCCTACACATGACTCCAGTACCACACTAATCTTTAATGTCCTCTGAAGTGGACTGGCAAGTTACTCAGTTGTAAACATAAGAACATAACATAAGAAATAGGAGCAGGAGTCGGCCATTTGGCCCTTCGAGCCATTCAATAAGATCATGGCTGATCTTCTACCTCTTCTCCACTTTCCTACACTATCCCCATATCCCTTGATTCCCTTAATATTCAAAAATCTATCGATCTCTGTCTTGAATATACTCAACGACTGAGCCTCCACAGCCCTCTGGGGTAGAGAATTCCAAAGATTCACCACCCTCAGTGAAGAAATTTCTCCTCCTCTCAGTCCTAAATGGCCGACCCCTTATTCTGAGACTGTGACCCCTGGTTCTGGACTTCCCAGCCAGGGGAAACATCCTACCTGCATCTACCCTGTCAAGTCCTGTAAAAATGTTGTATGTTTCAATGAGATCACCTCTCATTCTTCTAAACTCTAGAGAATATAGGCCTAGTCTACTCAATCTCTCCTCATACGACAATCCCCCCATCCCAGGAACCAGTCTGGTGAACCTTCGTTGCACTCCCTCTATGGCAAGTATATCCTTCCTTAGGTAAGGACACCAAAACTGTACACAATACTCCAGGTGTGGTCTCACCAGGGCCCTATATAATTGCAAATAACAGAAAATGCTGGAAATACTCAGCAGGCCAGGCAGCATCCGTGGAGAGAGAAACAGGGTTAACGTTTCAGGTCTGGGACCCTTCATCAGAACTGGAAAAAGCTGGAAATGTAACAGATATTAAGCAGGTGCAGAGACAGGGCGGGGTGGTTTAGGAGAGGAGGAAGGAATTGAAAGAACATGCTGTGAAAATGTTGCAAATGGGAATGGCAAAATCATACTGCATGAAAAATGGAGGCAGGGATTATTATCTGAAATTGTTGAACTCTACGTTGAATCCGTCAGGCTGCAAAGTGCCCAATTGCAGTAAGACGTCTTTACTCTTATGCTCAAATTCTCTTGTAATAAAGGCCAACATACCATTTGCTTTCCTAATTGCTTGCTGTACCTGCATGTTAACTTTCAGTGATTCTTGTACAGTGATCCAGGTCCCTCTGATCACCAACATTTCCCAATCTCTCACCATTTAAAAAATACTCTGCTTTTCTATTTTTCCTACCAAAGTGGATAACTTCACATTTCTCCACATTATATTCAATTTCTCTGTTCTTGCCCACTCACTTAGCCTATCTATATTCCCTTGAAGCCTCTTTGCATCCTCCTCACAACTTACATTCCCACCCAGCTTTGTATCATCAGCAAATTTGGATATATTACATTTGGTCCCTGTTAAGTCCATGAATGATTGAGACATGGACTAGCAGGAGAGAAACAAACAGAACTTTACTGGTGAAAGGCATAAACGAATCTAAACAACAGAGGCGCTCTAGCGCCTTTTATACAGGGGTGGTCACTGCCGGTACTGCAGTCTGAGACCAGTTATTCTCTTAAAGGTACATACACAACAATTCCTCCCCTTTTAGATAAACAGTACATAACATTCATTTAACAACTAATGATAACGAATTACAATCACAATTACTGTTGCTAGATACATTGGTTAAGTTTAAGCAATTATAAGTTCAGTCTTTGAGGAGGCTTCCTAATTCTGTCTGGATAACGCCTCTTTGGAGTATCAGGTTCTTCTGGCAAGGTTGAGTCGGAATCAATGTCGTTGTTTGGTTCATCTGCTTCCAATATTACCGGTTCTGCGGTAGCTGCAATTGGAACGTCGATTTCATTACCAGGTGTATCAGATCGTGGTGTGGAGTTGACGTTTTCCAGTGACTCTAGAATCTGGTCAGCATGGCGTCTTACAATGCTCTCCCCAACGTCCACGGTATACATGAGAGGTCCTTGTCGTGTACAAATCGTTCCTGGCTGCCATTTCTCAGCGCGGTAGTCCCGGGCCAAAACTGGTTGACCTATCTTAAAACTCCTGGTCAGCCTTTCATTCATATTCTGAAACTGCCTGTTCTCCACATCTCTTTGGACATTTGGCTTAACCAAATCCAAGCGGCATCGTAGTCTTCGATTGAAGAACATCATGGCTGGAGTTTGGTTGGTAACCGCATGTGTCGCATTCCGGTAGGCAAACAAGAAGTTGTCCACCTTGTGTTGTAGGGGTATATCTTCATTACACATTGCCTTGATAGCCTTCTTGAATGTTTGAACAAACCTCTCGGCCAATCCATTAGTGGCTGGATGATATGGGGCAGATGTGTAATGCTTCACACCATTGTTCTTTAAGAACCTCCGGAACTCTTCAGACACAAACTGTGGTCCATTGTCAGAGCAAATCTGTTCAGGCAGCCCATTCCTGGCGAATATGGTTCATAAAACTGCGATAGTTTTTTCCGTGGTGGTTGAGGACATTTTTATTACCTCTGGCCACTTTGAATGTGCATCCACCGCAATTAAAAACATCGAGTCCATGAAGGGACCAGCAAAATCAATGTGCACCCTTTGCCATGGAGATGAGGGCCACTCCCATGGATGCAGAGGAGCTTGTGGTGGGGCGTTTTGGACCTTCTGGCATCCTGCACAGCTCTTGGTCATCTCTTCGATTTCTCTATCGATTCCCGGCCACCACACAAACGCTCTGGCTAAGCTCTTCATTTTTACCCCACCCAGATGACCCTCATGAAGCTCATTGAGCACTCTATTCGTCAACTTAGGTGGAATTACTACTCTGGATCCACACATCAAGGTTCCTCTGCACACTGACAGCTGTTCTCTTCTTGACGAAAATGCTGGCAGCAGTGGTTCGCCATGTGCTGGCCATCCCTTCACCGTTAAATCATAGACCCGTGATAGTGTCGGGTCATTCCATGTTTCCTTTTCTATGTTTGCGTTCGTCACAGGGAGACATTCGACAATGGTCGAGTGGAATAACTCCATTGGATCCACTGCAAGGTCTTCTTCTTCCACCGTCGGCAACGGTAGACGTGACAATCCATCAGCATTTCCATGCTGTTTAGTTCCCCTGTACTCGATGTCATATTGGTGTGCCCCTAGGAAAAGGGACCATCTCTGCAGCCGTTGTGCTGTCATTATCGGTACGCCCTTCTGAGGGTTGAAAATGGAGACAAGAGGTTGATGATCGGTTAGTAGAGTAAATTTTTGACCGTGCAGATAGTGATTGAACTTCTTCACCCCCCACACTAGGCTGAGGGCCTCTCTGTCAATCTGGGCGTAGTTACGCTCGGCTGAAGTTAACGAGCGTGACGCAAAAGCTATCGGCCTCTCCAAACCATCAAGGAATTTATGTGACAGTACCGCCCCAATGCCGTAGGGAGACGCATCACACGCCAGCCTGATTGGCAGTGCTGGGTTGTAGTGAGCCAATACTTCCTTCGAAGTGATTAAGTCCTTACTCTTCTGAAAAGCACGTTTACAATCATCGCTCCATTTCCATGCTACCCCCGTTCGTAGCAGGGCGTTCAGTGGATGCAGAATTGTCGACAAATTCGGCAAAAACTTATGATAGTAATTCACCAACCCGAGGAATGGCCTCAGTTGCGACACATTTTCAGGCGCTGGGGCCTTAACAACCGCTTCAATTTTGTCAGGGGACTTATGTAACCCCTCTTCATCAATCACGTGGCCACAATACGATATCTGTTTCTTAAAAAATTCGCACTTGGGGCGGTTGGCTCGCAGCCCATGTTCCCGTAGTCTAGTGAGCACCTGTTCTAGGTTGTTAAGGTTTTCACTGTCATCTTCACCTGTTACAAGGATGTCGTCCAAGTAACACTGAGTCCCCGGAATCCCTTGCAGGACTTGTTCCATCGCTCTTTGCCATATCGCCGGAGCTGATGCTACTCCGAATACTAATCGATGATACTGGTAAAGACCTTTGAGAGTGTTTATCGTGAGATACTTCCTAGAGGACTCTTCAACCTCCATCTGCAAATATGCTTGTGCTAGGTCAATTTTTGTAAAACGCTTCCCTCCAGACAGTGAGGCGAAGATGTCTTCTATCCTTGGAAGAGGATATTGTACTGTGTGAAGGACAGGGTTCACCGTCACCTTGAAATCCCCACAGATGCGAATCTTCCTTGGCTCTCCGGACTTATTGCTTAACGTTTTCTTCATGACAGGAACGATGGGTGTCGCCCACTCGCTCCAGTCGACCTTAGACAACACGCCCGCCTTCTCCAGATTCTCCAGCTCTGCCTCGACAGCTGGACGAATTGCATATGGTACCGGTCTCGCTTTGAAAAACTTGGGAACTGCATTCTCTTCTATTTTTAACGAGGCGGTTACGCCTTTAAGCGTGCCCAGTTCTTGTTGAAATACCTCTTTGGCGTTAGCTAAGATTGTTGACAATCATCCAGGAGTGACGTCTTCATCTTTTTTACCGTCCACCGTCATTGCATGAATGGAATGCCAATCTAAGTTTATCTTCCTGATCCATTCCCGTCCCAATAACGGTGGTCCACCATTTGGCAGTATGTAGAGATACAATTTCCGTATTGTCTTGCCATTGTATTTGACAGGCACCCTTATTATTCCTCTGGGGTATACTTTTTGCCCCGTATACGTCGTCAAGACGATGGATGTCTCTCTCAAGGGTATGTGTGAAAATAGCCGCTCATAGTCTCGTCGATTCATGATGGTTAGCGCTGATCCTGTATCCAATTCCATTTTAACTTGGGACCCTGCTATCGTGAGGGTGACCCAAATGGTTCGGTGATCCTCTTTTGCGATTACATTGTGAAGTTTGAGACAGCTTAATCTCCTGTTCTCGGATTCACTATCGCTCATCTGGTCTTCGGAACTACTGTCCGTCATCTTTTGTACTTTCTTGTACAGTTCCTTAGTAGCCTTTTTGTTGTCGCTGGTCTTCTTCCCAGACCTACAAACTCGTGCAATGTGTCCAATCTTCCCGCATTGTCTGCATATTTTGTCTTTGGACCAGCAGTCCTTCTGGTCATGGTTAGTTCTGCCGCAGCGATAACATTTTGCAAATCCCCGTGTCATTTCGTGGGTGCCGTATTCCTGTGGCTTTTGTTGAATTTCTGCAGCTCCCCTGGCTGCTGCTTCATACGATACTGCCACGCTGAAAGCCTTATCTAGCGTCAGCTCTTTTTCTGCGAGTAACTTCTTCTGTGTTCCTTCACTCAGGAGTCCACAGGCAAATTTGTCCCGTAGGGTATCTGCCAGTCCTGCTCCGAACTGGCAGTGCTTTGATAGCTTGCGTAGTTCCGTAAGATACTCAGCATTGCTCTCATCTTTGTGCTGAGTTCTCCTGTGGAATTTAAATCTTTCTGCTATCAACAGCGGTGCAGGGTTTAAGTGCTCCTGTAGAACAGCAACAATTTCATTAAAACTCTTCGCCTTCGGTTTGGCTGGAGTAATCAGATCCCGCAATAGGCCGTACGTTCTAGCGCCCATTACGTTTAGCAATATTGATGCCTTTTTCCCCTCCGCTATTTCATTTGCCTCGAAATATACCTCGACTCTTTTCACATACGTGGTCCAGTCCTCTAATGTATTATCAAAAGCAGTGATACAGCCAGTCTTCGGCATCTTGCAAATCTAAAATGGCGCCTCCCGCGCTTTGCCTTCTTCCCCGATGTTGTTAGCGCTGCTTTCCATGGTTTCTTGCGCGTATTCTTTTTCTTTTATTATTTTCCCGTCGTGGAGCGGACCCTCTGGAACACTTCCCTCCCTCTTCTGAGGTCCGAACGCTGCCCAGCTTCGAAACATCGGCCGCACCCTGTATGCTCCACCCTCTCTCTCTCTCCTTGCTTCCCAACTCGCTGCCCGGCCCCGTTGCAGCCCAGGAAGGATCAGAGCACTACCTGCCACCAGCCCGATTAGCTGGGAAACCACGGACTGAGGAACCCAGCCTGGCTCTGGAAAGTCGCTCCTGCAAAGCCTTGAACCCGACGATTGATGGTCGACGCCCGTTCCTCGAGTTTCAATGGACTCTTATTTTTTTCTTTTTTTTCTTCCGACCTTCAACGTCGTTGGAGCTGCTGCTGAGTTGCAGGTAAGTTCTTTCTAACACGTCGCCAGCGTTAAGTCCGTGAATGATTGAGACACGGACTAGCAGGAGAGAAACAAACAGAACTTTACTGGTGAAAGGCATAAACGAATCTAAACAACAGAGGCTCTCTAGCGCCTTTTATACAGGGGTGGTCACTGCCGGTACTGCAGTCTGAGACCAGTTATTCTCTTAAAGGTACATACACAACAGTCCCCTCATCCAAATCATTGATGTAGATTGTGAATAGCTGAGGCCCAAGCATTGATTCTTGTGGTACCCCACTAGTTACAGCCTGCCAACTCGAAAATGACCCATTTATTCCTACTCTCTGTTTTCTGTCCGTTAACCAATCCTCAATCCATGCTAGTTTATTACCCCCAATTCCATGAGCCCTTAATTTTGTTTAATAACCTCTTGTGTGGCACCTTATCAAATGCCTTCTGAAAATCCAAATAAACCACATCCACTGGTTCCCCCTTATCTATTCTGCTAGTTACAACCTCAAAAACTCTAACAGATTTGTCAAACATGATTTCCCTTTCATAAATCCGTGTTGACTCTGCCCAATCCTATTATTATTTTTTAAGTGCCCTGTTACCTCGTCCTTAATAATAGATTCTAGCATTTTCCCTACCACTGATGTCAGGCTAACTGGTCTGTAGTTCCCCGTTTTCTCTCTCCCTTCCCTCCTTTCTTAAATAGTGGGGTTACATTTGCCACCTTCCAACACACGGGAACCGTTATAGAATCTATGGAATGTTGGAAAATGACAACCAATGCATTCACTATCACTATAGCCACCTCTTTCAAAACCCTAGGATGCAAGCCATCAGATCCAGGAGATCTATCGGCTTTCAGTCCCATTAATTTTTCCAGTACTTTTTTTTGCTAATATTAATTTCTTTTAGTTCCTCATTCTTGCTAGAGCCTCGGTTCTCCACTATTTTCAGGAAGTTTTTTGCGTCTTCTTCCGTGAAGACAGACACAAAATATTTGTTTAATTTCCCTGCCATTTCCTTATTCCCCATTATAATTTCTCCTGTTTCAGCCTTTAAGGGACCCACATTTACTTTCGCTAATCTTTTCCTTTTTACATACCTATAGAAGCTTTTACAGTCTCGCTAGTTTACTCTCATATTCTATTTCCCATTTCTTTATCAATTTCTTGGTCTTCCTTTGCTCAATTCTAAAATCCTCCCAATCCCCAGGCTTACTACTCTTTTGGCAACATTATAAGCCTCTTCCTTTGATCTAATACTATCTTTAACTTCTCTTGTTAGCCACGGTTGGACCACTTTTCCTGTTGAGTTTTTGTGCCTTAAAGGAATGTATATTTGTTGTAAATTATGTATTATTTCTTTAAAAGCTAGCCATTGGTTCTCTATCATCATACTTTTTAATGTAGTTTCCCAATCTACCTTAGCCAACTCGCCCCTCATATCTACATAGTTTGCTTTATTTAGATTTAAGACCCTAGTTTCGGATTTAACTAAATCACTTTCAAACTCAATATAAAATTCTATCATATTATGGTCACTCTTCCCTAAAGGCCCCTTTACTACAAGGTTATTAATTAACCCTTTCTCGTTGCACAATACTAGATCTAAAATAACCTGTTCCCTAGTTGGTTCCTCAACATACTGATGTAGAAAACTATCTTGCATGCATTCCATGAATTCGTCCTCCACACTGTTACTGCAAATTTGGTTTACCCAGTCTATATGCAGATTAAAGTCCCCCATGATTACTGTATTACCCTTGTTACATACGCCTCTAATTTCCTGATTTATACTCTTCCCTATATTACAACTACTGTTTGGGGGCCTATAAACAACTCCCACAATGTTTTCTGCCCCTTGCTGTTTCTTAGCTCCACTCAAACTGATACTACTTGATTTTCGGAGCTAAGATCCTTTTTCTCTACTGTCTTTATCCCATCCTTTATTATCAGGGCTATCCCTCCTCCTTTTCCATTTTGCCTATCTCTTCTAAAAGTTATGTATCCTGACTACTGTCTACTGCCCTAGTTATCCAGTTCACCAGGACACTAGTCCCAGCCTGGTTTTAAGTTGAACCCGTCCCAATGGACCAGCTCCCTCTTTCCCCAGTACTGGTGCCAGTGCCCCATGAACTAAAACCCCTTCCTCCCACACCACTCTTTGAGCCACATATTTAAACCTCTAATCTGTTTGTCCCTATGCCAATTTGCGCGTGGCTCAGTTAACAATCCAGAGATTATTACCTTTGAGGTTCTGCTTTTTAATTTGAATCCTAGCTCCTGAAACTTCCTCAGCAGAACCTCATTTCCAGTTCTACCTATGTCGTTGGTTCCTACGTGGACCATGACAACTGGATCCTCCCCCTCCCACTCCAAGCGGGTGATTTTGCCAATGGGGGCGCGTTGGATGCGGGACTGCTGCTTGTCATAGAAACATAGGAGCAGGAGTAGACCATTTGGCCCCTTGAGCCTGCCCCGCCATTCAATGCGATCATGGCTGATCATCCAAATTCAGTACCCAGGTCCCTGCTTTCTCCCCATACCCCCTTGATCCCTTTAGCCTTAAGAAATATATCCAACTCCTTCTTGAATATATTTAATGTATTGGCCTCTACTGCCTTCTGTGGTAGAGAATTCCACAGGTTCACCACTCTCTGGGTGAAGAAATTCCTCCTCATTTCTGTCCTAAATGGTTTACCCCTTAGCCTTAGACTGTGACCCCTGGTTCTGGACTCCCCGACCATTGGAAACATCCTTCCTGCATTTAGTCTGTCCAGTCCTGTCAGAATTTTATAAGTTTCAATGAGATCCCCTCTCATTCTTCTAAACTCCAGCGAGTACAAGCCCAATCGACCCAATCTCTCCTCATACGTCATTCCTGCCATCCCAGGTATCGGTCTGGTGAACCTTCGCTGAACTCCTTCCATGGCAAAAACATCCTTCCTCAGATAAGGTGACCAAAACTGCACACAATACTCAAGATGTGGTCTCACCAAGGCCCTGTACAACTGCAGCAAGACATCCTTGTTCCTGTACTCAAACCCTCTCGCTACGAAGGCCAACATTCCATTTGCCTTCTTAACCGCCTGCTGCACCTGCATGCTTACCTTCAGCGACTGGTGCACAAGGACACCCAGGTCTCGTTGCACTTCCCCTTCTCCCAATCTATTGCCATTCAGATAATAATCTGTCTTCCTGTTTTTGCCACCAAAGTGGATAACCTCGCATTTGTCCACGTTACTTTGCATCTGCCATGCTTTTGCCCAATCACCCAACCTGTCCAAATCATCCTGGAGTGTCTCGGCATCCTCCTCACAGCACACACGCCCACGCAGCGTTGCGAGGTGAGGCCCGATCAGAGCATTGGACCTGTGAGGGGGCAGTGACCGGCAGAGCTTAAAAGCGGTGGCAGTTTCAAACCGGCGGCAGTTGCGAGGTGAGGCCCGATCAGAGCATCGGACCTGTGAGGGGGCAGTGACCGGCAGAGCTTAAAAGCGGTGGCAGTTTCAAACCGGCGGCAGTTGCGAGGTGAGGCCCAATCAAAGCATCGGACCTGTGAGGGGGCAGTGACCGGCAGAGCTTAAAAGCGGCGGCAGTTTCAAACCGGCGGCAGTTGCGAGGTGAGGCCTGATCAGAGCATCAGACCTGTGAGGGGGCAGTGACCGGCAGAGCTTAAAAGCGGCGGCAGTTTCAAACCGGCGGCAGTTGCGAGGTGAGGCCCGATCAGAGCATCGGACCTGTGAGGGGGCAGTGACTGGCAGAGCTTAAAAGCGGCGGCAGTTTCAAACCGGCGGCAGTTGCAAGGTGAGGCCCGATCAGAGCATCGGACCTGTGAGGGGGCAGTGACTGGCAGAGCTTAAAAGCGGCGGCAGTTTCAAACCGGCGGCAGTTGCGAGGTGAGGCCCGATCAGAGCATCGGACCTGTGAGGGGGCAGTGACTGGCAGAGCTTAAAAGCGGCGGCAGTTTCAAACCGGCGGCAGTTGCGAGGTGAGGCCTGACCAATTCAACAGCAGAGGAGAGAGGTAAAAAGTAATCCAAGTGTGACGTCACCAGGAAGCAGGTAAGTGATTGGCTGGTGAGTATCTCTTTTATTACAAGCTTAAATTCTGCGGTTTATATTTTCTTGGGTCTCTGTGGTGTAGTGGGGACAGTTGGTAAATAAGCGCCCTAGAGTATATCTTTAACTGGTGGTATTGAATTAATTTAAATTAATTAAAGGGGTAAGTCATGCCAGGAGAGCCCAGCCCCGTGTTATGCTCCTCTTGCTCTATGTGGGAATTCAGGGACACTGCCAGTGTCCCTGATGACCACGTGTGCCAGAAATGCATCCAGCTGCAGCTACTAACGGGCCGTATTGAGGCGCTGGAGCTGCGGATGGATGGGTTGTGGAGCATTCACGATGCTGAGAGGGTCATGGATTACACGTTTGATGAGTTGGTCACGCCGCAGGGTCGGGCTGCACAGGCAGGAGGGAAATGGGTGACCACCAGGCGGAGCAGTAGAAGCAGGCAGGTAGTGCAGGAGACCCCTGTGGCCATCCCCCTTTTAAACAGGTATACCAATTTGGATACTGTTGAGGTGGATGACTCACCAGAGGAAGGCAGCAGCAGCCAACTTCCTGGCGCCGGGGGTGTTGCTGCTGCTCAGGAAGGGAGGAAAAAGAGTGGGAGAGCAATAGTGGTAGGGGATTCTATCATAAGGGGAACAGATAGACGGTTCTGTGGCCGTAGACGTGACTCCAGGATGGTTTGTTGCCTCCCTGGTGCCAGGGTCAAGGATGTCACTGAACAGCTGCAGGGCATTCTGAAGGGGGAGGGGGAACAGGCAGAGGTCGTGGTTCACATTGGGACCAACGACATAGGTAGGAAGACGGATGAGGTCCTGCAACAAGAATTTAGGGAGCTAGGTAGCAGATTAAAGAGCAGGACCTCAAAGGTAGTAATCTCTGGATTACTCCCGGTGCCACGTGCTAGTGAGCATAGGAATAGGAGGATAGAGCAGATGAATGCGTGGCTAAAGAGTTGGTGCAGGAGGGAGGGCTTTAGTTTCCTGGATCACTGGGCCTGCTTCTGGGAAAGGTGGGACTTGTACAAGTCGGACGGGTTGCACCTGAACCAGAGCGGGATAAATATCCTTGCGGGGAGGTTTGCTAGCACTGTTCGGGGGGGTTTAAACTAAAATGGCAGGGGGTTGGGAACCTGAACAGGGAGACAGAGGAAAGGAAAACAGGGATAAAAGCAAAAGATAGGAAGGAGAAAAACAAAAGTGGCAGTCAGAGAAATCAACGGTTTAAATCAAACGTGGCCACAGTAAATAATAATTCTAATAGGTCTAAGAGCGTTAAAAAAACAAGCCTGAAGGCTTTGTGTCTTAATGCGAGGAGCATTTGTGATAAGGTGGATGAATTGGCTGCGCAAATAGAGGTAAACGAATACGATTTGGTTGGGATTACAGAAACGTGGCTCAAGGATGGCCAAGACTGGGAACTCAACATCCAGGGGTATTCGATATTCAGGAAAGATAGGCAAAAAGGAAAGGGAGGTGGGGTAGCATTATTGGTTAAAGAAGGGATTAATACAATTGTAATGAAGGATATTAGCTCTGATGATGTGGAATCTGTATGGGTAGAATTGAGAAATACTAAGGGGAAAAAAACATTAGTGGGAGTGGTATATAGACCTCCCAACAGTAAGGTGGAGGTTGGGGATGGCATTAAAAGGGAAATTAAAGAAGCGTGCAATAAGGGCACAGCAGTCATCATGGGTGACTTTAACCTACATATAGATTGGGCCAACCAAATTAGTAACAATACTGTGGAGGAGGAATTCCTGGAGTGTTTACGGGATGGTTTCCTGGACCAATATGTTGAGGAACCAACCAGAGATCAGGCCATCTTAGACTGGGTATTATGCAACGAGAAAGGATTAATTAGCAATCTTGTTGTACGAGGCCCCTTGGGTCGGAGCGATCATAATATGATCGAATTCTTCATTAAGATGGAGAATGAAGTAGTTGACTCAGAGACAAGGGTCCTCAATTTAAATAAAGGAAACTACGATGGTCTGAGGAGCGAGTTGGGCAGGATTGAGTGGGGAATGGCGCTCAAAGGGTTGACGGTGGATAGGCAATGGCGAACATTCAAAGACCGAATGGATGAGCTACAGAATTTGTTCATCCCAGTTTGGCGCAAAAATAAAACAAAAAAGGTGACTCAACCATGGCTAACAAGGGAAATTAGGGATAGCATAAGATCCAAGGAGAGGACATATAAATTGGCTAGAAAAAGCAATAATCCTGAGGATTGGGAGCAGTTTAGGAGTCAACAAAGGAGGACAAAGGGATTAATTAAGAAAGGGAAAATAGAATATGAGAGTAAGCTAGCAGGGAACATAAAAACTGACTGTAAAAGCTTTTATAGATATGTGAAGAGAAAAAGATTAGTGAAGTCAAGCGTAGGTCCCTTGCAGTCAGAATCAGGGGAATTTATAATGGGAAACAAGGAAATGGCAGACCAACTAAATGCATACTTTGGTTCTGTCTTCACAAAGGAGGACACAAATAGCCTCCCAGAGATGCCGGGGAACATAGGGTCTGATGAAAGCGAGGAACTGAAAGAAATCAGTATTTGTAGGAAAATGGTGTTAGGAAAATTGATGGGACTGAAGGCCGATAAATCCCCAGGGCCTGATGGTCTACATCCCAGGGTACTTAAGGAAGTGGCCCTAGAGATAGTAGATGCACTACTGATCATCTTCCAGAACTCGATAGACGCTGGAACGGTACCCATGGATTGGAGGGTAGCTAATGTTACCCCACTATTCAAAAAAGGTGGTAGAGAAAAAGCGGGGAATTATAGATAAGCCAGACATCGGTAGTGGGGAAAATCCTAGAGTCTATTATAAAAGATGTAATAGCAGAGCACTTGGAAAGCAGTGACAGGATCGGACAAAGTCAACATGGATTTACAAAAGGTAAATCATGCTTGACTAATCTACTGGAATTTTTTGAGGATGTAACTGGTAAAATAGATAAGGGAGAACCAGTGGATGTGATGTATTTGGACTTTCAGAAGGCTTTCGATAAGGTCCCACACAAGAGATTAGCGTGCAAAATTAAGGCACATGGGATTGGGGGCAAGGTATTGACTTGGATAGAGAACTGGTTGGCGGACAGAAAGCAAAGAGTTGGAATAAACGGGTCATTTTCCGAGTGGCAGGCAGTGACTAGTGGGGTACTGCAAGGATCGGTCCTAGGACCCCAGCTGTTCACAATATATATTAATGATCTGGATGAGGGAATTGGATGTAATATCTCCAAATTTGCAGACGACACAAAGCTGGGCGGGACGGTAAGCTGCGAGGAGGATGTCGGGAAAATCCAGTACGATTTGGACAGGTTGGGTGATTGGGCAGAAACATGGCAAATGCACTATAATGTGGATAAATGTGAGGTTATCCACTTTGGTGGCAAAAACAGGAAGGCAGATTATTATTTGAATGGCAATAGATTGGGAGAAGGGGAAGTGCAAAGAGACCTGGGTGTCCTTGTGCACCAGTCGCTGAAGGTAAGCATGCAGGTGCAGCAGGCGGTTAAGAAGGCAAATGGTATGTTGGCCTTCGTAGCAAGAGGGTTCGAGTACAGGAACAAGGATGTCTTGCTACAGTTGTACAGGGCCTTGGTGAGACCGCACCTTGAGTATTGTGTGCAGTTTTGGTCACCATACCTGAGGAAGGACGTTCTTGCCATGGAGGGAGTGCAGCGAAGATTCACCAGGCTGATACCTGTGATGGCAGGAATGACATATGAGGAGAGATTGTGTCGATTGGGCTTATACTCACTGGAGTTTAGAAGATTGAGAGGGGATCTCATCGAGACCTATAAAATTCTGTCAGGTCTGGACAGACTAGATGCAGGAAGGATGTTTCTGATGGCCGGGGAGTCCAGAACCAGGGGTCATAGTCTAAGGATAAGGGGTAAGCCATTTAGGACTGAAATGAGGAGGAATTTCTTCACCCAGAGAGTGGTGAACCTGTGGAATTCTCTGCCACAGAGGGCGGTGGAGGCCAGTTCATTAAATATATTCAAGACAGAGTTGGATATGTTTCTTGAGGCTGAAGGGATCAAGGGATATGGGGAAAAGGCGGGGACAGGGTACTGAGTTTGGATGATCAGCCATGATCACATTGAATGGCGGAGCAGGCTCGAAGGGCCGAATGGCCTACTCCTGCTCCTATCTTCTATGTTTCTATGTGTCATCTGCAAATTTGGAGATATTACATCTAGTTCCATTGTCTAGATCATTAATATATATTGTGAATAGCTGGGGTCCAAGGACCGATCCCTGCGGTACCCCACTAGTCACTGCTTGCAACTCGGAAAAAGACCCGTTTATTCCAACTCTTTGCTTTCTGTCTGCCAACCATTTCTCTATCCAAGTCAATACCTTGCCCCCAATCCCATGTGCCTTAACTTTACACGCTAATCTCTTATGCGTGAACTTATCAAAAGCCTTCTGACAGTCCAAATACACCACATCCACTGGTTCTCCCTTATCTATTTTACCAGTTACATCCAGTTGTCGGGTTTTAATGCCGCCTCCATCGACTTGTGGCCAATCCACATTATTTTCCCTTGATTGACCTTGCCCGCCCAGCAGGTTTAGCAAGCCAATTAAGGGAAAGTTGGTTACAGAGAACGTCAGCGTATGACGTTTCATCTGTCAAAAACTTTTGACAGATGAATTGTCATCGTTTGACAGCTTTGAGAAGCTGGCAAACACTGACATTCTCTGTTGTTTGGTGAGTTCTTGTACGCAAGGCTCACCAAACCTATTTTCTGCATTGGAGAATGCAGCAGCCATTCTGTCATCTCTGCTACTGAGATGCCGGAGCCTCCGGATCCCCAACGATTGAAGCCTGCAGGAAGAAACAAAGGTAAGGAAACTTTTTCTAACACTTTTCACTCACCTCACATACTCACCTCTCCACACTTGCACCCATCACTCACCTCCACAGCGCACTTCTGGACCCCTCCGACCCCTGCAGACCCACTGCTCGTCTCGCTGACCCTAGCGGGGTTTCCCGACGTCGGGACGCCCGCTCCTCTGATGGAAAAATGGGAATAATCCTCTTAACTGCCTGTTAACTACCTGATAACAGGCAGTTAAGTGGCCGTAATCCCCTTCCCGCTTCCAGGAGACGGGACCCGGCGCGGGTTGGGTACCTGCCTCCTGGGAAGATGGCACGGAGGTGGGTTGGGGGCGGGATAGGTACCCGCCCCCAGATTCTGCCATTTTCCCAGCAGTCCCGCCTCTCCAGGGCTGGCAAAATCGCCCCCCAAGTTATTCTCCAGCCACGAGGAGATATCTTTAACCCTGGGCAGGCAACACAACCTTCAGAACTCTCGGTCGCGGCTGCAGAGAACAGTATCTGTCGCCCTGACTATACTGTCCCCTACCACAACTACATTCCCTTTTGCTCCCCCTACTTGAATGGCCTCCTGCACCATGGTGCCATGGTCAGCATGCTCATTCATCCTGCAGACTTTTCCCTCATCCACACAGGTAGCAAGAACCTCATACCTGTTGGACAAGGGCAAAGGCTGAGCTCCTCCAGCACTGCACCTGGGGTCCCCTTACCTGCCTGAGTTGCAGCCACACCCTCCTGTCCCTGACCACTAACCAGACCTAAGGGGTGTGACTGCCTCCTGGATCAAAGTGTCCAGGTAACTCTCCCCCTCCCTGATACCCCGCAATGTCTGCACCTCAGACTCCAGCTCAGTAACTCTGAGCTGAACATAAGAAATAGGAGCAGGAGTAGGCCATTCGGCCCCTCGAGCCTGCTCCGCCATTCAATAAGATCATGGCTGATCTTCTACCTCATCTCCACTTTCCTGCACTATCCCCATATCCCTTGATTCCCTTAATATTCAAAAATCTATCAATCTCTGTCTTGAATATACTCAGCAACTGAGCCTCCACAGCCCTCTGGGGTAGAGAATTCCAAAGATTCACCAACCTGAGTGAAGAAATTTCTCATCTCAGTCCAAAATGGCCGACCCCTTATTCTGAGACTGTGAGCCCTGGTTCTAGACTCCCCAGCCAGGGGAAACATCCTCCCTGCATCTACCCTGTCAAACCCTGTAAGAATTTTGTATGTTTCAATGAGATCACTTCTCATTCTTCTAAACTCGAGAGAATATAGGCCTAGTCTACTCAATCTCTCATCGTAGGACAATCCCCCCATCCCAGGAATCAGTCTGGTGAACCTTCATTGCATTCCCTCTATGGCAAGTATATCCGTCCTTAGGTAAGACCAAAACTGTACAAAATACTCCAGGTGTGGTCTCACCAGGGCCCTATAGAATTGAAGTAAGACGTCTTTACTCTTGTACTCAAATCCTCTTGTAATAAAGGCCAACATACCATTTGCTTTCCTAATTGCTTGCTGTACCTGCCTGTTAACTTTCAGTGATTCTTGTACAAGGACACCCAGGTCCCTCTGAACACCAACATTTCGCAATCTCTTTTCATTTAAAAAATACTCTGCTTTTCTATTTTTCCTACCAAAGTGGATAACTTCACATTTCTTTACATTATATTCCCTTTGTCATGTTCTTGCCCACTCACTTAGCCTGTCTATATCCCCTTGAAGTCTCTTTGCATCATCCTCACTACTTACATTCCCACCTAGCTTTGTATCCTCAGCAAACTTGGATACATTACATTTGGTCCCCTCATCCAAATCATTGATGTAGATTGTGAATAGCTGAGGCCCAAGCACTAATCCTTGCGGTACCCCAGTAGTTACAGCCTGCCAACCCGAAAATGACCCGTTTATTCCTACTCTCTGTTTTCTGTCTGTTAACCAATCCTCGATCCATGCTAGTATATTACCTCCAATCCCATGAGCCCTTAATTTTGTTTAATAACCTCTTGTGTGGCACCTTATTGAATACTTTCTGAAAATCCAAATACACCATATCCACTGGTTCCCCCTTATCTATTCTGCTAGTTACAACCTCAAAAAACTCTAATAGATTTGTCAAACACGATTTCCCTTTCATAAATCCGTGTTGACTCTGCCCAATCCTATTATTATTTTCTAAGTGCCCTGTTACCACGTCCTTAATTACAGATTCTAGCATTTTCCCTCCTACTGATGTCAGGCTAACTGGTCTGTAGTTCCCCATTTTCTCCCTCCCTCCTTTCTTAAATAGTGGGGTTACATTTGCTACCTTCCAATCCGCGGGAACCGTTCTAGAATTTATGGAATTTTGGAAAATGACAACCAATGCATCGACTATCTCTATAGCCACCTCTTTCAAAACCCCAGGATGTAGGCCATCAGGTCCAGGGGATTTATTGGCTTTCAGTCCCATTAATTTCTCCAGTACTTTTTTTTTACTAATACCAATTTCTTTCAGTTCCTCATTCTCGCGAGAGCTTTGGTTCTCCCCTATTTCCGGGAAGTTTTTTGCGTCTTCTTCAATGAAGACAGACACAAAGTGTTTGTTTAATTTCCCTGCCATTTCCTTAGTCCCCATTATAACTTCTCCTGTCTCAGCCTGTAAGGGACCCACATTTACTTTCGCTAATCTTTTCCTTTTTACATACCTATGGAAGCTTTTACAGTCTGCTTTTGTCTCTTGCTAGTTTACTCTCATTCTATTTTCCCTTTCTTTATCAATTTCTTGGTCCTCCTTTGCTGAATTCTAAAATCCTCCCAATCCTCAGGCTTACTACTCTTTCTGGCAATATAAGCCTCTTCCTTTGATCTAATACTATCTTTAACTTCTCTTGTTAGCCACGGTTGGACTGCTTTTCCTGTGGAGTTTTTGTGCCTTAAAGGAATGTATATTTGTTGTAAATTATGTATTAATTCTTTAAATGCTAGCCATTGCTTCTCTACCATCGTACCTTTTAATGTAGTTTCCCAATCTACCGTAGCCAACTCGCCCCTCAAACCATCGTAGTTTGCTTTGTTTAGATTGAAGACACTAGTTTCGGATTTAACTGAATCACTTTCAAACTCAAAATAAAATTCTATCATATTATGGTCACTCTTCCCTAAAGGCTCCTTTACTACAAGGTTATTAATTAACTCTTTCTCATTGCACAATACTAGATCTAAAATAGCCTGTTCCCGAGTTCCTCAACATACTGATCTAGAAAGCTATCTTGCATACATTCAATGAATTCGTCCTCCACGCTATTACTTCAAATTTGGTTTGCCCAGTCTATATGCAGATTAAAGTCCCCCATGATCACTGTATTACCCTTGTTACATGCGTCTCTAATTTCCTGATTTATACTCTGCCCTACATTACAACTATTGTTTGGGGGTCTATAAACAACTCTGCCCCTTGCCGTTTCTTAGCTCCACCCAAACTGATTCTACTTCTTGATTTTTGGAGCCAAGATCCTTTCTCTCTACTGTCTTTATTCCATCCTTTATTATCAGGGCTACCCCTCCTCCTTTTCCATTTTGCCTATCGCTTCTAAAAGTTAAGTATCCTGGAATATTTAGTTCGCAACCATGGGCACTTTGCAACCACGTCTCCGTTATGGCTATTAGATCAAATCTGTTCATTTCTATCTGCGCTATTAATTCATCTATTTTGTTGCGAATGCTTCACACATTCAGATATAGTGCCTTTAGCTTTGCCTTATTTCTATTTTTCCCTGATGTCACCTTAGTCACTGATGCCTTATTACCTTTATTACTCTCTCTATCCCTTCCTGACTAATTGAAGTTCCTCAAGATGCAAGCACTTACTGCAAACGTGGTTGTCACGACTCACAATGCTGTCCACAAACTCCCACATGCTGCAGTTGCGGCACACCACCTGCACTGCCATCCCTATATGACCTTGTTTTATTTAATTACATTTCTAATTAGGTAACTTAGTTTACAGTTTAGTTTCTTGACTAATTACTTGATCTGGATTAAGGTAAGGGTACTGAAATTAAATATCTACCTGTTGTTGAGATACCGCGGCAAACGTGGGAGTCGAGACCAGAGTTGATGGAACACAACTGCTTTAATTTACATCATGGCAAAAAGAGAGCTTGAAAAGCCCGCGCAACCACTTAAATACTCCCCAGACAGGAAGTGCTCCCGGCAGCCTGTCCCTGCGGGAAACAAGTTGCCGGAGGAAAGGGCCCCCGGCTGGGGGTGGCTGCTGCCGGCAGTGCGCCTGCGTAAACTGTCCGTGCCGCCGTGAGCGGATTATGTCCAATGGTGGCGTGTCGCCACAGAGCTCCCCCCAGAATCTGCTTAGGAGGAGTGGACGAGTCGTGATGGTGGTCTAATGGAATGGTTGTGCCGGAGCGGCTCTGAGTGGCCGCCGGTCTAGTTGGTGGGGCCGGGCGGTTTGCCGCCGGCTGTGCTGGCTTGCTGGCGGGGCGGCCTCTAGTTGGAGGTTGGGCCACGGGGACCTGTTCCCCTGGTTCTGTGTGTGCTGGTTTGAGTCGGTCGATGGAGACTGTTTCGACCCTGTCGCCGAGTCGCAGCTTGAAGACCTTGTCCCCGGTTTGTAGTACCTCGTACGGTCCGTCGTATGGGGGTCGCAGGGGTCTGCGGTGTGCGTCGTGTCGCACGAAGACGAAGCGTGCCTGCTGTAAGTTTGGCGGGACGTGAGGTGTGAGTTCGCCGTGTCGGTTGACCGGAAGTGGGGCGAACTGTTGAGCGGAAGAGAAAGAGTTGAGCCGCTGCTGTTTGGCCGACCAAGGCGTGGTAGCCTCCGGGAGGAATTCGCCTGGTACGTGCAGCGGTTGTCCGTAGACTAACTCCGCTGCTGAGGACTGGAGGTCTTCCTTGACCACGGTGCGTAGGCCTAGTAGCACCCACGGTAGGCGGTCAGTCCAGGTACTGTCCTGCAGGCTGGCGCGGAGTGAGGCCTTGAGTGACCTGTGGAAGCATTCACACAGCCCGTTGGCCTGCGGGTGGTACGCCGGGGTTCGGTGGAGCGTCACCCCAAGGTTGCGTGCTGTGGCCGTCCAGAGTTCAGAGGTGAACTGGGCGTCTCTGTCAGAGGTTATGTCGGCCGGTACGCCGAACCTCGCGACCCAGGTGCTAACGAACGCCCTTGCGATGTCGGCTGTGGTGCTGGAGGTCAGCGGCACTGCCTCAGGCCAGCGTGTGTAGCGGTCGACCATCGTGAGGAGATAAGTTTGGCCTTGCGATGGCGGCAGAGGACCGACGATGTCGACGTGTACGTGGTCGAAGCGGCGGCTGGGTACCTCGAAGTCTCCCAGGGGTGCTTTTGTGTGCAGCTGTACCTTAGCCCGTTGGCAGGCGAGGCAGGAGGTGGCCCAAGTCCGAATATCTTTGCTGAGGCCGCGCCAGACGAAGCGCTGGGAGAGGAGTTTGACGGATGCGCGGGAACCCGGATGGGAGAGCCCGTGGAGCGCGTCGAAGATGCGGTGGCGCCAGGTTGCAGGGACGACCGGCCTGCGTTGGCCGAGTGAGACGTCGCAAGTGACTGCCGTGGCTTCGGGCCCGTGCGCGACCTTGGCTAGGCGTAGCCCTGGCAGGCTGGTAGCCGCCGAGAGGAGGTCTGGGTCCGTGAGCTGGGCCGCTGCTAGTTGCACGTAGTCGACCGCTAGGTGATTCGCGCAGATGGCGGGACGGGAAAGGCAGTCGGCGACAACGTTGTCTCTACCGGAGACGTGCTGGATGTCCGTGGTAAACTCGGACACGGCCGCGAGCTGGCGTTGCTGCCTAGCGGATCAGGGTTCGGTGTTCTTGGCCATCGCGTATGTGAGCGGCTTGTGGTCCATGTATGCGGTAAAGGGGCGGCCCTCCAGGAGGAACCTGAAATGGCGGACCGACAGGTGGAGCGCGAGTAGCTCGCGGTCGAAAGTAGAGTATTTGACCTCCGGGGGGCGCAGTTGGTGGCTGTAGAAGGCAAGTGGCTGCCACGCGCCATTGACCCACTGCTGGAACACGGCTCCGACCGCATGGTCGGAGGCGTCGGTGGTGAGCGCGACCCGGGCATCGGCCCTCGGGTGCGCGAGCAGGGTGGCGTCGGCGAGCGCGTTTTTGGTGGCGTCGAAGGCGGCTGACGTGTCAGCGGTCCAGGCTACGGCCATCTTGCCAGATTTACCTCGGAGGGAGTCGTATAGGGGCTTCATGAGGGCTGCAGGTCTGGGGATGAACCTGTTGTAGAAGTTCACCATCCCGAGGAACTCCTGGAGGCCCTTGATGGTTTTGGGGCGGGGGAATTGCTGGACGGCCTGCACCTTGTTGGGCAGGGGGACGGCCCCAGCAGGGGTGATGTGGTGGCCGAGAAAATCGATCTCGGCTAGGCCGAATTGGCACTTCGCCGGGCTGAGGATGAGCCCGTGTTGGGCTAGGCGCCCGAACAGGATGCGAAGGTGTTCGAGGTGTTCCTGTTTGGAGGAGCTGGCCACGAGAATGTCGTCTAGATAGACGAATAGGAAGTTCAGGTCCCGGAGGACTGAGTCCATAAGGCGCTGGAAAGCCTGGGCTGCATTCTTGAGGCCGAAGGGCATCCTCAGGAACTCGAACAGGCCGAATGGGGTGATGACGGCCGTTTTGGGGATGTCCGCGGGGTGTACGGGGACTTGGTGGTAACCGCGCACCAGGTCGACCTTGGAGAAGACGGTTCGTCCGGCCAGTCGGGCCGAGAAGTCCTGGATGTGCGGCACCGGGTATCGGTCGGGGGTGGTGGCGTCGTTGAGGCGGCAGTAGTCCCCGCAGGGGCGCCAGCCTCTGCCGGGCTTGGGGGCGATGTGGAGGGGCGAGGCCCAAGGGCTGCTGGAGCGGCGGATGATGCCGAGTTGCTCCATGGTGTTGAACTCGGCCCGCGCGATTTCCAGCTTGGCCGGGTTGTGTCTGCGGGCGTGGGCAGAGGCCGGGGGGGCCGGTGGTGGGGATATAGTGCTCCACACCGTGTTTGGCGGCTTTGGCCGAAAAGGTCAGGTTAGTGAGGGCGGGAAACTTGGCTAGTAGTGCCGAGTAGTCGTCCGTGGCTCTGGCGAGGCAGTAGGTCGTCAGGCCGGCCGAACGGGCCGGGGTGAATGCACCAGGGATGGGGGCCATAGTGTTGATGTCGACGAGGCGGTGCCTCGGAATGTCGACAAGGAGGCCGTGGGCACGTAGGAAGTCGGCGCCGATGAGTGGGCAGAGGACCTTGGCTGTGAGGAACTCCCAGCGGTAGCGGCGGCCTGCGAGGTCGAGCGTGACCATGCGGGTGCCGTATGTGCGGATGTCAGAGCCATTGGCTGCGGCCAGCGTGATACCCCGTGCGCCGCGTTGGATTTCGAGGGCGGAGGCGGGGGTGATGCTGTGCTGGGCTCCTGTGTCGCACAGGAATCGGCGGTTGGTGCTGTCATCGGTGACGTACAGTAGGGGCCCCTTTTGCCCCACGGCCATCGTGGGGGCCGGTGCGGGGGGGGGTTTAAAGTGCACGGCGGCGTGCAGCGTTGGGCCCTAGTGCCAAAACGGGTGTGGTAGTAGCAGTGACCCGGAGTGGAAGGGCGGTCGGGCCTAGTGGGCCGGGGGGACCGCGTGGTCGTTGCCGTGAGGTCGGGCGCGACATCGTGGGCGGTCTGCGCGGAGAGCAGCCGGTCGGCCTTTTCGGCTATCTCATTCAGGTCCGTGGAGCCAGACTCCACAATGAGCGGGCGGATGCTGGCGGGGAGCTGCCGAATGAAAAGCGTGCGAAAGAGGGCGCCGGGGTTTTTGTCGTCCGAGAGGGACAGCATGTGGGAAAGCAGGTCTGACGGTGAAGCGTCACCAAGGCCTGGGAGGTCGAGGAGTTGGCAGTTGCGCTGGTAAGAGGACGCCTGAAATTTTTTAAGAAGCGCGGCCTTCAGATGTTCGTACTTGCCTTCCTCTGGTGGGTCCTGCAGCGCTGCCCAAACCTTGGGGACTGTGGCGCAGGTGAGAGAGGCGACGAGGTAGTCGTACTTCGTGGCGTCGACTGTAATGCTTCTCAGCCGGAATCTGGACTCGGCTTGAACGAACCAGGCCTCGGCCAGGTTCTCCCAAAAGTCCGGTAGTTTAACCGTGACTGCGTTTGTATCTGCCATGCTAGCTTAGGATTCGTCCTGAGCATCGGGGTCACCAGTGTTGAGATACCGCGGCAAACGTGGGAGTCGAGACCAGAGTTGATGGAACACAACTGCTTTAATTTACATCATGGCAAAAAGAGAGCTTGAAAAGCCCGCGCAACCACTTAAATACTCCCCAGACAGGAAGTGCTCCCGGCAGCCTGTCCCTGCGGGAAACAAGTTGCCGGAGGAAAGGGCCCCCGGCTGGGGACGGCTGCTGCCGGCAGTGCGCCTGCGTAAACTGTCCATGCCGCCATGAGCGGATTATGTCCAATGGTGGCGTGTCGCCACACTGTAACACAAAGCACTACAAGTAGTGTAGGCTAAAAAGCAACAACTCCTTCCCCCTCTTCTCTGAATTCCCACTCTTTCTAAAACCAATTGCTAGCAGAAGGCTGACCACCATCTCAGAACAACTTGGTGTGGGCACTAGATGCAGCCTTGCCAGCATTCTACACACCGAGAGAACAAATAATAATAAAAAACATGTTGCATGTGATTTTCCACCCAACAATGGGTGAACTTCCATCAAAGGCATTTGCTATGCTGGGAGCTCCCAAAGATGACGCGAATCTGCAAGGTCAGGGCATCATTGATCGGCCGGTGCTCTCCTTATGCTTCCCTACTTCCATTCAGACTTATACCTGAAAGTAAGTGGTGTGGGAACTGGCAGTGCTGCCAGCTGAACCACTTAATTCTGGTTTGTGATAGAGAAATCAGTCTGGGGGAGCGTGAACCTGAAATAGAGGAAGGTCAGACAGTACCAATCGGAAACAAATACCAGATGGAAAGGAAGGGAAAGAAATTGGAAAGTGGTTGCAGAGAACATCTGAAATAATGTGATTAGAAGGATGGTTTGTCTGTTTGTATTGCACAACATTGCTGTGGTTAAAGCTGCCTTTTGTAGTAAGAAAGTACTGGTATTGGGTAAGCCACAAATCTACAAGGTCAGGATGAAAAGGCAGTATCATATTATCATGACCCATACAGTAAAGTGGGAGTGAGCCTTTAGCTTAGTGGTCGCAGTCCTGCCTCTAAGTCAGAGGTGAGGGATTCGAGTCCCACTCCGGACAGCCCTGGCGAGTGGAGACTATAACGTGATCTCTAAATACTGGATTCACATCCAGCAGGATATTCGCGTCCGGACGGAATGACCACTGGCTCATTGGTAATATTTCTGCCTCTGAGTCAGTAGGGTGAGGTTCTGGTCCCACTCCAGACGAGCCCAGCAAGTGGAGACTGGAGCGCTGGCTCTGATTTCTGGATTGATGTTGAGGAGGACAAGGAGAGTAAATGCACCATGGTTACTGTCACAGAGGATCTCTAATTTGTAACTTTGATTAAGGTTGTTTCAGTGCTGTAGAAGAGGCGGAAACCCGACTGGAGGGATTCAAACGTGAAGTTGTGGGAAAGATGGGCACAGATTTGGGAGGCAACATTGCTTTCAGTGACTTTGGAGAAGAAAGGGAGGTTGGAGATGGGACAGTGGGGCCAAGGAGAGGGATAATGACAGCATTTTTGAATGGGGGGGGCAATATCTGATAAGAAGAAACCACTTATACCTAGCATGGAGGCTAGGAAAGGATGTTGGGTCCTCAGCATTTTAGTGGGAATGGGGTCAATGGAACAATATGTGGGTTTCATGGATAAGATGAGCTTGGAGGGGGCATGAGAGAGATAGAAGAGCTGAGAGCTGGCATGAGTCCTTCTGAGGCCTTTTGAAAGGCCCCAAACCTTACCTAGATCGAGGTAATTGATCCTTGATCGGTGTGGGTGCCTCGAAACATACAAATGATCCCATCCCTGAAATTTGGCATGTGGTCGGAGGCTGAGCATGTGGGCAGGCAGGGGTTCTACTCAATCATTCTTCTGCCAATGGAGCATCCCCCATGGAATTTACAGCCCTGGATGTTTTAGGTACAAGGATGCACACTGGCAATCAAAGACTGTATGCAATATGTTGGTTTCTGTACAGCTGGGACATGAATGTGTCATCTATGGAATCTAACTGGCCAGTGTGGAATAGTGGGGTAGTAATGTTGGATTAATATCCTTACAGTTTTGTTCAACCACCCAGGCATTGGGAAAAAAATTCACAGTGTTTTATCTTACTAAATATAACTGTGGTTGGGCACCTATTATGTCCGTGTGTAATTGAGACACGGACTGCAGGAGTTGGTTATAACAGGTCTTTACTGAGTGGAGACAAACTGGAACTAACTATGCAAAGTTACTACACAGGCTTATATACAGGGGTGGTCACTACTGGTACTGCAGTATACAGGGGCTGCAGAATATAGTTCCTTCTGCAAAGTACATACACTACAATTCCTCCTCTTTTAGCTAAACAGTACATAACATTCGATTAATAATTAAATAACATATTTACAATTACAGTTGTTGTCATATACATTAGCTGAAGTTAAGCAATTATAAGTTCAGTCTTTGAGGAGGCTTCCTGACTTCCTGATTCTGTCTGGATAACGCCTCTTTGGGGTATCAGGTTCTTCTGGCAGAGTTGATTCGGAATCAACGTCGTTGTTGGGTTCGTCTGCTTCCAATATTCCCGATTCTGAGGTAGATGCAATTGGTACTTCGGTTTCATCACCAGGTGTATCGGATCGTGGTGTGGAATTGACGTTTTCCAGTGACTCTAGAATCTGGTCAGCATGGCGTCTTACAATGCTCTCTCCAACGTCCACGGTATACATTAGAGGTCCTTGCCGTGTACAGATCGTTCCTGGCTGCCATTTCTCAGTGCGGTAGTCCCGGGCCAAAACTGGTTGACCTATCTTAAAACTCCTGGTCGGCCTTTCATTCATATTCTGAAACTGCCTGTTCTCCACATCTCTTCTGATGTTTGGCTTAACCAAATCCAAGCGGCATCGTAGTCTTCGATTGAAGAACATCATGGCTGGAGTTTGGTTGGTAACCGCATGTGTCGCATTTCGGTAGGCAAACAAGAAGTTATCCACCTTGTGTTGTAGGGGTATGTCTTCATTACACATTGCCTTGATAGCCTTCTTGAATGTTTGAACGAACCTCTCAGCCAATCCATTGGTGGCTGGATGATATGGGGCGGATGTGTAATGCTTAACACCATTGTTCTTTAAGAACCTCCGGAACTCTTCAGACACAAACTGTGGTCCATTGTCGGAGCAAATCTGTTCAGGCAGCCCATTTCTGGCGAATATGGTTCGTAAAACTGTGATAGTTTTTTCTGTGGTGGTTGAGGACATTTTTATTACCTCTGGCCACTTTGAATGTGCATCCACCGCAATTAAAGACATCGAGTCCATAAATGGACCAGCAAAATCAATGTGCACCCTTTGCCATGGAGATGAGGGCCACTCCCATGGATGTAGAGGGGCTTGTGGTGGGGCGTTTTGGACCTTCTGGCATCCTGTACAGCTCTTGGTCATCTCTTCGATTTCTCTATCGATTCCCGGCCACCACACAAACGCTCTGGCTAAGTTCTTCATTTTTACCCCTCCCAGATGACCCTCATGAAGCTCATTGAGCACTCTATCCTTCAATTTAGGTGGAATTACTACTCTGGATCCACACATCAAGGTTCCTCTGCACACTGACAGCTGTTCTCTTCTCGGCGAGAATGCTGGCAACAGTGGTTCGCCATGTGCTGGCCATCCCTTCACCGTTAAATCATAGACCCAGGAGAGTGTCGGGTCATTTCGTGTTTCCTTTTCTATGTTTGCATTCGTCACAGGGAGACATTCGACTATGGTCGAGTGGAATATCTCCACTGGATCCACTGCAGGTGCTTCTTCCACCGCCGGCAACGGTAGGCGCGACAATCCATCAGCATTCCCATGCTGTTTAGTTCCTTTGTACTCGATGTCATATTGGTGTGCCCCTAGGAAAAGGGACCACCTCTGTAGCCGTTGTGCTGTCATTATCGGTACGCCCTTCTGAGGGTTGAAAATGGAGACAAGAGGTTGATGATCAGTTAGTAGAGTAAATTTCTGACCGTGCAGGTAGTGATTGAACTTCTTCACCCCCCACACCAGGCTGAGGGCCTCTCTGTCAATCTGGGCGTAGTTACGCTCGGCTGAAATTAACGAGCGTGACGCAAAAGCTATCGGCCTCTCTAACCCATCAAGGAACTTATGTGACAGTACCGCTCCAACGCCGTAGGGAGACGCATCACATGCCAGTCTTATCGGTAGTGATGGGTTGTAGTGAGCCAATACTTCTCTTGAAGTGATTAGGTCTTTACTCTTCTGAAAGGCCCGCTTACATTCATCGCTCCATTTCCATGCTACTCCAGTTTGTAATAGGGCGTTCAGTGGGTGCAGAATTGTGGACAAATTCGGCAAAAACTTATGGTAGTAATTCACCAATCCGAGGAATGACCTCAGTTGCGACACATTTTCAGGCGCTGGAGCCTTAACTACCGCTTCAATTTTGTCAGGGGACTTATGTAACCCCTCTTCATCAATCACGTGGCCACAATACGATATCTGTTTCTTAAAAAACTCGCACTTGGGGCGATTGGCTCGTAGCCCATGTTCTCTTAGTCTAGTGAGCACCTGCTCTAGGTTGGCAAGGTGTTCACTGTCATCTTCACCTGTCACTAGGATGTCGTCCAAGTAACACTGAGTCCCCGGAATCCCTTGCAGGACTTGTTCCATCGCTCTTTGCCATATCGCCGGAGCTGATGCTACTCCGAATACCAGTCGACTATACTGGTAAAGACCTTTGTGAGTGTTTATCGTGAGATACTTCCTAGAGGATTCTTCAACCTCCATCTGCAAATATGCTTGTGCTAGGTCAATTTTTGTAAAACGCTTCCCTCCAGATAGTGAGGCGAAAATATCTTCTATCCTCGGGAGAGGATATTGTACTGTGTGAAGGACTGGGTTCACCATCACCTTGAAGTCCCCACAGATGCGAACCTTCCTTGGCTCCTCAGACTTATTGTTTAATGTTTTCTTCATGACAGGAATGATGGGTGTCGCCCACTCGCTCCAGTCTACCTTAGATAACACGCCTGCATTCTCCAGATTCTCCAGCTCTGCCTCGACGGCTGGGCGAATTGCATATGCTTTGAAAAACTTGGGAATTGCATTCTCTTCTATTTTTATCGAGGCGGTTACGCCTTTAAGAGTTCCCAGTTCTTGTTGAAATACCTCTTTGGCGTTAGCTAAGATTTTTGACAATCGTCCAGGTGTGACGTCGTCATCCTTTTTACCAGCCACCTTCAGTGCCTGAATGGAGTGCCAGTCTAAACTTATCTTTCTGATCCATTCACGTCCCAATAACGGTGGTCCACCATCTTGCAGTATGTACAGATACAATTTCTGTATTTCCTTGCCGTTGTATTCGACAGGCACCCTTATTTTCCCTCTGGGGTATACTTTTTGCCCCGTATACGTCTTCAAGACAATGGATGTCTCTTTCAAGGGTATGTGTGAGAATAGCCGCTTGTAGTCTCGTCGATTCATGATGGTCAGGGCTGATCCTGTATCCAATTCCATTTTAACTTGGGACCCTACTATCGTGAGGGTGACCCAAATGGTTCGGTGATCCTCTTTTGCGATTACGTTGTGAAGTTTGAGACAGCATAGTCTCTTGTTCCCGGATTCACTATCGCTCATCTGGTCTTCGGAACTACTGTCCGTCATCTTTTGTACTTTCCTGTACTGTTCCTTAGTAGCCCTTTTGTTGTCGTTAGTCTTCTTCGCAGACCTGCAAACTCGTGCAATGTGTCCCATCTTTCCGCACTGCCTGCATATTTTGTCCTTGGACCAGCAGTCCTTCTGGTCATGGGTTGTTCTGCCGCAGCGATAACATTTTTCAAATCCCCGTGTCATTTCGTGGGTGCTGTATTCCTGTGGCTTTTGCTGTATTTCCGCAGCTCCCCTTGCTGCTGCTTTGTACGATACTGCCACGCTGAAAGCCTTATCTAGCGTCAGCTCTTTCTCTGAGAGTAACCTCTTCTGGGTTCCTTCACTCAGGAGTCCACAGACAAATTTGTCCCGTAGAGTATCTGTCAGTCCTGCTCCGAACTGGCAGTGCTTTGATAGCTTGCGTAGTTCCGTAAGATAATCAGCATTGCTCTCATCTTTATGCTGATTTCTCCTGTGGAATTTAAATCTTTCTGCTATCAGCAGCAGTGTAGGATTTAGGTGTTCCTGTAGGATATCAACAATTTCGTTAAAACTCTTTGCCATCGGTTTGGCTGGAGTAATCAGGTTCCGCAATAGGCTGTACGTTCTTGCGCCCATTAAGTTTAGTAGTACCGATGCCTTTTTCTCATCGGCTACTTCGTTTGTCTCGCAATATACTTCGACTCTTTCCACATACGTGGTCCAGTCTTCTATTGCATTATCGAAGGCAGTGATATTGCCAGTCTTCAGCATCTTGGAAATCTAAGATGGCACCTCCCCCGCTTTGCCTTCTTCCCCGATTTAACAAAATGGTGCCTCCCGCGCTTTCCGTCTTCTCCGCTGCTGCTAGCACTGTTGCTGGCATTTTATGCCTTGATGGCGACGCCCTATGGTCTTCGCGCACTTCCCCCCGCGCTGCTGCTAGCGTCGCTCTCCGCGGTTCCCGTGGCAAACTGCAGCTCCTCGCGGCTTTCTGCGCTTCTAATTTCTTTTATTTCCCCATCGTCGGAGCAACCCTACGGGACACTTTCCTCCCTCTTCTCGGGTCTGCACGCTGCCCGGCTTCGTAGCACCGGCCGCGCCCTGTGTGCTCCACCCTCTCTCTCCTCTTCCCGACAACGCTGCTCGGCCCCGTTGAAAAGCCACCCGATCGAGCTCTAGCGCGCCGCAGCCCAGGAAGGATCAGTGTACTACCTGCCACCAGCCCGATTAGCTGGAACACCATCGACAGGATAACCAAGCCCCGCTCTTGACAGCCTCTCCTGCAAATCTTCAACTCCGATGAATCAGAGGCGGTTGCCCATGGTCGACGCCCGTTTCTTCTGTTTGTTTTATTTTTTTTTCTTTCTTCCTTCTGGCCTCGACCTCTGACAACTTCGCTTCAGGGATGGATCCCCATGAGGTGGTGCAGACTGTAGGTAAGTTCGGATCTGCTCGTCGCCAGTATTATGTCCGTGTGTAATTGAGACACGGACTGCAGGAGTTGGTTATAACAGGTCTTTACTGAGTGGAGACAAACTGGAACTAACTATGCAAAGTTACTACACAGGCTTATATACAGGGGTGGTCACTACTGGTACTGCAGTATACAGGGGCTGCAGAATATAGTTCCTTCTGCAAAGTACATACACTACAGCACCTGTCTCAGGAGATTGGCTATGTTGAATATGTCAGGTGATCCCAATCCCAAGCTCCCAGTGAGGAGCCAAGTTAACAAGGAGTGAGGGTTGAAGAATCGGGGCTACAGTGTTGTAGCCCTATCTCTAATACTTGTTCCCTTTGAGTGTGGATTCCCTGCTAGGAACACAGAAACGAGCTTGTAGTCCCAAGCGAGAGCGAAATAGTGCCTGGTCTCTGGGAGGAACAAGCCTAGTGGGCTGAACGTCCTTTTGTTGCTCCACACTTATGTTATTAACACAGGTTGTATGCAAATAAGGAGATACAACATCCTGTACTGCTCTTCTGTACCTCCTCTAGTTATAGGCCGCCAGCCAGCTCAGCTGAGGAATGCAGGTGTGAGTGGGAAAGAACTTAAGTCAGAGAGAAAATAACTTACTGATCTGTCAATCAAACCAACTGTTTGAGGGAAACTGGGACAAGTTAGGTCAGGAGATGCACCAGATCAACTATCCAAGAAAAAAAGAGGGACAAGGGTACATTATTCAGCTTATCCAACTACAGGTACCTCTCCTGTAAACAGTATTCTATTTGTATACTAGTTCTGGAAATAAAAGACATGTATAAATGTAACATAATCGGAATCCTATTTATTTAAAAGAAACAGATAATCCCCCAATGGCTTCCAATAAATCCATTTTATTTGCATAGCATTAATACAATTTATATTAAAAATTATTTGATTAAATTGTACACAATGCTACAGATTAAGCAATTAAACTTCTATTCGATACAAATTAGTTCACATTGACTCAAGAATAAAAATTTGTTCTCACCATCATTTCCTGTGTTAGTCCTTCTAATCGGTTAAAAAAAAAAATTACTATCATGGCCCTCACCAATTGTCTGGTGAGTAATCCACCTGGTGTAGCCCTAAAGCCATATAGACCAGAATATCTACAAGTTGTTCCTGTCATTCTTCAAGCCCCCTGACCTTCAAGTCTCTGCTGCTGAGAAGGTAAGCAGGTAGGCTACGCCTAGGCCACTCTGCTATTGTGCCCTTTGTCTAGTCACCAGGAGCTGTGAGGTGCTTCCCAAGGGTCCACTCAGTGCCTCCTTGCTCAGTGCAGCTCAGACTAACCAAGTGGCAGCATGTGGCCTAAAGGAGGGTGTCAGGCTATTTGTTTTCATTCAGTTACTCCAGGGATTCTGCCCTTCTGAACTAACACAAATTGTTATTTTAGGATATTTTGTGCGCTACTTTTGGTTTGGTTCATGGCAGGATGGATTTAGTGCAACACTTGCAATTATTTAGGCAGAAATTCCTTTCGGTTCAATATTGCCATTCGTGCTGAAACAAAGGAGGATGCACAGGGAGTGGGCTTCCATCTGGTATATCTATCCTTGGGCCCCTCCTATTTCTAATAGGCCCCGCCCAATTCCTGCCCCAACTTAAAATCAGGGCTTTCGTTTTGAAACGCAGCATTAGACCACAGAATCCTAGAATATTACTCGATGTTCACTGATCATTTCCCTACTTGTTCGGAACAGCTCCTGATCATGTTGGTGCTGTGAATGTTTGCCCTTGGAAGACCTTGGAGTTTGAAACAAATTATTTCAATTAGAAAAGTTTCTGCTATTTTATTAAATCACTTCAGCAGCACTTGGAGGAACCTGAACTCATGGTTACAGAAGTGAAAGCTTTCGCTATAGGTATCTGAGCCATCCCCAGAATTGTGATACTGTACATCCCAGCACCAATCAGTATGAACTCGAATTCAAGATCTCATGTTTATTCCTTTCACTGGGCATGGGTGATTGTTGCAGCATAATTGGGGTTTTCTTTTTCATCATTGAATTAATGACTTCAGCTTCTTTTTAAATATAAAAATCCCATCCTGCCTTGAATAAAACTTTCTTCCCTGTTGCATTGAAGCTAAAACCATCTTCCCTGGTGTATTGAAGCTAAAATGGATTCCTAATCATCTAGCATTAGTTGAACAATTCAGTTAATGAATGGTAATGGTGCAGGTGGAACAGGTGATAGGCAACTTTATAAAATAACTGCCTTTGCATTGCATTAGTCCCACTTGGGTGAAGGAATTTCACATCTCACAGCAAGCGATTCACACATTCAGAATAAAAATTATTCAAGTTAACCAGTTAATTAGTATTAATAAACTCTTTTGATCTTTAAATCACAGCAAGTTTTTGCAATTAGCCAGATTTCTTTTATTCTTTTCACATTAATTACAGTGATTGCAATGTGTAATCTGCCCATTTTAAGACAAAAGATAAGACCAGGGCTGTAGGGTGTTTTGTTAATATTGAGGCAGACTTGTCCACTCTGCTTAATATGGGAAAGATCAACACTCCCGCTGTAGGACAGCAGTGACTGTGTTTAATGTTTTCTGCAGTCAGGCCCTTTTGCTGAGGCCTGCATGTGGGATCCCTGAGTAACAGGAAGCTTGGTCCCAGCTGAAACATGGCTCAATACAAATGGTTCCTACCCCAATGAAATCTGACCCAGCACATTTATTGGTGGAAAGCATTTGAAGGACAGATCTCCTTGTTAATCAGATTGCCACACGTGTGAAGATGGTGCTGCAGAAATGTCTACAATTAGAATCACTTTTAATATTGCAGCCCTGTACTTATTTTTTACATTTAAATGGCATATTTCAATGGTACCTACAGTGCTGACATATCCTTCTTCAGTTCAGTATGTAGGGTTGCTTTGTTGGTATCTTTTTAAACAATACTGTCCATCAAACTTTTGAGCTCTCACTTTTCCTCTTCATTCGAGCCCTAGTTGGCTCTGTCAGTATCAGTGGTTCTTGGATGATTACTGCATTGTATTTTTTATTCAGCAGTTCCACCTCCAGGTGCTGTCCTACTTTGCTGAGTTCCACAGGCACATATGCAAAGGCCACACTCTGTTGTGTGTTGTAACTGTAGGCTCCAGACGTGGTGTTACCGACAACCTTAATACACAAGAATACTGCTTTATAACAACAACTTGCCTTTAACATAGTAAACCGCCCCAAGGGGCTTCACAGGAGTGTTATCAAATAAAATTTGACACCGAGCCACATAAGGAGAAATTAGGGCAGATGACCAGAAGCTTGGCCAAAGAGGTAGGTTTTAAGGAGCGTCTTAAAGGAGGAAAGAGAAGTAGAGAGGCGGAGAGCTTTAGTGAGGGAATTCCAGAGCTTAGGTCCTTGGCAGCTGAAGGCACGGCCGCCAATGGTGGATGGGTCCTGGTACATCTCTAACCTTTGCCAGTTCTGACGAAAGGTCGATGAATTGAAACGTTAACTCTGTTCCTCTCTCCACACATGCTGCCTGACCTGCTGAGTATTTCCAGCATTTACTGTTTTTATTTCAGATTTCTAGCATCTGCAGTATTTTGCTTATATTTTATTTGTCGCTGTTGCTCTAAACCTTTTTCTAATTGTCTCCCTACAATGGATCACATTATGCACCACCACTAAACCATGTCCACAACCACTAAATCTTCTCTCTTCAGGAGCCAGCAGAGCAGGGGTTGCTCTAGATACTTAGTAGCAGGAGGATACATCTCATGTACAGGAAACTCTTTTTTTATCCGACACAGACGGGACCGGCGTGGTGCCAGTTTATCAAAAAGTCCGGATTACAAAGAGTTATAGTTAAAAGGTACGAGAGCTCGTACACAGCAACAAATCCAAGCTTCCCTGTTGCTTAGCAACAGCTGCAAGAAGCCCGACCACAGACCAAGCATCCCTGTTGCTTAGCAACAAGTGCAGGAACCCCCGATTACACAGCCAAGAATCAAGAAACGGCCACTAATATGAAGAAAAACTTAACTGAACCTACTCCTGAATTTTGCCGGTTAACCGAGATTTCCTGTTGTTTGGGTGCCGGTAAATCGAGAGTTTCCTGTATTGTAATTGTTGAGCAAAGAAAACACTCAAGAAAGGTTTACAGACCAGGAGACAATCCTCCACTTACAAAGGGGATCACTTGGTCGTTAGACCTCAGTGGTAACTAAAATAGCTTCCTGAGTCAGTCAGGCAGGGCTTATGGGCACATTTGGCAAGTGGATGCAGTTTGGACACTTCTGATCTCAAGTGTAAAGAGTTCAAAGCTGTCAGTGGTTCTTTGTTAATGGCAATTAATTCTCTTTAGACTTACCTTGTCTTCGTACCAAATGGTTTCATTTCCTTCAGGATCCACGTTGTCAGTTTGCATGGTGAGGTACACTAGTTTACGCTGAATCCCCTCTTTCTTGATGTTTATCAAAGCCTGTTTTCCTATGAACTCTGTTGGCTGAGTGAAACAAATAAATTACACACCTCTGCTATGTATAAGCTATACTGCATGAAATCCTGAATATCTTTCCCTTTGTCAAGATACAACCCACACGTGTAGAGAAAACCATTTCTATGTTCAGCTGTTACAAGGCAAAGCGAACAACTCCCAGCATGTTTAAAATGTCCTTTCACAGTTCCCTTTATTTAAAAATGTGCAATTCATATTAAACATGACTTTGTAGAAATGTGTTGTTGCTTTATGTTACAACAGAAATGCTTATCTATAAGGGCGAAAGATAAAGCTGAAATGTCGCTGTTGAAACAGACCTCTGCTGATCAATGGGAGCATTTGGTTCAGATCTTGAAGAGATGTGTTTAGCCTTTGACAAAGCAAAAATAGCAGGGAAGATAAGTAGACTGGGAAAATGCACAGGAGATGATAAGTACAAGAGGGTCAGTGGTAACTTGGGTGAGATGACTCAATTAAATGGAAGAGTGGCACTGCAAAATGACTTGTTTGGAAGGGAGTGAAATAACCCAGTGAATAGAAGGGAAGTGGTATGAGAAAGGGGGCTAAGGAGGAATGATTTTAATCAATACGTTCACGCAATTGGTGGAAATGTTGGCTATTCACTAATCACCCTCACCTTGCTTAACTTGATGAAGTAGTCCAATCCAGCTTCGAAGGCGTTTGTGTCACAGTTCATCTGGAGGACAAAAATACATCCATAAGTACTTCTAAACATAAGAACATAAGAAATAGGAGCAGGAATAGGCCACTTGGCCCCTTGAGCCTGCTCCGCCATTCAATAAGATCATGGCTGATCCAGGGCTCAAAGCCACTTCCCTGCCCGCTCCCCATAACCCTTCACTCCCTTATTGTGCAAAAATCTGTCTATCTCCACTTTAAATGTATTTAATGACCCAGCCTCCACGGCTCTCTGGGGCAGAGAATTCCACAAATTTACGACCCTCAGAGAAGAAATTCCTCCTCCTCTCAGTTCTAAAAGGGCGACCCTTTATTCTGAGACTGTGCCCCCGAGTTCTAGATTTCCCCATGAGGGGAAACGTCCTCTCTGCATCTACCCTGTCGAGCCCCCTCAGTATCTTATATGTTTCGATAAGATCACCTCTCATTCTTCTAAATTCCAATGAGTATAGGCCCAGCCTGCTCAACCTTTCTTCATAAGTCAACCCCCTCATCTCTGGAATTAACCTAGTGAATCTTCTCTGAACCACCTCCAATGCAAGTATATCCTTCCTTAAATAAGGAGACCAAAACTGTACGCAGTACTCCAGGTGTGGTCTCACCAATACCTTGTACAGTTGTAGCAGGACTTCCCTACTTTTATACTCCAAACCCCTTGAAATAAAGGCCAACATTCCATTTGCCTTTTTGATTACTTGCTGTACCTGCATGCTAACTTTTTGTGTTTCATGCACAAGGACCCCCAGTTCCCTCTGAACTGTAGCATTTTGTAATTGTTTGCTTTTTTATTTTTCCTGCCAAAGTGGATAACCTCGCACTTTCCCACATTATACTCCATCTGCCAAATGTTTGCCCACTCACCTAGCCTGTCTATATCCCATTGCAGATTCTTTGAGTCCTCTGCTTAAATTGCTTTCCCACCCATCTTTGTATCATCCGCAAACTTGACTACATTACACTCGATTCCTTCATCCAAGTCATTAATGTAGATTGTAAATAGTTGGGGCACCAGCACCGATCCCTGTGGCACCCCACTAGTTACCATTTGCCAACCAGAAAATGACCCATTTATCCCGACTCTCTGCTTGCTGTTAGTTAGCCAATTCTCTATCCATGCTAATATATTACCCCCAACTCCGTGAGCTCTTATCTTATGCAGTAACCTTTTATGTGGCACCTTATCGAATGCCTTCTGGAAATCCAAATACACTACATCCACTGGCTCACCCTTGTCCACCCTGCTTGTTACATCCTCAAAGAACTCCAGCAAATTTGTTAAACATTATTTCCCTTTCCTAAAACCATGCTGACTCTGTTTGACTGCAGTATGTTTTTCTAAATGCCCTGCTACTGCTTCCTTAATTCTTTATAATTGAACCCTTAGCAAAGTCAAGTGGTTTACAGATTATGCAACAGTGCTGAAGGTGTTATTCATACATACTGATTGGGGTTACGAAGTAACTTGTCTCAGAAAATAACTGCTGCCCCTGACAAGATCAGCTAACTCAGCACCGACCAGAGAATCATTTAGAAAATAAAGTTCCTTTAAATATGAGTTGGTGAATGAATCACGTGGTGTGTTACAGAGCCACACAGAGTGACAAGGTCACTGGTACAATTCCCGGTTTGTGCTGAGGCAGCTGATCTCAGTCGGGGCTAGAGACGGGAGAAAAAATACAGCAGGAGCTCCCGATCACCCTTCAGTGATGCCTGCTGCAAAGTGCGTGCATGGCGTCATTCGGTGATGATGGGATCAGGCTTGGCTGTAATCCCCCTAGGGTCGAATAGATTACTGATCCGAAGTTCACAGGTGAAGAATGGCTGCAAATGCAAAGTACTGGAAGATCCCCAGTGCCCACCTAATCACACCGCAGCACGAGTCACCTCCTTTCGGGAGAGGATGGGGGGGGGCGGAAAATGGCCATGAAAAGAGCATGTAAAGTCTAACTCAACACTTTGATGAATAAAAACAGGTTCTGAAAATGGGCAGCACACAGAATTTCTGACTGATCCACGGCATAAATAATAATTTTAATTGAAAGAACTAAGCAAAAGCCATTTAATCCAGAGTGCCACTGACCGCTGGGGATTCTTGCTTTATTGGGTAAGAGTGATGATGGTGTCTCCCCCCACAGTCTTGGTCCCAATGTTCACTGTAATTATTTTTGGTGCGTGGGCCCTTTAACTGGCTGTGTGGCCCATTCAATTTTTCACGCGTGCGCGGTTATTTTCATTGTAAGGCCGGCGGTGAGCGGCCTGCGCAGTACCTCCAGACTGCTGGCGGGAATGTTACTTGGTCCTCTCCCTAGTGTTAGGTGTTGCCTTGGCTAGCAGAAAGAGAGAGTGAGAGTTTGTGAGTGGCTGTTGAAATAGTAAGTGGAGATGTGTAAGACAAGTGTTTAGAGGCGGAGAAGAAGTAAGATGGAATGAAGATGGGGAGGTGATGAATGTAAAGCCAAGTGTATGTAATGTGAAGTGAGGAAGCAGTGGTGGGAGGATTGGTGGTCGTGCAAGTGGTCGTATGTGAGAAGACATTGGTCTGAGTATGTGAAAAGAGGAAAGGAAGAGGTGAGTGTTTGGAATGATAAAGAGAGGTGGTGCAGTGTGCCCTGGTGATTGTATGTTAAAGGATGTGCTGGAAGGCAGAGTATTGTTGTGAATGGTGGGGGCGTGGGGGGTGAAAGGACTCATCTCTGCTGCGAAAAATTTGCTCCACAGTTGGTCAAGGAGAAAAAAAGAAGGGAATACAACCTTGCTTTAAGAGGTGCAGCCCCACTTTAACTAGATCTCGGGAGTCGGGCAAAAATCAAATGCGTCATATTCAATCGTAGAGGGGGAAATTCGTCAGTTAGAAGGAAATAAGGCTTGGATGTTAAAATTGCCCGGGCCTCAGGCTCACGTTATTGATAGCTTCCTGCCCAGCCTGCCCGGCTATTTCTCACCCCGAGTTGAAATAGGGCTTGGGACCTCAGTTAACATCTCGTCTGACAATTCAGAATTCCATCAGTACTGCACTGAAGTATCAGCCTGGATTATGTGCTCACACCGTGGAGGTGGGCTTGAAACCTACAATCTTCCGATTTGGAGGTGAGAGAATTACCAGTGAGCCAAGCTGACACCAGTAAACCTCCCAGCAGCCAGTTACAGGCCGGCACTTGCTTAAGTGTGGGCACGGATTGCTTGTCTGCTGACTAAATTGTGGTACGATGTGTAGCCTGAGGAATCCTGGCGGGGAAAGGAAGACCTATGTAAAGCCTCAATTTTAACTTGGGGCGGGAGTGCAACAGGCGGGTCCCGAGGCAGGAGAGTCGTCGGCGCGACGCCTGGGGAATTTTACTCCTGTGCCACATTATCATCCTCCAGGACGGGCTCCTGCCTGAACCTGGCAAAAATGAGGTTGGCAGGAGGGAGGTCGCTGAGGGGACCCACGGGAACGGACCTCGGCATAAGGTAAGTGGTGGTCTAGAGACGATTGCGATTGGGCGAGGGGAGGTCAGCCTAAGGAAGGGGAGGCCCAAGGTTTACTTGGGAGGCCAGGAGGAGCGCGTCTTCAAGGAAACAACAAAAAAAAAAGAAAATAATCCTACCTGGGCCTCTTCTGGCCCTGATCCCGTCTCCCGCCACCATTCACTGGCAGGCCCAGCACCGTGCGCCAATCTGAGTAAAAATCATGTCAGGTCCGAGTGACGTCATTGGACCCTAACATATAAATATTAATGAGGCTAGGCCTGCCTGTGGCGGGCGCCTTTCCTGTGACTAAACACAGCGAGAGTGAAGGTGTCGGGAACACAGCGGGAAGCATCCAACTGCCATTTTAACCATCAGCCCGCCCCGTTCCTGCCGGGTGGGCAGGGTTAAAACCAGGCCTCTAATCATTTTACGAAACAAAAACACTCCCTTTAATAGTATTTCCAGTGACTTTAGCCACATAAATACCAACATGTGAGCATTATTGAAAATGACCACTGTGGGGCAGAACAGCTTTAATTCTGCAGCAGGCGCTTTAGAGTAAAAGAAAATTGCAGTTAATGCCGTTAGATTCTGTTAAGCATAAATATATTCTGACTCGCCTTAAACAGGAAGCAGGTACACAGGGGAATGTCTTCACCACGACTCACTCTATGTAGAATCATGGGATTCTACAGCACTGGAAGTGGCCATTTGGCCCATCGTGCCTGTTCCAGCTCCCTGTGCATTTCCAGCACTGTCTGATTTTATTGAAGGTATCGGGCATTCAAGGGAGTGATATTAAACCAGCCCACCTAGGGACAATGGGGTTGGCGCGCAGTTAAAATAACTGTGCAAAGACTTACTGCCCCGGCCCTGTTTGATTCCTGCCCGCCGCTATCTTAACTGTGCCCTTTTTTTAGGCAGTCGAGGTGTCCACCTGACTCAGACGAGAGCCTCATGTTAATCGGAACCTATGATATAATTAGTGGCTTGTTTTCTTTAGAAAAGAGAAGACATGGTGGAGGCCTGATAAGAGGTCTTTAAAATTATGAATGGGTTGGACAGGGTAGATATGGAGAGAATGTTTCCACTTGTGGGAGAATGCAAAACTAAGGGCCATAAATACAAGATAGTCGCTAATAAATCCAATAGGGAAATAGGGAGAAATTTCTTTACTCAGAGAGTGGTTAGAATCTGGAACTTGCTACCACAGGAAGTGGTTGAGGGAAATAGCTTAGATGCTTTCAAAAGGAAACTAGACGTGTACATGAGAGAAAAGGGAATGGAAAGATATGCTGAAAGGCTGAGATGAGGCAGATGGAATGGGAGGAGACTCGTGTGGAGTGTAAACACCAGCACAGACTAGCTGGGCTGAATGGCCCGTTTCTGTGCTGAATATTCTATGTAATTCTATATAAATGACAATTTAATGGCCTATGCCCTGCTCAGTAAAACCTGGTGGAAAAGGAGACGAGGCCCTCCAAGGTAAGTCGACAATTTTCTTCAGTGGGGCCAGGAGGAGCACGACTGCTCTTCCTGACCCTACAAGGAAAGTGTGGGTTTCTGCTGCCCCGGGTTAAATTCCTTTCCACTCGCAAAATGGCCCTGATCCTCTCCCCCGCGACTTACCTCGGTGCAGGCGGGCAGCCTTCGGGCCCCATGATTTTGACCTACCCAAAGCCAGATCCTGTCCAGCGGCATGTGAATAAGGCCCGGGAGTTAAAATAGTCTGGGCCTAAAACTGATGCAGTCAGGCGGGTTTGACCCTTGCCCTGCTGAAACCGGCACCCAGTTAAAATCCACCCCCCTCAGTTTCTCTTTTTAACTCAGCACAGATTTGAGGCTGCCCCTGTCGTTGTTGCTCAGTGCCACACCAGGCAGTGCGTTTACCCACAGAAGACTGTGAAAAGAGCACATTTAATATCCCACTGCTACCGACCTCTGCTCCCCAGCCTCTAAATGCTTTCTCAAGCCGCAAAGAGTTCATGGCATATGCTCCAAAGTTGTCGATTCCAAATTCCTGCCCTGCTTCCATGATGGCGTGATAGAGGGCAGCAGTGTCCTGCAGTTTGTGGTACAGCTCCCAGCCGAGCTCACCTAGAGTGAAAACTGAGAAGTCAGTCAAGCCTAAACTGTAAAGTCTGTGGGTTGTGCAGTTAATTACGACACAGACTTCAGGAGTAACATACAACAGGACTTTACTATTCGAAGGTCAGGGCGAATCTGCCCTATAAATCATGCCACAGCACTTATATACCGGTGTGGTCACCGTCGGTATTACCGTATACAGAAGCCAAACAAGTAGTGCCATACCTAAAATAGTTCTCTTAAAGGTGAACGGTTACATACAATAGTCTCTTAAAGGTAGACGGTTACATACACTACAATCCTCCCTTTTTAGCTTACAACATACTATTTCTCATTAACATACATATATTCAACTTCAGGTAAACAATTTACAGATATAGTCTCTGTGGGAAACAGTTCACAGGTTCAGTCTCTGTGGGAACAGTGTATAGATTCAGTCTCTAGTCTTGACTCGGTCCGAACAACATCGCTGTGGTGTAGCCGGTTCACATTGCTAGCGTGACTCCTCCACTAGTCTTCCCCTTGACGTAACAGCTTGAACTCCCGTCCTGCTGAACCAGCAATGCTGACTTTTACAAACAGCTGTATTGCCTTGGTAATTTTCCTTACTTTCCAACTGATTTATCTCCCTTTGTAGGGCCCACGTGCATGATCTGGTAGGAGTGATAATGATTTTGATGGTTATCATCTTCTGCTTCTTCTTTTTCTTTTCTGCTTCTTGGAGACTCTCGGGGCTCCCTTATCAGCTGCCAGCTGTAGCGCCACCATCTCTCTATGTTCCTTAGACTTTAAGTGCTTCATCCTGATTTCTGCACTTTGGGAGTTTTCATCACAAGCTGGGCAGACCAGATCCTCGTAATATTCAGTGTCACTCAACAGGTCATGGTAATATTCGGTGTCGTCCTGAGCTAGTCTAGCGAGAGGGCCTGCTACTTCTTCCGTACCCAACTGGACGTTAGCCGACTGTTGTTCCCTCCCTAGACATCTTTCCTGAAGAGACTTCTTCATGCGTTCATATTCATCCCGCTCTTCCTGGGTTTCCTGCAAATCCTTCACTAATGACCTCGTTTGTGATTTCAATACTTCCCCTTCCCTCAGGGATTGATTGATCAGGCTATTCAATCCTTCTACCGGAGCAGCTGTTTCAACATTCTGCTGTTCACATTGACGTGATTCAGCGTACTTTTGGCATCCCTGTAAAATCTGTGTTGCAACCTCAGCTATTTCCATAACTTTTGAGAGCTCCGAACTCCTTCCCTTTGAAGATTGAAGCTCGTGTTCAGATTGTTCCCATTGTAGAGTCTTGTCCTTCAGCATATGAAGGAGTTGGCTGACCGTTAACTCTTCCACGGGAACACTGTGGGTCAGAGTCTTCTCCATTTTATCCACCTTTTCCTCCAATGCTTTCACCTTCTTTTCCTCTTGTACTTTGGCTTCCAGCGCTCGGAGAAGTTGCGCCTTGATGCTCTCTAGCTCATGTTCAGAGGCCATTCTTACAGTCTCTGTGTTTCTTACAGTTCCCTTTTCTTCCACTGAACGGATTCCCAGTTGAATCTGTTCTTCAAGTTGTTGAATCTCGGTCATTGCCGCCCCATTTGTCTTGGGTTTCCTTTAATATTTTTATGAGTTCTTGTACATCTTGTCTTTCAGGTTCTGCCATGTCTTTCACCTCTAATTTCTCATCTATGGATGGAACTTCTACCGCTGAGTCTGTCTTGGCCTTGAGCTCATCAAGAATTTCCTGCAGCCTTTGGACTTCTTGCTCATGTTCAACCTTCAGTTGCTCATATGCTTCCACTGAAACTAGCTTTTCGGAGGTTGCCGAGTTAACCCCTTCCAGAATTGTAGCCTGGGCCTGTTCATACTGTTCTTTCAACTTCTCACACTCTGCTTGTAAGGAGTCGTAGAGAAGAACTGGAATAAAATCCTGGCTTCCTGAAGATTCCTCTTCATTTGCTTCTTCCTGCAAATATTCTAACTCCTGAACAGCATAAGGGAGAGGCGATCGGTAATTGGTCACGATGGCTCTATGGTCGCTCTCTGCTTGAGCTAGCTGCTTCTGTTGTCTTTCCAGATTCTCCCATTCGGTGTCATAGAACTTTTTCATTGTTTTCATCTCTTGTACGAGACGGTAACTCAATTGTTCTAATTGTTGTCGTAATTTGAAATAAGTTTGAGTCCGAGCTCGGTGTTCTTCCGTCATGGATATGTCCGTAACTTGAACAGGCTCAGAATTTTCTGTCGAACTAGGTTGTCGTTGTTCGGTGGAGTTCTGCTCTGAAACTTTGTTCTTCTCTGGAGCATAAGCCTTTATGCATGCCTTCGTTTTTCCAACCTTCGTCGGCAAGTCCATTTCAGCCTTGTCTTTCATATTTGGGTTGGTCTTATCGTCATCCGTTTCAGAATCTGAGCTGATTGTCTGCACCGAGTCCTCACTCGTTATGGCTTTTAGATAGTGCCATTCCATGTCTATTTTCTTGATCCACTCCCGTCCTAGAAGTGGTGGTCCTCCCTCATGTAGTATGTATAAGTTCATTCTTGGGTGTTCTTTACCCCTATCTCTCACTTTGACTCTTATCTTTCCCATGGGGTATACTTTATGCCCCGTGTATGTCTGCAATACGAACTTGGTATCTCTTAAGGGTATATGTGAGAATAGCCGGTGGTAATCCCTTCGATTTATGACTGATAGAGCTGATCCAGTGTCCAACTCCATTTTCACTTGGATTCCAGCTATTTTTAGCATGACCCAGATAGTTTGTAGGTCAGCTTCCTTACTCACATTGTGAATTCTCAGACTACCCAGCTCCTGGCCGTTTGGGTCTGAGTCTGAATTCTGTTCGTCTGAACTCTTCGCAGCCACCTTGTGTACCTTGTTGTACTTTTCCTGTGATGGCTTCCTTTGGTTGTTGGTCCTTTGGTTGTTGGTCTTCTTCCCTGACCGGCATACCTTAGCTATGTGACCCAGTTTGCCACATTTCCTACATTCCTGGTTCTTAAACCAGCATTGGTTCTGGTCGTGTGTTGTCTTCCCACAACGATAGCATTTTGTTGTTGTCGAGGTAATTTGATCCACACTTAGTGCTGCTGTCTTTAGCTGCATTTCCGCAGTTCCCTTCGCTGCGGCTTCGTGCGATGCTGCAATAAGGACAGCCCTGTCAAGTGTAAGGTCGTTCTCTTCGAGTAGTCGCTTTTGCGTTCCTTCCTTTGCCAACCCGCACACGAACTTGTCTCGCAATGCCTCTGTCAGATTCCCTCCAAACTGGCAGTATTTCGCTAGTCTACGCAGTTCGACCAAGTATTCTGCGTTGCTTTCGTCTTTCCGTTGCGTTCTCGCATAGAATTTGAATCGTTCCGCCAACATCAACGGTGTAGGGTTCAAGTGTCATAGAGTCATAGAGTTTTACAGCACAGAAAGAGGCCCTTCGGCCCATCGTGTCTGCGCCGCCCATCCCTCCCTGTCCAGTCTAATCCCATTTTCCAGCATTTGGTCCATAGCCTTGTATGCAATGGCATTTCAAGTGCTCATCCAAATGCTTCTTGAATGTTGTGAGGGTTCCTGCCTCTACCACCCTTTCAGGCAGTGAGTTCCAGCTTCCAACCACCCTCTGGGTGAAAAAGTTCCTCCTCAAATCCCCTCTAAACCTCCTGCCCCTTACCCTGAATCTGTGCCCCCTTGTTATTGACCCCCCTACTAAGGGGAAAAGTTCCTCTTTATCTACCCTATCTATGCCCCTCATCATTTTGTACACCTCAATCAGGTCCCCCCTCAGCCTCCTTTGCTCCAAGGAAAACAACCCCAGCCTGTTGAGTCTTTCTTCATAGCTGAGGCGCTCCATCCCAGGTAACATCCTGGTGAATCTTCTCTGCACCCTCTCCAAAGCAATCACATCCTTCCTATAGTGAGGCGACCAGAACTGCACACAGTACTCCAGCTGTGGCCTCACCAGCGTTTTGTACAGCTCCATCATAACCTCCCTGCTCTTATATTCTATGCCTCTGCTAATGAAGGCAAGTATCCCATAAGCCTTTTTAACCACCTTATCTACCTGTTCCGCTGCCTTCAGGGATCTATGTACATGTACACCAAGATCCCTCTGACCCTCTGTACTTCCTAGGGTCCTACCACTCATTGTGTATTCCCTTGCCTTATTTGTCCGTCCAAAATGCATCACCTCGCACTTCTCCGGGTTAAATTCCATTTGCCACTTTTCCGCCCATCTGACCAACCCGTTAATATCGTCCTGTAGCCTGAGGCTTTCCTCCTCGCAATTTACCACCCCACCAATTTTCGTGTCATCCGCGAACTTACTGATCATACCCTTTACATTCTCATCCAAATCATTAATGTAGATCACAAACAGCAAGGGACCCAGCACCGATCCCTGAGGTACCCCACTGGACACAGGCTTCCAGTCACAAAAGCAACCTTCGACCATCACCCTCTGCCTCCTGCCACTCAGCCAGTTTAGGATCCAACGCGCCAAGGCCCCCTGGATCCCATGGGCTCTTACCTTCTTGACCAGTCTCCTATGCGGGACCTTGTCAAAAGCTTTACTGAAGTCCATGTAAACCACATCCACAGCATTTCCCTCATCCACACACCTAGTCACCCCCTCGAAAAATTCAATCAGATTGGTCAGACATGATTTACCCTTGACAAAGCCATGCTGACTATCCCCGATTAATCCTTGCCTCTCCAAGTGGAGACTAATTTTGTCCCTCAGTGGTCCTTCAGGACAGCCACAATATCATCGAAAGTCTGATCCGCCGGTTTAGCTGGTGCTAGTAGATGCTTCAAGAGCCCGTATGTCTTTGCGCCCATCGAGTTCAGCAAGGTTATAGCTTTGTCATCTTCTTCTATTTTATTGGCCTCACAATAGATCTCAATGCGTTCCACGTACGTGGCCCAGTCTTCTACCTCGGAATTAAAATCGTTGATGTTACCACGCTTAGGCATCTTCCTCTCTTTGGGAACAACACAAGTATTTCTTTAAATTATTATTTCTTTTTTTTCCCTAAGATGGCGGTTTTCCCGCGAAAATGGCGGTTTCCCGCTCTTATCTTCTCTCCCCGCCCACTTCAATGGCGGTTTCCCGCTTCTGTCTTCTTCCCCGCCTAATGGCGGCTTCCCGCGTTTCTTCCCTGGCGGGAGGGGTACACTTTCCCCACGGGCGACGGCCGCTGGCTTTCAGGTTCACAGCCTGCACGTCGGCTTCAAGGCTTTCCCTTTTTTTTTTATTTTATGGCAGGGCGACCGGCTCTGGGTACCCTGTTGACGGCGAACAGGTTCAGCCGCTGGGCTGGCTCTCGCACAGTTCCCCTTGCTCGGCTCTGTCTCTCTCCCGCTCGCTCGGCTCTACCGGCGCTGGGTACACCCCGTTGACGGAGGACAGTTCAGCCGCTGGACTGGCTCTCGCACAGTTCCCCTTGCTCGGCTCTGCCTCTCTCCCGCTCGCTCGGCTCTACCGGCGCTGGTTACACCCCGTTGACGGAGGACAGTTCAGCCGCTGGACTGGCTCTCGCGCAGTCTCTCTTGGTCGGCTCTGCCTCTCCCGCTCGCTCGGACCCCAATCGCGCCTCCCAGCCCTCTCGCAGTCCGGTGCTTCTCTCCCCGGCTGCGGCTGAGTTTCTCTCTTCCCGCGCCTACGCTCCCGGTCGCAGCGCTTCGTGGCTTCGGTCACCGCCCGGCTTTTCCCGCCGGTCGCGGTCTCTCACGACGCCGTTGGACCCGACTTTTTGTCCGGCTCCTTTTCCCCCTCGACCGTGGTCGAGTGCCCAGCCCTTATCCTCCGGCTATTCTTTTCACTTTCCCTTACTCACAGTCACCGTGGCAGAAGGGACAGTCAGTGCCTGTTGCTGATGGAAGTTTTTGTCGCTAAAGTCTTCCTCCTTTCTATTGCTGCAGCCTTGAGTTTTCTCCCAGCCGAATGACGTGGGCGGTTGCCTCTTTTCGACGCTCTTTCGTTGCTTTGAAATTATTGTTGCCGCAGGGTACGATCGGACTCGTCGCCACTGTAAAGTCTGTGGGTTGTGCAGTTAATTACGACACAGACTTCAGGAGTAACATACAACAGGACTTTACTATTCGAAGGTCAGGGCGAATCTGCCCTATAAATCATGCCACAGCACTTATATACCGGTGTGGTCACCGTCGGTATTACCGTATACAGAAGCCAAACAAGTAGTGCCACACCTAAAATAGTTCTCTTAAAGGTGAACGGTTACATACAATAGTCTCTTAAAGGTAGACGGTTACATACACTACATAAACCACACCCAAAGAATGAATATTACTGGGTTTCACACTATAAGGAGTATAAACAAAGATGCTTCCTTTACTTTGACACTGGTGTACAAATGGGACGTACAGCTGGAGAATATTGGCATTACTAGCAATCCAATACATTGGAATTCTATTAAGTGCAGTAGATTAGGATGCAAATAAAGTTGTTCATAACTACACCACAGCGTATAATGAAACGGCTAACTTTACTTACACTGGTCAGGAGTTACCTCACTGGAACTTCAGCCATTACTTACATCATTTCCTGCTATTACATGCCATGGGATCTACACCACTAGTTATTATGGATCTGGCAACAATGTGCAAAGATCAGAACGTTGGAAAGAGTTTGCTTTTGCATTCCATCTAAATAGTCCTCAGGAGGCAAGTGTTGTCTAGACATGAGCTGTAGTTGCGGTCCAATAAGTAGAGTAAGTGACTTGCTGCAGTTCTGATCTGCGCAGAAGGCCCCATTTTTAATGCTGCCAGAACTTTTTAGACAAAAGTGGGTATGCGGGCAGCATATCATGCTACACTCAATAAATGTAGATTTATTGAGTGTAGCATGATATGCTGCCCGCATACCCCACTTTTGCCCCGGGATGTTACACTGTGTCATACCTTTCAATCTACCCATAATACAATTGATCGATCTTTGTGCAACGGCTTTCCTGCAGAGCCCCACAGAAATCATCAATATCTGGAGAGGTCCTACAACTGGAGTCAGAGAGCATTACTTTTTAAATAAAAAAATAACAGTCTGAGGCAGGATGGGTGTGTTTTCCTCAGAACATCTAAAAAACAGGGGCCAGAAAGTCTGCAATTTTATAGGGGGCAAAAGTGGAGGGGTCCCAGCATAAGAGGCCATAATTTGGGTGTAACGTCACATATACGGTTACACCTGTTCTAAAATACACACTAAAATCCAGTAAAATCGGCAGTTGGCAGAAGATGCACCTGCCCTCCATTTGTATACAAATAACAGGATCGTGTCCTGGAAACTGCACCGTTTACACTAGAATTGCACCTGACTAAAGTTATGTTTTTGTAGAAAGGAAGGACAAGTACCTGCATGACACGTCAAACCAGGACGTGGTTGAGTTCACAGGTTCTGACTGTTCACAACCGTTGAAATTAACTAGACTGATTAGAAAAATCTTTTCTCTGCTTTGCTGCTACGAAAGGATTCTGCGAACTACTTTTCGGCAGTTTCAGGCAGGAAAGTCTTTGGGGGAAAAATTCAGTATCGCCCCGTTTGGGGCGCCATTATTGGCCGTGCGCAAAGTTTAGCGCCTGGCACTAATTATCGCCTCCGAAAGCAAACTTGGCTTTTATCGCCCCTGGAGGTGATTGGAGCGCTAAATCAGGCGCTTCACACCTGTCTTAAGGCGCAAAGGCCGAGGAGCGAGGCTCAGAGCGCTGGCGAAGCAAGGAAGGGCAAATCAAAATAAACCTGCAAAGTGCTGCTCAGTACTCAAAACTCCTTCACACAGCGTTGAATCTCTCTAGAAGTCTCTCTCTCTCTCTCTCTCAGAATGCGTGGTGCAAAAATGTCACCGACAAAAAAAGGCAGGAAGCGATTGCCTTTAAATAGCACTCCCCTAGTCCCTTTCTGACAGCATAACGCTCCCCTCAACCTGTCGTTGCTAGTGGCAGGCGGTAAGGCAGGGGGCGCCACTCAATATCCGGTCCGGGGCGCTAACGGGGTGTTGCGCACTCGATTGGCATCACAATCTGCCAGCGCAGGAGATCGTGGCGGTAGTGTTTAGTGCCGGCGCAAAATGTCTAGTTAATTTCGCGAGTGGCGCAAACATCGCCGCGCCCAGGCGCTAGTTGCTTTGCGCCCCATTAGTGCCCTCTTAAGGAGCTAACGGGAGGTGCAAAACAACTGAATTTTTCCCCTTTTTCTTCTCACTCTTCTGTCACATAGCCCTTACCATGGGGTTCACTGTGGACATTCCCATATACTGTATGTCCTTATGATAAAGGCAGAACAGGAGCAGGAGAGGATAAGGCGACTCCAGGGGAGAGAAGTCTACAGTCTACAGATCACACTCCTCCCTCGCACACCGACCTTCAAATATCATCTCAAACACAAAAACAAACACTGGACCATATCTAAAAAGTGGTTTTACTGTGCAGGCATGTGTTTACAACAGGCGATTCGTTTTATCACCAGGCCCACCCCAGTGCTTCTCTGTGCTGTTCTGAAACCTATCCTGGTGCTGTACTAAGATGCTACCTGGGTGATGGTCGGCCTCACTATGGTATTATATGCCTCTTGGGGCCAACGTGGCCTTTGTCTCAGAGTTTCCGAGTCCTGGGCGGACTCTTCTGCAGGCACGTGCATGGGAATCCTGGTTCTGTATCCTGCCACCTGTATGAATCTGAAGGGAGCAGTCTTAAAGGTCACATAAACCGTCATCGGAATTCCTGACTGACTAGGGTTAAGGCATCACGAAGGCAGACTCTAGCCGCGCCGCTTGTGGTAGGTCCTGGGTATGAATGCCCACTAGGGCTGCTGACCCTCCTGGATTGTCCAGGAGTCTCCGGGAATGAGACATGAATCTCTCAAGCACTTCAGCTGGAAGCCCGGGAGAATTGTGCCCTTCAATTTCTGGCTGCATTAGCAGATCCCCCACCTGCTCCATGACATCACTGGCTGCCACAGCAGAGAAGCCTCTGGTTCGGTGACATCACCCCCCCCCCCCCACCTTTCCAGAACTTCTTAGACAAAAGTGGGGTATGCGGGCAGCATATCATGCTACACTCAGTAAATGTAGATATTCATGACTTTGCCCCGGGATGTTACACTGTGTCAGACCTTTCAATCTACCCATAATACAATTGATCAATCTTTGTGCAACGGCTTTCCTGCAGAGCCCCACAGAAATCATCAATATCTGGAGAGGTCCTACAACTGGAGTCATTTAAGGGTCACCCTGCATTAATGGGTGACCGAAAACAGGACCAGTTGGTGGAGAACAGGTGGGAGCCTGGCTGGGCGAGAGGGAGAGTGAGACAGAACAGGGAGAGGTGCCAGGATGGGTTGGAAGAGGGTGAAAGTGATGAGGGAGCAAGGGATCGGAGCTTGGGAAAATGTGTGACTGGGGAAAGCGGGGGTCAGGAGTTTGGGGCTTGTAACAGCGGACTGGAAGTTGAGGGACAGGGAGACTGGGGGCGGGAGATGGGGCTCAGGTGGGGGAGAGAGGGAGACTGAAGAATGGGGTCGGCATAGGGTTCAGCATTTCCTGCAGAGCTGTGGGGGAGCAGCAGCAGCATGGTAAGTGAGAGAGGCACCGAGAGAGGAGCAGCCAGTAAAAGGGTGAGTGAAACCTGGGGACTTTACTGGGGGTAAACAGTGAAAGATGGTTTCCACTGATGGGCGAATGGGGAACAAGACGATGGAGACTGAGGATTGTCACTGAAAGATTTACGAGAATGATTCCAGGAATGAGTGACTTCAGTTACGTTGATAGACTGGAGAAGTTGGGGTTGTTCACCTTGGAGCAGGGAAGATTGAGAGGAGATTTGATAGAGGTGTTCAAAATCATGAGGGGTCTGGACAGAGTAGATAGAGAGAAACTGTTCCCATTGGCAGAAGGGTTGAGAACCAGAGGACACAGATTTAAGGTGATTGGCAAAAGAACCAAAGGCGACGTAAGAAAAAACGTCTTTACGCAGCGAGTGGTTAAGATCTGGAATGCACTGTCTGAAAGGGTGGTGGAGGAAGACTCAATGTTATCTTTCAAAAGGGAGTTGGATAAGTATCTGAAGGAAAAAAATTTGCAGTGCTATGGGGAAAGGGCCGGGGAGTGGGACTAGCTGAGAGCCGGCACGGGTTCGACGGGCCGAATGGCCTTCTTCCGTGCTGTAACCATTCTACGATTCTATAAAGAACCAAGGGGGAAGGGAGAAGTAAGATTTTTGAGGGCTCACGGTGGCAGAGGTGATTCCTCACCACCAGATGTACACAGAGAATTACTCCATTCACAAAACCTCATAATGGAGTTTGGTCTTTAAGACAGTTTCCTCAGTGTGGAGGTAACAGAAAAAAACCAGATATGTTACCCAGAACCCCCTCTCTCACCCCACCCCTCCCTCCTCGCTCATCCAATGTGACTGACGCTCAGGCCATTGTAATCTGAGTGTGCGTCACTGCGCTGAAGAATTGGACTTTGTTTATTGGGCAAGTGGTTGACCAAGGCCATGGGCTGATCAAACTGTTGTATCTGATTGGTGGAGTCTGCTGCAGTTGGAAAGTTTGGGTAGCTGACAGTGGGTGGCTGTCAGGCTAAATTTCAGGAGTGAAAGCTGGCAAGAAATTGAGGCTAATTGTTTTACTGGTGCAAAGCATAACAGTGAAAAGAGAGAGGGAGACTTATGAAGAGAGGGAAGGGAAATGGCTCAGAGAAAAGCTCCCATTCTTACCCGAACACTTCATGCTGATTCTGATAGAGAAAACAAATGTGTTTTCAATGAAGCCTTGAGACCAGTTGCATTAAGCTGGTTATAAATGAGGTTAACAAATCTTTTCCACAGTCCTCCCCACCCACAAATAAATTACAGGTTTGTTTCTACAGATGCCAGAGATACATTTATTTATTGTGTGCTGGAATGTTCTCCTTCAAACATGGCCTGCTTTATTTCAAACTTACACGTAGTTACAAATTAATACCCTCCAAAATGCATACTACCCCCTTTTGAGCAAAGTATACCCCCAGCCACTGGACTGCTGCTTCTTGTCAGGTTTGCAGTCAAGGTTTGCTGAGCCTGTGCCACAATGTTACGTGACAACTCCTTGCAGTCCCTTTGATTTAAAAACAATTGTGCTACTTGGCCAGGAAGGTAGTGTGGTCCACCTTGAATTAAAATTATTTGAAAACAAAAGGATCTTAAAATAATGACAATAGGTTTAAGTAAAAAGGAGTAGGAGTTTTTTTTAAAGAGTAACATGCTATTGTGCATTTACAGGAATGTTTAGTCCCAAATCACAGCCAAAACCCAGGGCATGTGATGTCTTCTTAGGTATATTGTTGAACTGTGAATTAATCTTAGCAGGTGCCCAGCCAAATTCCTGATATTTGGTCGTGATGTAAGGATGGTCGACCAGTTCTGGCGCATCACTTTATGGAGTTTGGTTTATGGCAGCAATGCTTATGTGGAATCGTTGTACCTTACTCGCTTGCTAACCTTTGATCATCGAACGATTCAATAAATATTTAAGTTAAATAAATAAATAAAACAATTATACATGGCCAAATTACTGTGGAACCAGCCCTATTAATAAGAAAAGCAAGTTGAACAAAGGCAGGCAAGACACCTTGCTCCTCCCCTTATGCAAGGTGCCCTGTCCTGTAAAGATGTTCCTCTGTGCTGTGCAAATAAAAATATTTTCGTTTGTAGCCTGACTCCACATTTCTCAAACCTACTCTATGCTTTAATACTATATATTTTTTTTAATGTGAACTGATTACAAGACACTTTTCAGACAGGATTTATTATTTATCAAATTAGCTGCACAATTGCAATGTTTGCAGGCTGCACATGATGTGATAATTGGGCTATTACATTTGTTTCCTCTGGTTGCCTGGAGACAGGTAGAATCAGCTGAGCCGCTGGTGCCCTGGAGCAGACTTATCATTATCTATTTGGGGAAGTTGGCAGAAAACGCCCTCACTTACTAACAAGGCTACTAAAGTATAGACTATACTGCAGGAACATTTGATTATATGTTGAAAATAGTTATACTAACTTTTACAGATCCTGGGAGAGGCTACATTTGGAATATTGTGTGTAATTTTTGGGACCCTATCTTCAAAAGAACATTGATAAGTTGGAGAGGAGTCAGAGAAGAGCAACAAGGATCATTCTGAGATTTTAAACTCAAGAAATCCACAGAGTGAAACTTATTTTGACTGGAAAAAGAAAATAATGGTGGTGTGAAGAAGGGGGAAAGATCACGATCTGGGTCTTAAGAGTGCTGAGAGGAATTGATCATGCAAATTTAAGGAGGCCATTTAACTTGGACTGTAGAACCAGAAGACAAAACGTATACAGTTAACATTGCTTCAAAAGCTGTCTACATTAAAAAAAAGTCTTTCAAAAAATGTCTTCAGTTTGTTTACAAGCACACAATAAAATCACAAAGCACATTGTTGCAGGGCTGTGCATGACATCATAATGACACTGCCCACGACTATTCTGACTCCCCAAACAGACCTTTTTTTTTTACCAAACTTTTGCTTCACACCTAGCACAAAGGAAGATGGTTGTGGTGGTTGAAGGTCAATCATCACAGCCCCAGGACATCACTGCAGGAGTTCCTCAGGGCAGTGACCTAGGCCCAACCATCTTCAGCTGCTTCATCAATGACCTTCCCTCCAACATAAGGTCAGAAATGGGGATGTTCGCTGATGACTGCACAGTGTTCAGTGCCATTCACAACTCCTCAGATAATGAAGCAGTCCATGCCCGCATGCAACAAGACCTGGACGATGTTCAGGCTTGGGCTGATAAGTGGCAGTCAACATTCGCGCCACAGAAGTGCCAGGCAATGACTATCTCCAACAAGCGCGAGTCTAACCACCTCCCCTTGACATTCAATTACCATCGCCGAATCCCCCACCATCAACATCCTGGGGGGGGTCACCATTGACCAGAAACTTAACTGGACCAGCCACATAAATACTGTGGCAACAAGAGCAGGTCAGAGGCTAGGTATTCTGCGGCGAGTGTCTCACCTCCTGACTCCCCAAAGCCTTTCTACCATCTACACGGCACAAGGAAGGAGTATGATGGAATACTCTCCACTTGCCTGGATGAGTGCAGCTTCAACACTCAAGAAGCTCAACACCATCCAGGACAAAGCAGCACGCTTGATTGGCACCCCATCCACCACCTTAAACATTCACTTCCTCCACCACCAGCGCACCGTGGCTGCAGTGTGTACCATCTACAAGATGCACTGCAGCAACTCGCCAAGGCTTCTTCGGCAGCACCTCCCAAACCCGCGACCTCTTCCACCTAGAAGGATAAGGGCAGCAGGCGCATGGGAACACCACCACCTCCAAGTTGCCTTCCAAGTCACACACCATCCTGACTTAGAAGTATATCGCCGATCCTTCATTGTCGCTGGTTCAAAATCCTGGAACTCCCTACCTAACAGCACTGTGGGAGTACCTTCACCACATGGACTGCCGCTGAAGGCGGCTCACCACCACCTCCTCAAGGGCAATTAAGGATGGGCAATAAATGCTGGCCTTGCCAGCGACGCCCACATCTCATGAATGAATAAAATCAAAAGACGCTGCCATTTTAATGGCACACTGATGTATGTATGTATGTACAAATATGTATGTACAAATACCAGGGCTAATTTTACGAATTTGCACTCCTGCTGGCAGCGCAGATCAGAAGTTTGGGAATGCATTTCCTATGATTTCCTGCTCATTAACTTTAACTGACAGAAAATCATGGACAGGGGGCGTGTGCCCAAATTCCCAATAAACATTTCTGGTGGGTGAAGCTCTGTGCCAGGAGCAGAAGTTTGTAAAATTACCCCCATTATGAGTTTTTGCTGGCTGCAAGCTTACCTAATTATATTTTTTTGTGAAAACCTCTAAGGCACTGCTGTGAGCCAAGCCATTGGTTATTAAGTGTTTGACACCAACCTGTGTAGGAGATCCTCATAGCAGTAAGGGGAATGTCAGCCAGAGTGAGAGGTTTACATTGCAGGAATTTAAATGCTGTTCCACTCAGGTCTACTGCTGTGAGTTTTTGGAGAACATTCCGTGCAAATGGACCCGCTACACCCAGCGCCCCGATCTCATCGGTAACATTACGAATGTCGACATCATAGCCACCATTTATTGCCTCTTCCTCTATATATCTAGATAATAAAAATGATAAGTCAGGTGAGCAGTAAAAAGAAAAGAAAGACTTGCATTTATATAGCACCTTTCACGACCACCGGACGTCTCAAAGTGCTTTACAGCCAATGGAGTACTTTTGAAGTGTAGTCACTGTTGTAACCTGGGAAAGGCGGCAGCCAAGTTGCGTACAGCAAGCTCCCACAAACAGCAATGTGATAATGACCAAATAAACCTGTTTTTAGTGATGTTGGTTGAGGGATAAATATTGGCCAGGACACCGGGGATAACTCCCCTATTCCTCTTCGAAATAGTGCCATGGGATCTTTTACGCCCACCTGAGAGAGCAGACGGGGCCTCGGTTTAACGTCTCATCCAAAAGACAGCACCTCCAACAGAGCAGCACTCCCTCAGCACTGCACTGGAGTGTCAGCCTAGATTTATGTGCTCAAGTCCCTAGAGCGGCGAGTGTGCTACCTACTGAGCCACAGCTGACACTCAGCTTCTCTTTTTTAAGATAATAATAAACAAGTAAATGTGCAAAGTATCTGTTTCAGGCGTAGGCATTGCACGCCAATTTTTTTGGCCTTTACCAATATGGTGGGTGCTGCACCTCCAGCTCGTAATGAGTGTATGCTTTCTGCCCGCCATATTGGAGGCTTAGGAGGGTGTTTAACGCCCAAAAAACAGGTGCTGTGTGGCCGAATTTCTAGGCCTATGTGTTCAAGTCCTGGAGTGGCACTTCAATCACTTAAATTCAGTGTCAGCTGTGGCTCAGTGGGTAGCACATTTGCTCTCTGAGTCAGAAGATTGTGGGTTCAAGTCCCACCCTAGGAACTTGAGCACATAAAGCTAGGCTGACACTCCAGTGCAGTGCTGAGGGAGCGCTGCACTGTCAGAGGGGTGGTCTTTCAGATGAGACGTTAAACGGAGGCCCCGTCTGCTCTCTCAGGTGGACATAAAAGATCCCATGGCACTATTTGAAGAAGAGCAGGGGAGTTATCCCTGGTGTCCTGGCCAATAGTTATCCCTCAACCAACATAACAAAAATAGATTATCTGGTCATTATCACATTGCTGTTTATGGGACCTTGCTGTGCGCAAATTGGCTGCCACGTTTCCCACATTACAACAGTGAGTCCACTTCAAAAGTACTTCATTGGCTGTAAAGTGTTTGGAGACGCCGGTGGTCATGAAAGGCGCTATATAAATGCAAGTCTTTCTTTCTTTTTTCAATCAATGACCTTCTCAGTCAGGGACCGGTCCTACCACTGGGCCAAACTAATACTAAGGTACAATATGCTTGACTAATAATTTATAAATTCCACAATGTCCATGGGGATAATTCTAACTTTTGGCAATAGTGTAAAACGGGCAAAATTGGATCAGCCGTCCAGTGTACACCTCTCCCGATTTTCATTTCTATTGACTTCAATGGATACGAAAATCGGAAGAGATGCACAATGTGTGGCCAATCTGATATCGGCTGTTTTACGCTATCGGCAAGTAAAAATTACCGGCCTTTGGGGAGGGAAACCTTCTGTCCTTAACTGGTCTGGCCAATATGAGACTTGAGTCCCACACCAATGTGACTGACTCTTAACAGCCCTCTAAAGTGGCCTAGCAAACCACTCAGTTTGGGCAACTAGGCGTGGGCCATAAATGACGACTTTGCCAGTGATGCCCACATTCCGAGAATGAATAGTAAAAAAATACGAATGGACAGGTGGCCTTGTGGTCAAGTGAAAAGACGATTGCCTCACCCCTGTTAGGAAACATACACTTCAACCCAACCTATTCCGTGAGCTAGTGGGAGCTCCAGTTACACTTGTCCACTTCCTTTGTTGGAAGTTAATGGCACTGGAGCTGGGGTTGAAGAATGGAAAATAATAAAGATACAAAAGTTTTAAGAGCTTTCTTTTATTTAAAAAACAATTCATGCACAATCTAATCTTTAAATTTATTAGAAGTCCATTGCAAAACTGCAAAATGAAGGGTAAAAAAGCTTTTTCATGTGCACCATATTAACTCAATCAAGAAAAAGAAAGTGAACAGAATAAATTCATTTCAGAAGTTATCATAATATTTCTAATCCATGCTCACCTGAGGTCATGGAGCTCTGACCCTGATCCTGTCACCAGCAGGAACTCCTCTTCTGACAAGTGGCTGATTGTCACCTCAGCATACACTCGGCCTCTCGGGGTAATCATATGACTGATATTTATATAGCCCACCTGTGGGAAAGGAGAGTGGATTAAGATAAGGTACTTGCAATAGCCACATACCTCATTTGCCCTTTCTAGAGATGAATCACTCTACCTAAATTTGAAAACACCAGTCTGTAACATTTCATATTTTCCCCTTTTCTTCACAACTGAAGGAATGTTCATCAGAGCAGAATTGGAGGACCAGCGTGTGCAAGGTGGAACCATGAGTTGATGCCAGATCAGGAGTTGGACAGCACAGTGATATCTGTGGTATCAAAGATAGTGTTGGAGACTAAAGCTGGGTAGTGTCAGCTTTGCGATGATGGCACAACATACAGATGAGAAACAGAGTGGCAAATGGAATTTAACCCTGAAAAGTGCGAGGCGATGCATTTTGGACGGACAAATAAGGCAAGGGAATACACAATGTGTGGTAGGACCCTAGGAAGTACAGAGGGTCAGAGGGACCTTGGTGTACATGTACATAGATCCCTGAAGGCAGCAGAACAGGTAGATAAGGTGGTTAAAAAGGCATATGGGATACTTGCCTTCATTAGCCGAGGCATAGAATATAAGAGCAGGAGGTTATGATGGAGCTGTACAAAACGCTGGTGAGGCCACAGCTGGAGTACTGTGTGCAGTTCTGGTCACCTCACTATAGGAAGGATGTGATTGCTTTGGAGAGGGTGCAGAGAAGATTCACCAGGATGTTACCTGGGATGGAGCGCCTCAGCTATGAAGAAAGGCTAAACAGGCTGGGGTTGTTTTCCTTGGAGCAAAGAAGGCTGAGGGGGGACCTGATTGAGGTGTACAAAATGATGAGGGGCATCGATAGGGTGGATAAAGAGGAACTTTTCCCCTTTAGTAGGGGGGTCAATAACAAGGGGGCAGGAGATTTAGAGGGGATTTGAGGAGGAACTTTTTCACCCAGAGGGTGGTTGGAATCTGGAACTCGCTGCCTGAAAGGGTGGTAGAGGCAGGAACCCTCACAACATTCAAGAAGCATTTGGATGAGCACTTGAAATGCCATTGCATACAAGGCTATGGACCAAATGCTGGAAAATGGGATTAGACTGGACAGGGATTGATGGACGGCGCAGACACGATGGGCCGAAGGGCCTCTTTCTGTGCTGTAAAACTCTATGACTCTATGAGAGTGGGGGCCGAGCATGGAACCTTGATGCACAGCTTGGTGACTGTGTGGGTACTGGAGATAGGCTTGCTGCGGTGGGATAAGCAGGCATGCAACCATGTGAGGCAATACCACAGAGATTGTGGAGGAAGATGGCGTGGTCAACTATATCGAGAGTGGTGGAGAGGTCGAGGAGGGAAAGGATAACCCATGGTTGCAGAATGTCATTAGAGCTTTGACTAAGAGTGGTCTCAGTGCCGTGAGGTGATGGGCACAGGGTTGTGCAGCAATGACCAATTCCAGAATCTTGGAAAGGAAGGGAAAATTGAAGGTGGGGTTGTATTTGGAGATGGTATTAGGATCAAGGGTTGAAATTAAGAAGCTGGACATGATATATTCTTTAATTGAAATCCAATTGTTATTTCAAATAGAACAATTATAGATGATTCGGGGTCAAGTCAACATCATAGAAAGCATAAATAACAGAAAATGCTGGAAACACTCAGGACAGGCAGCGCAGCATCTGTGGAGAGAGAAACAGAGTTAACGTTTCAGGTCTGAGACCCTTCATCAGAACTGGAAAAAGCTGAATATGTAACAGATTTTAAGCAGGTGTAGAGGCGGGGTGCGGGGGAGGGGAGGAAGGAATTGAAGGAACATTCTGTGCTAAGGTAAGAGGCAGGAAAGATAAAATGTTGCAAATGGGGATGGCAAAAATCATACAGCATGAAAAATGGGGGCGGGGTTTATAGTATGAAATTGTTGAACTCAATGTTGAGTCCAGAAGGCTCTAAAGTGCCTACTCAAAAGATGAGGTGCTGTTCCTCGAGCTTACGTTGAGCTTCATTGGAACAATGTAAGAGGCCGAGGACAAAGAGATCAGAGTGAGAGTGAAGCGGAGAATTAAAGTGACAGGTGACCGGAAGCTCAGGGTCACCCTTACGGACTGAACAGAGGTGTTCCGCAAAGCGGTCGCCCAATCTGCGTTTGGTCTCCCTAATGTAGAGGAGACCGCATCATGAGCAGTGAATACAGTACACTAAATTGCAAGAAGTACAAGTAAATCGCTGTTTCACCTGGAAGGAGTGTTTGGGGCCCTGGTCAGTGGGAAGGGTGGAGGTAAAAGGGCAGGTGTTGCACCTCCTGCGCTTGCACGGGAAGGTGCCAGGCGAAGGGGAAGGGCTGTTAGGGGTGATTGAGGAGTGGACCAGGGTGTCGCCGAGGGAGCGGTCCCTTTGGAATGCTGAAAGGGGAGGTGAGGGGAAGATGTGTTTGATGGTGGGATCACATTAGAGGTGGCGGAAATGGCAGAGGATGATCCGTTGAATGTGGAGGCTGGTGGGGGTGAAAGGTGAGGACAATGTTCATTCACTTTACTTCCAATTTCCACCCTTCCCTCACCTTCACATGGTCCATCTCCGAATCTTGTTTTCCCTTCCTTGACTTCTCTGTCTCCATTTCTGGCGATAGGCTATCGACAAACATCCACTACAAGCCCACTGACTCCCACAGCTACCTGGATTACACTTCCTTCCACCCCGCTTCATGTAAGGACTCTATTCCATTCTCACAGTTTCTCCGTCTCTGCCGCGTCTGTTCTGACGATGCCACCTTCCATACTAGTGCTTCCGACATGTCTTCTTTTTTCCTCAACCGAGGATTCCCCTCTACTGTGGTTGGCATGGCCCTTGACCGTGTCCGTTCCATTTCCCGCAATTCTGCTCTCACCCCTTCCCCTCCCTCCCAGAACCACGATAGGGTTCCCCTTGTCCTCACCTTTCACCCCACCAGCCTCCACATTCAACGGATCATCCTCCGCCATTTCTGTTAAGTCTGTGTGTTCCAGTTATGGTTAATATGAATCACTGCACACAGACCACAAGAATAACTTTAACAGGTCTTTACTAGTCGAAGGTCAGGGCTGAACTACCCAGCAAATTACTACACAGCACTTATATACCGGTGTGGTCACCACCGGTATTACCGTATACAGCAGCCAGAGAAAGTAGTACATCTCTTAAGGTGGAACAGGTTTAAGTTCTCTTAAGGTGGAACAAGTTACATACACCACAATCCTCCCTTTTTAGCTTAACAGTTATATCCCCATTTAACATAACATAATAACATATATACATATACAACTTCATGTAGAAACAGTTCAAAGGTTCAGTCTCTCAGGAGGCCTCCTGATTCGAGTTGGATAACGCCTTTCAGGGGTCTCTGATTCTTGTTGCTGAGGTGACTCCTCTAGTTGGTCTCTTATGTCTTGGACATCATCATCAGGTACATTTACTGCCGAGGTAGATGCTTCAGGTTCACTAACTTCTTCCACGGTTGTCTCTGTCGTAACCATGGGTTCGACCCTTGTTCTCGATTCTACCAGTTGGTCAGCATGACGCCGTATTACATTTTTACCAACATCTACCGTGTACATCAGGGGTCCTTGTCTGGCCCGAATTGTTCCGGATTGCCATTTCTCGTTTCCATAGACCCTGGCCAACACTGGTTGTCCTACCTCGAAACTCCGAGTGGTCTTGTTATTTATATGCTGGAACTGTTTGTTTTCAACTTCCCTCCGCACATTTGGTTTTAACAAGTCCAACCTGGACCGCAACCTCCTGTTATAAAACATCATGGCAGGACTTTGGTTTGTCACTGCATGAGCGGCGTTTCGATATGCCAGTAGAAACTTGTCCACCTTCTGTTGTAGTGGAATCTGATCTTCGCTCATGGCCTTTATTGCCTTTTTGAATGTTTGTACAAATCTCTCGGCCAACCCATTTGTAGCCGGATGATATGGGGCAGAGGTATAATGTTTCACCCCATTCTTCTTTAAGAATTTTTGGAATTCTTCTGACACGAACTGTGCTCCGTTGTCGGAACATATTTGTTCTGGCAATCCGTTCCTTGCGAATATCGTTCTTAACACCGCAATTGTCTTTTCTGAAGTAGTGGTAGTCATCTTGATCACTTCTGGCCATTTAGAATGTGCGTCCACCGCAATTAGAAACATGGAGTCCATGAATGGACCAGCAAAGTCAATATGTACGCGTTGCCATGGGGCTGAAGGCCATTCCCATGGATGCAGCGGTGCAATCGGAGGTGCATTTTGCACTTTTTGGCACCCTGAGCAGCTTTTCGTCAGCTCCTCTATCTGTTGGTCGATACCCGGCCACCACACATAAGCCCTAGCAAGGCTTTTCATCTTGACTCCCCCCAGATGACCTTCATGCAGTTCCTTTAGAACTCTTTCCCTTAACTTAGGAGGAATAATCACTCTCGTTCCATACATCAATGTTCCTTGACAGACGGACAGCTGGTCTCGTCTTGCCGAGAATGCCGGTAACAGAGAATCACCATGTGCTGGCCATCCCTTCACTGTCACCTTCTTGAGAAACAAAAAAAAATTCTCTTTTCTTTTTTTTCCTTTTATTTTAAAATGGCGGTTTCCCGCGCTTGTCTTCTTCCCCCGCCTACGAAAATGGCGGCTTCCCGCGTTTGCCTTTCTCCCCCGCTGGCTGTAATGGCGATTGCCGTATTGCTGCCGTTCGCGCCTCCCCAGCGGTTCTCAATTCGTGCCTCCCAGCCCCTCTTGCAGTCCGGTCCTTTCCACCGGCTGCGGTTGAGTTCTCCGCGGTTTTTTTTATTTTCTCCCGCGCCTTACGCTGTCCCGGTCGCTGCACCTCGCGGCCTCGGTAGCTGCCCGGCCTTTTTCACCGGTCGCGGTCGAGCTCTCTCTCGATGCTGTTGCGTCTCCCAGCCCGCTTGCAGCCCGGTCTTTTACACCGGCTGCGTTTGCATTCACCGCGGCTCCCGTGCCTTACGCTGCCCCAGTCTCAGCGCCTCTGGCCCTGACTTCTGTCCGGCTCTTTTCCCCGGCCGTGGTCGAGTTCTCCGCCCTTATATCCTCCGTTTTCCCTCCCCTACTCCACAGCCAACGTGGCCGACTTGCTGCTCGTCGCTGATCGGCTTACCCACCACCGTGGTAGAAGGGATGATCACCGCCTGTCGCTGATGGAAGGCTTCGTGTCAGGATTCTTCCTTTGCTCTTCAGACCCGAGTCTTTTCTCAGCAGGATGATGAGGGCGGATGCCTCTTCTCGACGCCCGTTAAACTGCCTTGGATGTATCTCTGCCGCAGGGTAAGATCGTACTCGTCGCCACTGTTAAGTCTGTGTGTTCCAGTTATGGTTAATATGAATCACTGCACACAGACCACAAGAATAACTTTAACAGGTCTTTACTAGTCGAAGGTCAGGGCTGAACTACCCAGCAAATTACTACACAGCACTTATATACCGGTGTGGTCACCACCGGTATTACCATATACAGCAGCCAGAGAAAGTAGTACATCTCTTAAGGTGGAACAGGTTTAAGTTCTCTTAAGGTGGAACAAGTTACATACACCACAATTTCCACCACCTCCAACGTGATCCCACCATCAAACGCATCTTCCCCTCACCTCCCCTTTCAGCATTCTGAAGGGACCGCTCCCTCTGCGACACCCTGGTCCACTCCTCAATCACCCCTAACAGCCCTTCCCCTTCGCCCGGCACCTTCCCGTGCAAGCGCAGGAGATGTAAAACCTGCCCTTTTACCTCCTCCCTTCCCACTGTCCAGAGCCCCAAACACTCCTTCCAGGTGAAACAGTGATTTACTTGTACTTCTTGCAATTTAGTATACTGTATTCGCTGCTCACGATGCGGTCTCCTCTACACTGGGGAGACCAAACGCAGATTGGGTGACCGCTTTGCGGAACACCTCCGTTCAGTCCGTAAGGGTGACATTGTGCTTCCGGTCGCCTGTCACTTTAATTCTCCGCTTCATTCCGACTCTGATCTCTCTGTCCTCGGCCTCTTACATTGTTCCAATGAAGCTCAACGTAAGCTCAAGGAACAGCAGCTCATCTTTCGATTAGACGCTTTTTCTGGACTCAACATTGAGTTCAACAATTTCAGACTATAATCCCCGCCCCCATTTTTCATGCTGTATGATTTTGCCATCCCCATTTGCAACATTTTATCTTTCTTGCCTCTTACCTTAGCACAGAATGTTCCTTCAATTCCTTCCTCCCCTCCCACCACAGCTCCCCCCCCCCCTGCCTCTGCACCTGCTTAAAATCTGTTACATTTCCAGCTTTTTCCAGTTCTGCTGAAGGGTCCCAGACCTGAAACGTTAACCCTGTTTCTCTCTCCACAGATGCTGCCTGGCCTGCTGAGTATTTCCAGCATTTTCTGTTGTTATTTCAGATTTCCAGCATCCGCAGTATTTTGCTATTGTCATAGAAAGCATGATGTATTACTATGTAAATTCCAAGTTTTGTTTACCATTAGTGTTCTGTGAAAGGGTGGCTTATTGTGTTATTACATCTGGACACCTCACCTACATCTTTGACAAGTGGGCATTTGCTGTAAAAATGAACATCTGCAATTGTCAGTTTGTCATATTTACATCTAATGGTAACATCTGCTTACCTTTGGCATAACGTTTGCAAACAGGCGGTCCAGTAGTTTTGTAGAGTCCTTTCCTTTTACAGTGAATTTGCCAAAGGGTGTAAGGTCAAACACTCCCACTTTCTTCATGACCTGTTTACATTCTCGGCGGACTGGCTCAAACCAGTTTGTGCGACGAAAACTAGGCCTGCAAAGGAATAAGTAGTTTGTTATATTAATGGCTTGTTATTGCAGTGCTGGGAAATCACTTTGCTTTGAACAATTATGGAATTCTCTTTGCAGTCATCCTGTGCTTGGGTGCAATTTGAAACACGGATATCCGTTCAACTTCAATTACACTGAAGATGAACCAGAAAGGAGTTGAAGAGAATTGATTTTACGCAGCGAGTTGTTATGATTTCGAATGCACTGCCTTAAAGGGTGGTGGAAGCAGATTCAATAGTAACTTTCAAAAGGGAATTGGATACATACTTGAAAAGTAAAAGTTTGCGGGGTCATGGGGGAAAGAGCAAGGGAGTGGGACTAATTGGATTGGTCTTACAAAGAGCTGGCACAGGCACGATGGGCCAGATGGCCTCCATGATGCTGTATCTATCTATATATATAAAGCGGCTCTTCTGTCTGTCCGATGTCTGTCTGTCCCGATGTCTGTCTGTCCGTTCTCTATATGTTTGAAAGTTACAGAGTGTACCGACGCGCGCGTCGCCTCAAAAGAAAGCTTGTGATTCCGGACCGGTCATAGGCGTATTTACGTTTCGGCCGGACAAAAATCCCGCCCGCGGTATCCCAAAAACGTTCAGCGTTCCGCTCATTAGCAACCGTGTGACGTCGAGGTCCACCAATCGGACGGCGGGTTCCTTCCTACAGTTGAGTGTCGAGTGACTCGACGATTGACCAATCCTACGCTTCGGTGACCTGACCGGTCGACCAATCGGTGCGTGTGTGGGCGGGCCTTATCCTTCTGAACCGAGGTGAGTGGCCGCCATCTTGATTTTTCACAATTTTTTCCCCCACACTTTCTGTGTGTTAGGGAACTAAGGTAAATATTTTAATGATGTGTTAGGGAATTAAATAACAATTTAATAGGGGGGGAGAGCCTCGGGAAATCGCGGGGGGGGGGGAGAGCCTCGGGAAATCGCGGGGGGGGGGAGAGCCTCGGGAAATCGCGGGGGGGGGAGAGCCTCGGGAAATCACGGGGGGGGGGCGGAGAGCCTCGGGAAATCGCGGGGGGGGGGAGAGCCTCGGGAAATCGCGGGGGGGAGAGCCTCGGAAAATCGCGGGGGGGGGGGAGCCTCGGGAAATCGCGGGGCGCTCGCGCCGCCCGCACTGACCGCGCATGCGCCGCCCGCCCACAGCGGCCGTCCATCAGCCGTGCGATACGCGGGGGACCTCAGCTCCGGACCTCAGGCGCTAGGCAGGGGGAGGGGCCGGAGAGAGGGACAGAGGGGAGTGGGGGAGGGGAGGAGAGGGGAGGGAGGGATAGGACAGGGAGAGGACATGACAGGGAGAGGGGGGACACACAGGGGCAGGGAGACCAAGCGCCCCAAAATTGCCCACTGACCGCGCATGCGCCGCCCGCCCGCCCACAGCAGCCGTCCATCAGCCGCGCCATACGCGGGGGACCTCAGCTCCAGACCTCAGGCGCTAGGCAGGGGGAGGGGCCGGAGAGAGGGACAGAGGGGAGTGGGGGAGGGGAGGGAGGGACATGACAGGGAGAGGGGGGACACACAGGGGCAGGGAGACCAAGCGCCCCAAAATTGCCCTCGCGCCCCAAAATTGCCCTCGCGCCCCAAAATTGCCCTCGCAACGCGGGGCTCCCCAGCTAGTGATTCTATACATAGGGTTGATTTTGGGAAAATAAGGTCACAGATTTTCCATTGATATAATACAATTATTAATGCGGACTCGTTCTCCTTGTTCTTTGCTACATTGTAGTTTTTCTGATGGGGACAATCTCTATCACAAAGTATCAAAGACTAACAGCATTCTATAACAGGTCCAACTGCAGCTAAGTCAAAGTTAAAGACCTATCTTAACAATACCAGCCATTCCCTTAAGAGTGATGGTGCATAAACGATAGCTGAGGAATTAGTAGCGCCAGGTTTCTATGGGGGCAGTTTGCCCCTCATCTGCACCCAGCACTATTGGAGGAAATCTGGGTGTAAAGCCCTCTGACATTAATTTACATTGCTGTCAGGCGCAGACCTCAGAAAGTTTGGGTGCAGTGCTTCAGGAGCAAATATTGCATTGTACCAATTTCTCAATCATGACTAGGAAACAGGGCTGAGGAAATCAGCCTTATGTTTTCTCCTTGAGAAATAGCTTTCCAAACAAAAAGGACTTTCTTTGGGGGGAGGGAGAAGGGCTCAGGCTGGGCCCCAAGTGGGTCTCATTTCTGCCACTGAAGCAACCTTTACACCAGGTTCACCCTGACGTTCAGACCACTAAGGAGCTCAGGGTTCAGGAAATTCCTTCCATTGGCCCCGCCTCTGTCACATCAGGGGCCATGTTTGAGGCAGATGGAAGTTCCGCTCGGCCCAAGCTCCTGCGCAAATTGGGAAACAGCATTGGAGACACAGTGGGGTTGATATTAACCCCCTCCACGACAGGCGAGGGGTGGGAGGGGGATAAAAAAAAAATCACAAAACGCAACACCAACCTGCCACGTACACGCCTGCTGCTATTTTTACGGCGGTGGGTTGTGTGACATGTCTGTGTCCCGTCTTGGAGAGTCGGGACACTTCATGATAATATTTAAATCAGGCTCCCACAGTGCAGTTGGGATCCTGACTTAAATTTAACCCAGGGCTCGGGAAACCCGGCAACAAAATGAAGACGGGAGCTGCCGGATCAAGCAGGTAAGTGATTTTTATAGCACTGCCGGTGAGCCAGGAGGAGCTGGAGTGCTCCCCCCCGATCCCTCAAGCAAATCTTCTGGTGATCGTGACCTCTCCTCGCTACCTCGATTGGCCGACAACCACCGCTCCCCCAACCTTTGCCTCCCTCCCTTGCGATTGCTGTGCTCAAACATCTTTCCCATCATGCCCCGATCTTTGCCGATTGCCGGGGACCATTGCTGCGGCCTTCTACCGCTGGCTTGTCCGTCCGGCAGCCGGCTAGCCTGTCAAATTTGGCAGGGTTTCTGCATTCCCAGGATTTCAGGGCTTCCCCCAGCAACCGTGCTCCCACCCCACCTCCCCGTAAATATTGTGGTCAGTGTTTCTGGTTTCTGCCCGTATTTCCAGTTTCGCCCCATGATTTTCACAATGCTTAATAAATATATTTTATTTACACTTTACACCTTGAGGAAAAGATTAGGATTGTTTCTAGTGCAAGCAATTCAATTTTAGCTTCTTATCAATTAAATATATTCCAGATAATTCAGTTGTTTGTTGCACTAAAACATTGAATTATCCAATAAGTATAATTAAGCAATGTAAATAACACAGCAAAGATGGCAGTTTGTGTGAAAAAAATTGCAATTGTCAGATAATTTGAATTAAGTGACTTTGAATTGAGAGTAGCCTGTAGAATAATTTTCTTGGTTGCCACAGTGGTTCATTAGTAAAGTTACCATTTCTGAGCCATATAGAGTAGGAAGATTCTGAGTTTGAACCCTGGTCTGTACTCTGTTAGCTGAGCTCAGCCAGGGCAGCAACAGGGGATACTACAATTGGTGGTAATGCCAGGTTAAGGACAAGAATATCAGACAAGGGCCTAGAAATCCGATAAGGCCCCAAAACAGGGGCACGGTTTGCTCGTGTCCGTAAAACGATCGCAGGCAGTGGCATTATCTTGGTGCTGCCTGCTGATTTGAATGATTGGAGCGTACAGCCTAGTGAGGAACCTGCTGCCTCAGGCTGTGCACTCAGCAGGAGGCCCAACGTAGCGTGGCCTTAGTGTCCCTGGAGCGAGGCTGCCTTTTCTTAAAGCAAGGCGGTCATTTTAGAAAGCAGTCTCGAGCCCTTAAAGGCAGCTGCCTTCTAAAAATAATCATTAAAAAATAGGCAGTCTCTAGCCCTTGGCGTACAACTGCCTTCTGGAAAAAAAAAATTAAAAATCATTCCAAAACGGCAGTTTTAAAGCTGCACTGCCTTCTGCACGTAAAAAATGGTAAAAGTGCATCAGCACTAACACAAATGGCTCAACAGGCCAGGGAAAGGACACCCAGGGTCTCGCACGCAGCCAGTCGGCAGTAAGTTAAGGAAATTTCTAAGCCAAGTGTCCTGCTCATGATTGCTATCCAGCAACTCCTGGTGGAGGTGCACCTGCGTGGACAGCTGGTGAGGACAGGGCCGGGATGCACTGCAATGTCGAAAGCCTGTTCTCACTCACTGTCAAAGTTAACACATAAATAATGGCCACTTGAGCAAAGTAGATGACTGCCACCCGTGGAACTGCACCCGAGGAAGGGAGTCAATGTCTTCAGAAGGGGAGAGGAAAAAACTGCAAAGAAAAAAACCTCTTTCCTGATGCAGCAAGTTTAAAGGACAATATACCCACGCACGCATGAATCTTAAAAGGACAATTTCAAAGCCAACTTGATGTTCACCAATTAATCATTAAACAGATAGCAAGGCTCAGTAAATTCATCAACTGATGGTTTCAAGCTTCCCATGCCGGCTTTGTTTTCTGATTTAACAGAAACGTGTAACTGCTGATGTATTGCAATCCCAACTGTTTGACAAAAAGCTGTTACAAAAATCAAAGCAGATTAACGTGTGCATTTTATTTTTCCTAAACAAAATGTTTTTTCTCCCGAATGGCACTTGATGACAATCTGGAAATGGCGGAGTAGCAACTTCTAATCCTGACTGTTATCTCACTATAATTCTTCCCTAAGCAAATAATTCCAAAGAACAGAACAAGTCAATGATGAAGGTCAAAGAGAGCATGGTGGAGGCATTAACTCATAACGGACTGAAAATCATGGGCAGCATGCCTGCGATTTCCTGATATTCACTGCTGTTGAGTGAGCTGCCCCACCTCTCCACATACTCATAAAATTACAGTGCTTTAAGCCTCATCCTTCAGGACCACACTAAATATGGTAACACTACTGTATATTTACAACTGCTAGTAAATAGTGAATTTTTGATTTAAAAAAAAATCGAACTGACCAGGTTCGATTTATGGTCTGTGCTGTGGTAACTGATCACAGCCAGGGTGGCAGTAGCAGGATTAAAATTGGGCTCAGCAGACCTGGGTTAAGGAGGGGAAAATCTGCCACAGGTCCCACTCCCGATCGTGGATATCGAGTGAGGCCAGCATCAGGCTTGACTGTAATGCCCTCTCCATAACTGAATAGACAGCCAACACTCACAGTGAAAGCTCAGATATCAATATGGGCCACTTGGGAGAGGTAAAAGTAGGCACTATATGTAACCAAATCGTAGCGATGAGTTAATGACTTCAGGAGAGATGGGGAGAAGGAGGAAATTTGATGAGGAACAAAAAAAGAAAAATACCAATTTACATTTATATTATACCCTCATCTCCTAAAGGCATGATCTAGTTGCACTGGATGGGGACCAAGAGCAGGAATCTCGCCTGATTCCCTCTCTAACCCAGGGGCACTGAGCCAATTGCAGCATCCCCACTACTATCCCAGCTCAGATATCTGCTTTTTAAAAATTGGAACCAGACATGCCAACTTTTGCCTTAAGAAAACCTGGGCTCACAGGATAAAAGACCGCTACATGTCAGTGAACATTCAAGAAACTGAAAGCACAGAAGGTAAAAGGGAGAACATCGTGCCTATGCAGTACATGTAATATTTTATTGATATTATATACACTGGTGGATCTAGTCCAACCATTGTGTTCTGCCCTAGGTCAGGTCCAAACTCAAGTCTCACACGTGAGATTCTTGAACCACTTACTAGAGAAGGGTAGTTGAGGTTGTTTCCCCTTGCCTTTCTTGCGGTTTTTATATTCGAATTGCCTTCTCTTAGGTGGGCTGCAACCAAGGCTAAACAGCCCTACCTACCCTTTCCGATGCGGGAGAGGGGGCCACCTGTAGCCATTGGATGCAAGTACCCCTGCTGGACGTAAACTCCACTCCAGATAGTCTGAGTGTTCAGAGACGGCGCTCAGGTCTCTGCTCACCGGGGCTGTCTGGAGTGGGATCCAAACCCAACCCTTCTAAGGTCGCGAATTTAATTGACCTGAGGGCGGGTTTGGAGGCGGGTCTGTTGCGAAAATCAGAAAAATTGCCGGCGGGCTACAAACCCGCTGCCATCTCACCTCCACACGACTTTGGCAAGTGTCGGGTCAGCCGCTCCCGAACTGACCTGACACCAAATGGCAGGAGAGGCAGTTAGGAGCTTGTTAACTGCCTGGATAATCCTATTTTAACTGCCTGTTTGGATTGTGCAGGTTTTTCAGCGTGCTGCCCGCCTTCAGAAAAACACGGCAGCTGAATTGAGCCCGGTTGAGCGAGGACCTGAATTGTTGCCAGCTGCTCGAACAGCTTAAAAGCAGTCCTACAATCTCCCACAGGCCTTCGATAAGGTCCCACACAAGAGGTTGGTGAACAAAATTAGGGCACATGGAATTGGGGGTAATATACTAGCGTGGATTGAGAATTGGTTAACAGACAGAAAACAAAGAGTAGGGATAAACGGGTCTTTTTCAAGATGGCAGGCTGTGACTAGTGGGGTACCACAAGGATTGGTGCTTGGGCCCCTGCTATTCACAATCTATATCAATGATTTGGATGAGGGGTCTAAATGTAACATTTCCAAATTTGCTGATGATACAAAGCTAGTGTCAGTTGTGAAGAAGATGTGAAGAGGCTTCAAGGGGATCTCGACAGGCTCAGTGAGTGGGCGAGAACATGGCAGATGGAATATAATGTGGATAAATGTGAAGTTATCCATTTTGGTAGAAAAAACAGAAAGGCAGAGTATTTCCTAAATGGTGAAAGATTGGGGAATGCAGATGCTCAAAGGGACCTGGGTGTCCTTGTACATGAGTCACTGAAAGTGAATGTGTAGGTGCAGCAAGCCATTAGGAAGGCAAATGATATGCTGGCCTTCATTACAAGAGGATTTGAGTACAGGAGTAAAGAAGTCTTACTCCAATTATATAGGGCCTTGGTGAGACCACACCTGGAGTACTGTGTATAATTTTGGTCTCCTTACCTAAGGAAGGATATACTTTCCATAGAGGGAGTGCAACGAAGGTTCACGAGATTGACTCCTGGGATGGCGGGACTGTCGTATGAGAAGAGATTGAGTAAACTAGGCCTGTATTCTCTTGAATTCAGAAGATTGAGAGGGGATCTCATCGAAGCATACAAAATTATTGCAGGGCTTGAGAGGGTGGATGCTGGGAGAATGTTTCCCTTGGCTGGGGAGCCTAGAACCAGGGGCCACAGCCTCAGGATAAAGGGTAGGCCATTCAGGACTGAGATGAGAAGAAATTTCTTCACACAGGGGGTGGTGAATCTTTGGAATTCTCTACCCCAGAGGGCTGTGGAGGCTCAGTCATTGGGTGTATTCAAAGCAGAAGTCTGATTTCTGACTAGTAAGGGCATCAAGGGATATTGCGATAGGGCCGGTGAATGGAGTTGAGGCAGAAGATCAGCCATGATCTCATTGAATGGCGGAGCAGGTGCGAAGGGCCGAATGGCCTACTCCTGCTCCTATTCCTTATGTTTTTATGTTCTCACTCTTTCACATGCCACAACTTAGTGCTTTGAGGTTTGGGAGACATTTTTCAGCTCTACTAATCTTGTGAATGTTGAGGCTTAAATCCAAATGCAGTGTGATCTCCTTGGAATACCCTCTAGCCCCTTTGTCTGAGCGTAAACAACCTCCATTCCTCGACTGAGATATATACCAGTGGTATGGGAACCATTTCTATCATCTCATCCTGGTCGTCAGAGTCGGAGGAAGAGCAGCCTAGCAGCAGCGCAACCAGGCACAGCAGCACCAACAGCAGGAGCGCTAACCTTCTCCTCAGCTACCTGATGATGCACAGGGCAGAGGGCGTCAGCGCAGGCCTGCACCTCGCCGCAGGAGATACCCCCAACACCGGGTTTACAGGCCGAGGATGAGCTTCCTCAACGTGAGTGAGCAGCAATGCCAAAGGAGGCCGAGACTTCCGCGAGACATAGTCGCTGACATCTGCGCAATGCTGCACCAACACCTGGAGCCCAGAGGAGCGGGTGGACACTCCTTACCAGTGGCTGTCAAAGTCACCACCGCATTCAACTTCTTTGCTTCGGGCTCCTTCCAGGGATCAGCTGCAGACATCAGTGGAATCTCCCAGTCGGCTGCACACACCTGCATCACACAGGCTACCGATGCCCTCTTTGCAAAGGCGCACAATTACATCCACTTCACCACGGATGAAGAAAGTGTAATGCGCGCGCGGTTGGCTTTGCAAATATGGCAGGTTTCCCAAGGGTGCAGGGCATTGTAGACTGCACACATGTGGCCATTAGGGCACCCCATCACAGCCCAGCTGTTTTTGTCAACCGCAAGGGATTCCACTCCCTTAACTTCCAGCTGGTGTGTAACCACAGGAAGATCATCATGCATGTTTGCGCAAAGTACCCTGGTAATTGCCATGACTCCTTGTTCCTGCGGCAGTCTACTGTGCCTCAGCTCTTCAATCTGCCAAACAACTTTCCGGATGGCTACTTGGCGACAAGGGCTATCCCCTGAAAAAGTGGCTCATGACACCGATGAGGAGGCCATCAAATGAGGCTGAGGAGCAGTACAATGTGAGCCACATTTGCAACAGAAGCATCATAGAGCAAACCATTGGCTTGCTCAATATGCGATTCCGATGCCTTGACAGATCTGCTGGAGCCCTGCAGTATGCACCAGCCAGGGTGTCCAGAATTATTGTCATCAACATCGCACAGCAGCATCGCTTAGCGCTGCCTGAGGAACAAGTGGCTCAGCGCAGAGCATCCTCGGAAGAAGAAGGGGAGGACGAGGAGGAGGCCGAGGAGGAGGAGGAGGCACGCCTTGCGGGGCCGGATGTGGCCAATGCAGCAGCACTCGAGCACATTGCTGGCTGTCATGCAAGGGCTGCACTCATCCATGCCAGATTTACGTAAGCTTACGCTTCAACAGGTGGCTGGCATATGGCTATGAATGTGTGGACGACCTTCATAACACACCATACATCATCTCTCCAATAAACGGTGCTTTCCTATCACTCTTAGCACCATCATTACAAATGCAAGTCGCCCTGAGCCCTCAATGTGCAACTTCCATTTCCCAGACCACATAGACCAGAACTTCAATTGTTTGCCATCACTTTTGTTTAATCTCATCACAAAAGGATGACAATCGAAAATATACAACAGAACAAAACACCCAAGTGACTACCCTTTTGACTATTTGTGTGTTAGCTTCCTCTTTTGCGTGCTTCTACATGGTGCTTCCCCTGTGGCTTCAGCAGATGTAGAGGTACCTTGCTCACTTTGATGCTGCGCCTGCTTAGAGGCCTTTGGCGGGCGTCCTCTGGGTTTGGGAGCCTGGGAGGGCTCCTCTACAGTCTGCTCTTCCTGTGGCTGTGCAGCGGCTGAGACGGCCATCTCAGTTGGGTGAGGAATCTGGGGCTCTGACCGAGGGCTCCGCAGGGGCATGATCGTGTGAGCACTTGGAGAGGAGCCCACACTTCCTTGTTGTCTGCCACCAACGTCCCTCTCATGGGTCACCCGCACTTCACTGCTAGCTAGTGGCTGGAGAGCACCTTGCTGCACATCAGTGGGGCCATGAGGACCCGTCTCTGTACTGACAGTCCTCATAACAGGGATGTCCATGTACCTCTGGTGTCTCTCCTCAAATGATGACCATCTATCCTCCATAGCAGACCATCTATTTAGAAGAGTCACCATGTTTTCGTGTGTCTGGCTACTTATGTCCTCCACGGCGGTTGCCACCCTCTCCATGGCAGCACGTTCATGCGCCATTGCCTCCACAAAGGCAGTGCTCATGTTGGAGATGGACTCCTCCATTCTCTTCACACTTGCAGTTACCCTGGAGGCAAATCCTGTCAGAGACTCTAGCACTTGTTCCTGGAGTTCCAGCTTCTCTTTCTGGATGGCCCCAGGGGCACAGCGTCTACATGCAGCTGAGCAGAGCTAGGAGCGCCCTGCGACCTCCGACGAGGACTCTCCACTGCTGTCGTTGTCTCCACCATCTGCTGATGCTCACTTGTGAGCTGTGATACACCAGGTGACAACACTACTCTATGTCGTGAAGCCCTGCCGAGGTGTGCGTCTCTGTGCTGGGTGTGCTGAGTCCTGGTGACGCTGCTCCCTCAGAGGCTGCAGGTTCCTCTGAGGAGTCATCCGGCTCTTCCTCCTGAACAATGGAGAGGGGGGGGGGGCTCTCGATGGTCCTGTGGGAGAGTAAAGGCATGAGTTAGACATCTGGGGGTAGAAATTCGGTATCACTCCATTTGGGGCGCAATTATCGGCCGGGCGCAAAGTTTAGCGCCTGACGCTAATTATCGCCTCCGACTGCAAACTTGACTTCTATCACCCCTGGAGGTGATTGGAGCGCCAAATCAGGCGCTACACACCTCTCTTAAGGCGCTAACGCCGAGGAGCGAGGCGCTACCTCAGAGCGCTGGCAAAGCTCATGTGATGTCAGTCAGCAATGGAACACAGACACAATGGTGCCGGCCAGTTCTTAAAGGGGAGGAGCGATCTTGCTCTCCATCCACATCCTGCTCATTGCAGCCTTGAATCTTGGCCTGGAGAGACCTGTGCATCAAATCTGCTGGAAAGAACAATGGAGAGGCCCAGGGAAAGAGCTCAGAGTGCAGCCCCCATAGTCTCTTCTAAAGCGATACAAGGAAGATCATATCAAAATGAACCTGCAAAGTGCTGCTCAGTACCCAAAACTCCTCAATACAGCGTTGAATATCTCCAGAAGTCTCTCTCTCCCACTCAGAATGCGTGGTGCAAAAATGTCGCTGACAAAAAAAGGCAGGAAGTGGTCGCCTTTAAATAGCGCTCCCCCAGTCCCTTCCTGACTGCAAAACGCTCCCCTCAACCTGTCGTTGCTAGCGGCAGGTGGTAAGGCAGGGGACACCGCTCAATATCCGGTCCGGGGTGCTACCGGGGCGTTGCACACTCGACTGATGTCACGATCTGCGGGCACAGGAGATCGTGGCGGTAGTATTTAGCGCCGCCGCAAAATGTCTGCTCAATTTCGCGAGCGGCGCAACTATCGCCGTGCCCGAGTGCTAGTTGCTTTGCGCCCCATTAGCACCCTCTTAAGGCACTAACGGGAGGCACAAACCAACCGAATTCCCCCCCCTGACTTTTAGGTAGCAGACACATCCTATTGTGCAGATGATCCAAAGTCAATCTCTATGAACATCATATGCCACTGCAGTCAATCATGAAATCTAAACGCGAGGGTTGAAAATCTATTCTGTCACCAGCTTTGTCTAGTGCGCCCGTCTCTCCGTCCCCCACTTCCGATCTCGTGCGCAGCCTCCTCAGTACTTGTCAGTCTCGCCAGGGATGGTGGGCCTCCTCCTATCGTCGCTCCCTCCCTCTTATTGTGGGCTATCTTTTCCTGCAAGGAGGGACACAAGTGGAGTTTCAGCAAGAGTGATGGAGTGACTGTGAAGAATCCATAACATTGAAGCTTAGAGGGAGACCAAGATGGAGTGAGGTGCCAAGGGGAAGCTGCCTCCCTGTGCGTTGTTAGTTGTTGTCATTGCATAACAGTGAGAGCGAGTGTGAGGGGTGCATAGTAGGATGGCGAAGTGATTCAGTACAGAGAGATGGATAGGTAAGGGTGCAAGGGAAGTAAGGGTAAGGTGGGATGTGAAGGAGCAGGCTTACAAAACAAAGTGCTGGTGATGAGAAGAGAAGGGAAGCAGATTGAAGGTAAGTGTGATGGGATACTCACTTTTGATGATCGCAGAAGATCATTAAACCGTTTCCGGCACTGGATCCAGGTGCATTAACATATGGACCTAGCGCTGACCTCCTCAGCAATGTGCCGCCAGGCTGCCTTTGTTTACTGAGGAGGATTCCTCCGGCCATCGGGAGGGAACAGAATCTCCCTGCACTCTCTTACTCCCTCCACAAGAGCTTGAAGGGAGTCCTCATTAAACCTTGGAGCAGCCTTGGCTTTTGCAGCGCTCATTGTAGCCTGGGCCCATTCAAACACAAGTAGAAACGAGAAATGAAAGGCTGAGGCTGTATGGGCCCCTTAAAAACAACTGCAGCAATGATGTCGTCAGAGGCGACTAACAGACCCGATCCCACTCATTGGACCGGGCAGTGTGCACGACGGGACTTAATAGGCCACTTAAATTAAAATCTCAATTCAGGAGCGGCTGAAACCGGCAGCGGGACCGGAACCCGCCCACCAAGCAACCCGACTCCAACCCGCCTCCTCTATTAAGTTCGCGGCCTAAGAGTTGGAAACGCCACCACTAAGGCAAAGGCTCACTGTGGATCTGATAAGCCAGAGGAAATGCTGTTTTAGAATCATTTACCCTTATAGCAATTCTACCTTCCACTCCCTGCTCAACAAAGTCTCTCTATTTCCCCCATCCACAACAGGGCCTTTATCCATCACCCTATAAAACTGTCTCCACCCTCAACAGGATCTGTTCCAGCAACCACACAACAGGGAATTGATAGGAACGTAACAATAGGTGCAGGAATAGGCCATACGCCCCTTCAAGCCTGCTCTGCCATTCAATAAGATCGTGGCTGATATACCTCAACTCCACTTTCCTCTGGGGTAGAGAATTTCAGAGATTGTGATATACTTGAACAAATTAGCATTGAGAGGGAGGAGGTACTAGCGGTTTTAGCGGGCTTAAAAGTGGATAAATCACCAGGCCTTGACGGGATGTATCCCAGGCTGCTGTGTGAGGCAAGGGAGGAGATTGCAGGGGCTCTGACACAAATTTTCAGAACCTCTCTGGCCACAGGGCAGGTGCCAGAGGACTGGAGGACAGCTAATGTAGTACCATTATTCAAGAAGGGTAGTAGGGATAAACCAGGGAATTACAGGCCAGTGAGCCTAACATCAGTGGTAGGGAAAGTATTGGAAAAAAATTCTGAGGGACAAAATTAGTCTCCACTTGGAGAGGCAAGGGTTAATCAGGGATCGTCAGCATGGCTTTGTCAGGGGGAGATCATGTCCGACCAATTTGATTGAATTTTTCGAGGGGGTGACTAGATGTGTGGATGAGGGTAGTGCAGTTGATGTAGTCTACATGGACTTCAGTAAGGCTTTTGACAAAGTCCCACATGGGAGACTGGTCAAGAAGGTAAGAGCCCATGGGATCCAGGGCAATTTGGCACATTGGATCCAAAATTGGCTTAGTGGCAGGAGGCAGAGGGTGATGGTCGAAGGTTGGTTTTGTGACTGGAAGCCTGTGTCCAGTGGTGTACCACAGGGATCGGTGCTGGGTCCTTTGCTGTTTGTAGTGTATATTAATGATTTAGATATGAATGTAGGAGGTATGATCAGTAAGTTCGCAGATGACACGAAATTTGGTGGAGTGGTAAATAGCGAGGAGGGAAGCCTCAGGCTACAGGACGATATAGACGGGATGGTTAGATGGGCAGAACAGTGGCAAATGGAATTTAACCCTGAAAAATGTGAGGTGATGCATTTTGGGAGGACAAACAAGGCAAGGGAATACACAATGAATGGTAGGATCCTAGGAAGGACAGAGGATCAGAGGGACCTTGATGTGCATGTACATAGATCCCTGAAGGCAGCAGGACAGGTAGATAAGGTGGTTAAAAAGGCATATGGGATACTTGCCTTCATTAGCCGAGGCATAGAATGTAAGAGCAGGGAGGTTATGATGGAGCTGTACAAAACATTAGTTAGGCCACAGCTGGAGTACTGTATGCAGTTCTGGTCATCACACTATAGGAGGGATGTGATTGCATTGGAGAGGGTGCAGAGGAGATTCGCCAGGATGTTACCTGGGCTGGCGCACTTCAGCTATGAAGAGAGACTGGACAGGCTGGGGTTGTTTTCCTTACAGCAGAGAAGGCTGAGGGGGGACCTGATTGAGGTGTACAAAATTATGAGAGGCATAGATAGGGTAGATAGAGAGGAACTTTTCCCCTTAGTAGAGGGGTCAGTAACCAGGGGGCATAGTTTCAAGGTAAGGGGCAGGAGGTTTAGAGGGGATTTGAAGAAAAACTTTTTCACCCAGAGGGTGGTTGGAATCTGGAACTCACTGCCTGAAAGGGTGATAGAGGCAGGAACCCTCACAACATTCAAGAAGCATTTAGATGAGCACTTGAAACGCCATAGCATACAAGGCTACAGACCAAGTGCTGGAAAATGGGATTAGAATAGGTAGGGCTTGATGGCCGGTGTGGACACGATGGGCCGAAGGGCCTCTTTCTGTGCTGTATAACTCTAGGACTCTATGAGATTCACAACCCTCTGAGTGAAGACATTCCTCCTCATCTCAATCCTAAATGACCGACCCCTTATTCTGAGACAGTGCCCCCTAGTTCTAGACTCCCCAGCCAGGAGAAACAGCCTCTCGGCAACTACCCTGTCAAGTCCTCTAAGAATTTTATACATTTCAATGAGATCACCTCTCATTCCTCTGAAGTCCAGAGAATATAGGTCCATTCTACTCATTCTCTCCTCATCGGACAACCCTCTCATCCCAGGCATCAATCTAGTGAACCTTCGTTGCAATCCCTCTAGGGCAAGTATATCCTTCCTTAGGTAAAGAGGCTGTACCTGTATGTCAGCGTTCTGTGATTCGTGCACAAGGGCATCCAAATCCCTTTGCATACCAAGAGTTACTAGTCTCTCACCTTTTAAAAAATATTCTGCTTTTCTATTCTTCCTTCCAAAGTGGATAATTTCACATTTCCCCATATTATACTCCATCTGCCACCTTCTTGCCCACTCACTTAACCTGTCTATATCCCTTTGCAGCATCTTTGTGTCCTCCTCACAGCTTACTTTCCAATCTAGCTTTGTATCATCAGCAAACTTGGATACATTACATTCGGTCCCCTCATCTAAGTCATTGATATAGATTGTAAATAACTGAGGCTCAAGCACTGATCCTTGTGGCACCCCATTAGGTACAAACTGCCAACTCGAAAATGACCTGTTTATTCCTACTCTCTGTTTTCTGTCTGTTAACCAATCCTCAATCCAAGCTAATATATTACCCTCATCCCATGAGCCCTAATTTGGTGGAACAACCTCTTGTGTGGCACCTTATCAAATGCCTTTTGAAAATCCAAATATATTATACCCACCGGTTCTCCCTTATCTACATTCCTAGTTACACCCTCAAAATACTCGAATAGATTTGTCAAACACGATTTCCCTTTCATAAAACCGTGTTGACTCTGCCTAATTATATTACGATTTTCTAAGTGTCCTGTTATCATGTCCCTAATAATAGATTCTAGCAATTCCCTACTACTGGTGTCAGGCTAACTGGATGCATTGGTTTTGATCTTAAAGAATTCCCTAGATCCTAGTTCCCTGTTTTCTCTCTCCCTCCTTTCTTTAAATTTGCTACCTTCCAATTCACAGGGTCCATTCTAGGATCTAGGGAATTCTTTAAGATCAAAACCAATGCATCCACTATCTCTGCAGCCACCGCTTTAAAAAGCCTAGGATGTAGGCCATCAGGTCCAGGGAATTTATCCCCTATTCTTGTCCCCTGTTCAACAGGAACTCTCTCACTATCTCTCTTCCCTCCTTCCCAACTACAGTATCCTTCGTTCTTTCACTGTGAAACGATATGGTGGGGGTGAAATTCAACTTCGGCAGGAGGGTAAAACCAGCGCCAGCAGATCGCCCGCCTATTATACTCTGCACCCGAATTGAAGTCAATGGAAAGGAAAATCAAACGAGGTGTTTTACAGGTAAACGTTCCGTTACTTCCCGTTTTGTGTCCCCGCCAAAGTTGAATTTCACCCTTTGTATCTCTTTCTTCCCCCTTTCGAGAGCATGTCCCACCCTTTACCTCCCCTCCCCTCAGTATGGCTGAAATAAAGTTGGGAGATCTTACAACAGAAACAGACTTTTCCACATCCATATATTGTTCGTCGTATCAGTGGACGTTTTCAGGCCAGATTCCTACATTTTAAATTTTATTGGGCTGAGCCCCACTATAGTCTCTCACATAGAAACATAGAAGATAGGAGCAGGAGTAGGCCATTCGGCCCCTCGAGCCTGTTCTGCCATTTAATGAGATCATGGCTGATCATCCAAATTCAGTACCCTGTCCCTGCTTTCTCCCCATATCCCTTGATCCCTCCCCGCCACCCCCACCCCTCTAACTATGGAAACTGGTACTGGTAAGTCTGCAAAAAGACAGGTCTCTCTCTCTCTTCTCCTTTACTTCTGTTTCTTTCTTTCTCTCTCCTCCTCTTCTGTTTCTCTCTCTGTCCTCCTCAGAAACCACTGTGCGTACATCCCTGTCTTGGGATAGAGCTAACTCATCTGTAAACATAGAAATGTAGAAATAATGAATTTATAACCCTGAAAGATCAATGTAAATAATTCTGTTAAAAAATCATATTCAAGAACTGTAGATACAAAAACAATGAACAAATAAGCCTGTAAATGTACCATATGAAGTGACATTGCCTTCCATGTTATCTGAACCTAAGTTACATGCAGGGAGAAAGGTGTAAATTTTTTATTTTCCCATTTCTCTTCAAGGTGTTGACTCCTTGATGGAAATCAGTTCTACAAGCCAGGTTCCTTATCCAAGTGGCCATTATTCATGATTGAGTCAATTGTAAGTGTTGGCAGTCCATTCGTCCTCACCCAACATCCACATTCCCCTGCACCTCATTGGATAGAGGTCAGGGTTGGGGAACTTGGCCAATATTTTCCCTTCCTCAGGGAACTGGAACTGAGGCCAACTGTAGTGCCCCTATTGTTGTTTGGCTGAGATCAACTAGTTCAACACAGGTTGGGGATTGAATCTAGTGCTCCCTCATATAGATCGCTCAACCACACATTGAATAAACTGGCTGATCCAATGGAGAGCCTATTGGTTGGTGTTTAATTACATGTATATTGTGAAGAAACTTACCAGAATTGCAGCAGTCTGTTGATTGGGTTCCCACCTCCCTAATAATGAAGAACTGATAGTGCTTTGGGTTGACCAAAGCTCCAGCTGATGGTCCAGCTACTTCTTTTTAACACACTTCCGTTTCCATGACTCAGGTCTCAGTGTAACCCTCTGAGGACTGAATGTTATTTGCAAGTTTCAAATGCACTCTTTTGGTCACATTCTAGGCAGGATTATTCTCTGCACCTAAACCGTTTTACTGCTGGTACTGGGGCAGATAGGGGAGCAAAATGGTTTTGATGATTCATTATCCCGGAACCCTGCCCATTTTTGAGTCGGATATAGTTTCTGTCAGAAGTGATGAAGGACAGCAGAAGCACCTACCCAAATACGAGCAGGTGCATTCAAAGGATGTGATAATGATGGAGTGACATCATAGGTCGCATTTACCATCATTAGTGCCCTAGCAACACTGCAGCAGCAGCAGCAGCATTTCCTACCTTCCACTTCCAGGATCCTCCTTAAATAATTTAAATAAAGCTTAGCTGACCCCGTCAAATTCACCAGGGTCAGCGCCAGGTCACTCAAGTGGGTGGCAGTCCTGCCCATATCACACTTTCAGCAGCATTGCTGCCAGGTAGGAAAATCCTACCCAATTGCTCCAGAAATTATTGTACATTTTTCTCCCTGTTTATATAATAGAATTCCAGAAATGAATAGCACCTTTCAGCTCACTGTATTTTCAAAAATAAATGAATACAGGTTCATATTTTAAATTCATTTATTGTTGAAATTCTCCTTCAGTTTCCAGATCATGCGTTTGCTTTTAAGACCATAGTAAAGTTTCTACTCCACATCTTAAAAATGAATGCTATAAGCAGAATTGTGTACAAGGCCTTTATTGTAAAGTTCTTGTAAAGTTCTTGTTATACACTGTTCCAATAAGCTCAACGTAAGCTCGAGGAACAGCATCTCATCTTTCGATTAGGCACTTTACAGCCTTCTGGACTCAACAAAGAGTTCAACAATTTCAGACCATAACCTCTGTCCCTATTCTTTTTTTTTTCCATTTATTTTATTTTAATTTTTTTTACACTTCATCTAGAGCCATCTTTTGTTTCTTAACTTGTCCCATGACCATCTCCTTTTGCCTTGCACCATCTCTTAATGTCTCTTAATCTCTCCTGCCTTCCATCCTATCACAGACCTTCCCTTTTGTTCTTTCCTCCCCTACACTTGCTTAAAAACCTGTTCAATCTCCAGCTTTTTCCAGTTCTGACGAAGGGTCATCGACCTGAAACGTTAACTCTGTTTCTCTCTCCACAGATGCTGCCTGACCTGCTGAGTGTTTCCAGCATTTTCTGTTTTTATTTCAGATTTCCAGCATCCGCAGTATTTTGCTTTTGTATTCTTGTCATATTCAAATGGTTTTAGAGTGTGATATTGAAAATCTTCATATCTGACCAGCAATATACGGTACTGAGATGATCCAACTGGGCTGAGCACTTGCCAGTTTATGTCAGGTTCGTCGAGTACATTTAGCTCCATGTGAATAGTACACATGGAAAAAAACCCAGATCCTGAAACAAACCACTGGTTCTCCAGCCACATGTATGGCTTATACTTTTGTTGACACTCAGTCATAATGTTCCCTCTTACCTATATCCAGTGTCGTCTCCAGATTTGTAGAACCAATGTGGCTGCTCCCAGCCGGCATGGAACCCCATGGATGCCTTGGCTTTCAACGTTTCATAAATTCCACTTACTCGCTCTGTTGGCCTTCCTCCAAACCGCTCTTCTTTGGGATATCCAACTAAGCAAGTAAAAAATAAATATGTCAGGTAATTTGCAAATACAACTCCCATAAATCCCATTAATGACAATCACCGCTTCCCTTTTAAGTTCTGACCGAAGGTCATCGACCTGAAACGTTAACGCCACCGTCCTTTCTCCACAGATACTGCCTGACGTGCTGAGCGTTTCCAGCATTTTCTGTTTTTATTTCAGATTTCCAGCATCTGCAGTATTTTGCTTTTTTTTTCCCTTTTAAGTGACCTTGCCTATTTTGTTTTCCTAATTATCTCTCCTCAATCTGTTGTTCAGTATCCCTCCTTATCTTTTCCCTCCTTGATCTCTACTCTTCAATGTTTTACAATTTCATGCTAACTTTTTATTTCTGTACCTATTCTGACATGCCGGATTGCATGTTACATCACGCAAGCAGCAATCACGGAATTAAGCAGACTTGCATAAATTTAATTAAAATAACGTTTATTTTCAAAATCCAGTTGAAGACAAACAAGTGGGAAAGTAGGAGAAAAAAACAATTACCTACTACCCCCGCCCCACTGTGTACACTATGTACATCTGTAATAATCCTAATAATTATTGGTGGTTCCTAAATAGCTCTGGTTGTTAGTGTTGTCAAAAAGAGTTGAAAGAAAGACTTGCATTTATGTAGCGCCTTTCACGACCACCAGACGTCCCAAAGTGCTTTACAGCCAATGAAGTACTTTTTTTTGAAGTGTAGTCACTGCAGTAATGTTGCATTTATATAATGTTTTCTCACATCTCTCAAAATATGTCACATATAATCAATTACTTTGAAGAGCAGTGACTATTATTATGTGAGCAAACACGACAGTCATTTTGCACACAGCAAGATCCCACAAACAGCAATGTTATTAATGACCAGTTAATCTATTTGTGTTGGCGTTGGTTGAGGAAGAAACTTTTGCCAGGATACAAGGATAATTTCATGGACTCTAAATAATGCCATGGGATTTTTAACAACTATTAGTACATCTAAAAGGTGGCACCTCTGAAAATGCAGTACTTGAGTATCAGTCTAGGTTATATGCTGACATCCTGGAGAGGGATTTTAACCAAAAACCTTCTGACTCAGAAGCAAGAATGCTACTACAGGTAGACTACCCTTTATCTGGACTTCCGAAAACCGAAACCCTCTAAAAACCGAAGGTTTTTTCGTTCAGCGTAAGTCGTGCGTACGACTTACGCTGAACGAAAAAACCTTCGGTTTTTAGAGGGTTCCGGTTTCGGAAGTTCGGATAAAGGGTAAGTCGTGCGCACGACCCCCCGCCGGCCCCGACCCCTGCCGACCCCGACCGACTTACGCTGAGCGTCAGCGTAAGTCGTGCGCACGACCCCCCGCCGACCCCGCCGGCCCCGACCCCCGCCGACCCCCCCCCGCGGACCCCGCCGGCCCCGACAACCGCCGACCCCCCCGCGGACCCCGCCGGCCCCGACCCCCGCGAACCGCCGACCCCCCCGCGGACCCCGCTGGCCCCGACAACCGCCGACCCCCCCGCGGACCCCCGCCGACCCACCTTCCGAAATCCGAAATTCTCCGAAAACTGAAACTCGGCTGGTCCCGAGGTTTTCGGATAAAGGATAGTCTACCTGTACCTGAGCCAAACTAAAATGTCAATTACTAGTCAAAACATGGAAAAGGGAGCTATTGGACATAGTTTTACCTGATCGTCTACTGCACTTGAAAAACTTCCAAACACACAGGGGTCGATTTTCCTGGAGCCATCAGGCGGGGTTTCAGGCTTGTGGGGGGGGGAAAAATCCTGAATTTGGGGGTCCCGACACCATCCCGCCCAAAACCCCGCTCCACGCAAGTTTCAGGGGCGGCGGGTACCCGCCCCACACTGGGACCCGCCAAAACCAGGCGGGAAGGGATTAGTGCCAATTAACTGCCTGTTAACAGGTAGTTAACAGGCAGTTTTTAGCCTAATCTCTATTTTGAGGGGTTTCGTGTGGGATTCCCGACGGCTCCAAACCACGCCAGGTTAGAGCAGGCGGGCCGTCGGGTTGAAGGAGTTGGAGGGGTCGAGATGTCAGTGTTCAGGTGAGTGATGGGTGCATGAGTGCAAAGGTAAGTGTGTTTGGTGTGTCTAAAGTGCGTAAAGAACTTTTACTTACCTGTACTTACCTTAACAGCCTTTCTTCCTGTAGCCGTCGGGAGCCCATCACTCAGCCGGCGCTTAAAGCTGAATGGCTGCGATCTGTGCAAAGTGACAGTCTTCAGCTTTGAGTGCTGCTGAGAGTTCTAACTGAATCTGTGCAGAAGGACTCAGGTTAGAAGTCAGACTGTCAGTGTTTCACAGCTTCTAACAGCTGTGAAACACTGATATTTCATCTGTCAAAAACTCTTGACAGATGAAATTGCAGTCTGTGACGTCACCTGTTGCCGGGTGACACTTAATTGGCCTGCTGAGCCCGCTGGGCGGGCTTAACAGGGTCAATCAAGGGAAAATCGCGCGGATTGGCCAGACGTCGAAGTAGGCGGGTCTAAAACCCGAAAGTTGTAGTCCCTCCTTCTTCCCGACAACTTCAGGAAAATCGACCCCACAATTTTTAATAGAGAATTCTGACAATCAGGTCCAAACTGCTACCAGAGAAATTGAGAAAAGTATCAACTAAGATGGAGTGCCTGAGCGTTTTCCTGTTGAGAAACTAAGGTCAAAGGCAATAGTGCAAGGCAGCAGAAAAGTGTAAAGCCTGTAGACTATAGGTAAAAATAAATATGAATGAAATTAGGAATGCCACAGGTTTGAGATCCTGGGCAAGAATAAGTTGGAGACTTTTGATTTTAACATGGTGATGATGTAAGCAAGAGGTAGAGCGCGTAGGAAGGCATATTTGGAGCTAGAAGAAACAAGACAAGCAAGTTTAAAGCAGTATTGACGATACTGTAAACAAAATAAAGAACAACCGACCACTTGTTACGATGGAAAGAGAGTGGAAGGTTAGAAGCTAGAGGTGAGAAAGTCAACAAGCTTTTTCTTGTATCTGTCCAGGATTTCAAGAGCGTCGCGAGTATAGGCGCCCCAGATATGAGGACAGCATTTTTGGATAGACTTGGGCTTCATAGAAAGTTAAGAGTTGTTGAGGGGGGAAGTATGGAATGAAACAGGAAACTTAGCTTCTTGAGACAGTTTTAACAAGATGTGGCATTCTATTTGAGGTCACAGAAGATAGTAAGGCCAAGGATGCCAATAGATAATTAAAGGTTAAATGTGGAGCTATCAACGGTGGTAGTTATTGGTTAGATATGAAGAAATAGAGGGGGAAAAATTGAGTCGCGCCCCCTTTGGGGCACTAACTTCGTTGGGGTGCTACTTTTAGTGCCCCTGCTGCTGAAATTCATCGGTAGCGCCCCAAGAGGGAAGCGAGGTGCTACTGGAAGCACCCCGCCTCCCTCTTGGGGCGCTGCGAGTGAATATTGCGGCGCTACATCCTGCAGCGCCATGCTCTGCGGCACGTCGCGCCGTGGTACTGCAGGCCTTCCTCCCCTTCTTAAAGGAGAGGGGCCTTGCGCAGCGTGACCCGGAGTCCAGCTGGGCCACCAGGGATCGGACTGCCGGCAAAAGAGCCCGGCACTCGAGAGAAGTGCTGGGCTCACGGAGCGCAGCCGGCACTCCGCGGGGGGTCTTCAGGGGAGGCCGGGGACGGCAGAGGGGGCAGGTGTTGGCAGGTGGCCAGCAACAAAAATGGCCGCCCGGCACCTTCCCTTTAATTAGTGCCGTCCCGGCCGCAGGTAGGCCCCCCTAACCCCGTTGGACATAACGACCGGCGGTAAGTATGGGGGCGCTACCGAAGATCGCGGCCAGAGTACTGCGCACGGCAATGACGGTTACCGCCGCCGCTAACCTACTGCTGAATTTCGAGGGAGGTGTTGGCGGTGCCGCGCCCGAGCGCTAGTTGCTTTGCGCCCCATTAGCACCCTCTTAAGGCGCTAATGGGAGGCGCAAAGCAACCGAATTTTTAGGCCGGAGTCTTTAAAGAATTGGAAAAAAATCAAGGTTTTCATTGACTTTTCAAAGTACATGGAGGGAGCTGTGAAAACTGTAATAGCATAGCAATAAGCCTGTCAAATAAAATTGAACACTTCAAGCCTAATTAATTAATCATGGTAACAGCTCTTCAGAAATGCTACTGATTTCAGGAGTATACATATAGACAGCTCCTAATCAGTTTTAAATTATGTTACAGATCACTGAAGAACTCTTTGGGCTGTATTTTCCCAGCGGGGGCAGGTTCACGATAGGAGAGGTAGTTGGCGGGTTCTGGTCCCGCTCCCGGCTGCAGCCACGCTGCGCAAACAATTTTCCTGTGATTGGGCTTGTTAAGTCCACCGTACGCGTTACCCGGCCCAATCATTCGGTGCGGGTCTGCTGAGCTCCTCTGATGACGCGTTTGCAGCCGGTGTATTTAAGGGGGCCATGTCCCCATTTGCTCTCACTTCGGGTTTGATGCTGCTGAGTGCTGGTGCTTTGAGTTATAACAGCAGAGACCAAAGGCTTCAACGATGACTCCCTCCATGTTCTTGTAATATAACAGCACACTTACCTTCATTCTGCTGTGCCTGTCTTCACATCCCCATCACTCTGCATTGCCAACCCTACTCCTGCACATCCTTACTCACCCCAACATCCCTTGCACCATCACCCATCCCTCTCTCCCTATGTACAAAATCACATCCTCATCTTACTATGCAGCCCTCACACTCACCCTCAATGTTATGCAATGACAACAACTAACAACGCAAAAGGAGGAAACTTGGTATTGGCACCCCACTCCATCATAGTCTCCCTCTAAACATCTATCCTATCCATTCTATACACTCATTCCATCACTCTCACTAAAACTGCAATTCTTTCCCTCATTGCAGGGAAAGAGAGCCCACAATAAGAGGGAGAGAACAGGAGGAGGATGACCATCGTTGGCTCAGCTCACCCACGCTGAGGAGGCAGCTCTCGACATTGCAGGAGCAGTTGACCAGCTTGAAGTGGGGGACGGGGAAGGGGGCTCAGTAGAACAACCTGGTGACAGAATAATTTTCCATCCATCTTATTTGGCATTCATGGGTGACTCATATGGGATCTGATGTCAATAGAAATTGAATGCTCATCATGTGCACAATGGGATGTGTCTGCAATTTACATATGACATGTCTAACTCATGCCTTTACTCTCCCACAGGGCCATCAAGAGCCCCCCTCCCTACTGTCCATGAGGAAGAGCAGGAGGACTCCTCAGAGGAACCTCCAGCCTCTGAGGGAGCAGCGTCAGCAGAAATGAGTGCACCCAGCACCAGTACAGCGACGCACAGCTCAGTGGGTCCTATGTGAGATAGAGTAGTGTTGTCACCTGGTGTATTACAAGTCACAAGTGAGCAAGAGCAGATGGTGGAGACAGGGACAGCAGTGGATAGTCCTCCTTGGAGACTGCAGAACGCTCCTAGTTCTGCTCAGCTGCATGTAGACGCTGAGCCTCGGGGGCCATCCAGAAAGAGTGGTCCTGGAGCTTCAGGAACAAGTGCAGGAGGCTCTGACTGGGTTTGCAACCACGGTGACTGCGAGTGTGCAGAGAATGGAGGAGTCCATCTCAAATATGAGCAACACCATGGCGCATGCAATGGCAACTGTAGGTACTGCCATGAAAAGGATGGCAACCTCCATGGAGGACATAAATCGCCAGACTCACGGGAACGTGGTAACACTTCTAAATAGATGGTCAGCTATGGAGGATAGCTATCGAGGAGAGAAACCAGAGGCTCATGGACATCCTTGTTATGAGGAATGTCAGCACAGACACGGGTCCTCATGGCCCCACTGATGTGCAGCAAGGCGCTCTTAAGCTACTTGCTGGCAGAGAAGTGCGGATGGCCCATGAGAGGGATGATGGTGGGAGGGGACATGGAAGTGGGGGCTCCTCTCCAAGCCCTCAAACTGCCATCCCCATGCCAACCCCTCGGTCAGAGCCCCAGATGCCTCCCCCAACAGTGATGGCCGTCTCTGCCCCTGCACAGCCACAGGAGGAGCAGACTTTGGCGGGGCCCTCACAGGCTCCAAAACCCAGAGGACAACTGCCAAAGGCGTCTAAGCAGGCGCAGCAGGGAAGTGAGCAAGGTGCCTCTACATCTGCTGAAGCCACAGGGGTAGCACCACATAGATGCACTTGTAAAAGAAAGCTCCCACATAAATAGTCACAAGGGTAGTCACTTAGGTGTTTTGTTATAAATCAATGTTAAGTTTCTGTTCTTTAATTTTTTTGTAATAATGTTTTGTGAACGTCTGAATTCGTTACCATATGTGTGCTCACAATTGAAAGTGGCAGAGTGAAGGGTGAGGGCGCCTTTTATGTCTAGCAATGGTGGTGACAGTGCAAGGAATGCACAGTTCATTGTAGAGATGCTTTATGGTGTTGAAGTGGGGTGATGCCAACCTTCATGTGCATGTGGCAGCCACATGTCTGTGCTGCATAAATGTAGGTGAATCTGGCATTGATTAGGCCATCCCTGGCATCACGGGCAGCAATGTGCTCGCGTGCTGGTCGCAATGGGTCAGCCGCCTCCTCCGGGTATTCCTCATCTGGAACCTCATTCTGCTCCTGCTCCTCTGAAGAGGCTGTGCGCTCTGCGACCTGTTCCTCAGGCAGCGCTAATCCCCATTGCAGTGCGATGTTGTGCAGGGCACAGCAGACCACGATGGTTCTCGAGACCCTGTCTGGTGCGTACTGAAGGGCTCCACCAGATCTGTCCAGGCATCTGAAGCGCATTTTGAGCAACCTTATTGTTTGCTCCATGACACTTCTGGTGCAAATGTGGCTTTGATTGTAGCACTCCTGAGACTCGTTTGATGGCCTCCTCAACAGTGTCATTAGCTACATCTTCAGGGGAAAGCCCTTGTCTCCAAGGAGCCAGCCGGAAAGTTCATTTGGCGGAGTGAAGAGCTGAGGGACAGTGGACTGGCACAGGATGTAAGAGTCATGGCAGCTGCCAGGGAACTTGGCACACACATGCATGATGCTCTTCCTATGGTTGCACACCAGCTGCACATTAAGGGAGTGGACGCCCTTGCGGTTGACAAATACTGCTGGGTTCTGATGGGGTGCCTCAATGGCCACATGTGTGCAGTCGATGACGCCCTGCACCCGTGGGAAGCCAGCCCGCTTGGTAACACTTGCCTCATCAGTGGAAAAGTGGATGTACTTGGCAGACTTGGGAAATAGGGCATCGGTAACCCGCGCGATGCATCTGTGGGCGGCCGACTGGGAGATGCCGCTAATGTCTGCTGCTGATCCCTGGAAGGACCCTGACGCAAAGAAGTTGAGGGCGGTGGTGACTTTGACAGCCGCTGGTAAGGCGTGTCCACCCGTTCCTCTGGGCTGCAGGTCTCGATCGAGCATTGTGCAAATGTCTGCCACTACCTCTCGCGAAAGTCTCAGCCTCCTTTGGCACTGCTGCTCAATCATGTTGAGGTAGTTCATCCTCGGCCTGTAAACCCTGTGTTGGGGGTGTCTCCTGCGGCGCGGTGCAGCCCTGCGCTGATGGCCTCTGCCCTGTGCAGCATCAGGTGGTTGAGGAGAAGGTTGGCACTCTTGTTGGTGTTGCTGGTGTGCCTGGTTCTGCTGCTGCCGCGGATGATCATCTTCAGATTCTGAGGACCAGGATGAGAGAGTATAAATCGTTTCCATTCTGCTGTTATATATGACAGTCGAGGATGAGATGTTATAAGCAGTCAGTCAATGAGGAGGGAGGTTATTCCAAGGAGGTGACAGTGCATATAGAGTTTACAACACACACATACAGCCTCAATACAGATCAAACGTGTCTTCCAAATCCTGAAATCGGCAACCTCTCACATTTGAAAGTGAACAGATGTGAGAGTTTAGCTTTTATACTGCAGTTGCAGCTGTGAACTATTCAGCTCGTTGGAGCTCCCAACATACTTACCTGACGTGATCTCCGAACGACGTGAAACCCATTGAAAATGTGGGAAAATAGAAAAAGGCTGGCAAAATAACAGTTAACAAGCACTTAACAAGCAGCTAACTATCTTAAGTGCCTCCCCCGTTCTGAAATCGCAGACCAGGCACTTTGGAAACTTACATGGAGGCGGGTTCACAACCCGCTGTCAATCATTTTGAATTTAACAGCTGTCCCGCCTCCGAACCCGCCCTCTGAGCGCCGGCAAAATCGCGGCCTTTCTGTTAAAATCCTTAGGATTATACCCTCCCTTCGCCAACCACCACCAACCCCCCACCCCAGGACAAACCTCTTTCTATTCAATTCAATTATAGAGGGGGGTGGGGGAGGAAATTAGAGCTAACAAAGGTTATCCTTCATTTCAAAAGTTTTGAATCAATCACCTAATCTAAAACCAAGGTTTATCCTTGAGGCTTATTTTGATATAAAATAATATAAAAACATATATTAAAATCATTTCTATTTTGTAAGAGGTAAATGTAATGTGGAATTGTACTTGGTGAAATACAGTTCCATAGTGCCAGTGACCTCCAGGTTCTCACTCAAGTGGCCATCCTTCATGCATGAGCCTAGATAGTCAGTGTCAATAGACTGTTTCATCATGGTGTCATCATAACGAAGCCCAATCTTATCCTCACCCATGTCCACACATGTGCAATTTTCAGCTCTAGTCACTGGATAGGGATTAGAAGTGGTTTCCCCCCCACCCCCAAGCTCAGGGAGCAGGGGCCAATGTATTGCTTATTGCCCACTCTCACAGGTTTAAGATCAGTTAACTCAGCATAGGCCAGGGAACAAACCTGGGGCCTTTCTGTACGTCACAGTTTCACACTGGCAGCAAATTTACCAGCTGAGCTATTGAAGTGTCCTAAAGAAGTTTAAAAGGGAACTGTTATTGCATTAGGGATTCAGATCTTGGAGCAAATACTTCTAAAAACTTCATTCAAATAGCTCTGCAGTACAAATGCATGACAGCAGGGTGGAAATCTGCTCCATGATTTTATTGAAGTTATGTCATGTAACTAACAGCAGATATGGTAATGTAATCATATAGTATAACAACAACTTGTATTTATATAGCTCCTTTAACGTAGTAAAACGTTCCAAAGCGCTTCATAGGAGTTAAAGACAAAAAATTTGGCACTGAGCCACATAAGGAGAAATTAGGTGACCAAAAGCTTGGTCAAAGAGGTCGGTTTTAAGGAGCATCTTAAAGGAGGAAAGAGAGGTAGAGAGGCGGAGAGGTTTAGGCAGGGAATTCCAGAGCTTAGGGCCTAGGCAACAGAAGGCAAGGCCAACAATGGTTGAGTGATTATAATCAGGGATGCGCAAGAGGGCAGAATTAGAGGAGCGCAGATATCTCAGGGGGGTTGTGGGGCTGGAGATAGGGAAGGACGAGGCCATGGAGGGATTTGAAAACAAAGATGAGAATTTTGAAATCGAGGCATAGCTTAACCGGGAGCCAATGTAGATCAGCGAGCACAGGGGCGATGGGTGAACGGGACTTGGTGCGAGTTAGGAGACGGGCAGACAAGTTTTGGGTGACCTCAAGTTTATGTAGGGTAGAATGTGGGAGGTCAGCCAGGAGTGTGTTGGAATAGTCAAGTCTAGAGGTAACAAAGGCATGGATGAGGGTTTCAGCGCTGAGGCAAGGGCGGAGACGGGCGATGTTACGGAAGTGGAAATAGGTGGTCTTAGTTATGCCGCAGATATTTGGTCGGAAGCTCATTTCAGGGTCAAATATGACACCAAGGTTGCGAACAGTGTGGGTCAGCCTCAGACAGATGTTAGGGAGTGGCTAGAGAACAGAGTTTGTGGCAGAGGAGTATATTCCTCTATATGTAAACATAGTAAAGTTTTACATTAAACTACTGCCGTCGGCAAGATCACCTTGGATGGAATTTGAATCAGAAATGGTCAAAGGTAAACTTATTAATTAAATCATACCCAATCCTTTCCATACTTCTTACCAGCGTTGTTGAACGCATATGACTCTCTTGCTTTATCTATTGTGAATTTGGTTGTTGTCCATTTCCCATAGCGATTGGGATCGAGTTCAATTAGGTCAAATTCGGGTTCCCCATCCATGATCCAGTCACTAAGATACTTTCCAATCCCACCAGCATGAATGATTCCATACCTGAAAATACACATATATTTTCTTTAAGATGAAAACACTTACAAATTACGTTCAATTGTTTAACTGGGACTTTTTAATAAAAGCTCCAGCTGCTTTAAAACGTTTCCATTTAGGAGTCCTCCTGTGCATGCACTATTCTGTTGGTAGGATATCCTTGAGATTGGCTTTGAACATTTCACCAACGCTACCCTGTAATCAGCCACTATCAGTTGGGCAAGAGTATCTTAGGGTGACTTTCCTCCAATTATTTCTCCCTGTGGGGAAGCGCCTGGCCTCCAGTTGGTGTCTTCTCATGTGGGGAATCATGGATGGAAATCTGTGCTCTATCCCACTGTGGTACAGCCAGGTGGACACTTATACAAACGCACAAAGTATAAGGAATAAATTGAATGAACTGCAGGTGCGAATTCAAATTGGAGGGTATGACATGGTAGCTATTACTGAGACATGGCTGCAAGACGGTCAGGACTGGGAACTAAATATACCAGATTATAAGGTTTACAGGAAGGTTAGGGAAAATGGTAGAGGGGGAGGAGTAGCCTTAGTGATTAAGGAAGAAATCAATTCAATGATAAGTGAGGATATAACGAGAGGTAAGCAGGCAGTGGAGACTTTATGGGTAGAATTAAGAAATAGGAAAGGAATTAAGACTGTAGTGGGAGTTGTGTATAGGCCCCCAGGTAGCAGCTGTGAAGTGCTAGTTGTATAAATGCAGAGATTAGATAAGTGTGTAGCAATGGCATTGAGGCTTTAATGGGGGATTTTAACTTTCATATATATTGGGATAAGCAGACTAGCACCTGTCGTCAGAAAGGTAGTGAATTTCTTGAGTGTGTCCGGGATAGTTTTCTACAACAATATGTCCTAGCGGCAACAAGGGGGCAAGCCATATTAGATTTAATAATGAGTAATGAGCCAGATTTAGTTAACAGCCTAACTGGGCGTGAACATTTATCCAATAGCGATCATAACATGGTCGAGTTCATTTGAAAGGGAGAAACACAAAACAGCTACTAGGAAGGATGTCAAGGCCTTAGAGAGGGTGCAGTAGAGGTTTACTAGAACAATGCCAGGGCTTTGAGACTTCAGTTACGTGGAGAGACTAGGGAAGCTGGGATTGTTCCCCTTAAGCACAGAAAGTTAAGGGGCGATTTAATAGAGGTGTTCAAAATCATGAAGGATTTTGTTAAGAGTAAATAAGGAGAAACTGTTTCCAGTGGCAGGAGGGTTGGTAACCAGAGGACACAGATGTAAGGTCATCGGCAAAAGAACCAGAGGCGAGATGAGGAGACATTTTTTTGTCCAGCAAGTTGTTATGATCTGGAATGCACTGCCTGAAAGGGTGGTTGAAGCAGATTCAATAGTAACTTTCATAAGGGAATTGGATAAAACTTGAAAGGGAAAAATGTGCAGGGCTATAAGGAAAAGGCAGGGGAATGGGACTAATTAGATAGCTCTTACCGAAGGTATGGTTGCTAAATTTGCTGATGACACAAAGATAGATAGGAAAGTAAATTGTGAAGAGGACATAAGGAGGTTACAAAGGGATATAGATAGGCTAAGTGAGTGGGCAAAGATCTGGCAAATGGACTATAATGTGGGAAAATGTGCATTTTGGCAGGAAGAATAAAAAAGAAGCATATTATCTAAATGGTGAGAGATTGCAGAGCTCTGAGATGCAGAGGGATCTGGGTGTCCTAGTGCATGAATTGCAAAAGGTTACTATACAGGTAGAGCAAGTAATTAGCAAAGCTAATAGAATGTTATTGTTTATTGTGAGGGTAATTGAATACAAAAGTAAGGAGGTTATACTTCACTTATACAGGGCATTGGTGAGACCACATCTGGGGTACTGTGTACAGTATTGGTCTCCTTATTTAAGGAAGGATGTAAATGCATTGGAAGCAGTTCAGAGAAGGTTTACTAGACTAATACCTGGAATGGGCAGGTTGTCTTATGAAGAAAGGTTGGACAGGGTAGGCTTGTATTCGCTGGAGTTTAGAAGAGTAAGAGGTGACTTGATTGAAACATATAAGATCCTGAGGGGTCTGGACAGGGTGGATGTGGAGAGGATGTTTCCTCTTGTGGGAGAATCTAGAACTAGGGGTCACTGTTTAAAAATAAGGGGTCGCCCATTTAAGACAGAGGTGAGGAGAAATTTTTTCTCACAGAGGGTCGTGAGTCTTTGGAACGCTCTTCCTCAGAGGGCGGTGAATATGTTTAAGGCAGAGGTAGATAGATTCTTGGTAAGCAACGGGGTGAAAAGTTATTGGGGGTAGGCGGAAATGTGGAGTAATCGGATCAGCCATGATCTTATTGAATGGCGGAACAGGCTCGAAGGGCCGAGTGGCCTACTCCTGCTCCTAATTTGTATGTTCGTATGTCCATTATTTGAGGATGTTCCTTTTAAATTTTGCTGACCCTCTGGTACTACTGCTGCTGGATCTGGCTAAACACAGGTCCAGGATGCAAAAGATTGCCAGGCAGGCTTACTCTGAAAGCATGCCTAGATCGAACTAAAAATCATGCACTGGTGACCCTCGAACATCAACATGCGGGGGCCAATAATCTGGCAATGGGCGACCAATGTGCTAACGTGCTTTGGACCCCACCTCCCACTCCGGCTCCCCATGTTATCGGGCGCGGAGATCCAAAGCCTGCAATGTGCCTGAGGCACCGAGCAAGTCCCCATGTGGGTGACCAGCACAATGGGTGCTGAGAGGTCCACATACAAGGTTCATTAGGCTGCCGAAAAATATTTTAGTTCGGGGTCCACCCCAAAATGTGACTGAAGCGACTGAATGGCACTCCAGCTGCACAATGCCTGTCTGGAATGGTGCTGAATACCCAATGAAAAGAAACCTCTAATATCCTTGCCTCGTTTCACCCTGCCCTCCCCTCTACCTTGACCTCATGCCTCTCCCCTCGGTACCAGAAATTCTCCTGGTGAAGAATGAGCAGCCAGCAACCCTTCACTGCTTCTCACTATAATAGGTTTGCTAGCCTTCTCACGGGTGTTCAGGGATCAAACGTCCTCTTCCATGTGTATTTTCAGCCAGAATAGCGTATTTAAGATTCATGTTATTTGACGTACACTTCACTTCAAATTGTCTGGGCTTGTGAAGTCATTCTGCTGATAAATCATGATAAATAGAGATATGCTTGACAGTATGATAGATATCTTCCTGTTCAATCTTCGAACTGCAAAGCTTCCTGGAGGCCTTATTCTACAAGTCGGGGTGAATTCAAGCCTCTATTTGCATTCTTTGGGATGTCAGGCAAGCTAAGATTATTGTGCCATTCTCAATTATCAAGGAAGTCAATCTGTGCTACAGGGATTTCTCACTTTTAGTCGTAAGAGTGAGCGTGTCTGTCTTCAACCAACTGGGCTTCTAATTCTTCCACTTCAGTTACTCATTTTTCAGCTCGGGTAACCACGTCTGTCACTTTGTCCATAGTCTTGTAGAATCCTGACATTGACAACATAAGATTCCTCTGAGAGTTCAAGATTTTGGTGAGTATCTCATGTATGAAGCAAAGGATGTATCAGAGCAAGTTTATCTCTCTTGTTTTGAAAGTCTCATGGTTGATTTGGAGACATGCTAAAACTGGCTGAGTCCTTTTATGTATTCAGGTTTGGACGGGAGACTAACTGGACTCATGTAGACATGACTCGGGAGTTAAAGTCACCCAGGCCGGACACTCGCGACATCATGGGGGCTCGCCAACCAATCGCACCCGAGTTAAAATCTCTGTAGCACAGAAAAGGCCATTCAGCTTATTGCATCTGTGCTGACTCTCTGAGAACTATCCAATTAATTCTATGCCCTGCCCTTTCTCCATAGCCTTTAACATTTTTGTTTTTCAAATATTTATCCAGTATTACAGATTCTGTTTCCACCGTTGTTTCTGGTAGGGCATTCCATGTCCTAACAATCCTCTGCGTAAAAAAAATAATCTAACCTCTCCTTTCGTTCTTTTGATGGACAGTAGCGGCTCCTTGCTTTATTTTTGTTTGCCCAGTTTATTAACATAGCCAAAAACAGCTACGTGAAGTGTGAGTTGACTGAGGGTTAGGTAATTAGTTACAGTTGAAGCTCCATTTTCGACTGTTTCTCTTTCCAAATTTGGGGCTTTGATTTATCATCCATTTGAAAGTCAACACTTTCAACTGTGTAGCATGCCCTTGGTACTACACTGCAGAGTCACGTTAGATTATGTGCTCAAATCCTCGAGTGGAGCTTGAACCTACAACCTTCTGATTTAGGGGCGAGAGTACTACTAATGAGTAAAAGCTGACACCTACAAATTCTTCATCTAGGCAGAAAATCCCCAAGTGGTCTATGTATGGGATCAGAGCAAAGAAATGGTTTGAAAGCTTTTAAGCAGGTTTGAAGCTAAAATTTTTTTTTTATTTGTTCCTGGGATGAGGACGTCACTGTCAAGGCCAGCATTTATGGCCAATCCCTAATTGCCCTTGAGAAGGTGATGGTGAGCCGCCTTCTGAACCGCTGCAGTCCCTGTGGTGAAGGTACTCTCACAGTGCTGTTAGGGAGTTCCAGGATTTTGATCCAGCGACGATGAAGAAACGGTGATATATTTCCAAGTCAGCATGCTGTGTGACTTGGCGGGGAACTTGGAGGTGACGGTGTTCCCATGCGCCTGCTGCCCTTGTCCTTCTAGGTGGTAGATGTTGCGGGTTTGGGAGGTGCTGCCGAAGAAGCCTTGGCGAGTTGCTGCAGTGCATCTTGTAGATGGTACACACTGCAGCCACGGTGCGCCGGTGGTGGAGGGAGTGAATGTTTAAGGTGGTGGATGGGGTGCCAATCAAGCGGGCTGCTTTGTCCTGGATGCTGTCGAGCTTCTTGAGTGTTGTTGGAGCTGCACTCATCCAGGCAAGTGGAGAGTATTCCATCACACTCCTTACTTGTGCTTTGTAGATGGTGGAAAGGCTCTGGAGAGTCAGACCGGCTCTTTTTGACACAGTATTTATGTGACTGGTCCAGTTAAGTGTCTGGTCAATGGTGACCCCCAGGATGTTCATGGTGGGGGATTCGGCGATGGTCATGCTGTTGAATGTCAAGGAGCGGTGGTTAGACTCTCTCTTTTTGGAGATTGTCATTGCCTGGCACTTGTGTGATGTGAATGTTACTTCCCACTTATCAGTCCAAGCCTGAATGTCATCCAGGTCTTGCTGCATGTGGGCATAGACTGCTTCATTATCTGAGGAGTTGCGAATGGAACTGAGTACTGTGCAATCATCAGCGGACATCCCCACTTCTGACCTTATGATGGAGGGAAGGTCATTAATAAAGCAGCTGAAGATGGTTGGGCCGTGGACACTGCCCTGAGGAACTCCTGCAGCGATGTCCTGGTACTGTGAAGATTGGCCTCCAACAACCACAACCATCTTCCTTTGTGCGAGGTATGACTCCAACCAGTGGAGTGTTTTCCCCGTTTCCCATTGCCTTCAATTTTACTAGGGCTTCTTGACGCCACATTCGGTCAAATACTGCTTTGATGTCAAGTGCAGTCACTCTCACTTCACCTCTGGAATTCAGTTCTTTGTCCATGTTTGGACCAAGGCTGTAATGAGGTCTGGAGCTGATTGGTCCTGGCAGAATCCAAACTAAGCATTGGAGAGCAGGTTATTGGCGCTTGATAGCACTGTCGACGACACCTTCCACCACTTTGCTGATGACTGAGAGTAGGCTGATGAAGCGGTAATTGGCCGGATTGGATTTGTCCTGTTCCTTGTGGAGTACCAGGACATACCTGGGCAGTTTTCCACATTGTCGGGTAGATGCCAGTGTTGTAGCTGTACTGGAACAGCTTGGCTAGAGGCGCGGCTAGTTCTGGAGCATAAGTCTTCAGCATGACAGCCGGGATGTTGTCAGGGCCCACAGCCTTTGCTGTATCCTGTGTGCTCAGCGGAGTGAATCAAATTGGTTGAAGACTGGCTTCTGTGAGGGTGGGGACCTCAGGATGAGGCCGAAATGGATCATCCACTCAGCACTTCTGGCTGAAGATGGTTGCAAATGCTTCAGCCTTGCCTTTTGCACTCGCATGCTGGGCTCTTTCATCATTGAGGATGGGGATGTCCATGAAGCCTCCTCCTCCTGTTAGTTGCTTAATTGTCCACCACCGGTCACTGGATGTAGCAGGACTGCAGAGCTTTGATCTGATCCGTTGGTTGTGGAATCGCTTGGCTCTGTCTATAGCATGCTGCTTCCGCTGTTTAGCATGCATCCGTGTTACAACATCCCCAGGTTGGAACCTCATTTTTAGGTACGACTGGTACTGCTCCTGGCATGCTCTTCCACACTCCTCATTGAACCAGGGTTGGTCCCTGGCTTGATGGTAATGGTAGAGTGAGGGATATGCCGGACCATGAGGTAACATATTGTGGTGGAATACAATTCTGCTGCTGCTGATGGCCCACCGTGCCTCATGGATGCCCAGTTTTGAGCTGGTAGATCTGTTCTGAATCTATCCCATTTTCTTCGGAACCGAGGATGATTTGCTTCCACATTAAAAATGAGTTCTCAGGTGACTGATGAGTCCAATACGGGACCTACAGTCTCTGTCACAGGTGGGGCAGACGGTGGTTGCAGGGACGGGTGGGTGGGGTGCTTGGGTTGAGGTGCGCTCCTTGCGCTTGGCTTCCACTTGCTCCCGGCGACGAGACTCGAGGTGTTCGGCGCCTTCCCGGATGCTTCCCCTCCATTTTGTGCGGTCTTGGGCCAGGGATTCCCAGGTGTCAGTGGGGATGTTGCACTTTTTCAAGGAGGCTTTGAGAGTGTCTTTGAATCGTTTCCTCTGCTCACCTGGGGCTCTCATGCCGTGTCAAAGCTCCGAGTAGAGTGCTTGTTTTGGGAGTCTCATAGAAACATAGAAGATAGGAGCAGGAGTAGGCCATTCGGCCCTTCGAGCCTGCTCCGCCATTCAATGAGATCATGGCTGATCATCCAAATTCAGTACCCTGTCCCTGCCTTCTCCCCATATCCCTTGATCCCTTTAGCCTCAAGAAATATATCCAACTCTTTCTTGAATATATTTAATGAACTGGCCTCCACCGCCCTCTGTGGCAGAGAATTCCACAGGTTCACCGCTCTCTGGGTGAAGAAATTCCTCCTCATTTCAGTCCTAAATGGCTTACCCCTTATCCTTAGACTATGACCCCTGGTTCTGGACTCCCCGGCCATCAGAAACATCCTTTCTGCATCTAGTCTGTCCAGACCAGACAGAATTTTATAGGTTTCGATGAGATCCCCTCTCAATCTTCTAAACTCCAGTGAGTATAAGCCCAATTGACACAATCTCTCCTCGTACGTCATTCCTGCCATCCCAGCTATCAGCCTGGTGAATCTTCGCTGCACTCCCTCCATGGCAAGAACGTCCTTCCTCAGGTAAGGTGACCAAAACTGCACACAATACTCAAGGTGCGGTCTCACCAAGGCCCTGTACAACTGCAGCAAGACATCCTTGTTCTTGTACTCGAACCCTCTTGCTACGAAGGCCAACATACCATTTGCCTTCTTAACCGCCTGCTGCACCTGCATGCTTACCTTCAGCGACTGGTGCGCAAGAACACCCAGGTCTCTTTGCACTTCCCCTTCTCCCAATCTATTGCCATTCAAATAATAATCTGCCTTCCTGTTTTTGCCACCAAAGTGGATAACCTCACATTTATCCACATTATAGTGCATTTGCCATGTTTCTGCCCAATCACCCAACCTGTCCAAATCGTACTGGAGTTTCATGACATCCTCCTCACAGCATACCCTCCCACCCAGCTTTGTGTCGTCTGCAAATTTGGAGATATTACATCCAATTCCCTCGTCCAGATCATTAATATATATTGTGAACAGCTGGGGTCCTAGGACCGATCCTTGCGGTACCCCACTAGTCACTGCCTGCCACTCGGAAAACGACCCGTTTATTCCAACTCTTTGCTTTCTGTCCGCCAACCAGTTCTCTATCCAAGTCAATACCTTGCCCCCAATCCCATGTGCCCTAATTTTGCACGCTAACCTCTTATGCGGGACCTTATCGAAAGCCTTCTGAAAGTCCAAATACACCACATCCACTGGTTCTCCCTTATCTATTTTACCAGTTACATCCTCAAAAAATTCCAGTAGATTAGTCAAGCATGATTTACCTTTTGTAAATCCATGTTGACTTTGTCCGATCCTGTCACTGCTTTCCAAGTGCTCTGCTATTACATCTTTTATAATGGACTCTAGCATTTTCCCCATTACCGATGTCAGGCTTACCGGTCTATAATTCCCCGCTTTTTCTCTGCCACCTTTTTTGAATAGTGGGGTAACATTAGCTACCCTCCAATCCATGGGTACTGTTCCAGAGTCTATCGAGTTCTGGAAGATGACCAGCA